>NW_026870909.1:645877-1291754 GCF_033118175.1 Dama dama | reverse complement strand
CCCACTGTTCCCAGCAGGAGTGCACAATGCTCCTAAGCCCGGGAGAAAAGCGCTTCAGGGTGGTGCTCTCTCTGGGCCCTTGCCTCTGAGCCTGGGGGCAAGGCATGGTGTCCACACTCCCAGGCCAAGGCAGAACCACATGCACAAGTCTGATCTGCCCCCTGCACCGGCAGAGAGCTCGGGGGAGCCAGAGTCTGTCAGGCAGCTGCTGGGCTGGCCGCCTGTGTGGGAAGTGGCAGAGCCAACCTAGGGGCAAGTTGGGCCTCTTGCCCTCCCTGCTGCCCTGAGGCTGCTGGGCCAAAGAGGTCTTGGGCATCCAACCCCTTGCTGGTCCCTTCCCTCTGACGAGGCCCTCTGAGCTCCAGCACCTTGCAGTGTGGAGACAGCCCCTGCCAGCAACCTCCTCTCCAAGGAGGCCTAAACCGAGGCCTAGGCACAGGGGAAAGGCACCAGCGGGAATGAGCCTGGGGAGGCGCCCGGGCACGTTTGGACCCAGTCCCCGCAGCCTGCCCCTTGGTGGGGCAGTACCCCCGGAGGCGAGGAAGGTCTGGGCAAGGCTGGCCAGGGGCAGGGGACCTGCTGGGTCCTGCCCCTGGCCTGTGGGGCCTCTGAGCACAACCGGCCCTCTCCCACTGGAAGACTTCCCCGGCTGCCTCCAAAGGCCGGTTTGACAACACTCCCGCCCGCTGTTCCAACCAAGGGCGCACAATGCTCCCAAGCCCGGGAGAAAATCGCCTCGGGGTGGTGCTCTCTCCGGGCCCTTTCCTCTGAGCCTGGGGGCCAGGCAGGGGGTCCACACTCCCAGGCCAAGGCAGAACGACATGCACACGTCTGTTCCTGCCCCATGCACCGGCAGAGAGCTCGGGGGAGCCAGAGTCTGTCAGGCAGCTGCTGGGCTGGCCGCCTGTGTGGGAAGGGGCAGAGCCAACCTAGGGGCAAGTTGGCCCTCTTGCTCTCCCTGCTGCGCTGAGGCTGCTGGGCCAAAGAGATCTTGGGCATCCAGCCCCTTGCTTGTCCCTTCCCTCTGACGAGGCCCTCTGAGCTCCAGCACCTTGCAGTGTGGAGACAGCCCCTGCCAGCAACCTCCTCTCCAAGGAGGCCTCAACCGAGGCCTAGGACCAGGGGAAAGGCACCAGCGGGGATGAGCCTGGGGAGGCGCCCGGGCATGTCTGGACCCAGTCCCCACAGCCTGCCCCTTGGTGGGGCAGTACCCCCGGAGGCCAGGAAGGTCTGGGCAAGGCTGGCCACGGGCAGGGGCCCTGCTGGGTCCTGCCCCTGGCCTGTGGGGCCTCTGAGCACAACCGGCCCTCTCCCACTGGAAGACCTCCACGGCTGCCTCCAAAGGCCGGTTTGCCAACACTCCCGCCCGCTGTTCCCGCCAGGCGCGCACAATTCTCCCAAGCCCGGGAGAAAAGCGCTTCGGGGTGGTGCTCTCTCCGGGCCCTTGCCCCTGAGCGTGGGGGCGAGGCAGTGGGTCCACACTCCCAGACCAACGCAGAACCACATGCACACGTGTGTTCCTGACCCCTGCACCGGCAGAGAGCTCGGGGAGCCAGAGTCTGTCAGGCAGCTGCTGGGCTGGCCGCCTGTGTGGGAAGGGGCAGAGCCGACCTAGGGGCAAGTTGGGCCTCTTCCTCTCCCTGCTGCCCTGAGGCTGCTGGGCCAAAGAGGTCTTGGGCATCCAGCTCCTTGCTGGTCCCTTCCCTCTGACGAGGCCCTCTGAGCTCCAGCACCTTGCAGTGTGGAGACAGCCCCTGCCAGCAACCTCCTCTCCAAGGAGGCCTCAACCGAGGCCTAGGCCCAGGGGAAAGGCACCAGCGGGGATGAGCCTGGGGAGGCGCCCGGCCATGTCTGGACCCAGTCCCCGCAGCCTGCCCCTTGGTGGGGCAGTACCCCCGGAGGCCAGGAGGGTCTGGGCAAGGCTGCCAGGGGCAGGGACACTGCTGGGTCCTGCCGCTGGCCTGTGGGGCGTCTGAGCACAACCGGCACTCTCCCGCTGGAAGACCTCCCCGGCTGCCTCCAAAGGCCGGTTTGCAAGCACTCCCGCCCGCTGTTCCCGCCAGGCACGCACAATGCTCCCAAGCCCGGGAGAAAAGCGCTTCGGGGTGGTGCTCTCTCCGGGCCCTTGCCCCTGAGCCTGGGGGACAGGCAGGGGGAACACACTCCCAGGCAAAGGCAGAACGACATGCACACGTCTGTTCCTGCCCCCTACACCGGCAGAGAGTTCGGGGAACCAGAGACTGCCAGGCTGCTGCTGGGCTGGCTGCCTGTGTGGGACGGGGTAGAGCCGACCTAGGGGCAAGTTGGGCCTCTTGCTCTCCCTGCTGCCCTGAGGCTGCTGGGTCAAAGAGGTCTTGGGCATCCAGCCCTTTGCTGGTCCTTTCCCTCTGACGAGGCCCTCTGAGCTCCAGCACCTTGCAGTGTGCAGACAGCCCCTGCCGGCAACCTCCTCTCCAAGGAGGCCTCAACCGAGGCCTAGGCCCAGGGGAAAGGCACCAACGGGTATGAGCCTGGGGAGGCGCCCGGGCATGTCTGGACCCAGGCCCCGCAGCCTGCCCCTTGGTGGGGTAGTACCCCCGGAGGCCAGGAAGGTCTGGGCAAGGCTGCCAGAGGCAGGGACACTGCTGGGTCCTGCCCCTGGCCTGTGGGGCCTCTGAGAACAACTGGCACTCTCCCGCTGGAAGACCTCCCCGGCTGCCTCCAAAGGCTGGTTTGCAAGCACTCAATCCCGCTGTTCACGCCAGCTGCGCACAATGCTCCCAAGCCCGGGAGAAAAGCATTTTGGGGTGGTGCTCACTCCGGGCTTTGGAAGACCTCCCCGGCTGCCTCCAAGGCCGGTTTGCAAGCACTTCTGCCTGCTGTTCCCGCCACCCGCGCACAATGCTCCCAAGCCCGGGAGAAAAGCGTTTCGGGGTGGTGTTCTCTCTGGGCCCAAGAAAGACCTCCCGGGCTGCCCCCAAATGCCGGTTTGCAAGCACTCCCACTCGCTGTTCCCGCCATCCGTGCAAATGCTCCAAGCCCAGGAGAAAAGCCCTTCAGGGTGGTGCTCTCTCCCGGCCCTTGGAAGACCTCCCCGGCTGCCTCCAAAGGCTGGATTCCAAGTACTCCCTCCCGCTGTCCCGCCAGCCGCACACAATGCTCCCAATCACGGGAGAAAAGCGCTTCGGGGTGGTGCTCTCTACGGGCCCTTGGAAGACCTCCCCGTTTGTCTCCAAAGGCCGGTTTGCAAGCACTCATGCCCGCTGTTCCCGCCAGCCGCGCACAATGCTCCCAAGCCTAGGAGAAAAGCGCTTCGGGGTGGTGCTCTCTCCCGGCCCTTGGAAGACCTCCCCGGCTGCCTCCAAAGGCCGGTTTGCAAGCACTCAATCCCGCTGTTCCCGCCAGCCGCGCACAATGCTCCCAAGCCCGGGAGAAAAGCGCTTCGGGGTGGTGCTCTCTCCCGGCCCTTGGAAGACCTCCCCGGCTGCCTCCAAAGGCTGGTTTTCAAGAACTCCCTCCCGCTGACCCGCCAGCCGCACACAATGCTCCCAAGCCCGGGAGAAAAGCATTTTGGGGTGGTCTCTCTCCGGGCCCTTGGAAGACTCCCCGGCTGCCTCTAAAGGCCGGTTTGCAAGCACTCATGTCCTCTGTTCCCGACAGCCGCGAACAATGCTCCCAATTCCGTGAGAAAAGTGCTTCGGGATGGTGCTCTCTCCGGGCCGTTGGAAGACCTCCCCGGCTGCCTCCAAAGGCCGGTTTGCAAGCGCTCCCGGCCACTGTTACCAGCAGGCGGGCACAATGCTCCTAAGCCCGGAAGAAAAGCGCTTCAGGGTGGTGCTCTCTCTGGACCCTTGCCCCTGAGCCTGGGGGCAAGGCAGGGTGTCCACACTCCCAGGCCAAGGCAGAACCACATGCACACGTCTGACCTGCCCCCTGCACCAGCAGAGAGCTCGGGGGAGCCAGAGTCTGTCAGGCAGCTGCTGGGCTGGCCGCCTGTGTGGGAAGTGGCAGAGCCGACCTAGGGGCAAGTTGGGCCTCTTGCTCTCCCTGCTGCCCTGAGGCTGCTGGGCCAAAGACGTCTTGGGCATCCAGCCCCTTGCTGGTCCCTTCCCTCTGACGAGGCCCTCTGAGCTCCAGCACCTTGCAGTGTGGAGACAGCCCCTGCCAGCAACCTCCTCTCCAAGGAGGCCTCAACCGAGGCCTAGGCCCAGGGGAAAGGCACCAGCGGGGATGAGCCTGGGGAGGCGCCCGGGCATGTCTGGACCCAGTCCGCGCAGCCTGCCCCTTGGTGGGACAGTACCCCCGGAGGCCAGGAAGGTCTGTGCAAGGCTGCCAGGGGCAGGGACAGCGCTGGGTCCTGCCCCTGGCCTGTGGGACGTCTGAGCACAACCGGCACTCTCCCGCTGGAAGACCTCCCCGTCTGCCTCCAAAGGCCGGTTTGCAAGCACTCCCGCCCGCTGTTCCCGCCAGGCACGCACAATGCTCCCAAGCCCGGTAGAAAAGCGCTTCGGGGTGGTGCTCTCTCCGGGCCCTTGCCCCTAAGCCTGCGGGCCAGGCAGGGGGAACACACTCCCAGGCCAAGACAGAACGACATGAACACGTCTGTTCCTGCCCCCTACACCGGCAGAGAGCTCGGGGGAGCCAGAGTCTCTCAGGCAGGTGCTGGGCTGGCCGCCTGTGTGGGAAGGGGCAGAGCCAACCTAGGGGCAAGTTGGGCCTCTTGCTCTCCCTGCTGCCCTGAGGCTGCTGGGCCAAAGACGTCTTGGGCATCCAGCCCTTTGCTGGTCCCTTCCCTCTGACGAGGCACTCTGAGCTCCAGCACCTTGCAGTGTGGAGACAGCACCTGCCAGCAATCTCCTCTCCAAGGAGGCCTCAACCGAGGCCTAGGCCCAGGGGAAAGGCACCAGCGGGGATGAGCCTGGAGAGGCGCCCGGGCATGTCTGGACCCAGTCCCCGCAGCCTGCCCCTTGGTGGGGCAGTACCCCTGGAGGCCAGGAAGGTCTGGGCAAGGCTGACCAGGGGCAGGGGACCTGCTGGGTCCTGCCCCTGGCCTGTGGGGCCTCTGAGCACAACCGGCCCTCTCCCACTGGAAGACCTCCCCGGCTGCCTCCAAAGGCCGTTTTGCACGCACTCCCGCCCACTGTTCCCACCAAGCGCGCACAATGCTCCCATCCCGGGAGAAAAGCGCTTCGGGGTGGTGCTCTCTCCGGGCCCTTGCCCCTGAGACTGGGGGCCAGGCAGGGGGTCCACACTCCCAGGCCAAGGCAGAACCACATGCACACGTCTGTTCCTGACCCCTGCACCGGCAGAGAGCTCGGGGGAGCCAGAGTCTGTCAGGCAGCTGCTGGGCTGGCCACCTTTGTGGGAAGGGGCAGAGCCGACCTAGGGGCAAGTTGGGCCTCTTGCTCTCCCTGCTGCCCTGAGGCTGCTGGGCCAAAGAGGTCTTGGGCATCCAGCCCTTTGCTTGTCCCTTCCCTCTGACGAGGCCCTCTGAGCTCCAGCACCTTGCAGTGTGGAGACAGCCCCTGCCAGCAACCTCCTCTCCAAGGAGGCCTCAACCGAGACCTAGGACCAGGGGAAAGGCACCAGCGGGGATGAGCCTGGGGAGGCGCCCGGGCATGTCTGGACCCAGTCCCCGCAGCCTGCCCCTTGGTGGGGCAGTACCCCCGGAGGCCAGGAAGATCTGGGCAAGGCTGGCCAGGGGCAGGGGCCCTGCTGGGTCCTCCCCTTGGCCTGTGGGGCCTCTGAGCACAACCGGCCCTCTCCCACTGGAAGACCTCCCCGGCTGCCTCCAAAGGCCAGTTTGCCAACACTCCTGCCCGCTCTTCCCGCCAGGCACGCACAATGCTCCCAAGCCCGGGAGAAAAGCGCTTCGGGGTGGTGCTCTCTCCGGGCCCTTGCCCCTGAGCCTGTGGGCAAGGCAGGGGGAACACACTCCCAGACCAAGGCAGAAACACATGCACACGTCTGGTCCTGTCCCCTGCACCGGCAGAGAGCTCGGGGGAGCCAGAGTCTCTCAGGCAGGTGCTGGGCTGGCCGCCTGTGTGGGAAGGGGCAGAGCCGACCTAGGGGCAAGTTGGGACTCTTGCTCTCCCTGCTGCCCTGAGGCTGCAGGGCCAAAGACGTCTTGGGCATCCAGCCCCTTACTGGTCCCTTCCCTCTGACGAGGCCCTCTGAGCTCCAGCACCTTGCAGTGTGGAGACAGCCCCTGCCAGCAATCTCCTCTCCAAGGAGGCCTCAACCGAGGCCTAGGCCCAGGGGAAAGGCACCAGCGGGGTTGAGCCAGGGGAGGCGCCCGGGCATGTCTGGACCCTGTCCCCGCAGCCTGCCCCTTGGTGGGGCAGTACACCCGGAGGCCAGGAAGGTCTGGGCAAGGCTGGCCAGGGGCAGGGGCCCTGCTGGGTCCTGCCCCTGGCCTGTGGGGCCTCTGAGCACAACCGGCCCTCTCCCACTGGAAGACCTCCCCTGCTGCCTCCAAAGGCCGGTTTGCAAGCACTCCCGCCCACTGTTCCCGCCAGGCGCGCACAATGCTCCCAAGCCCGGGAGAAAAGCGCTTCGGGGTGGTGGTCTCTCCGGGCCCTTGCCCCTGAGCCTGGGGGCCAGGCAGGGGATCCACAGTCCCAGGCCAAGGCACAACAACATGCACACGTCTGTTCCTGCCCCCTCCACCGGCAGAGAGCTGGGGGGAGCCAGAGTCTGTCAGGCAGCTGCTGGGCTGGCCGCCTGTGTGGGAAGGGGCAGAGCCGACCTAGGGGCAAGTTGGGCCTCTTGCTCTCCCTGCTGCCCTGAGGCTGCTAGGCCAAAGAGGTCTTGGGCATCCAGCCCCTTGCTGGTCCCTTCCCTCTGACGAGGCCCTCTGAGCTCCAGCACCTTGCAGTGTGGAGACAGCCCCTGCCAGCAACCTCCTCTCCAAGGAGGCCTCAACCGAGGCCTAGGCACAGGGGAAAGGCACCAGCGGGGATGAGCCAGTGGAGGCGCACGGGCATATCAGGACCCAGTCCCTGCAGCCTGCCCCTTGGTGGGGCAGTACCCCCGGAGGCCAGGAAGGTCTGGGCAAGGCTGGCCAGGGGCAGGGTCCCTGCTGGGTCCTGCCCCTGGCCTGTGGGGCCTCTGAGCACAACCGGCCCTCTCCCACTGGAAGACCTCCCCGGCTGCCTCCAAAGGCGGGTTTGCCAACACTCCCGCCCGCTGTTCCCGCCAGGCACGCACAACGCTCCCAAGGCCAGGAGAAAAGCGCTTCGGGGTGTTGCTCTCTCCGGGCCCTTGCCCCTGAGCCTGGGGTCCAGGCAGTGGGTACACACTCCCAGACCAAGGCAGAACCACATGCACACGTCTGTTCCTGACCCCTGCACCGGCAGAGAGCTCGGGGGAGCCAGAGTCTGTCAGGCAGCTGCTGGGTTGGCTGCCTGTGTGGGAAGGGGCAGAGCCGACCTAGGGGCAAGTTGGGCCTCTTGCTCTCCCTGCTGCCCTGAGGCTGCTGGGCCAAAGAGGTCTTGGGCATCCAGCCCCTTGCTGGTCCCTTCCCGCTGACGAGGCCCTCTGAGCTCTAGCACCTTGCAGTGTGGAGACAGCCCCTGCCAGCAACCTTCTCTCCAAGGAGGCCTCAACCGAGGCCTAGGCCCAGGGGAAAGGCACCAGCGGGGATGAGCCTGGGGAGGCGCCCGGGCATGTCTGGACCCAGGCCCCGCAGCCTGCCCCTTGGTGGGGCAGTACCCCCCGGAGGCCAGGAAGGTCTGGGCAAGGCTGGCCAGGGGCACGGGCCCTGCTGCGTCCTGCCCCTGGCCTGTGGGGCCTCTGAGCACAACCGGCCCTCTCCCACTGGAAGACCTCCCCGGCTGCCTCCAAGGCCGGTTTGCAAGCGCTCCCGCCCACTGTTCCCAGCAGGCATGCACAATGCTCCCAAGCCCGGGAGAAAAGCGCTTCAGGGTGGTGCTCTCTCCGGGCCCTTGCCCCTGAGCCTGGGGGCAAGGCAGGGTGTCCACACTCCCAGGACAAGGCAGAACCACATGCACACGTCTGTTCCTGACCCCTGCACCGGCAGAGAGCTCGGGGGAGCCAGAGTCTGTCAGGCAGCTGCTGGGCTGGCCGCCTGTGTGGGAAGGGGCAGAGCCGACCTAGGGGCAAGTTGGGCCTCTTGCTCTCCCTGCTGCCCTGAGGCTGCTGGGCCAAAGAGGTCTTGGGCATCCAGCCCCTTGCTGGTCCCTTCCCTCTGACGAGGCCCTCTGAGCTCCAGCACCTTGCAGTGTGGAGACAGCCCCTGCCAGCAACCTCCTCTCCAAGGAGGCCTCAACCGAGGCCTAGGCCCAGGGGAAAGGCACCAGCGGGGATGAGCCAGGGGAGGCGCCCGAGCATGTCTGGACCCAGTCCCCGCAGCCTGCCCCTTGGTGGGGCAGTACCCCCGGAGGCCAGGAAGGTCTGGGTAAGACTGGCCAGGGGCAGGGGCCCTGCTGGGTCCTGCCCCTGGCCTGTAGGGCCTCTGAGCACAACCGGCCCTCTCCCACTGGAAGACCTCCCCGGCTGCCTCCAAAGGCCGGTTTGCAAGCGCTCCCGGCCACTGTTACCAGCAGGCGGGCACAATGCTCCTAAGCCCGGAAGAAAAGCGCTTCAGGGTGGTGCTCTCTCTGGGTCCTTGCCCCTGAGCCTGGGGGCAAGGCAGGGTGTCCACACTCCCAAGCCAAGGCAGAACCACATGCACACGTCTGACCTGCCCCCTGCACCGGCAGAGAGCTCGGGGGAGCCAGAGTCTGTCAGGCAGCTGCTGGGCTGGCCGCCTGTGTGGGAAGTGGCAGAGCCGACCTAGGGGCAAGTTGGGCCTCTTGCTCTCCCTGCTGCCCTGAGGCTGCTGGGCCAAAGAGGTCTTGGGCATCCAGCCCCTTGCTGGTCCCTTCCCTCTGACGAGGCCCTCTGAGCTCCAGCACCTTGCAGTGTGGAGACAGCCCCTGCCAGCAACCTCCTCTCCAAGGAGGCCTCAACCGAGGCCTAGGCCCAGGGGAAAGGCACCAGCGGGGATGAGCCTGGGGAGGCGCCCGGGCATGTCTGGACCCAGTCCCCGCAGCCTGCCCCTTGGTGGGGCAGTACCCGCGGAGGCCAGGAAGGTCTGGGCAAGGCTGGCCAGGGGCAGGGGGCCTGCTGGGTCCTGCCCCTGGCCTGTGGGGCCTCTGAGCACAACCGGCCCTCTCCCACTGGAAGAACTCCCCGGCTGCCTCCAAAGGCCAGTTTGCCAACACTCCCGCCCGCTGTTCCCGCCAGGCATGCACAATGCTCCCAAGCCCGGGAGAAAAGCGCTTCGGGGTGGTGCTCTCTCCGGGCCCTTGCCCCTGAGCCTGGGGACAAGGCAGGGTGTCCACACTCCCAGGCCAAGGCAGAACCACATGCACACGTCTGTTCCTGACCCCTGCACCGGCAGAGAGCTGGGGGGAGCCAGAGTCTGTCAGGCAGCTGCTGGGCTGGCCGCCTGTGTGGGAAGGGGCAGAGCCGACCTAGGGGCAAGTTGGGCCTCTTGCTCTCCCTGCTGCCCTGAGGCTGCTGGGCCAAAGACGTCTTGGGCATCCAGCCCCTTGCTTGTCCCTTCCCTCTGACGAGGCCCTCTGAGCTCCAGCACCTTGCAGTGTGGAGACAGCACCTGCCAGCAATCTCCTCTCCAAGGAGGCCTCAACCGAGGCCTAGGCCCAGGGAAAAGGCACCAGCGGGGTTGAGCCAGGGGAGGCGCCCGGGCATGTCTTGACCCTGTCCCCGCAGCCTGCCCCTTGGTGGGGCAGTACCCCCGGAGGCCAGGAAGGTCTGGGCAAGGCTGGCCAGGGGCAGGGGCCCTGCTGGGTCCTGCCCCTGGCCTGTGGGGCCTCTGAGCACAACCGGCCCTTGCCCACTGGAAGACCTCCCCGGCTGCCTCCAAAGGCCGGTTTGCAAGCACTCCCGCCCACTGTTCCCGCCAGGCGCGCACAATGCTCCCAAGACCGGGAGAAAAGCGCTTCGGGGTGGTGGTCTCTCCGGGCCCCTGCCCCTGAGCCTGGGGGCCAGGCAGGGGATCCACAGTCCCAGGCCAAGGCAGAACCACATGCACACGTCTGTTCCTGCCCCCTCCACCGGCAGAGAGCTGGGGGTAGCCAGAGTCTGTCAGGCAGCTGCTGGGCTGGCCGCCTGTGTGGGAAGGGGCAGAGCCGACCTAGGGGCAAGTTGGGCCTCTTGCTCTCCCTGCTGCCCTGAGGCTGCTGGGCCAAAGAGGTCTTGGGCATCCAGCCCCTTGCTGGTCCCTTCCCTCTGACGAGGCCCTCTGAGCTCCAGCACCTTGCAGTGTGGAGACAGGCCCTGCCAGCAATCTCCTCTCCAAGGAGGTCTCAACCGAGGCCTAGGCCCAGGGGAAAGGCACCAGCGGGGATGAGCCAGTGGAGGCGCACGGGCATGTCTGGACCCAGTCCCCGCAGCCTGCCCCTTGGTGAGGCAGTACCCCCGGAGGCCAGGAAGGTCTGGGCAAGGCTGGCCAGGGGCAGGGGCCCTGCTGGGTCCTGCCCCTGGCCTGTGGGGCCTCTGAGCACAACCGGCCCTCTCCCACTGGAAGACCTCCCCGGCTGCCTCCAAAGGCGGGTTTGCCAACACTCCCGCCCGCTGTTCCCGCCAGGCACGCACAATGCTCCCAAGCCCGGGAGAAAAGCGCTTCGGGGTGTTGCCCTCTCCGGGCCCTTGCCCCTGAGCCTGGGGTCCAGGCAGTGGGTCCACACTCCCAGACCAAGGCAGAACCACATGCACACGTCTGTTCCTGACCCCTGCACCGGCAGAGAGCTCGGGGGAGCCAGAGTCTGTCAGGCAGCTGCTGGGTTGGCTGCCTGTGTGGGAAGGGGCAGAGCCGACCTAGGGGCAAGTTGGGCCTCTTCCTCTCCCTGCTGCCCTGAGGCTGCTGGGCCAAAGACGTCTTGGGCATCCAGCCCCTTACTGGTCCCTTCCCTCTGACGAGGCCCTCTGAGCTCCAGCACCTTGCAGTGTGGAGACAGCCCCTGCCAGCAACCTCCTCTCCAAGGAGGCCTCAACCGAGGCCTAGGCCCAGGGGAAAGGCACCAGCGGGGATGAGCCAGTGGAGGCGCAAGGGCATGTCTGGACCCAGTCCCCGCAGCCTGCCCCTTGGTGGGGCAGTACCCCCGGAGGCCAGGAATGTCTGGGCAAGGCTGCCAGGGGCAGGGACAGCGCTGGGTCCTGCCCCTGGCCTGTGGGACGTCTGAGCACAACCGGCACTCTCCCGCTGGAAGACCTCCCCGTCTGCCTCCAAAGGCCGGTTTGCAAGCACTCCCGCCCGCTGTTCCCGCCAGGCACGCACAATGCTCCCAAGCCCGGGAGAAAAGCGCTTCGGGGTGGTGCTCTCTCCGGGCCCTTGCCCCTAAGCCTGCGGGCCAGGCAGGGGGAACACACTCCCAGGCCAAGACAGAACGACATGAACACGTCTGTTCCTGCCCCCTACACCGGCAGAGAGCTCGGGGGAGCCAGAGTCTCTCAGGCAGGTGCTGGGCTGGCCGCCTGTGTAGGAAGGGGCAGAGCCGACCTAGGGGCAAGTTGGGCCTCTTGCTCTCCCTGCTGCCCTGAGGCTGCTGGGCCAAAGACGTCTTGGGCATCCAGCCCTTTGCTGGTCCCTTCCCTCTGACGAGGCCCTCTGAGCTCCAGCACCTTGCAGTGTGGAGACAGCACCTGCCAGCAATCTCCTCTCCAAGGAGGCCTCAACCGAGGCCTAGGCCCAGGGGAAAGGCACCAGCGGGGATGAGCCTGGGGAGGCGCCCGGGCATGTCTGGACCCAGTCCCCGCAGCCTGCCCCTTGGTGGGGCAGTACCCCCGGAGGCCAGGAAGGTCTGGGCAAGGCTGGCCAGGGGCAGGGGACCTGCTGGGTCCTGCCCCTGGCCTGTGGGGCCTCTGAGCACAACCGGCCCTCTCCCACTGGAAGACCTCCACGGCTGCCTCCAAAGTCCTGTTTGCAAACACTCCCGCCCGCTGTTCACGCCAGGCTCGCACAATGCTCCCAAGCCCGTGAGAAAAGCGCTTCGGGGTGGTGCTCTCTCCGGGCCCTTGCCCCTGAGCCTGGGGGCAAGGCAGGGGGAACACACTCCCAGGCCAAGGCAGAACCACATGCCCACGTCTGTTCCTGTCCCCTGCACCGGCAGAGAGCTTGGGGGAGCCAGAGTCTGTCAGGCAGCTGCTGGGTTGGCCGCCTGTGTGGGAAGGGGCAGAGCCGCCCTAGGGGCAAGTTGGGCCTCTTGCTCTCCCTGCTGCCCTGAGGCTGTTGGGCCAAAGACGTCTTGGGCATCCAGCCCCTTACTGGTCCCTTCCCTCTGACGAGGCCCTCTGAGCTCCAGCACCTTGCAGTGTGGAGACAGCCCCTGCCAGCAACCTCCTCTCCAAGGAGGCCTCAAGCGAGGCCTAGGCCCAGGGGAAAGGCACCAGCGGGGATGAGCCTGGGGAGGCGCCCGGGCATGTCTGGACCCAGGCCCCGCAGCCTGCCCCTTGGTGGGGCAGTACCCCCGGAGGCCAGGAAGGTCTGGGCAAGGCTGGCCAGGGGCAGGGGCCCTGCTGCGTCCTGCCCCTGGCCTGTGGGGCCTCTGAGCACAACCGGCCCTCTCCCACTGGAAGACCTCCCCGGCTGCTTCCAAAGGCCGGTTTGCAAGCGCTCCCGCCCACTGTTCCCAGCAGGCGTGCACAATGCTCCCAAGCCTGGGAGAAAAGCGCTTCAGGGTGGTGCTCTCTCCGGGCCCTTGCCCCTGAGCCTGGGGGCAAGGCAGGGTGTCCACACTCCCAGGATAAGGCAGAACCACATGCACACGTCTGATCTGCCCCCTGCACCGGCAGAGAGCTCGGGGGAGCCAGAGTCTGTCAGGCAGCTGCTGGGCTGGCCGCCTGTGTGGGAAGGGGCAGAGCCGACCTAGGGGCAAGTTGGGCCTCTTGCTCTCCCTGCTGCCCTGAGGCTGCTGGGCCAAAGAGGTCTTGGGCATCCAGCCCCTTGCTGGTCCCTTCCCTCTGACGAGGCCCTCTGAGCTCCAGCACCTTGCAGTGTGGAGACAGCCCCTGCCAGCAACCTCTTCTCCAAGGAGGCCTCAACCGAGGCCTAGGCCCAGGGGAAAGGCACCAGCGGGGATGAGCCTGGGGAGGCGCCCGGGCATGTCTGGACCCAGTCCCCGCAGCCTGCCCCTTGGTGGGACAGTACCCCCGGAGGCCAGGAAGGTCTGGGCAAGGCTGCCAGGGGCAGGGACACTGCTGGGACCTGCCCCTGGCCTGTGGGGCGTCTGAGCACAACCGGCACTCTCCCGCTGGAAGACCTCCCCGTCTGCCTCGAAAGGCCGGTTTGCAAGCACTCCCGCCCGCTGTTCCCGCCAGGCACGCACAATGCTCCCAAGCCCGGGAGAAAAGCGCTTCGGGGTGGTGCTCTCACCGGGCCCTTGCCCCTGAGCCTGGGGGCCAGGCAGGGGGAACACACTCCCAGGCCAAGGCAGAACGACATGCACACGTCTGTTCCTGCCCCCTACACCGGCAGAGAGCTCGGGGGAGCCAGAGACTGCCAGGCTGCTGCTGGGCTGGCCGCCTGTGTGGGACGGGGCAGAGCCGACCTAGGGGCAAGTTGGGCCTCTTGCTCTCCCTGCTGCCCTGAGGCTGCTGGGTCAAAGAGGTCTTGGGCATCCAGCCCTTTGCTGGTCCCTTCCCTCTGACGAGGCCCTCTGAGCTCCAGCACCTTGCAGTGTGGAGACAGCCCCTGCCAGCAACCTCCTCTCCAAGGAGGCCTCAACCGAGGCCTAGGCCCAGGGGAAAGGCACCAGCGGGGATGAGCCTGGGGAGGCGCCCGGGGATGTCTGGACCCAGTCCCCGCAGCCTGCCCCTTGGTGGGGCAGTACCCCCGGAGGCCAGGAAGGTCTGGGCAAGGCTGGCCAGGGGCAGGGGCCCTGCTGGGTCCTGCCCCTGGCCTGTGGGGCCTCTGAGCACAACCGGCCCTCTCCCACTGGAAGACCTCCCCGGCTGCCTTCAAAGTCCTGTTTGCAAACACTCCCGCCCGCTGTTCACGCCAGGCTCGCACAATGCTCCCAAGCCCGGGAGAAAAGCGCATTGGGGTGGTTCTCTCTCCGGGCCCTTGCCCCTGAGCCTGGGGGCAAGGCACGGGGAACACACTCCCTGGCCAAGGCAGAACCACATGCCCACGTCTGTTCCTGTCCCCTGCACCGGCAGAGAACTCGGGGGAGCCAGAGTCTGGCAGGCAGCTGCTGGGTTGGCTGCCTGTGTGGGAAGGGGCAGAGCCGACCTAGGGGCAAGTTGGGCCTCTTGCTCTCCCTGCTGCCCTGAGGCTGCTGGGCCAAGACGTCTTGGGCATCCAGCCCCTTGCTGGTCCCTTCCCTCTGACGAGGCCCTCTGAGCTCCAGCACCTTGCAGTGTGGAGACAGCCCCTGCCAGCAACCTCCTCTCCAAGGAGGCCTCAACCGAGGCCTAGGCCCAGGGGAAAGGCACCAGCGGGGATGAGCCTGGGGAGGCGCCCGGGCATGTCTGGGCCCATTCCCCGCAGCCTGCCCCTTGGTGGGGCAGTACCCCCGGAAGCCAGGAAGGTCTCGGCAAGGCTGCCAGGGGCAGGGACACTGCTGGGTCCTTCCCCTGGCCTGTTGGGCGTCTGAGCACAACCGGCACTCTCCCGCTGGAAGACCTCCCCGTCTGCCTCCAAAAGACGGTTTGCAAGCACTCCCACCCGCTGTTCCCCCAGGCACGCACAATGCTCCCAAGCCCGGGAGAAAAGCGCTTCGGGGTGGTGCTCTCTCCGGGCCCTTGCCCCTGAGCCTGGGGCCAGGCAGGGGGAACACACTCCCAGGCCAATGGAGAACGACATGCACACGTCTGTTCCTGCCCCCTACACCGGCAGAGAGCTCGGGGGAGCCAGAGACTGCCAGGCTGCGGCTGGGCTGGCTGCCTGTGTGGGACGGGGCAGAGCCGACCTAGGGGCAAGTTGGGCCTCTTGCTCTCCCTGCTGCCCTGAGGCTGCTGGGTCAAAGAGGTCTTGGGCATCCAGCCCTTTGCTGGTGCCTTCCCTCTGACGAGGCCCTCTGAGCTCCAGCACCTTGCAGTGTGGAGACAGCCCCTGCCAGCAACCTCCTCTCCAAAGAGGCCTCAACCGAGGACTACACCCAGGGGAAAGGCACCAGCGGGGATGATCCTGGGGAGGCGCACGGACATATCTGGACCCAGTCTCCGCAGCCTGCCCCTTGGTGGGGCAGTACCCCCGGAGGCCAGGAAGGTCTGGGCAAGTCTGGCCAGGGGCAGGGGCCCTGCTGGGTCCTGACCCTGGCCTGTGGGGCCTCTGAGCACAACCGGCCCTCTCCCACTGGAAGACCTCCCCGGCTGCCTCCAAAGTCCTGTTTGCAAACACTCCCGCCCGCTGTTCACGTCAGGCTCGCACAATGCTCCCAAGCCCGGGAGAAAAGGACTTCGGAGTGGTGCTCTCTCCGGGCCCATGCCCCTGAGCCTGGGGGCAAGGCAGGGGGAACACACTCCCAGGCCAAGGCAGAACCACATGCCCACGTCTGTTCCTGACCCCTGCACCGGCAGAGAGCTCTGGGGAGCCAGAGTCTGTCAGGCAGGTGCTGGGCTGGCCGCCTGTGTGGGAAGGGGCAGAGCCGACCTAGGGGCAAGTTGGGCCTCTTCCTCTCCCTGCTGCCCTGAGGCTGCTGGGCCAAAGAGGTCTTGGGCATCCAGCCCCTTGCTGGTCCCTTCCCTCTGACGAGGCCCTCTGAGCTCCAGCACCTTGCAGTGTGGAGACAGCCCCTGCCAGCAACCTCCTCTCCAAGGAGGCCTCAACCGAGGCCTAGGCCTAGGGGAAAGACACCAGCGGGGATGAGCCTGGGGAGGCGCCCGGGCATGTCTGGACCCAGTCCCCGCAGCCTGCCCCTTGGTGGGGCAGTACCCCCGGAGGCCAGGAAGGTCTGTGCAAGGCTGCCAGGGGCAGGGACAGTGCTGGGTCCTGCCCCTGGCCTGTTGGACGTCTGAGCACAACCGGCACTCTCGCGCTGGAAGACCTCCCCGTCTGCCTCCAAAGGCCGGTTTGCAAGCACTCCCGCCCGCTGTTCCCGCCAGGCACGCACAATGCTCCCAAGCCCGGGAGAAAAGCGCTTCGGGGTGGTGCTCTCTCCGGGCCCTTGCCCCTAAGCCTGCGGGCCAGGCAGGGGGAACACACTCCCAGGCCAAGACAGAACGACATGAACACGTCTGTTCCTGCCCCCTACACCGGCAGAGAGCTCGGGGGAGCCAGAGTCTCTCAGGCAGGTGCTGGGCTGGCCGCCTGTGTGGGAAGGGGCAGAGCCGACCTAGGGGCAAGTTGGGCCTCTTGCTCTCCCTGCTGCCCTGAGGCTGCTGGGCCAAAGACGTCTTGGGCATCCAGCCCTTTGCTGGTCCCTTCCCTCTGACGAGGCCCTCTGAGCTCCAGCACCTTGCAGTGTGGAGACAGCACCTGCCAGCAATCTCCTCTCCAAGGAGGCCTCAACCGAGGCCTAGGCCCAGGGGAAAAGCACCAGCGGGGATGAGCCTGGGGAGGCGCCCGGGCATGTCTGGACCCAGTCCCCGCAGCCTGCCCCTTGGTGGGGCAGTACCCCTGGAGGCCAGGAAGGTCTGGGCAAGTCTGACCAGGGGCAGGGGACCTGCTGGGTCCTGCCCCTGGCCTGTGGGGCCTCTGAGCACAACCGGCCCTCTCCCACTGGAAGACCTCCCCGGCTGCCTCCAAAGGCCGTTTTGCACGCACTCCCGCCCACTGTTCCCACCAAGTGCGCACAATGCTCCCAAGCCCGGGAGAAAAGCGCTTCGGGGTGGTGCTCTCTCCGGGTCCTTGCCCCTGAGCCTGGGGGACAGGCAGGGGGAACACACTCCCAGGCCAAGGCAGAACCACATGCACACGTCTGTTCCTGACCCCTGCACCGGCAGAGAGCTCGGGGGAGCCAGAGTCTGTCAGGCAGCTGCTGGGCTGGCCGCCTTTGTGGGAAGGGGCAGAGCCGACCTAGGGGCAAGTTGGGCCTCTTGCTCTCCCTGCTGCCCTGAGGCTGCTGGGCCAAAGAGGTCTTGGGCATCCAGCCCTTTGCTTTTCCCTTCCCTCTGACGAGGCCCTCTGAGCTCCAGCACCTTGCAGTGTGGAGACAGCCCCTGCCAGCAACCTCCTCTCCAAGGAGGCCTCAACCGAGACCTAGGACCAGGGGAAAGGCACCAGCGGGGATGAGCCTGGGGAGGCGCCTGGGCATGTCTGGACCCAGTCCCCGCAGCCTGCCCCTTGGTGGGGCAGTACCCCCGGAGGCCAGGAAGGTCTGGGAAAGGCTGGCCAGGGGCAGGGGACCTACTGGGTCCTGCCCCTGGCCTGTGGGGCCTCTGAGCACAACCGGCCCTCTCCCACTGGAAGACCTCCCCGGCTGCCTCCAAAGTCCTGTTTGCCAACACTCCCACCCGCTGTTCACGCCAGACTTGCACAATGCTCCCAAGCCCGGGAGAAAAGCGCTTCGGGGTGGTGCTCTCTCCGGGCCCTTGCCCCTGAGCCTGGGGGCAAGGCATGGGGAACACACTCCCAGGCCAAGGCAGAACCACATGCCCACGTCTGTTCCTGTCCCCTGCACCGGCAGAGAGCTTGGGGGAGCCAGAGTCTGTCAGGCAGCTGCTGGGTTGGCCGCCTGTGTGGGAAGGGGCAGAGCCGCCCTAGGGGCAAGTTGGGCCTCTTGCTCTCCCTGCTGCCCTGAGGCTGCTGGGCCAAAGACGTCTTGGGCATTCAGCCCCTTACTGGTCCCTTCCCTCTGACGAGGCCCTCTGAGCTCCAGCACCTTGCAGTGTGGAGACAGCCCCTGCCAGCAACCTCCTCTCCAAGGAGGCCTCAACTGAGGCCTAGGCCCAGGGGAAAGACACCAGCGGGGATGAGCCAGGGGAGGCGCCCGAGCATGTCTGGACCCAGTCCCCGCAGCCTGCCCCTTGGTGGGGCAGTACCCCCGGAGGCCAGGAAGGTCTGGGTAAGGCTGGGAGGGGCAGGGGCCCTGCTGGGTCCTGCCCCTGGCCTGTGGGGCCTCTGAGCACAACCGGCCCTCTCCCACTGGAAGACCTCCCCGGCTGCCTCCAAAGGCCGGTTTGCAAGCGCTCCCGGCCACTGTTACCAGCAGGCGGGCACAATGCGCCTAAGCCCGGAAGAAAAGCGCTTCAGGGTGGTGCTGTCTCTGGGCCCTTGCCCCTGAGCCTGGGGGCAAGGCAGGGTGTCCACACTAACAGGCCAAGGCAGAACCACATGCAAACGTCTGACCTGCCCCCTGCACCGGCAGAGAGCTCGGGGGAGCCAGAGTCTGTCAGGCAGCTGCTGGGCTGGCCGCCTGTGTGGGAAGTGGCAGAGCCGACCTAGGGGCAAGTTGGGCCTCTTGCTCTCCCTGCTGCCCTGAGGCTGCTAGGCCATAGAGGTCTTGGGCATCCAGCCCCTTGCTGGTCCCTTCCCTCTGACGAGGCCCTCTGAGCTCCAGCACCTTGCAGTGTGGAGACAGCCCCTGCCAGCAACCTCCTCTCCAAGGAGGCCTCAACCGAGGCCTAGGCCCAGGGGAAAGGCACCAGCGGGGATGAGCCTGGGGAGGCGCCCGGCCATGTCTGGACCCAGTCCCCGCAGCCTGCCCCTTGGTGGGGCAGTACCCCCGGAGGCCAGGAAGGTCTGGGCAAGGCTGTCCAGGGGCAGGGGCCCTGCTGGGTCCTGCCCCTGGCCTGTGGGGCCTCTGAGCACAACCGGCCCTCTCCCACTGGAAGAACTCCCCGGCTCCCTCCAAAGGCCAGTTTGCCAACACTCCCGCCCGCTGTTCCCGCCAGGCACGCACAATGCTCCCAAGCCCGGGAGAAAAGCGCTTCGGGGTGGTGCTCTCCTCGGGCCCTTGCCCCTGAGCCTGGGGTCCAGGCAGTTGGTCCACACTCCCAGACCAAGGCAGAACCACATGCACACGTCTGTTCCTGACCCCTGCACCGGCAGAGAGTTCGGGGGAGCCAGAGTCTGTCAGGCAGCTGCTGGGCTGGCCGCCTGTGTGGGAAGGGGCAGAGCCGACCTAGGGGCAAGTTGGGCCTCTTCCTCTCCCTGCTGCCCTGAGGCTGCTGGGCCAAAGAGGTCTTGGGCATCCAGCCCCTTGCTGGTCCCTTCCCTCTGACGAGGCCCTCTGAGCTCCAGCACCTTGCAGTGTGGAGACAGCCCCTGCCAGCAACATCCTCTCCAAGGAGGCCTCAACCGAGGCCTAGGCCCAGGGGAAAGGCACCAGCGGGGATGAGCCTGGGGAGGCGCCCGGGCATGTCTGGACCCAGTCCCCGCAGCCTGCCCCTTGGTGGGGCAGTACCCCCGGAGGCCAGGAAGATCTGGGCAAGGCTGGCCAGGGGCAGGGGCCCTGCTGGGTCCTCCCCATGGCCTGTGGGGCCTCTGAGCACAACCGGCCCTCTCCCACTGGAAGACCTCCCCGGCTGCCTCCAAAGGCCTGTTTGCAAGCACTCCCGCCCACTGTTCCCGCCAGGCGCGCACAATGCTCCCAAGCCCGGGAGAAAAGCGCTTCGGGGTGGTGCTCTCTCCGGGCCCTTGCCCCTGAGCCTGTGGGCAAGGCAGGGGGAACACACTCCCAGACCAAGGCAGAAACACACGCACACGTCTGTTCCTGTCCCCTGCACCGGCAGAGAGCTCGGGGGAGCCAGAGTCTCTCAGGCAGGTGCTGGGCTGGCCGCCTGTGTGGGAAGGGGCAGAGCCGACCTAGGGGCAAGTTGGGCCTCTTGCTCTCCCTGCTGCCCTGAGGCTGCAGGGCCAAAGACGTCTTGGGCATCCAGCCCCTTACTGGTCCCTTCCCTCTGACGAGGCCCTCTGAGCTCCAGCACCTTGCAGTGTGGAGACAGCCCCTGCCAGCAATCTCCTCTCCAAGGAGGCCTCAACCGAGGCCTAGGCCCAGGGGAAAGGCACCAGCGGGGTTGAGCCAGGGGAGGCGCCCGGGCATGTCTGGACCCTGTCCCCGCAGCCTGCCCCTTGGTGGGGCAGTACCCCCGGAGGCCAGGAAGGTCTGGGCAAGGCTGGCCAGGGGCAGGGGCCCTGCTGGGTCCTGCCCCTGGCCTGTGGGGCCTCTGAGCACAACCGGCCCTCTCCCACTGGAAGACCTCCCCGGCTGCCTTCAAAGGCGGGTTTGCCAACACTCCCGCCCGCTGTTCCGGCCAGGCACGCACAACGCTCCCAAGGCCAGGAGAAAAGCGCTTCAGGGTGGTGCTCTCTCCGGGCCCTTGCCCCTGAGCCTGGGGGCAAGGCAGGTTGTCCACACTCCCAGGACAAGGCAGAACCACATGCACACGTCTGATCTGCCCCCTGCACCGGCAGAGAGCTCGGGGGAGCCAGAGTCTGTCAGGCAGCTGCTGGGCTGGCCGCCTGTGTGGGAAGGGGCAGAGCCGACCTAGGGGCAAGTTGGGCCTCTTGCTCTCCCTGCTGCCCTGAGGCTGCTGGGCCAAAGAGGTCTTGGGCATCCAGCCCCTTGCTGGTCCCTTCCCTCGGACGAGGCCCTCTGAGCTCTAGCACCTTGCAGTGTGGAGACAGCCCCTGCCAGCAACCTCCTCTCCAAGGAGTCCTCAACCGAGGCCTAGGCCCAGGGGAATGGCACCAGCGGGGATGAGCCTGGGGAGGCGCCCGGGCATGTCTGGACCCAGTCCCCGCAGCCTGCCCCTTGGTGGGGCAGTACCCCCGGAGGCCAGGAAGGTCTGGGCAAGGCTGCCAGGGGCAGGGACACTGCTGGGTCCTGCCCCTGGCCTGTGGGGCGTCTGAGCACAACCGGCACTCTCCCGCTGGAAGACCTCCCCGTCTGCCTCGAAAGGCCGGTTTGCAAGCACTCCCGCCCGCTGTTCCCGCCAGGCACGCACAATGCTCCCAAGCCCGGGAGAAAAGCGCTTCGGGGTGGTGCTCTCACCGGGCCCTTGCCCCTGAGCCTGGGGGCCAGGCAGGGGGAACACACTCCCAGGCCAAGGCAGAACGACATGCACACGTCTGTTCCTGCCCCCTACACCGGCAGAGAGCTCGGGGGAGCCAGAGACTGCCAGGCTGCTGCTGGGCTGGCCGCCTGTGTGGGACGGGGCAGAGCCGACCTAGGGGCAAGTTGGGCCTCTTGCTCTCCCTGCTGCCCTGAGGCTGCTGGGTCAAAGAGGTCTTGGGCATCCAGCTTTTTGCTGGTCCCTTCCATCTGACGAGGCCCTCTGATCTCCAGCACCTTGCAGTGTGGAGACAGCCCCTGCCAGCAACCTCCTCTCCAAGGAGGCCTCAACCGAGGCCTAGGCCCAGGGGAAAGGTACCAGCGGGGATGAGCCTGGGGAGGCGCCCAGGCATCTCTGGACCCAGTCCCCGCAGCCTGCCCCTTGGTGGGGCAGTACCCCCGGAGGCCAGGAAGGTCTGGGCAAGGCTGGCCAGGGGCAGGGGACCTGCTGGGTCCTGCCCCTGGCTTGTGAGGCCTCTGAGCACAACCGGCCCTCTCCCACTGGAAGACCTCCACGGCTGCCTCCAAAGTCCTGTTTGTAAACACTCCCGCCCGCTGTTCACGCCAGGCTCGCACAATGCTCCCAAGCCCGGGAGAAAAGCGCTTCGGGGTGGTGCTCTCTCCGGGCCCTTGCCCCTGAGCCTGGGGGCAAGGCAGGGGGAACACACTCCCAGGCCAAGGCAGAACGACATGCACACGTCTGTTCCTGCCCCCTACACCGGCAGAGAGCTCGGGGGAGCCAGAGACTGCCAGGCTGCTGCTGGGCTGGCCGCCTGTGTGGGACGGGGCAGAGCCGACCTAGGGGCAAGTTGGGCCTCTTGCTCTCCCTGCTGCCCTGAGGCTGCTGGGTCAAAGAGGTCTTGGGCATCCAGCCCTTTGCTGGTCCCTTCCCTCTGACGAGGCCCTCTGATCTCCAGCACCTTGCAGTGTGGAGACAGCCCCTGCCAGCAACCTCCTCTCCAAGGAGGCCTCAACCGAGGCCTAGGCCCAGGGGAAAGGCACCAGCGGGGATGAGCCTGGGGAGGCGCCCGGGGATGTCTGGACCCAGTCCCCGCAGCCTGCCCCTTGGTGGGGCAGTACCCCCGGAGGCCAGGAAGGTCTGGGCAAGGCTGGCCAGGGTCAGGGGCCCTGCTGGGTCCTGCCCCTGGCCTGTGGGGCCTCTGAGCACAACCGGCCCTCTCCCACTGGAAGACCTCCCCGGCTGCCTCCAAAGTCCTGTTTGCTAACACTCCCGCCCGCTGTTCACGCCAGGCTCGCACAATGCTCCCAAGCCCGGGAGAAAAGCGCATTGGGGTGGTTCTCTCTCCGGGCCCTTGCCCCTGAGCCTGGGGGCAAGGCACGGGGAACACACTCCCTGGCCAAGGCAGAACCACATGCCCACGTCTGTTCCTGTCCCCTGCACCGGCAGAGAGCTTGGGGGAGCCAGAGTCTGGCAGGCAGCTGCTGGGTTGGCCGCCTGTGTGGGAAGGGGCAGAGCCGACCTAGGGGCAAGTTGGGCCTCTTGCTCTCCCTGCTGCCCTAGGGTGCTGGGCCAAAGACGTCTTGGGCATCCAGCCCCTTACTGGTCCCTTCCCTCTGACGAGGCCCTCTGAGCTCCGGCACCTTGCAGTGTGGAGACAGCCCCTGCCAGCAACCTCCTCTCCAAGGAGGCCTCAACCGAGGCCTAGGCCCAGGGGAAAGGCACCAGCGGGGATGAGCCAGGGGAGGCGCCCAAGCATGTCTGGACCCAGTCCCCGCAGCCTGCCCCTTGGTGGGGCAGTACCCCCGGAGGCCAGGAAGGTCTGGGCAAGGCTGGCCAGGGGCAGGGGCCCTGCTGCGTCCTGCCCCTGGCCTGTGGGGCCTCTGAGCACAACCGGCCCTCTCCCACTGGAAGACCTCCCCGGCTGCCTCCAAAGGCCGGTTTGCAAGCGCTCCCGCCCACTGTTCCCAGCAGGCGTGCACAATGCTCCCAAGCCCGGGAGAAAAGCGCTTCAGGGTGGTGCTCTCTCCGGGCCCTTGCCCCTGAGCCTGGGGTCAAGGCACGGTGTCCACACTCCCAGGCCAAGTCAGAACCACATGCACACGTCTGTTCCTGCCCCCTGCACCGGCAGAGAGCTCGGGGGAGCCAGAGTCTGTCAGGCAGCTGCTGGGCTGGCCGCCTGTGTGGGAAGTGGCAGAGCCGACCTAGGGGCAAGTTGGGCCTCTTGCCCTCCCTGCTGCCCTGAGGCTGCTTGGCCAAAGAGGTCTTGGGCATCCAACCCCTTGCTGGTCCCTTCCCTCTGACGAGGCCCTCTGAGCTCCAGCACCTTGCAGTGTGGAGACAGCCCCTGCCAGCAACCTCCTCTCCAAGGAGGCCTAAACCGAGGCCTAGGCACAGGGGAAAGGCACCAGCGGGGATGAGCCTGGGGAGGCGCCCGGGCATGTATGGACCCAGTCCCCGCAGCCTGCCCCTTGGTGGGGCACTACCCCCGGAGGCGAGGAAGGTCTGGGAAAGGCTGGCGAGGGGCACGGGACCTGCTGGGTCCTGCCCCTGGCCTGTGGGGCCTCTGAGCACAACCGGCCCTCTCCCACTGGAAGACGTCCCCGGCTGCCTCCAAAGGCCGGTTTGCAAGCACTCCCGCCCACTGTTCCAACCAAGGGCGCACAACGCTCCCAAGCCTGGGAGAAAATCGCCTCGGGGTGGTGCTCTCTCCGGGCCCTTTCCCCTGAGCCTGGGGGCCAGGCAGGGTGTCCACACTCCCAGGCCAAGGCAGAACGACATGCACACCTCTGTTCCTGCCCCATGCACCGGCAGAGAGCTTGGGGGAGCCAAAGTCTGTCAGGCAGCTGCTGGGCTGGCCGCCTGTGTGGGAAGGGGCAGAGCCGACCTAGGGGCAAGTTGGGCCTCTTGCTCTCCCTGCTGCCCTGAGGCTGCTGGGTCAAAGAGGTCTTGGGCATCCAGCCCTTTGCTGGTCCCTTCCCTCTGACGAGGCCCTCTGAGCTCCAGCACCTTGCAGTGTGGAGACAGCCCCTGCCAGCAACCTCCTCTCCAAGGAGGCCTCAACCGAGGCCTACGCCCAGGGGAAAAGCACCAGCGGGGATGATCCTGGGGAGGCGCACGGACATGTCTGGACCCAGTCCCCGCAGCCTGCCCCTTGGTGGGGCAGTACCCCCGGAGGCCAGGAAGGTCTGTGCAAGGTTGGCCAGGGGCAGGGGCCCTGCTGGGTCCTGCCCCTGGCCTGTGAGGCCTCTGAGCACAACCGGCCCTCTCCCACTGGAAGACCTCCCCAGCTGCCTCCAAAGTCCTGTTTGCAAACACTCCCGCCCGCTGTTCACGCCAGGCTCGCACAATGCTCCCAAGCCCGGGAGAAAAGCGCTTCGGGGTGGTGCTCTCTCCGGGCCCTTGCCCCTGAGCCTGGGGGCCAGGCAGTGGGTCCACACTCCCAGACCAAGGCAGAACCACATGCACACGTCTGTTCCTGACCCCTGCACCGGCAGAGAGCTCTGGGGAGCCAGAGTCTGTCAGGCAGGTGCTGGGCTGGCCGCCTGTGTGGGAAGGGTTAGAGCCGACCTAGGGGCAAGTTGGGCCTCTTCCTCTCCCTGCTGCCCTGAGGCTGCTGGGCCAAAGAGGTCTTGGGCATCCAGCCCCTTACTGGTCCCTTCCCTCTGACGAGGCCCTCTGAGCTCCAGCACCTTGCAGTGTGGAGACAGCCCCTACCAGCAACCTCCTCTCCAATGAGGCCTCAACCGAGGCCTAGGCCTAGGGGAAAGACACCAGCGGGGATGAGCCTGGGGAGGCGCCCGGGCATGTCTGGACCCAGTCCCCGCAGCCTGCCCCTTGGTGGGGCAGTACCCCCGGAGGCCATGAAGGTCTGTGCAAGGCTGCCAGGGGCAGGGACAGTGCTGGGTCCTGCCCCTGGCCTGTTGGACGTCTGAGCACAACCGGCACTCTCGCGCTGGAAGACCTCCCCGTCTGCCTCCAAAGGCCGGTTTGCAAGCACTCCCGCCCGCTGTTCCCGCCAGGCGCACAATGCTCCCAAGCCCGGGAGAAAAGCGCTTCGGGGTGGTGCTCTCTCCGGGCCCTTGCCCCTAAGCCTGCGGGCCAGGCAGGGGGAACACACTCCCAGGCCAAGACAGAACGACATGAACACGTCTGTTCCTGCCCCCTACACCGGCAGAGAGCTCGGGGGAGCCAGAGTCTCTCAGGCAGGTGCTGGGCTGGCCGCCTGTGTGGGAAGGGGCAGAGCCGACCTAGGGGCAAGTTGGGCCTCTTGCTCTCCCTGCTGCCCTGAGGCTGCTGGGCCAAAGACGTCTTGGGCATCCAGCCCTTTGCTGGTCCCTTCCCTCTGACGAGGCCCTCTGAGCTCCAGCACCTTGCAGTGTGGAGACAGCACCTGCCAGCAATCTCCTCTCCAAGGAGGCCTCAACCGAGGCCTAGGCCCAGGGGACAAGCACCAGCGGGGATGAGCCTGGGGAGGCGCCCGGGCATGTCTGGACCCAGTCCCCGCAGCCTGCCCCTTGGTGGGGCAGTACCCCTGGAGGCCAGGAAGGTCTGGGCAAGTCTGACCAGGGGCAGGGGACCTGCTGGGTCCTGCCCCTGGCCTGTGGGGCCTCTGAGCACAACCGGCCCTCTCCCACTGAAAGACCTCCCCGGCTGCCTCCAAAGTCCTGTTTGCCAACACTCCCACCCGCTGTTCACGCCAGACTTGCACAATGCTCCCAAGCCCGTGAGAAAAGTGCTTCGGGATGGTGCTCTCTCCGGGCCCTTGCCCCTGAGCCTGGGGGCAAGGCATGGGGAACACACTCCCAGGCCAAGGCAGAACCACATGCCCACGTCTGTTCCTGTCCCCTTCACCGGCAGAGAGCTTGGGGGAGCCAGAGTCTGTCAGGCAGCTGCTGGGTTGGCCGCCTGTGTGGGAAGGGGCAGAGCCGCCCTAGGGGCAAGTTGGGCCTCTTGCTCTCCCTGCTGCCCTGAGGCTGCTGGGCCAAAGACGTCTTGGGCCTCCAGCCCCTTACTGGTCCCTTCCCTCTGACGAGGCCCTCTGAGCTCCAGCACCTTGCAGTGTGGAGACAGCCCCTGCCAGCAACCTCCTCTCCAAGGAGGCCTCAACCGAGGCCTAGGCCCAGGGGAAAGGCACCAGCGGGGATGAGCCAGGGGAGGCGCCCGAGCATGTCTGGACCCAGTCCCCGCAGCCTGCCCCTTGGTGGGGCAGTACCCCCGGAGGCCAGGAAGGTCTGGGTAAGGCTGGCCAGGGGCAGGGGCCCTGCTGGGTCCTGCCCCTGGCCTGTGGGGCCTCTGAGCACAACCGGCCCTCTCCCACTGGAAGACCTCCCCGGCTGCCTCCAAAGGCCGGTTTGCAAGCGCTCCCGGCCACTGTTACCAGCAGGCGGGCACAATGCTCCTAAGCCCGGAAGAAAAGCGCTTCAGGGTGGTGCTCTCTCTGGGCCCTTGCCCCTGAGCCTGGGGGCAAGGCAGGGTGTCCACACTCCCAGGCCAAGGCAGAACCACATGCACACGTCTGATCTGCCCCCTGCACCGGCAGAGAGCTCGGGGGAGCCAGAGTCTGTCAGGCAGCTGCTGGGCTGGCCGCCTGTGTGGGAAGTGGCAGAGCCGACCTAGGGGCAAGTTGGGCCTCTTGCTCTCCCTGCTGCCCTGAGGCTGCTGGGCCATAGAGGTCTTGGGCATCCAGCCCCTTGCTGGTCCCTTCCCTCTGACGAGGCCCTCTGAGCTCCAGCACCTTGCAGTGTGGAGACAGCACCTGCCAGCAACCTCCTCTCCAAGGAGGCCTCAACCGAGGCCTAGGCCCAGGGGAAAGGCACCAGCGGGGATGAGCCTGGGGAGGCGCCCGGGCATGTCTGGACCCAGTCCCCGCAGCCTGCCCCTTGGTGGGGCAGTACCCCCGGAGGCCAGGAAGGTCTGTGCAAGGCTGGCCAGGGGCAGGGGCCCTGCTGGGTCCTGCCCCTGGACTGTGGGGCCTCTGAGCACAACCGGCCCTCTCCCACTGGAAGAACTCCCCGGCTCCCTCCAAAGGCCAGTTTGCCAACACTCCCGCCCGCTGTTCCCGCCAGGCACGCACAATGCTCCCAAGCCCGGGAGAAAAGCGCTTCGGGGTGGTGCTCTCCTCGGGCCCTTGCCCCTGAGCCTGGGGTCCAGGCAGTTGGTCCACACTCCCAGACCAAGGCAGAACCACATGCACACGTCTGTTCCTGACCCCTGCACCGGCAGAGAGTTCGGGGGAGCCAGAGTCTGTCAGGCAGCTGCTGGGCTGGCCGCCTGTGTGGGAAGGGGCAGAGCCGACCTAGGGGCAAGTTGGGCCTCTTCCTCTCCCTGCTGCCCTGAGGCTGCTGGGCCAAAGAGGTCTTGGGCATCCAGCCCCTTGCTGGTCCCTTCCCTCTGACGAGGCCCTCTGAGCTCCAGCACCTTGCAGTGTGGAGACAGCCCCTGCCAGCAACATCCTCTCCAAGGAGGCCTCAACCGAGGCCTAGGCCCAGGGGAAAGGCACCAGCGGGGATGAGCTTGGGGACGCGCCCGGGCATGTCTGGACCCAGTCCCCGCAGCCTGCCCCTTGGTGGGGCAGGACCCCCGGAGGCCAGGAAGATCTGGGCAAGGCTGGCCAGGGGCAGGGGCCCTGCTGGGTCCTCCCCATGGCCTGTGGAGCCTCTGAGCACAACCGGCCCTCTCCCACTGGAAGACCTCCCCGGCTGCCTCCAAAGGCCGGTTTGCAAGCACTCCCGCCCACTGTTCCCGCCAGGCGCGCACAATGCTCCCAAGCCCGGGAGAAAAGCGCTTCGGGGTGGTGCTCTCTCCGGGCCCTTGCCCCTGAGCCTGTGGGCAAGGCAGGGGGAACACACTCCCAGACCAAGGCAGAAACACATGCACACGTCTGTTCCTGTCCCCTGCACCGGCAGAGAGCTCGGGGGAGCCAGAGTCTCTCAGGCAGGTGCTGGGCTGGCCGCCTGTGTGGGAAGGGGCAGAGCCGACCTAGGGGCAAGTTGCGCCGCTTGCTCTCCCTGCTGCCCTGAGGCTGCAGGGCCAAAGACGTCTTGGGCATCCAGCCCCTTACTGGTCCCTTCCCTCTGACGAGGCCCTCTGAGCTCCAGCACCTTGCAGTGTGGAGACAGCCCCTGCCAGCAATCTCCTCTCCAAGGAGGCCTCAACCGAGTCCTAGGCCCAGGGGAAAGGCACCAGCGGGGTTGAGCCAGGGGAGGCGCCCGGGCATGTCTGGACCCTGTCCCCGCAGCCTGCCCCTTGGTGGGGCAGTACCCCCGGAGGCCAGGAAGGTCTGGGCAAGGCTGGCCAGGGGCAGGGTCCCTGCTGGGTCCTGCCCCTGGCCTGTGGGGCCTCTGAGCACAACCGGCCCTCTCCCACTGGAAGACCTCCCCGGCTGCCTCCAAAGGCCGGTTTGGAAGCACTCCCGCCCACTGTTCCCGCCAGGCGCGCACAATGCTCCCAAGCCCGGGAGAAAAGCGCTTCGGGGTGGTGGTCTCTCCGGGCCCTTGCCCCTGAGCCTGGGGGCCAGGCAGGGGATCCACAGTCCCAGGCCAAGGCACAAAAACATGCACACGTCTGTTCCTGCCCCCTCCACCGGCAAAGAGCTGGGGAGAGCCAGAGTCTGTCAGGCAGCTGCTGGGCTGGCCGCCTGTGTGGGAAGGGGCAGAGCCGACCTAGGGGCAAGTTGGGCCTCTTGCTCTCCCTGCTGCCCTGAGGCTGCTGGGCCAAAGAGGTCTTGAGCATCCAGCCCCTTGCTGGTCCCTTCCCTCTGACGAGGCCCTCTGAGCTCCAGCACCTTGCAGTGTTGAGACAGACCCTGCCAGCAACCTCCTCTCCAAGGAGGCCTCAACCGAGGCCTAGGCTCAGGGGAAAGGCACCAGCGGGGATGAGCCAGTGGAGGGGCCCGGGCATGTCTGGACCCAGTCCCCGCAGCCTGCCCCTTGGTGGGGCATTACCCCCGGAGGCCAGGAAGGTCTGGGCAAGGCTGGCCAGGGGCAGGGTTCCTGCTGGGTCCTGCCCCTGGCCTGTGGGGCCTCTGAGCACAACCGGCCCTCTCCCACTGGAAGAACTCCCCGGCTGCCTTCAAAGGCGGGTTTGCCAACACTCCCGCCCGCTGTTCCCGCCAGGCACGCACAACGCTCCCAAGGCCAGGAGAAAAGCGCTTCGGGGTGTTGCTCTCTCCGGGCCCTTGCCCCAGAGCCTGGGGTCCAGGCAGTGGGTCCACACTCCCAGACCAAGGCAGAACCACATGCACACGACTGTTCCTGACCCCTGAACCGGCAGAGAGCTCGGGGGAGCCAGAGTCTATCAGGCAGCTGCTGGGTTGGCTGCCTGTGTGGGAAGGGGCAGAGCCGACCTAGGGGCAAGTTGGGCCTCTTGCTCTCCCTGCTGCCCTGAGGCTGCTGGGCCAAAGAGGTCTTGGGCATCCAGCCCCTTGCTGGTCCCTTCCCGCTGACGAGGCCCTCTGAGCTCCAGCACCTTGCAGTGTGGAGACAGCCCCTGCCAGCAACCTCCTCTCCAAGGAGGCCTCAACCGAGGCCTATGCCCAGGGGAAAGGCACCAGCGGGGATGAGCCTAGGGAGGCGCCCAGGCATGTCTGGACCCAGTCCCCGCAGCCTGTCCCTTGGTGGGGCAGTACCCCCGGAGGCCAGGAAGGTCTGGGCAAGGCTGGCCAGGGGCAGGGGACCTGCTGGGTCCTGCCCCTGACCTGTGAGGCCTCTGAGCACAACCGGCCCTCTCCCACTGGAAGACCTCCACGGCTGCCTCCAAAGTCCTGTTTGCAAACACTCCCGCCCGCTGTTCACGCCAGGCTCGCACAATGCTCCCAAGCCCGGGAGAAAAGCGCTTCGGGGTGGTGCTCTCTCCGGGCCCTTGCCCCTGAGCCTGGGGGCAAGGCAGGGGGAACACACTCCCAGGCCAAGGCAGAACCACATGCCCACGTCTGTTCCTGTCCCCTGCACTGGCAGAGAGCTTGGGGGAGCCAGAGTCTGTCAGGCAGCTGCTGAGTTGGCCGCCTGTGTGGGAAGGGGCAGAGACGCCCTAGGGGCAAGTTGGGCCTCTTGCTCTCCCTGCTGCCCTGAGGCTGCTGGGCCAAAGACGTCTTGGGCATCCAGCCCCTTACTGGTCCCTTCCCTCTGACGAGGCCCTCTGAGCTCCAGCACCTTGCAGTGTGGAGACAGCCCCTGCCAGCAACCTCCTCTCCAAGGAGGCCTCAACCGAGGCCTAGGCCCAGGGGAAAGGCACCAGCGGGGATGAGCCTGGGGAGGCGCCCGGGCATGTCTGGACACAGGCCCCGCAGCCTGCCCCTTGGTGGGGCAGTACCCCCGGAGGCCAGGAAGGTCTGGGCAAGGCTGGCCAGGGGCAGGGGCCCTGCTGCGTCCTGCCCCTGGCCTGTGGGGCCTCTGAGCACAACCGGCCCTCTCCCACTGGAAGACCTCCCCGGCTGCCTCCAAAGGCTGGTTTGCAAGCGCTCCCGCCCACTGTTCCCAGCAGGCGTGCACAATGCTCCCAAGCCCGGGAGAAAAGCGCTTCAGGGTGGTGCTCTCTCCGGGCCCTTGCCCCTGAGCCTGGGGGCAAGGCAGGGTGTCCACACTCCCAGGACAAGGCAGAACCACATGCACACGTCTGATCTGCCCCCTGCACCGGCAGAGAGCTCGGGGGAGCCAGAGTCTGTCAGGCAGCTGCTGGGCTGGCCGCCTGTGTGGGAAGGGGCAGAGCCGACCTAGGGGCAAGTTGGGCCTCTTGCTCTCCCTGCTGCCCTGAGGCTGCTGGGCCAAAGAGGTCTTGGGCATCCAGCCCCTTGCTGGTCCCTTCCCTCTGACGAGGCCCTCTGAGCTCCAGCACCTTGCAGTGTGGAGACAGCCCCTGCCAGCAACCTCCTCTCCAAGGAGGCCTAAACCGAGGCCTAGGCACAGGGGAAAGGCACCAGCGGGGATGAGCCTGGGGAGGCGCCCGGGCATGTATGGACCCAGTCCCCGCAGCCTGCCCCTTGGTGGGGCACTACCCCCGGAGGCGAGGAAGGTCTGGGAAAGGCTGGCGAGGGGCACGGGACCTGCTGGGTCCTGCCCCTGGCCTGTGGGGCCTCTGAGCACAACCGGCCCTCTCCCACTGGAAGACGTCCCCGGCTGCCTCCAAAGGCCGGTTTGCAAGCACTCCCGCCCACTGTTCCAACCAAGGGCGCACAACGCTCCCAAGCCTGGGAGAAAATCGCCTCGGGGTGGTGCTCTCTCCGGGCCCTTTCCCCTGAGCCTGGGGGCCAGGCAGGGTGTCCACACTCCCAGGCCAAGGCAGAACGACATGCACACCTCTGTTCCTGCCCCATGCACCGGCAGAGAGCTCGGGGGAGCCAAAGTCTGTCAGGCAGCTGCTGGGCTGGCCGCCTGTGTGGGAAGGGGCAGAGCCGACCTAGGGGCAAGTTGGGCCTCTTGCTCTCCCTGCTGCCCTGAGGCTGCTGGGTCAAAGAGGTCTTGGGCATCCAGCCCTTTGCTGGTCCCTTCCCTCTGACGAGGCCCTCTGAGCTCCAGCACCTTGCAGTGTGGAGACAGCCCCTGCCAGCAACCTCCTCTCCAAGGAGGCCTCAACCGAGGCCTACGCCCAGGGGAAAAGCACCAGCGGGGATGATCCTGGGGAGGCGCACGGACATGTCTGGACCCAGTCCCCGCAGCCTGCCCCTTGGTGGGGCAGTACCCCCGGAGGCCAGGAAGGTCTGTGCAAGGTTGGCCAGGGGCAGGGGCCCTGCTGGGTCCTGCCCCTGGCCTGTGAGGCCTCTGAGCACAACCGGCCCTCTCCCACTGGAAGACCTCCCCAGCTGCCTCCAAAGTCCTGTTTGCAAACACTCCCGCCCGCTGTTCACGCCAGGCTCGCACAATGCTCCCAAGCCCGGGAGAAAAGCGCTTCGGGGTGGTGCTCTCTCCGGGCCCTTGCCCCTGAGCCTGGGGGCCAGGCAGTGGGTCCACACTCCCAGACCAAGGCAGAACCACATGCACACGTCTGTTCCTGACCCCTGCACCGGCAGAGAGCTCTGGGGAGCCAGAGTCTGTCAGGCAGGTGCTGGGCTGGCCGCCTGTGTGGGAAGGGTTAGAGCCGACCTAGGGGCAAGTTGGGCCTCTTCCTCTCCCTGCTGCCCTGAGGCTGCTGGGCCAAAGAGGTCTTGGGCATCCAGCCCCTTACTGGTCCCTTCCCTCTGACGAGGCCCTCTGAGCTCCAGCACCTTGCAGTGTGGAGACAGCCCCTACCAGCAACCTCCTCTCCAATGAGGCCTCAACCGAGGCCTAGGCCTAGGGGAAAGACACCAGCGGGGATGAGCCTGGGGAGGCGCCCGGGCATGTCTGGACCCAGTCCCCGCAGCCTGCCCCTTGGTGGGGCAGTACCCCCGGAGGCCATGAAGGTCTGTGCAAGGCTGCCAGGGGCAGGGACAGTGCTGGGTCCTGCCCCTGGCCTGTTGGACGTCTGAGCACAACCGGCACTCTCGCGCTGGAAGACCTCCCCGTCTGCCTCCAAAGGCCGGTTTGCAAGCACTCCCGCCCGCTGTTCCCGCCAGGCGCACAATGCTCCCAAGCCCGGGAGAAAAGCGCTTCGGGGTGGTGCTCTCTCCGGGCCCTTGCCCCTAAGCCTGCGGGCCAGGCAGGGGGAACACACTCCCAGGCCAAGACAGAACGACATGAACACGTCTGTTCCTGCCCCCTACACCGGCAGAGAGCTCGGGGGAGCCAGAGTCTCTCAGGCAGGTGCTGGGCTGGCCGCCTGTGTGGGAAGGGGCAGAGCCGACCTAGGGGCAAGTTGGGCCTCTTGCTCTCCCTGCTGCCCTGAGGCTGCTGGGCCAAAGACGTCTTGGGCATCCAGCCCTTTGCTGGTCCCTTCCCTCTGACGAGGCCCTCTGAGCTCCAGCACCTTGCAGTGTGGAGACAGCACCTGCCAGCAATCTCCTCTCCAAGGAGGCCTCAACCGAGGCCTAGGCCCAGGGGAAAAGCACCAGCGGGGATGAGCCTGGGGAGGCGCCCGGGCATGTCTGGACCCAGTCCCCGCAGCCTGCCCCTTGGTGGGGCAGTACCCCTGGAGGCCAGGAAGGTCTGGGCAAGTCTGACCAGGGGCAGGGGACCTGCTGGGTCCTGCCCCTGGCCTGTGGGGCCTCTGAGCACAACCGGCCCTCTCCCACTGAAAGACCTCCCCGGCTGCCTCCAAAGTCCTGTTTGCCAACACTCCCACCCGCTGTTCACGCCAGACTTGCACAATGCTCCCAAGCCCGTGAGAAAAGCGCTTCGGGATGGTGCTCTCTCCGGGCCCTTGCCCCTGAGCCTGGGGGCAAGGCATGGGGAACACACTCCCAGGCCAAGGCAGAACCACATGCCCACGTCTGTTCCTGTCCCCTTCACCGGCAGAGAGCTTGGGGGAGCCAGAGTCTGTCAGGCAGCTGCTGGGTTGGCCGCCTGTGTGGGAAGGGGCAGAGCCGCCCTAGGGGCAAGTTGGGCCTCTTGCTCTCCCTGCTGCCCTGAGGCTGCAGGGCCAAAGACGTCTTGGGCCTCCAGCCCCTTACTGGTCCCTTCCCTCTGACGAGGCCCTCTGAGCTCCAGCACCTTGCAGTGTGGAGACAGCCCCTGCCAGCAACCTCCTCTCCAAGGAGGCCTCAACCGAGGCCTAGGCCCAGGGGAAAGGCACCAGCGGGGATGAGCCAGGGGAGGCGCCCGAGCATGTCTGGACCCAGTCCCCGCAGCCTGCCCCTTGGTGGGGCAGTACCCCCGGAGGCCAGGAAGGTCTGGGTAAGGCTGGCCAGGGGCAGGGGCCCTGCTGGGTCCTGCCCCTGGCCTGTGGGGCCTCTGAGCACAACCGGCCCTCTCCCACTGGAAGACCTCCCCGGCTGCCTCCAAAGGCCGGTTTGCAAGCGCTCCCGGCCACTGTTACCAGCAGGCGGGCACAATGCTCCTAAGCCCGGAAGAAAAGCGCTTCAGGGTGGTGCTCTCTCTGGGCCCTTGCCCCTGAGCCTGGGGGCAAGGCAGGGTGTCCACACTCCCAGGCCAAGGCAGAACCACATGCACACGTCTGATCTGCCCCCTGCACCGGCAGAGAGCTCGGGGGAGCCAGAGTCTGTCAGGCAGCTGCTGGGCTGGCCGCCTGTGTGGGAAGTGGCAGAGCCGACCTAGGGGCAAGTTGGGCCTCTTGCTCTCCCTGCTGCCCTGAGGCTGCTGGGCCATAGAGGTCTTGGGCATCCAGCCCCTTGCTGGTCCCTTCCCTCTGACGAGGCCCTCTGAGCTCCAGCACCTTGCAGTGTGGAGACAGCACCTGCCAGCAACCTCCTCTCCAAGGAGGCCTCAACCGAGGCCTAGGCCCAGGGGAAAGGCACCAGCGGGGATGAGCCTGGGGAGGCGCCCGGGCATGTCTGGACCCAGTCCCCGCAGCCTGCCCCTTGGTGGGGCAGTACCCCCGGAGGCCAGGAAGGTCTGTGCAAGGCTGGCCAGGGGCAGGGGCCCTGCTGGGTCCTGCCCCTGGCCTGTGGGGCCTCTGAGCACAACCGGCCCTCTCCCACTGGAAGAACTCCCCGGCTCCCTCCAAAGGCCAGTTTGCCAACACTCCCGCCCGCTGTTCCCGCCAGGCACGCACAATGCTCCCAAGCCCGGGAGAAAAGCGCTTCGGGGTGGTGCTCTCCTCGGGCCCTTGCCCCTGAGCCTGGGGTCCAGGCAGTTGGTCCACACTCCCAGACCAAGGCAGAACCACATGCACACGTCTGTTCCTGACCCCTGCACCGGCAGAGAGTTCGGGGGAGCCAGAGTCTGTCAGGCAGCTGCTGGGCTGGCCGCCTGTGTGGGAAGGGGCAGAGCCGACCTAGGGGCAAGTTGGGCCTCTTCCTCTCCCTGCTGCCCTGAGGCTGCTGGGCCAAAGAGGTCTTGGGCATCCAGCCCCTTGCTGGTCCCTTCCCTCTGACGAGGCCCTCTGAGCTCCAGCACCTTGCAGTGTGGAGACAGCCCCTGCCAGCAACATCCTCTCCAAGGAGGCCTCAACCGAGGCCTAGGCCCAGGGGAAAGGCACCAGCGGGGATGAGCTTGGGGACGCGCCCGGGCATGTCTGGACCCAGTCCCCGCAGCCTGCCCCTTGGTGGGGCAGGACCCCCGGAGGCCAGGAAGATCTGGGCAAGGCTGGCCAGGGGCAGGGGCCCTGCTGGGTCCTCCCCATGGCCTGTGGAGCCTCTGAGCACAACCGGCCCTCTCCCACTGGAAGACCTCCCCGGCTGCCTCCAAAGGCCGGTTTGCAAGCACTCCCGCCCACTGTTCCCGCCAGGCGCGCACAATGCTCCCAAGCCCGGGAGAAAAGCGCTTCGGGGTGGTGCTCTCTCCGGGCCCTTGCCCCTGAGCCTGTGGGCAAGGCAGGGGGAACACACTCCCAGACCAAGGCAGAAACACATGCACACGTCTGTTCCTGTCCCCTGCACCGGCAGAGAGCTCGGGGGAGCCAGAGTCTCTCAGGCAGGTGCTGGGCTGGCCGCCTGTGTGGGAAGGGGCAGAGCCGACCTAGGGGCAAGTTGCGCCGCTTGCTCTCCCTGCTGCCCTGAGGCTGCAGGGCCAAAGACGTCTTGGGCATCCAGCCCCTTACTGGTCCCTTCCCTCTGACGAGGCCCTCTGAGCTCCAGCACCTTGCAGTGTGGAGACAGCCCCTGCCAGCAATCTCCTCTCCAAGGAGGCCTCAACCGAGTCCTAGGCCCAGGGGAAAGGCACCAGCGGGGTTGAGCCAGGGGAGGCGCCCGGGCATGTCTGGACCCTGTCCCCGCAGCCTGCCCCTTGGTGGGGCAGTACCCCCGGAGGCCAGGAAGGTCTGGGCAAGGCTGGCCAGGGGCAGGGTCCCTGCTGGGTCCTGCCCCTGGCCTGTGGGGCCTCTGAGCACAACCGGCCCTCTCCCACTGGAAGACCTCCCCGGCTGCCTCCAAAGGCCGGTTTGGAAGCACTCCCGCCCACTGTTCCCGCCAGGCGCGCACAATGCTCCCAAGCCCGGGAGAAAAGCGCTTCGGGGTGGTGGTCTCTCCGGGCCCTTGCCCCTGAGCCTGGGGGCCAGGCAGGGGATCCACAGTCCCAGGCCAAGGCACAAAAACATGCACACGTCTGTTCCTGCCCCCTCCACCGGCAAAGAGCTGGGGAGAGCCAGAGTCTGTCAGGCAGCTGCTGGGCTGGCCGCCTGTGTGGGAAGGGGCAGAGCCGACCTAGGGGCAAGTTGGGCCTCTTGCTCTCCCTGCTGCCCTGAGGCTGCTGGGCCAAAGAGGCCTTGAGCATCCAGCCCCTTGCTGGTCCCTTCCCTCTGACGAGGCCCTCTGAGCTCCAGCACCTTGCAGTGTTGAGACAGACCCTGCCAGCAACCTCCTCTCCAAGGAGGCCTCAACCGAGGCCTAGGCTCAGGGGAAAGGCACCAGCGGGGATGAGCCAGTGGAGGGGCCCGGGCATGTCTGGACCCAGTCCCCGCAGCCTGCCCCTTGGTGGGGCATTACCCCCGGAGGCCAGGAAGGTCTGGGCAAGGCTGGCCAGGGGCAGGGTCCCTGCTGGGTCCTGCCCCTGGCCTGTGGGGCCTCTGAGCACAACCGGCCCTCTCCCACTGGAAGAACTCCCCGGCTGCCTTCAAAGGCGGGTTTGCCAACACTCCCGCCCGCTGTTCCCGCCAGGCACGCACAACGCTCCCAAGGCCAGGAGAAAAGCGCTTCGGGGTGTTGCTCTCTCCGGGCCCTTGCCCCAGAGCCTGGGGTCCAGGCAGTGGGTCCACACTCCCAGACCAAGGCAGAACCACATGCACACGACTGTTCCTGACCCCTGAACCGGCAGAGAGCTCGGGGGAGCCAGAGTCTATCAGGCAGCTGCTGGGTTGGCTGCCTGTGTGGGAAGGGGCAGAGCCGACCTAGGGGCAAGTTGGGCCTCTTGCTCTCCCTGCTGCCCTGAGGCTGCTGGGCCAAAGAGGTCTTGGGCATCCAGCCCCTTGCTGGTCCCTTCCCGCTGACGAGGCCCTCTGAGCTCCAGCACCTTGCAGTGTGGAGACAGCCCCTGCCAGCAACCTCCTCTCCAAGGAGGCCTCAACCGAGGCCTATGCCCAGGGGAAAGGCACCAGCGGGGATGAGCCTAGGGAGGCGCCCGGGCATGTCTGGACCCAGTCCCCGCAGCCTGTCCCTTGGTGGGGCAGTACCCCCGGAGGCCAGGAAGGTCTGGGCAAGGCTGGCCAGGGGCAGGGGACCTGCTGGGTCCTGCCCCTGGCCTGTGAGGCCTCTGAGCACAACCGGCCCTCTCCCACTGGAAGACCTCCACGGCTGCCTCCAAAGTCCTGTTTGCAAACACTCCCGCCCGCTGTTCACGCCAGGCTCGCACAATGCTCCCAAGCCCGGGAGAAAAGCGCTTCGGGGTGGTGCTCTCTCCGGGCCCTTGCCCCTGAGCCTGGGGGCAAGGCAGGGGGAACACACTCCCAGGCCAAGGCAGAACCACATGCCCACGTCTGTTCCTGTCCCATGCACTGGCAGAGAGCTTGGGGGAGCCAGAGTCTGTCAGGCAGCTGCTGAGTTGGCCGCCTGTGTGGGAAGGGGCAGAGACGCCCTAGGGGCAAGTTGGGCCTCTTGCTCTCCCTGCTGCCCTGAGGCTGCTGGGCCAAAGACGTCTTGGGCATCCAGCCCCTTACTGGTCCCTTCCCTCTGACGAGGCCCTCTGAGCTCCAGCACCTTGCAGTGTGGAGACAGCCCCTGCCAGCAACCTCCTCTCCAAGGAGGCCTCAACCGAGGCCTAGGCCCAGGGGAAAGGCACCAGCGGGGATGAGCCTGGGGAGGCGCCCGGGCATGTCTGGACACAGGCCCCGCAGCCTGCCCCTTGGTGGGGCAGTACCCCCGGAGGCCAGGAAGGTCTGGGCAAGGCTGGCCAGGGGCAGGGGCCCTGCTGCGTCCTGCCCCTGGCCTGTGGGGCCTCTGAGCACAACCGGCCCTCTCCCACTGGAAGACCTCCCCGGCTGCCTCCAAAGGCCGGTTTGCAAGCGCTCCCACCCACTGTTCCCAGCAGGCGTGCACAATGCTCCCAAGCCCGGGAGAAAAGCGCTTCAGGGTGGTGCTCTCTCCGGGCCCTTGCCCCTGAGCCTGGGGGCAAGGCAGGGTGTCCACACTCCCAGGACAAGGCAGAACCACATGCACACGTCTGATCTGCCCCCTGCACCGGCAGAGAGCTCGGGGGAGCCAGAGTCTGTCAGGCAGCTGCTGGGCTGGCCGCCTGTGTGGGAAGGGGCAGAGCCGACCTAGGGGCAAGTTGGGCCTCTTGCTCTCCCTGCTGCCCTGAGGCTGCTGGGCCAAAGAGGTCTTGGGCATCCAGCCCCTTGCTGGTCCCTTCCCTCTGACGAGGCCCTCTGAGCTCCAGCACCTTGCAGTGTGGAGACAGCCCCTGCCAGCAACCTCCTCTCCAAGGAGTCCTCAACCGAGGCCTAGGCCCAGGGGAAAGGCACCAGCGGGGATGAGCCTTGGGAGGCGCCCGGGCATGTCTGGACCCAGTCCCCGCAGCCTGCCCCTTGGTGGGGCAGTACCCCCGGAGGCCAGGAAGGTCTGGGCAAGGCTGCCAGGGGCAGGGACACTGCTGGGTCCTGCCCCTGGCCTGTGGGGCGTCTGAGCACAACCGGCACTCTCCCGCTGGAAGACCTCCCCGTCTGCCTCGAAAGGCCGGTTTGCAAGCACTCCCGCCCGCTGTTCCCGCCAGGCCCGCACAATGCTCCCAAGCCCGGGAGAAAAGCGCTTCGGGGTGGTGCTCTCTCCGGGCCCTTGCCCCTGAGCCTGGGGGCCAGGCAGGGGGAACACACTCCCAGGCCAAGGCAGAACGACATGCACACGTCTGTTCCTGCCCCCTACACCGGCAGAGAGCTCGGGGGAGCCAGAGACTGCCAGGCTGCTGCTGGGCTGGCCGCCTGTGTGGGACGGGGCAGAGCTGACCTAGGGGCAAGTTGGGCCTCTTGCTCTCCCTGCTGCCCTGAGGCTGCTGGGTCAAAGAGGTCTTGGGCATCCAGCCCTTTGCTGGTCCCTTCCCTCTGACGAGGCCCTCTGATCTCCAGCACCTTGCAGTGTGGAGACAGCCCCTGCCAGCAACCTCCTCTCCAAGGAGGCCCCAACCGAGGCCTAGGCCCAGGGGAAAGGCACCAGCGGGGATGAGCCTGGGGAGGCGCCCGGGGATGTCTGGACCCAGTCCCCGCAGCCTGCCCCTTGGTGGGGCAGTACCCCCGGAGGCCAGGAAGGTCTGGGCAAGGCTGGCCAGGGGCAGGGGCCCTGCTGGGTCCTGCCCCTGGCCTGTGGGGCCTCTGAGCACAACCGGCCCTCTCCCACTGGAAGACCTCCCCGGCTGCCTCCAAAGTCCTGTTTGCTAACACTCCCGCCCGCTGTTCACGCCAGGCTCGCACAATGCTCCCAAGCCCGGGAGAAAAGCGCATTGGGGTGGTTCTCTCTCCGGGCCCTTGCCCCTGAGCCTGGGGGCAAGGCACGGGGAACACACTCCCTGGCCAAGGCAGAACAACATGCCCACGTCTGTTCCTGTCCCCTGCACCGGCAGAGAGCTTGGGGGAGCCAGAGTCTGGCAGGCAGCTGCTGGGTTGGCCGCCTGTGTGGGAAGGGGCAGAGCCGACCTAGGGGCAAGTTGGGCCTCTTGCTCTCCCTGCTGCCCTGAGGCTGCTGGGCCAAAGACGTCTTGGGCATCCAGCCCCTTACTGGTCCCTTCCCTCTGACGAGGCCCTCTGAGCTCCAGCACCTTGCAGTGTGGAGACAGCCCCTGCCAGCAACCTCCTCTCCAAGGAGGCCTCAACCGAGGCCTAGGCCCAGGGGAAAGGCACCAGCGGGGATGAGCCAGGGGAGGCGCCCGAGCATGTCTGGACCCAGTCCCCGCAGCCTGCCCCTTGGTGGGGCAGTACCCCCGGAGGCCAGGAAGGTCTGGGCAAGGCTGGCCAGGGGCAGGGGCCCTGCTGCGTCCTGCCCCTGGCCTGTGGGGCCTCTGAGCACAACCGGCCCTCTCCCACTGGAAGACCTCCCCGGCTGCCTCCAAAGGCCGGTTTGCAAGCGCTCCCGCCCACTGTTCCCAGCAGGCGTGCACAATGCTCCCAAGCCCGGGAGAAAAGCGCTTCAGGGTGGTGCTCTCTCCGGGCCCTTGCCCCTGAGCCTGGGGTCAATGCACGGTGTCCACACTCCCAGGCCAAGTCAGAACCACATGCACACGTCTGTTCCTGCCCCCTGCACCGGCAGAGAGCTCGGGGGAGCCAGAGTCTGTCAGGCAGCTGCTGGGCTGGCCGCCTGTGTGGGAAGTGGCAGAGCCGACCTAGGGGCAAGTTGGGCCTCTTGCCCTCCCTGCTGCCCTGAGGCTGCTGGGCCAAAGAGGTCTTGGGCATCCAACCCCTTGCTGGTCCCTTCCCTCTGACGAGGCCCTCTGAGCTCCAGCACCTTGCAGTGTGGAGACAGCCCCTGCCAGCAACCTCCTCTCCAAGGAGGCCTAAACCGAGGCCTAGCCACAGGGGAAAGGCACCAGCGGGGATGAGCCTGGGGAGGCGCCCGGGCATGTATGGACCCAGTCCCCGCAGCCTGCCCCTTGGTGGGGCACTACCCCCGGAGGCGAGGAAGGTCTGGGAAAGGCTGGCCAGGGGCAGGGGACCTGCTGGGTCCTGCCCCTGGCCTGTGGGGCCTCTGAGCACAACCGGCCCTCTCCCACTGGAAGACGTCCCCGGCTGCCTCCAAAGGCCGGTTTGCAAGCACTCCCGCCCACTGTTCCAACCAAGGGCGCACAACGCTCCCAAGCCCGGGAGAAAATCGCCTCGGGGTGGTGCTCTCTCCGGGCCCTTTCACCTGAGCCTGTGGGCCAGGCAGGGTGTCCACACTCCCAGGCCAAGGCAGAACGACATGCACACGTCTGCTCCTGCCCCATGCACCGGCAGAGAGCTCGGGGGAGCCAAAGTCTGTCAGGCAGCTGCTGGGCTGGCCGCCTGTGTGGGAAGGGGCAGAGCCGACCTAGGGGCAAGTTGGGCCTCTTCCTCTCCCTGCTGCCCTGAGGCTGCTGGGCCAAAGAGGTCTTGGGCATCCAGCCCCTTGCTGGTCCCTTCCCTCTGACGAGGCCCTCTGAGCTCCAGCACCTTGCAGTGTGGAGACAGCCCCTGCCAGCAACCTCCTCTCCAAGGAGGCCTCAACCGAGGCCTAGGCCCAGGGGAAAGGCACCAGCGGGGATGAGCCTGGGGAGGCGCCCGGCCATGTCTGGACCCAGTCCCCGCAGCCTGCCCCTTGGTGGGGCAGTACCCCCGGAGGCCAGGAGGGTCTGGGCAAGGCTGCCAGGGGCAGGGACACTGCTGGGTCCTGCCCCTGGCCTGTGGGGCGTCTGAGCACAACCGACACTCTCCCGCTGGAAGACCTCCCCGGCTGCCTCCAAAGGCCGGTTTGCAAGCACTCCCGCCCGCTGTTCCCGCCAGGCACGCACAATGCTCCCAAGCCCGGGAGAAAAGCGCTTCGGGGTGGTGCTCTCTCCGGGCCCTTGCCCCTGAGCCTGGGGGACAGGCAGGGGGAACACACTCCCAGGCCAAGGCAGAACGACATGCACACGTCTGTTCCTGCCCCCTACACCGGCAGAGAGTTCGGGGGAGCCAGAGACTGCCAGGCTGCTGCTGGGCTGGCTGCCTGTGTGGGACGGGGTAGAGCCGACCTAGGGGCAAGTTGGGCCTCTTGCTGTCCCTGCTGCCCTGAGGCTGCTGGGTCAAAGAGGTCTTGGGCATCCAGCCCTTTGCTGGTCCTTTCCCTCTGACGAGGCCCTCTGAGCTCCAGCACCTTGCAGTGTGCAGACAGCCCCTGCCGGCAACCTCCTCTCCAAGGAGGCCTCAACCGAGGCCTAGGCCCAGGGGAAAGGCACCAGCGGGGATGAGCCTGGGGAGGCGCCCGGGCATGTCTGGACCCAGGCCCCGCAGCCTGCCCCTTGGTGGGGTAGTACCCCCGGAGGCCAGGAAGGTCTGGGCAAGGCTGCCAGAGGCAGGGACACTGCTGGGTCCTGCCCCTGGCCTGTGGGGCCTCTGAGAACAACTGGCACTCTCCCGCTGGAAGACCTCCCCGGCTGCCTCCAAAGGCTGGTTTGCAAGCACTCAATCCCGCTGTTCACGCCAGCTGCGCACAATGCTCCCAAGCCCGGGAGAAAAGCATTTTGGGGTGGTGCTCACTCCGGGCTTTGGAAGACCTCCCCGGCTGCCTCCAAGGCCGGTTTGCAAGCACTTCTGCCTGCTGTTACCGCCACCCGCGCACAATGCTCCCAAGCCCGGGAGAAAAGCGTTTCGGGGTGGTGTTCTCTCTGGGCCCAAGAAAGACCTCCCGGGCTGCCCCCAAATGCCGGTTTGCAAGCACTCCCATTCGCTGTTCCCGCCATCCGTGCAAATGCTCCAAGCCCAGGAGAAAAGCCCTTCAGGGTGGTGCTCTCTCCCGGCCCTTGGAAGACCTCCCCGGCTGCCTCCAAAGGCTGGATTTCAAGTACTCCCTCCCGCTGTCCCGCCAGCCGCACACAATGCTCCCAATCACGGGAGAAAAGCGCTTCGGGGTGGTGCTCTCTACGGGCCCTTGGAAGACCTCCCCGTTTGTCTCCAAAGGCCGGTTTGCAAGCACTCATGCCCGCTGTTCCCGTCAGCCGCGCACAATGCTCCCAAGCCTAGGAGAAAAGCGCTTCGGGGTGGTGCTCTCTCCCGGCCCTTGGAAGACCTCCCCGGCTGCCTCCAAAGGCCGGTTTGCAAGCACTCAATCCCGCTGTTCCCGCCAGCCGCGCACAATGCTCCCAAGCCCGGGAGAAAAGCGCTTCGGGGTGGTGCTCTCTCCTGGCCCTTGGAAGACCTCCCCGGCTGCCTCCAAAGGCTGGTTTTCGAGAACTCCCTCCCGCTGACCCGCCAGCCGCACACAATGCTCCCAAGCCCGGGAGAAAAGCATTTTGGGGTGGTCTCTCTCCGGGCCCTTGGAAGACTCCCCGGCTGCCTCTAAAGGCCGGTTTGCAAGCACTCATGTCCTCTGTTCCCGACAGCCGCGAACAATGCTCCCAATTCCGTGAGAAAAGTGCTTCGGGATGGTGCTCTCTCCGGGCCCTTGGAAGACCTCCCAAGCTGCCTCCAAAGGCCGGTTTGCAAGCACTCCCGCCCGCTGTTCCCGCCAGCCTCGCACAATGCTACCAAGACCGGGAGAAAAGCGCTTCGGGGTGGTGTTCTCTCCGTGCCAATGGAGGACCTCCCTGGCTGCCCCCAAAGGCCGGTTTGCAAGCACTCCCACTCGCTGTTCCCGCCAGCCACGCACAATCCTCCAAAACCCCGGAGAAAAGCGCTTCGGGGTGGTGTTCTCTCCGTGCCCATGGAAGACCTCCCGGGGTGCCCCCAAAGGCCGGTTTGCAAGCACTCCCACTCGCTGTTCCCGCCATCCGCGCACAATGCTCCCAAGCCCGGGAGAAAAGCATTTTGGGGTGGTGCTCACACCGGGCCCTGGAAGACCTCCCCAGCTGCCTCCAAAGGACGGTTTTCAAGCACTCCTGCCTGCTGTTCCCGCCACCCGCGCAGAATGCTCCCAAGCGCGGGAGAAAAGCGCTTCGGGGTGGTGCTCTCTACAGGCCCTTGGAAGACCTCCCCGGCTGCCTCCAAAGGCTGGTTTGCAAGGACTCCTTCCTGCTGTTCCCGCCAGCCACGCACAATGCTCCCAAGCCCGGGAGAAAAGCATTTTGGGGTGGTGCTCACTCCGGGCCCTTGGAAGACCTCCCCGGCTGCCTCCAATGGCCAGTTTGCAAGCACTCATGTCCGCTGTTCCCACCAGCCGCGCACAATGCTCCCAAGCCCGGGAGAAAAGCTTTTTGGGGTGGTGCTCACACCGGGCCCTGGAAGACCTCCCCGGCTGCCTCCAAAGGCCAGTTTTCAAGCACTCCTGCCTGCTGTTCCCGCCACCTGCGCACAATGCTCCTAAGCCCGGGAGAAAAGCGCTTCGGGGTGGTGCTCTCTACAGGCCCTTGGAAGACCTCCCCGGCTGCCTCCAAAGGCCGGTTTGCAAGGACTCCTTCCTGCTGTTCCCGCCAGCCACGCACAATGCTCCCAAGCCCGGGAGAGAAGCATTTTGGGGTGGTGCTCTCTACAGGCCCTTGGAAGACCTCCCCGGCTGCCTCCAGTGGCCAGTTTGCAAGCACTCATGCCCGCTGTTCCCACCAGCCGCGCACAATGTTCCCAAGCCCGGGAGAAAAGCTTTTTGGGGTGGTGCTCACACCGGGCCCTGGAAGACCTCCCCGGCTGCCTGCAAAGGCCGGTTTTCAAGCACTCCTGCCTGCTGTTCCCGCCACCCGCGCACAATACTCCCAAGCCCGGGAGAAAAGCGCTTCGGGGTGGTGATCTCTCCGGGCCCTTGGAAGTCGTCCCCGGGTGCCTCCAAAGGCCGGTTTGCAAGCACTCATGCCCGTTGTTCCCACCAGCCGCGCACAATGCTCCCAAGCCCGGGAGAAAAGCATTTTGGGGTGGTGCTCACTCCGGGCCCTTGGAAGACCTCCCCGGCTGCCTCCAAAGGCCAGTTTGCAAGCAGTCCTGCCTGCTGTTCCCGCCAGCCGCGCACAATGCTCCCAAGCCCGGGAGAAAAGCGCTTCGGGGTGGTGCTCTCTCCGGGCCCTTGGAAGACGTCCCCGGCTGCCTCCAAAGGCCGGTTTGCAAGCACTCATGCCCGTTGTTCCCACCAGCCGCGCACAATGCTCCCAAGCCCGGGAGAAAAGCATTTTGGGGTGGTGCTCACTCCGGGCCCTTGGAAGACCTCCCCGGCTGCCTCCAAAGGCCAGTTTGCAAGCAGTCCTGCCTGCTGTTCCCGCCAGCCGCGCACAATGTTCCCAAGCCCGGGAGAAAAGCGCTTCGGGGTGGTGCTCTCTCCGGGCACTTTCAAGACCTCCCCGGCTGCCCCCAAAGGCCGGTTTGTAAGCATTCATGTCCGTTGTTCCCGACAGCCGCGCACAATGCTCCCAAGCCCGAGAGAAAAGCATTTTGGGGTGGTGATCAGTCCGGCCCTTGGAAGACCTCCCCGGCTGCCTCCAAAGGACAGTTTGCAAGCACTCATGCCCGCTGTTCCCGCCAGCCACGCACAATGCTCCCAAGACCATGAGAAAAGCGCTTCGGGGTGGTGTTCTCTCAGGGACCATGGAGGACATCACCGGCTGCCCCCAAAGGCCGGTTTGCAAGCATTCCCACTCGCTGTTCCCGCCAGGCACACACAATGTTCCAAAACCCCGGAGAAAAGCGCTTCGGGGTGGTGCTCTCTCCGCGCCCTTGGAAGACTTCTCTGGCTGCCGCCAAATGCCGGTTTGCAAGAATTCCCTCCCGCTGTCCCACCAGCCGCACACAATGCTCCAAAACCCGAGAGAAAAGCGCTTCGAGGTGGTGCTCTCTCCGGGCCCTTGGAAGACCTCCCCGGCTGCCTCCAAAGGCCGTTTTGCACGCACTCCCGCCCACTGTTCCCACCAAGCGCGCACAATGCTCCCATCCCGGGAGAAAAGCGCTTCGGGGTGGTGCTCTCTCCGGGCCCTTGCCCCTGAGACTGGGGGCCAGGCAGGGGATCCACAGTCCCAGGCCAAGGCACAACAACATGCACACGTCTGTTCCTGCCCCCTCCACCGGCAGAGAGCTGGGGGGAGCCAGAGTCTGTCAGGCAGCTGCTGGGCTGGCCGCCTGTGTGGGAAGGGGCAGAGCCGACCTAGGGGCAAGTTGGGCCTCTTGCTCTCCCTGCTGCCCTGAGGCTGCTGGGCCAAAGAGGTCTTGGGCATCCAGCCCCTTGCTGGTCCCTTCCCTCTGACGAGGCCCTCTGAGCTCCAGCACCTTGCAGTGTGGAGACAGCCCCTGCCAGCAACCTCCTCTCCAAGGAGGCCTCAACCGAGGCCTAGGCACAGGGGAAAGGCACCAGCGGGGATGAGCCAGTGGAGGCGCACGGGCATATCAGGACCCAGTCCCTGCAGCCTGCCCCTTGGTGGGGCAGTACCCCCGGAGGCCAGGAAGGTCTGGGCAAGGCTGGCCAGGGGCAGGGTCCCTGCTGGGTCCTGCCCCTGGCCTGTGGGGCCTCTGAGCACAACCGGCCCTCTCCCACTGGAAGACCTCCCCGGCTGCCTCCAAAGGCGGGTTTGCCAACACTCCCGCCCGCTGTTCCCGCCAGGCATGCACAACGCTCCCAAGGCCAGGAGAAAAGCGCTTCGGGGTGTTGCTCTCTCCGGGCCCTTGCCCCTGAGCCTGGGGTCCAGGCAGTGGGTCCACACTCCCAGACCAAGGCAGAACCACATGCACACGTCTGTTCCTGACCCCTGCACCGGCAGAGAGCTCGGGGGAGCCAGAGTCTGTCAGGCAGCTGCTGGGTTGGCTGCCTGTGTGGGAAGGGGCAGAGCCGACCTAGGGGCAAGTTGGGCCTCTTGCTCTCCCTGTTGCCCTGAGGCTGCTGGGCCAAAGAGGTCTTGGGCATCCAGCCCCTTGCTGGTCCCTTCCCGCTGACGAGGCCCTCTGAGCTCCAGCACCTTGCAGTGTGGAGACAGCCCCTGCCAGCAACCTCCTCTCCAAGGAGGCCTCAACCGAGGCCTAGGCCCAGGGGAAAGGCACCAGCGGGGATGAGCCTGGGGAGGCGCCCGGGCGTCTCTGGACCCAGGCCCCGCAGCCTGCCCCTTAGTGGGGCAGTACCCCCGGAGGCCAGGAAGGTCTCGGCAAGGCTGGCCAGGGGCAGGGGCCCTGCTGGGTCCTGCCCTTGGCCTGTGGGGCCTCTGAGCACAACCGGCCCTCTCCCACTGGAAGACCTCCCCGGCTGCCTCCAAGGCCGGTTTGCAAGCGCTCCCGCCCACTGTTCCCAGCAGGCGTGCACAATGCTCCCAAGCCCGGGAGAAAAGTGCTTCAGGGTGGTGCTCTCTCCGGGCCCTTGCCCCTGAGCCTGGGGGCAAGGCAGGGTGTCCACACTCCCAGGACAAGGCAGAACCACATGCACACGTCTGATCTGCCCCCTGCACCGGCAGAGAGCTCGGGGGAGCCAGAGTCTGTCAGGCAGCTGCTGGGCTGGCCGCCTGTGTGGGAAGGGGCAGAGCCGACCTAGGGGCAAGTTGGGCCTCTTGCTCTCCCTGCTGCCCTGAGGCTGCTGGGCCAAAGAGGTCTTGGGCATCCAGCCCCTTGCTGGTCCCTTCCCTCTGACGAGGCCCTCTGAGCTCCAGCACCTTTCAGTGTGGAGACAGCCCCTGCCAGCAACCTCCTCTCCAAGGAGGCCTCAACCGAGGCCTAGGCCCAGGGGAAAGGCACCAGCGGGGATGAGCCTGGGGAGGCGCCCGGGCATGTCTGGACCCAGTCCCCGCAGCCTGCCCCTTGGTGGGGCAGTACTCCCGGAGGCCAGGAAGGTCTGGGCAAGGCTGCCAGGGGCAGGGACACTGCTGGGTCCTGCCCCTGGCCTGTGGGGCGTCTGAGCACAACCGGCACTCTCCCGCTGGAAGACCTCCCCGTCTGCCTCAAAAGGCCGGTTTGCAAGCACTCCCGCCCGCTGTTCCCGCCAGGCACGCACAATGCTCCCAAGCCCGGGAGAAAAGCGTTTCGGGGTGGTGCTCTCTCCGGGCCCTTGCCCCTGAGCCTGGGGGCAAGGCATGGGGAACACACTCCCAGGCCAAGGCAGAACCACATGCCCACGTCTGTTCCTGTCCCCTGCACCGGCAGAGAGCTTGGGGGAGCCAGAGTCTGTCAGGCAGCTGCTGGGTTGGCCGCCTGTGTGGGAAGGGGCAGAGCCGCCCTAGGGGCAAGTTGGGCCTCTTGCTCTCCCTGCTGCCCTGATGCTGCTGGGCCAAAGATGTCTTGGGCATCCAGCCCCTTACTGGTCCCTTCCCTCTGACGAGGCCCTCTGAGCTCCAGCACCTTGCAGTGTGGAGACAGCCCCTGCCAGCAACCTCCTCTTCAAGGAGGCCTCAACCGAGGCCTAGGCCCAGGGGAAAGGCACCAGCGGGGATGAGCCAGGGGAGGCGCCCGAGCATGTCTGGACCCAGTCCCCGCAGCCTGCCCCTTGGTGGGGCAGTACCCCCGGAGGCCAGGAAGGTCTGGGTAAGACTGGCCAGGGGCAGGGGCCCTGCTGGGTCCTGCCCCTGGCCTGTGGGGCCTCTGAGCACAACCGGCCCTCTCCCACTGGAAGACCTCCCCGGCTGCCTCCAAAGGCCGGTTTGCAAGCGCTCCCGGCCACTGTTACCAGCAGGCGGGCACAGTGCTCCTAAGCCCGGAAGAAAAGCGCTTCAGGGTGGTGCTCTCTCTGGGCCCTTGCCCCTGAGCCTGGGGGCAAGGCAGGGTGTCCACACTCCCAGGCCAAGGCAGAACCACATGCACACGTCTGACCTGCCCCCTGCACCGGCAGAGAGCTCGGGGGAGCCAGAGTCTGTCAGGCAGCTGCTGGGATGGCCGCCTGTGTGGGAAGGGGCAGAGCCGACCTAGGGGCAAGTTGGGCCTCTTGCTCTCCCTGCTGCCCTGAGGCTGCTGGGCCAAAGAGGTCTTGGCCATCCAGCCCCTTGCTGGTCCCTTCCCTCTGACGAGGCCCTCTGAGCTCCAGCACCTTGCAGTGTGGAGACAGCCCCTGCCAGCAACCTCCTCTCCAAGGAGGCCTCAACCGAGGCCTAGGCCCAGGGGAAAGGCACCAGCGGGGATGAGCCTGGGGAGGCGCCCGGGCATGACTGGACCCAGTCCCCGCAGCCTGCCCCTTGGTGGGGCAGTACCCCCGGAGGCCAGGAAGGTCTGGGCAAGGCTGGCCAGGGGCAGGGGCCCTGCTGGGTCCTGCCCCTGGCCTGTGGGGCCTCTGAGCACAACCGGCCCTCTCCCACTGGAAGACCTCCCCGGCTGCCTCCAAAGGCCGGTTTGTCAACACTCCCGCCCGCTGTTCTCGCCAGGCACGCACAATTCTCCCAAGCCCCGGAGAAAAGCGCTTCGGTGTGTTGCTCTCTCCGGGCCCTTGCCCCTGAGTGTGGGGGCCAGGCAGTGGTTCCACACTCCCAGACCAAGGCAGAACCACATGCACACGTCTGTTCCTGACCCCTGCACCGGCAGAGAGCTCGGGGGAGCCAGAGTCTGTCAGGCAGCTGCTGGGCTGGCCGCCTGTGTGGGAAGGGGCAGAGCCGACCTAGGGGCAAGTTGGGCCTCTTCCTCTCCCTGCTGCCCTGAGGCTGCTGGGCCAAAGAGGTCTTGGGCATCCAGCCCCTTGCTGGTCCCTTCCCTCTGACGAGGCCCTCTGAGCTCCAGCACCTTGCAGTGTGGAGACAGCCCCTGCCAGCAACCTCCTCTCCAATGAGGCCTCAACCGAGGCCTAGGCCCAGGGGAAAGGCACCAGCGGGGATGAGCCTGGGGAGGCGCCCGGGCATGTCTGGACCCAGTCCCCGCAGCCTGCCCCTTGGTGGGGCAGTACCCCCGGAGGCCAGGAAGGTCTGTGCAAGGCTGCCAGGGGCAGGGACAGCGCTGGGTCCTGCCCCTGGCCTGTGGGACGTCTGAGCACAACCGGCACTCTCCCGCTGGAAGACCTCCCCGTTTGCCTCCAAAGGCCGGTTTGCAAGCACTCCCGCCCGCTGTTCCCGCCAGGCACGCACAATGCTCCCAAGCCCGGGAGAAAAGCGCTTCGGGGTGGTGCTCTCTCCGGGCCCTTGCCCCTAAGCCTGCGGGCCAGGCAGGGGGAACACACTCCCAGGCCAAGACAGAACGACATGAACACGTCTGTTCCTGCCCCCTACACCGGCAGAGAGCTCGGGGGAGCCAGAGTCTCTCAGGCAGGTGCTGGGCTGGCCGCCTGTGTAGGAAGGGGCAGAGCCGACCTAGGGGCAAGTTGGGCCTCTTCCTCTCCCTGCTGCCCTGAGGCTGCTGGGCCAAAGAGGTCTTGGGCATCCAGCCCCTTGCTGGTCCCTTCCCTCTGACGAGGCCCTCTGAGCTCCAGCACCTTGCAGTGTGGAGACAGCCCCTGCCAGCAATCTCCTCTCCAAGGAGGCCTCAACCGAGGCCTAGGCCCAGGGAAAAGGCACCAGCGGGGTTGAGCCAGGGGAGGCGCCCGGGCATGTCTGGACCCTGTCCCCGCAGCCTGCCCCTTGGTGGGGCAGTACCCCCGGAGGCCAGGAAGGTCTGGGCAAGGCTGGCCAGGGGCAGGGGCCCTGCTGGGTCCTGCCCCTGGCCTGTGGGGCCTCTGAGCACAACCGGCCCTTGCCCACTGGTAGACCTCCCCGGCTGCCTCCAAAGACCGGTTTGCAAGCACTCCCGCCCACTGTTCCCGCCAGGCGCGCACAATGCTCCCAAGCCCGGGAGAAAAGCGCTTCGGGGTGGTGGTCTCTCCGGGCCCCTGCCCCTGAGCCTGGGGGCCAGGCAGGGGATCCACAGTCCCAGGCCAAGGCAGAACCACATGCACACGTCTGTTCCTGCCCCCTCCACCGGCAGAGAGCTGGGGGGAGCCAGAGTCTGTCAGGCAGCTGCTGGGCTGGCCGCCTGTGTGGGAAGGGGCAGAGCCGACCTAGGGGCAAGTTGGGCCTCTTGCTCTCCCTGCTGCCCTGAGGCTGCTGGGCCAAAGACGTCTTGGGCATCCAGCCCCTTACTGGTCCCTTCCCTCTGACGAGGCCCTCTGAGCTCCAGCACCTTGCAGTGTGGAGACAGCCCCTGCCAGCAACCTCCTCTCCAAGGAGGCCTCAACCGAGGCCTGGGCCCAGGGGAAAGGCACCAGCGGGGATGAGCCAGTGGAGGCGCAAAGGCATGTCTGGACCCAGTCCCCGCAGCCTGCCCCTTGGTGGGGCAGTACCCCCGGAGGCCAGGAAGGTCTGGGCAAGGCTGCGAGGGGAAGGGGCCCTGCTGGGTCGTGCCCCTGGCCTGTGGGGCGTCTGAGCACAACCGGCACTCTCCCGCTGGAAGACCTCCCCGTCTGCCTCCAAAGGCCGGTTTGCAAGCACTCCCGCCCGCTGTTCCCGCCAGGCAGGCACAATGCTCCCAAGCCCGGGAGAAAAGCGCTTCGGGGTGGTGCTCTCCTCGGGCCCTTGCCCCTGAGCCTGGGGGCCAGGCAGTTGGAACACACTCCCAGGCCAAGGCAGAACGACATGCACACGTCTGTTCCTGCCCCCTACACCGGCAGAGAGCTCGGGGGAGCCAGAGACTGCCAGGTTGCTGCTGGGCTGGCTGCCTGTGTGGGACGGGGCAGAGCCGACCTAGGGGCAAGTTGGGCCTCTTGCTCTCCCTGCTGCCCTGAGGCTGCTGGGTCAAAGAGGTCTTGGGCATCCAGCCCTTTGCTGGTCCCTTCCCTCTGACGAGGCCCTCTGAGCTCCAGCACCTTGCAGTGTGGAGACAGCCCCTTCCAGCAACCTCCTCTCCAAAGAGGCCTCAACCGAGGCCTACGCCCAGGGGAAAAGCACCAGCGGGGATGATCCTGGGGAGGCGCACGGACATGTCTGGACCCAGGCCCGCAGCCTGCCCCTTGGTGGGGCAGTACCCCCGGAGGCCAGGAAGGTCTGGGCAAGGCTGGCCAGGGGCAGGGTCCCTGCTGGGTCCTGCCCCTGGCCTGTGAGGCATCTGAGCACAACCGGCCCTCTCCCACTGGAAGACCTTCCCAGCTGCCTCCAAAGTCCTGTTTGCAAACACTCCCGCCCGCTGTTCACGCCAGGCTCGCACAATGCTCCCAAGCCCGGGAGAAAAGTGCTTCGGGGTGGTGCTCTCTCCGGGCCCTTGCCCCTGAGCCTGGGGGCCAGGCAGGGGGTCCACATTCCCAGACCAAGGCAGAACCACATGCACACGTCTGTTCCTGACCCCTGCACCGGCAGAGAGCTCGGGGGAGCCAGAGTCTGTCAGGCAGCTGCTGGGCTGGCCGCCTGTGTGGGAAGGGGCAGAGCCGACCTAGGGGCAAGTTGGGCCTCTTCCTCTCCCTGCTGCCCTGAGGCTGCTGGGCCAAAGAGGTCTTGGGCATCCAGCCCCTTGCTGGTCCCTTCCCTCTGACCAGGCCCTCTGAGCTCCAGCACCTTGCAGTGTGGAGACAGCCCCTGCCAGCAACCTCCTCTCCAATGAGGCCTCAACCGAGGCCTAGGCCCAGGGGAAAGGCACCAGCGGGGATGAGCCTGGGGAGGCGCCCGGGCATGTCTGGACCCAGTCCCCGCAGCCTGCCCCTTGGTGGGGCAGTACCCCCGGAGGCCAGGAAGGTCTGTGCAAGGCTGCCAGGGGCAGGGACAGCGCTGGGTCCTGCCCCTGGCCTTTGGGACGTCTGAGCACAACTGGCACTCTCCCGCTGGAAGACCTCCCCGTCTGCCTCCAAAGGCCGGTTTGCAAGCACTCCCGCCCGCTGTTCCCGCCAGGCACGCACAATGCTCCCAAGCCCGGGAGAAAAGCGCTTCGGGGTGGTGCTCTCTCCGGGCCCTTGCCCCTAAGCCTGCGGGCCAGGCAGGGGGAACACACTCCCAGGCCAAGACAGAACGACATGAACACGTCTGTTCCTGCCCCCTACACCGGCAGAGAGCTCGGGGGAGCCAGAGTCTCTCAGGCAGGTGCTGGGCTGGCCGCCTGTGTGGGAAGGGGCAGAGCCGACCTAGGGGCAAGTTGGGCCTCTTGCTCTCCCTGCTGCCCTGAGGCTGCTGGGCCAAAGACGTCTTGGGCATCCAGCCCTTTGCTGGTCCCTTCCCTCTGACGAGGCCCTCTGAGCTCCAGCACCTTGCAGTGTGGAGACAGCACCTGCCAGCAATCTCCTCTCCAAGGAGGCCTCAACCGAGGCCTAGGCCCAGGGGAAAGGCACCAGCGGGGATGAGCCTGGGGAGGCGCCCGGGCATGTCTGGACCCAGTCCCCGCAGCCTGCCCCTTGGTGGGGCAGTACCACTGGAGGCCAGGAAGGTCTGGGCAAGGCTGACCAGGGGCAGGGGACCTGCTGGGTCCTGCCCCTGGCCTGTGGGGCCTCTGAGCACAACCGGCCCTCTCCCACTGGAAGACCTCCCCGGCTGCCTCCAAAGGCCGTTTTGCACGCACTCCCGCCCACTCTTCCCACCAAGCGCGCACAATGCTCCCAAGCCCGGGAGAAAAGCGCTTCGGGGTGGTGCTCTCTCCGGGCCCTTGCCCCTGAGACTGGGGGCCAGGCAGGGGGTCCACACTCCCAGGCCAAGGCAGAACCACATGCACACGTCTGTTCCTGACCCCTGCACCGGCAGAGAGCTCGGGGGAGCCAGAGTCTGTCAGGCAGCTGCTGGGCTGGCCGCCTTTGTGGGAAGGGGCAGAGCCGACCTAGGTTCAAGTAGGGCCTCTTGCTCTCCCTGCTGCCCTGAGTCTGCTGGGCCAAAGAGGTCTTGGGCATCCAGCCCTTTGCTTGTCCCTTCCCTCTGACGAGGCCCTCTGAGCTCCAGCACCTTGCAGTGTGGAGACAGCCCCTGCCAGCAACCTCCTCTCCAAGGAGGCCTCAACCGAGACCTAGGACCAGGGGAAAGGCACCAGCGGGGATGAGCCTGGGGAGGCGCCCAGGCATGTCTGGACCCAGTCCCCGCAGCCTGCCCCTTGGTGGGGCAGTACCCCCGGAGGCCAGGAAGGTCTGGGCAAGGCTGGCCAGGGGCAGGGGCCCTGCTGGGTCCTGCCCCTGGCCTGTGGGGCCTCTGAGCACAACCGGCCCTCTCCCACTGGAAGACCACCCCGGCTGCCTCCAAAGTCCTGTTTGCCAACACTCCCACACGCTGTTCACGCCAGACTTGCACAATGCTCCCAAGCCCGGGAGAAAAGCGCTTCGGGGTGGTGCTCTCTCCGGGCCCTTGCCCCTGAGCCTGGGGGCAAGGCATGGGGAACACACTCCCAGGCCAAGGCAGAACCACATGCCCACGTCTGTTCCTGTCCCCTGCACCGGCAGAGAGCTTGGGGGAGCCAGAGTCTGTCAGGCAGCTGCTGGGTTGGCCGCCTGTGTGGGAAGGGGCAGAGCCGCCCTAGGGGCAAGTTGGGCCTCTTGCTCTCCCTGCTGCCCTGAGGCTGCTGGGCCAAAGACGTCTTGGGCATCCAGCCCCTTACTGGTCCCTTCCCTCTGACGAGGCCCTCTGAGCTCCAGCACCTTGCAGTGTGGAGACAGCCCCTGCCAGCAACCTCCTCTCCAAGGAGGCCTCAACCGAGGCCTAGGCCCAGGGGAAAGGCACCAGCGGGGATGAGCCAGGGGAGGCGCCCGAGCATGTCTGGACCCAGTCCCCGCAGCCTGCCCCTTGGTGGGGCAGTACCCCCGGAGGCCAGGAAGGTCTGGGTAAGACTGGCCAGGGGCAGGGGCCCTGCTGGGTCCTGCCCCTGGCCTGTGGGGCCTCTGAGCACAACCGGCCCTCTCCCACTGGAAGACCTCCCCGGCTGCCTCCAAAGGCCGGTTTGCAAGCGCTCCCGGCCACTGTTACCAGCAGGCGGGCACAATGCTCCTAAGCCCGGAAGAAAAGCGCTTCAGGGTGGTGCTCTCTCTGGGCCCTTGCCCCTGAGCCTGGGGGCAAGGCAGGGTGTCCACACTCCCAGGCCAAGGCAGAACCACATGCACACGTCTGACCTGCCCCTGCACCGGCAGAGAGCTCCGGGGAGCCAGAGTCTGTCAGGCAGCTGCTGGGCTGGCCGCCTGTGTGGGAAGGGGCAGAGCCGACCTAGGGGCAAGTTGGGCCTCTTGCTCTCCCTGCTGCCCTGAGGCTGCTGGGCCAAAGAGGTCTTGGGCATCCAGCCCCTTGCTGGTCCCTTCCCTCTGACGAGGCCCTCTGAGCTCCAGCACCTTGCAGTGTGGAGACAGCCCCTTCCAGCAACCTCCTCTCCAAAGAGGCCTCAACCGAGGCCTACGCCCAGGGGAAAAGCACCAGCGGGGATGATCCTGGGGAGGCGCACGGACATGTCTGGACCCAGGCCCGCAGCCTGCCCCTTGGTGGGGCAGTACCCCCGGAGGCCAGGAAGGTCTGGGCAAGGCTGGCCAGGGGCAGGGTCCCTGCTGGGTCCTGCCCCTGGCCTGTGAGGCATCTGAGCACAACCGGCCCTCTCCCACTGGAAGACCTTCCCAGCTGCCTCCAAAGTCCTGTTTGCAAACACTCCCGCCCGCTGTTCACGCCAGGCTCGCACAATGCTCCCAAGCCCGGGAGAAAAGTGCTTCGGGGTGGTGCTCTCTCCGGGCCCTTGCCCCTGAGCCTGGGGGCCAGGCAGGGGGTCCACATTCCCAGACCAAGGCAGAACCACATGCACACGTCTGTTCCTGACCCCTGCACCGGCAGAGAGCTCGGGGGAGCCAGAGTCTGTCAGGCAGCTGCTGGGCTGGCCGCCTGTGTGGGAAGGGGCAGAGCCGACCTAGGGGCAAGTTGGGCCTCTTCCTCTCCCTGCTGCCCTGAGGCTGCTGGGCCAAAGAGGTCTTGGGCATCCAGCCCCTTGCTGGTCCCTTCCCTCTGACCAGGCCCTCTGAGCTCCAGCACCTTGCAGTGTGGAGACAGCCCCTGCCAGCAACCTCCTCTCCAATGAGGCCTCAACCGAGGCCTAGGCCCAGGGGAAAGGCACCAGCGGGGATGAGCCTGGGGAGGCGCCCGGGCATGTCTGGACCCAGTCCCCGCAGCCTGCCCCTTGGTGGGGCAGTACCCCCGGAGGCCAGGAAGGTCTGTGCAAGGCTGCCAGGGGCAGGGACAGCGCTGGGTCCTGCCCCTGGCCTTTGGGACGTCTGAGCACAACTGGCACTCTCCCGCTGGAAGACCTCCCCGTCTGCCTCCAAAGGCCGGTTTGCAAGCACTCCCGCCCGCTGTTCCCGCCAGGCACGCACAATGCTCCCAAGCCCGGGAGAAAAGCGCTTCGGGGTGGTGCTCTCTCCGGGCCCTTGCCCCTAAGCCTGCGGGCCAGGCAGGGGGAACACACTCCCAGGCCAAGACAGAACGACATGAACACGTCTGTTCCTGCCCCCTACACCGGCAGAGAGCTCGGGGGAGCCAGAGTCTCTCAGGCAGGTGCTGGGCTGGCCGCCTGTGTGGGAAGGGGCAGAGCCGACCTAGGGGCAAGTTGGGCCTCTTGCTCTCCCTGCTGCCCTGAGGCTGCTGGGCCAAAGACGTCTTGGGCATCCAGCCCTTTGCTGGTCCCTTCCCTCTGACGAGGCCCTCTGAGCTCCAGCACCTTGCAGTGTGGAGACAGCACCTGCCAGCAATCTCCTCTCCAAGGAGGCCTCAACCGAGGCCTAGGCCCAGGGGAAAGGCACCAGCGGGGATGAGCCTGGGGAGGCGCCCGGGCATGTCTGGACCCAGTCCCCGCAGCCTGCCCCTTGGTGGGGCAGTACCACTGGAGGCCAGGAAGGTCTGGGCAAGGCTGACCAGGGGCAGGGGACCTGCTGGGTCCTGCCCCTGGCCTGTGGGGCCTCTGAGCACAACCGGCCCTCTCCCACTGGAAGACCTCCCCGGCTGCCTCCAAAGGCCGTTTTGCACGCACTCCCGCCCACTCTTCCCACCAAGCGCGCACAATGCTCCCAAGCCCGGGAGAAAAGCGCTTCGGGGTGGTGCTCTCTCCGGGCCCTTGCCCCTGAGACTGGGGGCCAGGCAGGGGGTCCACACTCCCAGGCCAAGGCAGAACCACATGCACACGTCTGTTCCTGACCCCTGCACCGGCAGAGAGCTCGGGGGAGCCAGAGTCTGTCAGGCAGCTGCTGGGCTGGCCGCCTTTGTGGGAAGGGGCAGAGCCGACCTAGGTTCAAGTAGGGCCTCTTGCTCTCCCTGCTGCCCTGAGTCTGCTGGGCCAAAGAGGTCTTGGGCATCCAGCCCTTTGCTTGTCCCTTCCCTCTGACGAGGCCCTCTGAGCTCCAGCACCTTGCAGTGTGGAGACAGCCCCTGCCAGCAACCTCCTCTCCAAGGAGGCCTCAACCGAGACCTAGGACCAGGGGAAAGGCACCAGCGGGGATGAGCCTGGGGAGGCGCCCAGGCATGTCTGGACCCAGTCCCCGCAGCCTGCCCCTTGGTGGGGCAGTACCCCCGGAGGCCAGGAAGGTCTGGGCAAGGCTGGCCAGGGGCAGGGGCCCTGCTGGGTCCTGCCCCTGGCCTGTGGGGCCTCTGAGCACAACCGGCCCTCTCCCACTGGAAGACCACCCCGGCTGCCTCCAAAGTCCTGTTTGCCAACACTCCCACACGCTGTTCACGCCAGACTTGCACAATGCTCCCAAGCCCGGGAGAAAAGCGCTTCGGGGTGGTGCTCTCTCCGGGCCCTTGCCCCTGAGCCTGGGGGCAAGGCATGGGGAACACACTCCCAGGCCAAGGCAGAACCACATGCCCACGTCTGTTCCTGTCCCCTGCACCGGCAGAGAGCTTGGGGGAGCCAGAGTCTGTCAGGCAGCTGCTGGGTTGGCCGCCTGTGTGGGAAGGGGCAGAGCCGCCCTAGGGGCAAGTTGGGCCTCTTGCTCTCCCTGCTGCCCTGAGGCTGCTGGGCCAAAGACGTCTTGGGCATCCAGCCCCTTACTGGTCCCTTCCCTCTGACGAGGCCCTCTGAGCTCCAGCACCTTGCAGTGTGGAGACAGCCCCTGCCAGCAACCTCCTCTCCAAGGAGGCCTCAACCGAGGCCTAGGCCCAGGGGAAAGGCACCAGCGGGGATGAGCCAGGGGAGGCGCCCGAGCATGTCTGGACCCAGTCCCCGCAGCCTGCCCCTTGGTGGGGCAGTACCCCCGGAGGCCAGGAAGGTCTGGGTAAGACTGGCCAGGGGCAGGGGCCCTGCTGGGTCCTGCCCCTGGCCTGTGGGGCCTCTGAGCACAACCGGCCCTCTCCCACTGGAAGACCTCCCCGGCTGCCTCCAAAGGCCGGTTTGCAAGCGCTCCCGGCCACTGTTACCAGCAGGCGGGCACAATGCTCCTAAGCCCGGAAGAAAAGCGCTTCAGGGTGGTGCTCTCTCTGGGCCCTTGCCCCTGAGCCTGGGGGCAAGGCAGGGTGTCCACACTCCCAGGCCAAGGCAGAACCACATGCACACGTCTGACCTGCCCCTGCACCGGCAGAGAGCTCCGGGGAGCCAGAGTCTGTCAGGCAGCTGCTGGGCTGGCCGCCTGTGTGGGAAGTGGCAGAGCCGACCTAGGGGCAAGTTGGGCCTCTTGCTCTCCCTGCTGCCCTGAGGCTGCTGGGCCAAAGAGGTCTTGGGCATCCAGCCCCTTGCTGGTCCCTTCCCTCTGACGAGGCCCTCTGAGCTCCAGCACCTTGCAGTGTGGAGACAGCCCCTGCCAGCAACCTCCTCTCCAAGGAGGCCTCAACCGAGGCCTAGGCCCAGGGGAAAGGCACCAGCGGGGATGAGCCTGGGGAGGCGCCCGGGCATGTCTGGACCCAGTCCCCGCAGCCTGCCCCTTGGTGGGGCAGTACCCCCGGAGGCCAGGAAGGTCTGGGCAAGGCTGGCCAGGGGCAGGGGCCCTGCTGGGTCCTGCCCCTGGCCTGTGGGGCCTCTGAGCACAACCGGCCCTCTCCCACTGGAAGAACTCCCCGGCTGCCTCCAAAGGCCAGTTTGCCAACACTCCCGCCCGCTGTTCCCGCCAGGCACGCACAATGCTCCCAAGCCCGGGAGAAAAGCGCTTCGGGGTGGTGCTCTCCTCGGGCCCTTTCCCCTGAGCCTGGGGGCCAGGCAGTTGGTCCACACTCCCAGACCAAGGCAGAACCACATGCACACGTCTGTTCCTGACCCCTGCACCGGCAGAGAGCTCGGGGGAGCCAGAATCTGTCAGGCAGCTGCTGGGCTGGCCGCCTGTGTGGGAAGGGGCAGAGCCGACCTAGGGGCAAGTTGGGCCTCTTCCTCTCCCTGCTGCCCTGAGGCTGCTGGGCCAAAGAGGTCTTGGGCATCCAGCAACTTGCTGGTCCCTTCCCTCTGACGAGGCCCTCTGAGCTCCAGCACCTTGCAGTGTGGAGACAGCCCCTGCCAGCAACATCCTCTCCAAGGAGGCCTCAACCGAGGCCTAGGCCCAGGGGAAAGGCACCAGCGGGGATGAGCCTGGGGAGGCGCCCGGGCATGTCTGGACCCAGTCCCCGCAGCCTGCCCCTTGGTGGGGCAGTACCCCCGGAGGCCAGGAAGATCTGGGCAAGGCTGGCCAGGGGCAGGGGCCCTGCTGGGTCCTCCCCATGGCCTGTGGGGCCTCTGAGCACAACCGGCCCTCTCCCACTGGAAGACCTCCCCGGCTGCCTCCAAAGGCCAGTTTGCCAACACTCCTGCCCGCTCTTCCCGCCAGGCACGCACAATGCTCCCAAGCCCGGGAGAAAAGCGCTTCGGGGTGGTGGTCTCTCCGGGCCCTTGCCCCTGAGCCTGGGGGCCAGGCAGGGGATCCACAGTCCCAGGCCAAGGCACAACAACATGCACACGTCTGTTCCTGCCCCCTCCACCAGCAGAGAGCTGGGGGGAGCCAGAGTCTGTCAGGCAGCTGCTGGGCTGGCCGCCTGTGTGGGAAGGGGCAGAGCCGACCTAGGGGCAAGTTGGGCCTCTTGCTCTCCCTGCTGCCCTGAGGCTGCTGGGCCAAAGAGGTCTTGGGCATCCAGCCCCTTGCTGGTCCCTTCCCTCTGACGAGGCCCTCTGAGCTCCAGCACCTTGCAGTGTGGAGACAGCCCCTGCCAGCAACCTCCTCTCCAAGGAGGCCTCAACCTAGGCCTAGGCCCAGGGGAAAGGCACCAGCGGGGATGAGCCAGTGGAGGCGCACGGGCATATCAGGACCCAGTCCACGCAGCCTGCCCCTTGGTGGGGCAGTACCCCCGGAGGCCAGGAAGGTCTGGGCAAGGCTGGCCAGGGGCAGGGTCCCTGCTGGGTCCTGCCCCTGGCCTGTGGGGCCTCTGAGCACAACCGGCCCTCTCCCACTGGAAGACCTCCCCGGCTGCCTCCAAAGGCGGGTTTGCCAACACTCCCGCCCGCTGTTCCCGCCAGGCACGCACAACGCTCCCAAGGCCAGGAGAAAAGCGCTTCGGGGTGTTGCTCTCTCCGGGCCCTTGCCCCTGAGCCTGGGGTCCAGGCAGTGGGTCCACACTCCCAGACCAAGGCAGAACCACATGCACACGTCTGTTCCTGACCCCTGCACCGGCAGAGAGCTCGGGGGAGCCAGAGTCTGACAGGCAGCTGCTGGGTTGGCTGCCTGTGTGGGAAGGGGCAGAGCCGACCTAGGGGCAAGTTGGGCCTCTTGCTCTCCCTGCTGCCCTGAGGCTGCTGGGCCAAAGAGGTCTTGGGCATCCAGCCCCTTGCTGGTCCCTTCTCTCTGACGAGGCCCTCTGAGCTCCAGCACCTTGCAGTGTGGAGACAGCCCCTGCCAGCAACCTCCTCTCCAAGGAGGCATCAACCGAGGCCTATGCCCAGGGGAAAGGCACCAGCGGGGATGAGCCTGGGGAGGTGACCAGGCATGTCTGGACCCAGTCCCCGCAGCCTGCCCCTTGGTGGGGCAGTACCCCCGGAGGCCAGGAAGATCTGGGCAAGGCTGGCCAGGGGCAGGGGCCCTGCTGGGTCCTCCCCATGGCCTGTGGGGCCTCTGAGCACAACCGGCCCTCTCCCACTGGAAGACCTCCCCGGCTGCCTCCAAAGGCCAGTTTGCCAACACTCCTGCCCGCTCTTCCCGCCAGGCACGCACAATGCTCCCAAGCCCGGGAGAAAAGCGCTTCGGGGTGGTGGTCTCTCCGGGCCCTTGCCCCTGAGCCTGGGGGCCAGGCAGGGGATCCACAGTCCCAGGCCAAGGCACAACAACATGCACACGTCTGTTCCTGCCCCCTCCACCAGCAGAGAGCTGGGGGGAGCCAGAGTCTGTCAGGCAGCTGCTGGGCTGGCCGCCTGTGTGGGAAGGGGCAGAGCCGACCTAGGGGCAAGTTGGGCCTCTTGCTCTCCCTGCTGCCCTGAGGCTGCTGGGCCAAAGAGGTCTTGGGCATCCAGGCCCTTGCTGGTCCCTTCCCTCTGACGAGGCCCTCTGAGCTCCAGCACCTTGCAGTGTGGAGACAGCCCCTGCCAGCAACCTCCTCTCCAAGGAGGCCTCAACCTAGGCCTAGGCCCAGGGGAAAGGCACCAGCGGGGATGAGCCAGTGGAGGCGCACGGGCATATCAGGACCCAGTCCACGCAGCCTGCCCCTTGGTGGGGCAGTACCCCCGGAGGCCAGGAAGGTCTGGGCAAGGCTGGCCAGGGGCAGGGTCCCTGCTGGGTCCTGCCCCTGGCCTGTGGGGCCTCTGAGCACAACCGGCCCTCTCCCACTGGAAGACCTCCCCGGCTGCCTCCAAAGGCGGGTTTGCCAACACTCCCGCCCGCTGTTCCCGCCAGGCACGCACAACGTTCCCAAGGCCAGGAGAAAAGCGCTTCGGGGTGTTGCTCTCTCCGGGCCCTTGCCCCTGAGCCTGGGGTCCAGGCAGTGGGTCCACACTCCCAGACCAAGGCAGAACCACAAGCACACGTCTGTTCCTGACCCCTGCACCGGCAGAGAGCTCGGGGGAGCCAGAGTCTGTCAGGCAGCTGCTGGGTTGGCTGCCTGTGTGGGAAGGGGCAGAGCCGACCTAGGGGCAAGTTGGGCCTCTTGCTCTCCCTGCTGCCCTGAGGCTGCTGGGCCAAAGAGGTCTTGGGCATCCAGCCCCTTGCTGGTCCCTTCTCTCTGACGAGGCCCTCTGAGCTCCAGCACCTTGCAGTGTGGAGACAGCCCCTGCCAGCAACCTCCTCTCCAAGGAGGCATCAACCGAGGCCTATGGCCATGGGAAAGGCACCAGCGGGGATGAGCCTGGGGAGGTGCCCAGGCATGTCTGGACCCAGTCCCCGCAGCCTGCCCCTTGGTGGGGCAGTACCCCCGGAGGCCAGGAAGGTCTGGGCAAGGCTGGCCAGGGGCAGGGGCCCTGCTGGGTCCTGCCCCTGGCCTGTGGGGCCTCTGAGCACAACCGGCCCTCTCCCACTGGAAGAACTCCCCGGCTGACTCCAAGGGCCAGTTTGCCAACACTCCCGCCCGCTGTTCCCGCCAGGCACGCACAATGCTCCCAAGCCCGGGAGAAAAGCACTTCGGGGTGGTGCTCTCCTCGGGCCCTTGCCCCTGAGCCTGGGGGCCAGGCAGTGGGTCCACACTCCCAGACCAAGGCAGAACCACATGCACACGTCTGTTCCTGACCCCTGCACCGGCAGAGAGCTCGGGGGAGCCAGAGTCTGTCAGGCAGCTGCTGGGCTGGCCGCCTGTGTGGGAAGGGGCAGAGCCGACCTAGGGGCAAGTTGGGCCTCTTGCTCTCCCTGCTGCCCTGAGTCTGCTGGGCCAAAGAGGTCTTGGGCATCCAGCCCCTTGCTGGTCCCTTCCCTCTGACGAGGCCCTCTGAGCTCTAGCACCTTGCAGTGTGGAGACAGCCCCTGCCAGCAACATCCTCTCCAAGGAGGCCTCAACCGAGGCCTAGGCCCAGGGGAAAGGCACCAGCGGGGATGAGCCTGGGGAGGCGCCCGGGCATGTCTGGACCCAGTCCCCGCAGCCTGCCCCTTGGTGGGGCAGTACTCCCGGAGGCCAGGAAGATCTGGACAAGGCTGGCCAGGGGCAGGGGCCCTGCTGGGTCCTCCCCATGGCCTGTGGGGCCTCTGAGCACAACCGGCCCTCTCCCACTGGAAGACCTCCCCGGCTGCCTCCAAAGGCCAGTTTGCCAACACTCCTGCCCGCTCTTCCCGCCAGGCACGCACAATGCTCCCAAGCCCGGGAGAAAAGCGCTTCGGGGTGGTGCTCTCTCCGGGCCCTTGCCCCTGAGCCTGTGGGCAAGGCAGGGGGAACACACTCCCAGACAAAGGCAGAAACACATGCACACGTCTGTTCCTGTCCCCTGCACCAGCAGAGAGCTCGGGGGAGCCAGAGTCTCTCAGGCAGGTGCTGGGCTGGCCGCCTGTGTGGGAAGGGGCAGAGCCGACCTAGGGGCAAGTTGGGCCTCTTGCTCTCCCTGCTGCCCTGAGGCTGCAGGGCCAAAGACGTCTTGGGCATCCAGCCCCTTACTGGTCCCTTCCCTCTGACGAGGCCCTCTGAGCTCCAGCACCTTGCAGTGTGGAGACAGCCCCTGCCAGCCATCTCCTCTCCAAGGAGGCCTCAACCGAGGCCTAGGCCCAGGGGAAAGGCACCAGCGGGGTTGAGCCAGGGGAGGCGCCCGGGCATGTCTGGACCCTGTCCCCGCAGCCTGCCCCTTGGTGGGGCAGTACCCCCGGAGGCCAGGAAGGTCTGGGCAAGGCTGGCCAGGGGCAGGGGCCCTGCTGGGTCCTGCCCCTGGCCTGTGGGGCCTCTGAGCACAACCGGCCCTCTCCCACTGGAAGACCTCCCCGGCTGCCTCCAAAGTCCTGTTTGCAAACACTCCCGCCCACTGTTCCCGCCAGGCGAGCACAATGCTCCCAAGCCCGGGAGAAAAGCGCTTCGGGGTGGTGGTTTCTCCGGGCCCTTGCCCCTGAGCATGGGGGCCAGGCAGGGGATCCACAGTCCCAGGCAAAGGCACAACAACATGCACCCGTCTGTTCCTGCCCCCTCCACCGGCAGAGAGCTGGGGGGAGCCAGAGTCTGTCAGGCAGCTGCTGGGCTGGCCGCCTGTGTGGGAAGGGGCAGAGCCGACCTAGGGGCAAGTTGGGCCTCTTGCTATCCCTGCTGCCCTGAGGCTGCTGGGCCAAAGAGGTCTTGGGCATCCAGCCCCTTGCTGGTCCCTTCCCTCTGACGAGGCCCTCTGAGCTCCAGCACCTTGCAGTGTGGAGACAGCCCCTGCCAGCAACCTCCTCTCCAAGGAGGCCTCAACCGAGGCCTAGGCACAGGGGAAAGGCACCAGCGGGGATGAGCCAGTGGAGGCGCACGGGCATATCAGGACCCAGTCCCTGCAGCCTGCCCCTTGGTGGGGCAGTACCCCCGGAGGCCAGGAAGGTCTGGGCAAGGCTGGCCAGGGGCAGGGTCCCTGCTGGGTCCTGCCCCTGGCCTGTGGGGCCTCTGAGCACAACCGGCCCTCTCCCACTGGAAGACCTCCCCGGCTGCCTCCAAAGGCGGGTTTGCCAACACTCCCGCCCGCTGTTCCGCCAGGCACGCACAACGCTCCCAAGGCCAGGAGAAAAGCGCTTCGGGGTGTTGCTCTCTCCGGGCCCTTGCCCCTGAGCCTGGGGTCCAGGCAGTGGGTCCACACTCCCAGACCAAGGCAGAACCACATGCACACGTCTGTTCCTGACCCCTGCACCGGCAGAGAGCTCGGGGGAGCCAGAGTCTGTCAGGCAGCTGCTGGGTTGGCTGCCTGTGTGGGAAGGGGCAGAGCCGACCTAGGGGCAAGTTGGGCCTCTTGCTCTCCCTGCTGCCCTGAGGCTGCTGGGCCAAAGAGGTCTTGGGCATCCAGCCCCTTGCTGGTCCCTTCCCACTGACGAGGCCCTCTGAGCTCCAGCACCATGCAGTGTGGAGACAGCCCCTGCCAGCAACCTCCTCTCCAAGGAGGCATCAACCGAGGCCTATGCCCAGGGGAAAGGCACCAGTCGGGATGAGCTTGGGGAGGCGCCCAGGCATGTCTGGACCCAGTCCCCGCAGCCTGCCCCTTGGTGGGGCAGTACCCCCGGAGGCCAGGAAGGTCTGGGCAAGGCTGGCCAGGGGCAGGGGACCTGCTGGGTCCTGCCCCTGGCCTGTGAGGCCTCTGAGCACAACCGGCCCTCTCCCACTGGAAGACCTCCACGGCTGCCTCCAAAGTCCTGTTTGCAAACACTCCCGCCCGCTGTTCACGCCAGGCTCGCACAATGCTCCCAAGCCCGTGAGGAAAGCGCTTCGGGGTGGTGCTCTCTCCGGGCCCTTGCCCCTGAGCCTGGGGGCAAGGCAGGGGGAACACACTCCCAGGCCAAGGCAGAACCTCATGCCCACGTCTGTTCCTGTCCCCTGCACCGGCAGAGAGCTTGGGGGAGCCAGAGTCTGTCAGGCAGCTGCTGGGTTGGCCGCCTGTGTGGGAAGGGGCAGAGCCGCCGTAGGGGCAATTTGGGCCTCTTGCTCTCCCTGCTGCCCTGAGGCTGCTGGGCCAAAGACGTCTTGGGCATCCAGCCCCTTACTGGTCCCTTCCCTCTGACGAGGCCCTCTGAGCTCCAGCACCTTGCAGTGTGGAGACAGCCCCTGCCAGCAACCTCCTCTCCAAGGAGGCCTCAACCGAGGCCTAGGCCCAGGGGAAAGGCACCAGCGGGGATGAGCCTGGGGAGGCGCCCGGGCATGTCTGGACCCAGGCCCCGCAGCCTGCCCCTTGGTGGGGCAGTACCCCCGGAGGCCAGGAAGGTCTGGGCAAGGCTGGCCAGGGGCAGGGGCCCTGCTGCGTCCTGCCCCTGGCCTGTGGGGCCTCTGAGCACAACCGGCCCTCTCCCACTGGAAGACCTCCCCGGCTGCCTCCAAAGTCCTGTTTGCAAAGACTCCCGCCCGCTGTTCACGCCAGGCTCGCACAATGCTCCCAAGCCCGTGAGGAAAGCGCTTCAGGGTGGTGCTCTCTCCGGGCCCTTGCCCCTGAGCCTGGGGGCAAGGCAGGGTGTCCACACTCCCAGGACAAGGCAGAACCACATGCACACGTCTGATCTGCCCCCTGCACCGGCAGAGAGCTCGGGGGAGCCAGAGTCTGTCAGGCAGCTGCTGGGCTGGCCGCCTGTGTGGGAAGGGGCAGAGCCAACCTAGGGGCAAGTTGGGCCTCTTGCTCTCCCTGCTGCCCTGAGGCTGCTGGGCCAAAGAGGTCTTGGGCATCCAGCCCCTTGCTGGTCCCTTCCCTCTGACGAGGCCCTCTGAGCTCCAGCACCTTGCAGTGTGGAGACAGCCCCTGCCAGCAACCTCCTCTCCAAGGAGGCCTCAACCGAGGCCTAGGCCCAGGGGAAAGGCACCAGCGGGGATGAGCCTGGGGAGGCGCCCGGGCATGTCTGGACCCAGTCCCCGCAGCCTGCCCCTTGGTGGGGCAGTACCCCCGGAGGCCAGGAAGGTCTCGGCAAGGCTGCCAGGGGCAGGGACACTGCTGGGTCCTGCCCCTGGCCTGTGGGGCGTCTGAGCACAACCGGCACTCTCCCGCTGGAAGACCTCCCCGGCTGCCTCCAAAGGCCGGTTTGCAAGCACTCCCGCCCGCTGTTCCCGCCAGGCACGCACAACGCTCCCAAGGCCAGGAGAAAATCGCTTCGGGGTGTTGCTCTCTCCGGGCCCTTGCCCCTGAGCCTGGGGTCCAGGCAGTGGGTCCACACTCCCAGACCAAGGCAGAACCACATGCACACGTCTGTTCCTGACCCCTGCACCGGCAGAGAGCTCGGGGGAGCCAGAGTCTGTCAGGCAGCTGCTGGGTTGGCTGCCTTTGTGGGAAGGGGCAGAGCCGACCTAGGGGCAAGTTGGGCCTCTTGCTCTCCCTGCTGCCCTGAGGCTGCTGGGCCAAAGAGGTCTTGGTCATCCAGCCCCTTGCTGGTCCCTTCCCGCTGACGAGGCCCTCTGAGCTCCAGCACCTTGCAGTGTGGAGACAGCCCCTGCCAGCAACCTCCTCTCCAAGGAGGCATCAACCGAGGCCTATGCCCAGGGGAAAGGCACCAGCGGGGATGAGCCTGGGGAGGCGCCCAGGCATGTCTGGACCCAGTCCCCGCAGCCTGCCCCTTGGTGGGGCAGTACCCCCGGAGGCCAGGAAGGTCTGGGCAAGGCTGGCCAGGGGCAGGGGACCTGCTGGGTCCTGCCCCTGGCCTGTGAGGCCTCTGAGCACAACCGGCCCTCTCCCACTGGAAGCCCTCCCCGGCTGCCTCCAAAGGCCGGTTTGCAAGCACTCCCGCCCGCTGTTCCCGCCAGGCGCGCACAATGCTCCCAAGCCCGGGAGAAAATCGCTTCGGGGTGGTGGTCTCTCCGGGCCCCTGCCCCTGAGCCTGGGGGCCAGGCAGGGGATCCACAGTCCCAGGCCAAGGCAGAACCACATGCACACGTCTGTTCCTGCCCCCTCCACCGGCAGAGAGCTGGGGGGAGCCAGAGTCTGTCAGGCAGCTGCTGGGCTGGCCGCCTGTGTGGGAAGGGGCAGAGCCGACCTAGGGGCAAGTTGGGCCTCTTGCTCTCCCTGCTGCCCTGAGGCTGCTGGGCCAAAGAGGTCTTGGGCATCCAGACCCTTGCTGGTCCCTTCCCTCTGACGAGGCCCTCTGAGCTCCAGCACCTTGCAGTGTGGAGACAGCCCCTGCCAGCAACCTCCTCTCCAAGGAGGCCTCAACCGAGGCCTAGGCCCAGGGGAAAGGCACCAGCGGGGATGAGCCAGTGGAGGCGCACGGGCATGTCTGGACCCAGTCCCCGCAGCCTGCCCCTTGGTGGGGCAGTACCCCCGGAGGCCAGGAAGGTCTGGGCAAGGCTGGCCAGGGGCAGGGGCCCTGCTGGGTCCTGCCCCTGGCCTGTGGGGCCTCTGAGCACAACCGGCCCTCTCCCACTGGAAGACCTCCCCGGCTGCCTCCAAAGGCCGGTTTGCAAGCACTCCCGCCCGCTGTTCCCGCCAGGCACGCACAATGCTCCCAAGCCCGGGAGAAAAGCGCTTCGGGGTGTTGCCCTCTCCGGGCCCTTGCCCCTGAGCCTGGGGTCCCTGCAGTGGGTCCACACTCCCAGGGTAAGGCAGAACCACATGCACACGTCTGTTCCTGACCCCTGCACCGGCAGAGAGCTCGGGGGAGCCAGAGTCTGTCAGGCAGCTGCTGGGTTGGCTGCCTGTGTGGGAAGGGGCAGAGCCGACCTAGGGGCAAGTTGGGCCTCTTCCTCTCCCTGCTGCCCTGAGGCTGCTGGGCCAAAGAGGTCTTGGGCATCCAGCCCCTTACTGGTCCCTTCCCTCTGACGAGGCCCTCTGAGCTCCAGCACCTTGCAGTGTGGAGACAGCCCCTGCCAGCAACCTCCTCTCCAAGGAGGCCTCAACCGAGGCCTAGGCCCAGGGGAAAGGCACCAGCGGGGATGAGCCAGTGGGGGCGCACGGGCATGTCTGGACCCAGTCCCCGCAGCCTGCCCCTTGGTGGGGCAGTACCCCCGGAGGCCAGGAAGGTCTGGGCAAGGCTGCGAGGGGCAGGGGCCCTGCTGGGTCGTGCCCCTGGCCTGTGGGGCGACTGAGCACAACCGGCACTCTCCCGCTGGAAGACCTCCCCGTCTGCCTCCAAAGGCCGGTTTGCAAGCACTCCCGCCCGCTGTTCCCGCCAGGCACGCACAATGCTCCCAAGCCCGGGAGAAAAGCGCTTCGGGGTGGTGCTCTCTCCGGGCCCTTGCCCCTGAGCCTGGGGGCCAGGCAGTTGGAACACACTCCCAGGCCAAGGCAGAACGACATGCACACGTCTGTTCCTGCCCCCTACACCGGCAGAGAGCTCGGGGGAGCCAGAGACTGCCAGGCTGCTGCTGGGCTGGCTGCCTGTGTGGGACGGGGCAGAGCCGACCTAGGGGCAAGTTGGGCCTCTTGCTCTCCCTGCTGCCCTGAGGCTGCTGGGTCAAAGAGGTCTTGGGCATCCAGCCCTTTGCTGGTCCCTTCCCTCTGACGAGGCCCTCTGAGCTCCAGCACCTTGCAGTGTGGAGACAGCCCCTGCCAGCAACCTCCTCTCCAAAGAGGCCTCAACCGAGGCCTACGCCCAGGGGAAAAGCACCAGCGGGGATGATCCTGGGGAGGCGCACGGACATGTCTGGACCCAGTCCCCGCAGCCTGCCCCTTGGTGGGGCAGTACCCCCGGAGGCCAGGAAGGTCTGGGCAAGGCTGGCCAGGGGCAGGGGCCCTGCTGGGTCCTGCCCCTGGCCTGTGAGGCCTCTGAGCACAACCGGCCCTCTCCCACTGTAAGACCTCCCCAGCTGCCTCCAAAGTCCTGTTTGCAAACACTCCCGCCCGCTGTTCACGCCAGGCTCGCACAATGCTCCCAAGCCCGGGAGAAAAGCGCTTCGGGGTGGTGCTCTCTCCGGGCCCTTGCCCCTGAGCCTGGGGGCCAGGCAGTGGGTCCACACTCCCAGACCAAGGCAGAACCACATGCCCACGTCTGTTCCTGACCCCTGCACCGGCAGAGAGCTCGGGGGAGCCAGAGTCTGTCAGGCAGGTGCTGGGCTGGCCGCCTGTGTGGGAAGGGGCAGAGCCGACCTAGGGGCAAGTTGGGCCTCTTCCTCTCCCTGCTGCCCTGAGGCTGCTGGGCCAAAGAGGTCTTGGGCATCCAGCCCCTTGCTGGTCCCTTCCCTCTGACGAGGCCCTCTGAGCTCCAGCACCTTGCAGTGTGGAGACAGCCCCTGCCAGCAACCTCCTCTCCAAGGAGGCCTCAACCGAGGCCTAGGCCCAGGGGAAAGGCACCAGCGGGGATGAGCCTGGGGAGGCGCCCGGGCATGTCTGGACCCAGGCCCAGCAGCCTGCCCCTTGGTGGGGCAGTACCCCCGGAGGCCAGGAAGGTCTGGGCAAGGCTGGCCAGGGGCAGGGGCCCTGCTGCGTCCTGCCCCTGGCCTGTGGGGCCTCTGAGCACAACCGGCCCTCTCCCACTGGAAGACCTCCCCGGCTGCCTCCAAAGGCCGGTTTGCAAGCGCTCCCGCCCACTGTTCCCAGCAGGCGTGCACAATGCTCCCAAGCCCGGGAGAAAAGCGCTTCAGGGTGGTGCTCTCTCCGGGCCCTTTCCCCTGAGCCTGGGGGCCAGGCAGGGGGTCCACACTCCCAGGCCAAGGCAGAACGACATGCACACGTCTGTTCCTGCCCCATGCACCGGCAGAGAGCTCGGGGGAGCCAGAGTCTGTCAGGCAGCTGCTGGGCTGGCCGCCTGTGTGGGACGGGGCAGAGCCGACCTAGGGGCAAGTTGGGCCTCTTGCTCTCCCTGCTGCCCTGAGGCTGCTGGGCCAAAGAGATCTTGGGCATCCAGCCCCTTGCTTGTCCCTTCCCTCTGACGAGGCCCTCTGAGCTCCAGCACCTTGCAGTGTGGAGACAGCCCCTGCCAGCAACCTCCTCTCCAAGGAGGCCTCAACCGAGGCCTAGGACCAGGGGAAAGGCACCAGCGGGGATGAGCCTGGGGAGGCGCCCGGGCATGTCTGGACCCAGTCCCCACAGCCTGCCCCTTGGTGGGGCAGTACCCCCGGAGGCCAGGAAGGTCTGGGCAAGGCTGGCCACGGGCAGGGGCCCTGCTGGGTCCTGCCCCTGGCCTGTGGGGCCTCTGAGCACAACCGGCCCTCTCCCACTGGAAGACTTCCCCGGCTGCCTCCAAAGGCCGGTTTGCCAACACTCCCGCCCGCTGTTCCCGCCAGGCACGCACTATTCTCCCAAGCCCGGGAGAAAAGCGCTTCGGGGTGTTGCTCTCTCCGGGCCCTTGCCCGTGAGCGTGGGGGCGAGGCAGTGGGTCTACACTCCCAGACCAACGCAGAACCACATGCACACGTCTGTTCCTGACCCCTGCACCGCAGAGAGCTCGGGGGAGCCAGAGTCTGTCAGGCAGCTGCTGGGCTGGCCGCCTGTGTGGGAAGGGGCAGAGCCGACCTAGGGGCAAGTTGGGCCTCTTCCTCTCCCGGCTGCCCTGAGGCTGCTGGGCCAAAGAGGTCTTGGGCATCCAGCCCCTTGCTGGTCCCTTCCCTCTGACGAGGCCCTCTGAGCTCCAGCACCTTGCAGTGTGGAGACAGCCCCTGCCAGCAACCTCCTCTCCAAGGAGGCCTCAACCGAGGCCTAGGCCCAGGGGAAAGGCACCAGCGGGGATGAGCCTGGGGAGGCGCCCGGGCATGTCTGGACCCAGTCCCCGCAGCCTGCCCCTTGGTGGGGCAGTACCCCCGGAGGCCAGGAGGGTCTGGGCAAGGCTGCCAGGGGCAGGGACACTGCTGGGTCCTGCCCCTGGCCTGTGGGGCGTCTGAGCACAACCGGCCCTCTCCCGCTGGAAGACCTCCCCGGCTGCCTCCAAAGGCCGGTTTGCAAGCACTCCCGCCCGCTGTTCCTGCCAGGCACGCACAATGCTCCCAAGCCCGGGAGAAAAGCGCTTCGGGGTGGTGCTCTCTCCGGGCCCTTGCCCCTGAGCCTGGGGGACAGGCAGGGGGAACACACTCCCAGGCCAAGGCAGAACGACATGCACACGTCTGTTCCTGCCCCCTACACCGGCAGAGAGTTCGGGGGAGCCAGAGACTGCCAGGCTGCTGCTGGGCTGGCTGCCTGTGTGGGACGGGGTAGAGCCGACCTAGGGGCAAGTTGGGCCTCTTGCTCTCCCTGCTGCCCTGAGGCTGCTGGGTCAAAGAGGTCTTGGGCATCCAGCCCTTTGCTGGTCCTTTCCCTCTGACGAGGCCCTCTGAGCTCCAGCACCTTGCAGTGTGGAGACAGCCCCTGCCGGCAACCTCCTCTCCAAGGAGGCCTCAACCGAGGCTAGGCCCAGGGGAAAGGCACCAGCGGGGATGAGCCTGGGGAGGCGCCCGGGCATGTCTGGACCCAGGCCCCGCAGCCTGCCCCTTGGTGGGCTAGTACCCCCGGAGTCCAGGAAGGTCTGGGCAAGGCTGCCAGAGGCAGGGACACTGCTGGGTCCTGCCCCTGGCCTGTGGGGCCTCTGAGAACAACTGGCACTCTCCCGCTGGAAGACCTCCCCGGCTGCCTCCAAAGGCTGGTTTGCAAGCACTCAATCCCGCTGTTCACGCCAGATGCGGACAATGCTCCCAAGCCCGGGAGAAAAGCATTTTGGGGTGGTGCTCACTCCGGGCTTTGGAAGACCTCCCCGGCTGCCTCCAAGGCCGGTTTGCAAGCACTTCTGCCTGCTGTTCCTGCCACCCGCGCACAATGCTCCCAAGCCCGGGAGAAAAGCGTTTCGGGGTGGTGTTCTCTCTGGACCCAAGAAAGACCTCCCGGGCTGCCCCCAAATGCCGGTTTGCAAGCACTCCCACTCACTGTTCCCGCCATCCTTGCAAATGCTCCAAGCCCAGGAGAAAAGCCCTTCAGGGTGGTGCTCTCTCCCGGCCCTTGGAAGACCTCCCCGGCTGCCTCCAAAGGCTGGATTTCAAGTACTCCCTCCCGCTGTCCCGCCAGCCGCACACAATGCTCCCAATCACGGGAGAAAAGCACTTCGGGGTGGTGCTCTCTAAGGGCCCTTGGAAGACCTCCCCGTTTGTCTCCAAAGGCCGGTTTGCAAGCACTCATGCCCGCTGTTCCCGCCAGCCGCGCACAATGCTCCCAAGCCTAGGAGAAAAGCGCTTCGGGGTGGTGCTCTCTCCCGGCCCTTGGAAGACCTCCCCGGCTGCCTCCAAAGGCCGGTTTGCAAGCACTCAATCCCGCTGTTCCCGCCAGCCGCGCACAATGCTCCCAAGCCCGGGAGAAAAGCGCTTCGGGGTGGTGCTCTCTCCCGGCCCTTGGAAGACCTCCCCGGCTGCCTCCAAAGGCTGGTTTTCAAGAACTCCCTCCCGCTGACCCGCCAGCCGCACACAATGCTCCCAAGCCCGGGAGAAAAGCATTTTGAGGTGGTCTCTCTCCGGGCCCTTGGAAGACTCCCCGGCTGCCTCTAAAGGCCGGTTTGCAAGCACTCATGTCCTCTGTTCCCGACAGCCGCGAACAATGCTCCCAATTCCGTGAGAAAAGTGCTTCGGGATGGTGCTCTCTCCGGGCCCTTGGAAGACCTCCCAAGCTGCCTCCAAAGGCCGGTTTGCAAGCACTCCCGCCCGCTGTTCCCGCCAGCCTCGCACAATGCTCCCAAGCCCGGGAGAAAAGCGCTTCGGGGTGGTCTTCTCTCCGTGCCAATGGAGGACCTCCCTGGCTGCCCCCAAAGGCCGGTTTGCAAGCACTCCCACTCGCTGTTCCCGCCAGCCACGCACAATCCTCCAAAACCCCGGAGAAAAGCGCTTCGGGGTGGTGTTCTCTCCGTGCCCATGGAAGACCTCCCGGGGTGCCCCCAAAGGCCGGTTTGGAAGCACTCCCACTCGCTGTTCCCGCCATCCGCGCACAATGCTCCCAAGCCCGGGAGAAAAGCATTTTGGGGTGGTGCTCACACCGGGCCCTGGAAGACCTCCCCGGCTGCCTCCAAAGGACGGTTTTCAAGCACTCCTGCCTGCTGTTCCCGCCACCCGCGCACAATGCTCCCAAGACCGGGAGAAAAGCGCTTCGGGGTGGTGCTCTCTACAGGCCCTTGGAAGACCTCCCCGGCTGCCTCCAAAGGCCGGTTTGCAAGGACTCCTTCCTGCTGTTCCCGCCATCCACGCACAATGCTCCCAAGCCCGGGAGAAAAGCATTTTGGGGTGGTGCTCACACCGGGCCCTGGAAGACCTCCCCGGCTGCCTCCAAAGGACGGTTTTCAAGCACTCCTGCCTGCTGTTCCCGCCACCCGCGCACAATGCTCCCAAGCCCGGGAGAAAAGCGCTTCGGGGTGGTGCTCTCTCCAGGCCCTTGGAAGACCTCCCCGGCTGCCTCCAAAGGCCGGTTTGCAAGGACTCCTTCCTGCTGTTCCCGCCAGCCACGCACAATGCTCCCAAGCCCGGGAGAAAAGCTTTTTGGGGTGGTGCTCACACCGGGCCCTGGAAGACCTCCCCGGCTGCCTCCAAAGGACGGTTTTCAAGCACTCCTGCCTGCTGTTCCCGCCACCCGCGCAGAATGCTCCCAAGCGCGGGAGAAAAGCGCTTCGGGGTGGTGCTCTCTACAGGCCCTTGGAAGACCTCCCCGGCTGCCTCCAAAGGCCGGTTTGCAAGGACTCCTTCCTGCTGTTCCCGCCAGCCACGCACAATGCTCCCAAGCCCGGGAGAAAAGCATTTTGGGGTGGTGCTCACTCCGGGCCCTTGGAAGACCTCCCCGGCTGCCTCCAATGGCCAGTTTGCAAGCACTCATGTCCGCTGTTCCCACCAGCCGCGCACAATGCTCCCAAGCCCGGGAGAAAAGCTTTTTGGGGTGGTGCTCACACCGGGCCCTGGAAGACCTCCCCGGCTGCCTCCAAAGGCCAGTTTTCAAGCACTCCTGCCTGCTGTTCCCGCCACCTGCGCACAATGCTCCCAAGCCCGGGAGAAAAGCGCTTCGGGGTGGTGCTCTCTACAGGCCCTTGGAAGACCTCCCCGGCTGCCTCCAAAGGCCGGTTTGCAAGGACTCCTTCCTGCTGTTCCCGCCACCAACGCACAATGCTCCCAAGCCCGGGAGAGAAGCATTTTGGGGTGGTGCTCTCTACAGGCCCTTGGAAGACCTCCCCGGCTGCCTCCAGTGGCCAGTTTGCAAGCACTCATGCCCGCTGTTCCCACCAGCCGCGCACAATGCTCCCAAGCCCGGGAGAAAAGCTTTTTGGGGTGGTGCTCACACCGGGCCCTGGAAGACCTCCCGGGCTGCCTCCAAAGGCCGGTTTGCAAGCATTCATGTCCGTTGTTCCCGACAGCCGCGCACAATGCTCCCAAGCCCGAGAGAAAAGCATTTTGGGGTGGGGATCAGTCCGGCCCTTGGAAGACCTCCCCGGCTGCCTCCAAAGGACAGTTTGCAAGCACTCATGCCCGCTGTTCCCGCCAGCCGCGCACAATGCTCCCAAGACCGTGAGAAAAGCGCTTCGGGGTGGTGTTCTCTCAGGGACCATGGAGGACCTCTCCGGCTGCCCCCAAAGGCCGGTTTGCAAGCATACCCACTCGCTGTTCCCGCCAGGCACACACAATGTTCCAAAACCCCGGAGAAAAGCGCTTCGGGGTGGTGGTCTCTCCGGGCCCCTGCCCCTGAGCCTGGGGGCCAGGCAGGGGATCCACAGTCCCAGGCCAAGGCAGAACCACATGCACACGTCTGTTCCTGCCCCCTCCACCGGCTGAGAGCTGGGGGGAGCCAGAGTCTGTCAGGCAGGTGCTGGGCTGGCCGCCTGTGTGGGAAGGGGCAGAGCCGACCTAGGGGCAAGTTGGGCCTCTTCCTCTCCCTGCTGCCCTGAGGCTGCTGGGCCAAAGAGGTCTTGGGCATCCAGCCCCTTGGTGGTCCCTTCCCTCTGACGAGGCCCTCTGAGCTCCAGCACCTTGCAGTGTGGAGACAGCCCCTGCCAGCAACCTCCTCTCCAATGAGGCCTCAACCGAGGCCTAGGCCCAGGGGAAAGGCACCAGCGGGGATGAGCCTGGGGAGGCGCCCGGGCATGTCTGGACCCAGTCCCCGCAGCCTGCCCCTTGGTGGGGCAGTACCCCCGGAGGCCAAGAAGGTCTGTGCAAGGCTGCCAGGGGCAGGGACAGCGCTGGGTCCTGCCCCTGGCCTGTGGGACGTCTGAGCACAACCGGCACTCTCCCGCTGGAAGACCTCCCCGTCTGCCTCGAAAGGCCGGTTTGCAAGCACTCCCGCCCGCTGTTCCCGCCAGGCACGCACAATGCTCCCAAGCCCGGGAGAAAAGTGCTTCGGGGTGGTGCTCTCTCCGGGCCCTTGCCCCTGAGCCTCGGGGCAAGGCATGGGGAACACACACCCAGGCCAAGGCAGAACCACATGCCCACGTCTGTTCCTGTCCCCTGCACCGGCAGAGAGCTTGGGGGAGCCAGAGTCTGTCAGGCAGCTGCTGGGTTGGCCGCCTGTGTGGGAAGGGGCAGAGCCGCCCTAGGGGCAAGTTGGGCCTCTTGCTCTCCCTGCTGCCCTGAGGCTGCTGGGCCAAAGACGTCTTGGGCATCCAGCCCCTTACTGGTCCCTTCCCTCTGACGAGGCCCTCTGAGCTCCAGCACCTTGCAGTGTGGAGACAGCCCCTGCCAGCAACCTCCTCTCCAAGGAGGCCTCAACCGAGGCCTAGGCCCAGGGGAAAGGCACCAGCGGGGATGAGCCTGGGGAGGCGCCCGGGGATGTCTGGACCCAGTCCCCGCAGCCTGCCCCTTGGTGGGGCAGTACCCCCGGAGGCCAGGAAAGTCTGGGCAAGGCTGGCCAGGGTCAGGGGCCCTGCTGGGTCCTGCCCCTGGCCTGTGGGGCCTCTGAGCACAACCGGCCCTCTCCCACTGGAAGACCTCCCCGGCTGCCTCCAAAGTCCTGTTGGCAAGCACACCCGCCCACTGTTCCCGCCAGGCGCGCACAATGCTCCCAAGCCCGGGAGAAAAGCGCTTCGGGGTGGTGGTCTCTCCGGGTCTTGCCCCTGAGCCTGGGGGCCAGGCAGGGGATCCACAGTCCCAGGCCAAGGCACAACAACATGCACACGTCTGTTCTTGCCCCCTCCACCGGCAGGGAGCTGGGGGGAGCCAGAGTCTGTCAGGCAGCTGCTGGGCTGGCCGCCTGTGTGGGAAGGGGCAGAGCCGACCTAGGGGCAAGTTGGGCCTCTTGCTCTCCCTGCTGCCCTGAGGCTGCTGGGCCAAAGAGGTCTTGGGCATCCAGCCCCTTGCTGGTTCCTTCCCTCTGACGAGGCCCTCTGAGCTCCAGCACCTTGCAGTGTGGAGACAGCCCCTGCCAGCAACCTCCTCTCCAAGGAGGCCTCAACCGAGGCCTAGGCACAGGGGAAAGGCACCAGCGATGATGAGCCAGTGGAGGCGCACGGGCATATCAGGACCCAGTCCCTGCAGCCTGCCCCTTGGTGGGGCAGTACCCCCGGAGGCCAGGAAGGTCTGGGCAAGGCTGGCCAGGGGCAGGGTCCCTGCTTGGTCCTGCCCCTGGCCTGTGGGGCCTCTGAGCACAACCGGCCCTCTCCCACTGGAAGACCTCCCCGGCTGCCTCCAAAGGCGGGTTTGCCAACACTCCCGCCCGCTGTTCCCGCCAGGCACGCACAACGCTCCCAAGGCCAGGAGAAAAGCGCTTCGGGGTGTTGCTCTCTCCGGGCCCTTGCCCCTGAGCCTGGGGTCCAGGCAGTGGGTCCACACTCCCAGACCAAGGCAGAACCACATGCACACGTCTGTTCCTGACCCCTGCACCGGCAGAGAGCTCGGGGGAGCCAGAGTCTGTCAGGCAGCTGCTGGGTTGGCTGCCTGTGTGGGAAGGGGCAGAGCCGACCTAGGGGCAAGTTGGGCCTCTTGCTCTCCCTGCTGCCCTGAGGCTGCTGGGCCAAAGAGGTCTTGGGCATCCAGCCCCTTGCTGGTCCCTTCCCGCTGACGAGGCCCTCTGAGCTCCAGCACCTTGCAGTGTGGAGACAGCCCCTGCCAGCAACCTCTTCTCCAAGGAGGCCTCAACCGAGGCCTAGGCCCAGGGGAAAGGCACCAGCGGGGATGAGCCTGGGGAGGCGCCCGGGCATCTCTGGACCCAGGCCCCGCAGCCTGCCCCTTAGTGGGGCAGTACCCCCGGAGGCCAGGAAGGTCTGGGCAAGGCTGGCCAGGGGCAGGGGCCCTGCTGCGTCCTGCCCCTGGCCTGTGGGGCCTTGAGCACAACCGGCCCTCTCCCACTGGAAGACCTCCCCGGCTGCCTCCAAGGCCGGTTTGCAAGCGCTCCCGCCCACTGTTCCCAGCAGGCGTGCACAATGCTCCCAAGCCCGGGAGAAAAGCGCTTCAGGGTGGTGCTCTCTCCGGGCCCTTGCCCCTGAGCCTGGGGGCAAGGCAGGGTGTCCACACTCCCAGGACAAGTCAGAACCACATGCACACGTCTGATCTGCCCCCTGCACCGGCAGAGAGCTCGGGGGAGCCAGAGTCTGTCAGGCAGCTGCTGGGCTGTCCGCTTGTGTGGGAAGGGGCAGAGCCGACCTAGGGGCAAGTTGGGCCTCTTGCTCTCCCTGCTGCCCTGAGGCTGCTGGGCCAAAGAGGTCTTGGGCATCCAGCCCCTTGCTGGTCCCTTCCCTCTGACGAGGCCCTCTGAGCTCCAGCACCTTTCAGTGTGGAGACAGCCCCTGCCAGCAACCTCCTCTCCAAGGAGGCCTCAACCGAGGCCTAGGCCCAGGGGAAAGGCACCACCGGGGATGAGCCTGGGGAGGCGCCCGGGCATGTCTGGACCCAGTCCCCGCAGCCTGCCCCTTGGTGGGGCAGTACCCCCGGAGGCCAGGAAGGTCTGGGCAAGGCTGCCAGGGGCAGGGACACTGCTGGGTCCTGCCCCTGGCCTGTGGGGCGTCTGAGCACAACCGGCACTCTCCCGCTGGAAGACCTCCCCGTCTGCCTCGAAAGGCCGGTTTGCAAGCACTCCCGCCCGCTGTTCCCGCCAGGCACGCACAATGCTCCCAAGCCCGGGAGAAAAGCGCTTCGGGGTGGTGCTCTCTCCGGGCCCTTGCCCCTGAGCCTGGGGGCAAGGCATGGGGAACACACTCCCAGGCCAAGGCAGAACCACATGCCCACGTCTGTTCCTGTCCCCTGCACCGGCAGAGAGCTTGGGGGAGCCAGAGTCTGTCAGGCAGCTGCTGGGTTGGCCGCCTGTGTGGGAAGGGGCAGAGCCGCCCTAGGGGCAAGTTGGGCCTCTTGCTCTCCCTGCTGCCCTGAGGCTGCTGGGCCAAAGACGTCTTGGGCATCCAGCCCCTTACTGGTCCCTTCCCTCTGACGAGGCCCTCTGAGCTCCAGCACCTTGCAGTGTGGAGACAGCCCCTGCCAGCAACCTCCTCTCCAAGGAGGCCTCAACCGAGGCCTAGGCCCAGGGGAAAGGCACCAGCGGGGATGAGCCTGGGGAGGCGCCCGGGCATGTCTGGACCCAGGCCCAGCAGCCTGCCCCTTGGTGGGGCAGTACCCCCGGAGGCCAGGAAGGTCTGGGCAAGGCTGGCCAGGGGCAGGGGCCCTGCTGCGTCCTGCCCCTGGCCTGTGGGGCCTCTGAGCACAACCGGCCCTCTCCCACTGGAAGACCTCCCCGGCTGCCTCCAAAGGCCGGTTTGCAAGCGCTCCCGCCCACTGTTCCCAGCAGGCGTGCACAATGCTCCCAAGCCCGGGAGAAAAGCGCTTCAGGGTGGTGCTCTCTCCGGGCCCTTTCCCCTGAGCCTGGGGGCCAGGCAGGGGGTCCACACTCCCAGGCCAAGGCAGAACGACATGCACACGTCTGTTCCTGCCCCATGCACCGGCAGAGAGCTCGGGGGAGCCAGAGTCTGTCAGGCAGCTGCTGGGCTGGCCGCCTGTGTGGGACGGGGCAGAGCCGACCTAGGGGCAAGTTGGGCCTCTTGCTCTCCCTGCTGCCCTGAGGCTGCTGGGCCAAAGAGATCTTGGGCATCCAGCCCCTTGCTTGTCCCTTCCCTCTGACGAGGCCCTCTGAGCTCCAGCACCTTGCAGTGTGGAGACAGCCCCTGCCAGCAACCTCCTCTCCAAGGAGGCCTCAACCGAGGCCTAGGACCAGGGGAAAGGCACCAGCGGGGATGAGCCTGGGGAGGCGCCCGGGCATGTCTGGACCCAGTCCCCACAGCCTGCCCCTTGGTGGGGCAGTACCCCCGGAGGCCAGGAAGGTCTGGGCAAGGCTGGCCACGGGCAGGGGCCCTGCTGGGTCCTGCCCCTGGCCTGTGGGGCCTCTGAGCACAACCGGCCCTCTCCCACTGGAAGACTTCCCGGCTGCCTCCAAAGGCCGGTTTGCCAACACTCCCGCCCGCTGTTCCCGCCAGGCACGCACTATTCTCCCAAGCCCGGGAGAAAAGCGCTTCGGGGTGTTGCTCTCTCCGGGCCCTTGCCCATGAGCGTGGGGGCGAGGCAGTGGGTCTACACTCCCAGACCAACGCAGAACCACATGCACACGTCTGTTCCTGACCCCTGCACCGCAGAGAGCTCGGGGGAGCCAGAGTCTGTCAGGCAGCTGCTGGGCTGGCCGCCTGTGTGGGAAGGGGCAGAGCCGACCTAGGGGCAAGTTGGGCCTCTTCCTCTCCCGGCTGCCCTGAGGCTGCTGGGCCAAAGAGGTCTTGGGCATCCAGCCCCTTGCTGGTCCCTTCCCTCTGACGAGGCCCTCTGAGCTCCAGCACCTTGCAGTGTGGAGACAGCCCCTGCCAGCAACCTCCTCTCCAAGGAGGCCTCAACCGAGGCCTGGGCCCAGGGGAAAGGCACCAGCGGGGATGAGCCTGGGGAGGCGCCCGGGCATGTCTGGACCCAGTCCCCGCAGCCTGCCCCTTGGTGGGGCAGTACCCCCGGAGGCCAGGAGGGTCTGGGCAAGGCTGCCAGGGGCAGGGACACTGCTGGGTCCTGCCCCTGGCCTGTGGGGCGTCTGAGCACAACCGGCCCTCTCCCGCTGGAAGACCTCCCCGGCTGCCTCCAAAGGCCGGTTTGCAAGCACTCCCGCCCGCTGTTCCTGCCAGGCACGCACAATGCTCCCAAGCCCGGGAGAAAAGCGCTTCGGGGTGGTGCTCTCTCCGGGCCCTTGCCCCTGAGCCTGGGGGACAGGCAGGGGGAACACACTCCCAGGCCAAGGCAGAACGACATGCACACGTCTGTTCCTGCCCCCTACACCGGCAGAGAGTTCGGGGGAGCCAGAGACTGCCAGGCTGCTGCTGGGCTGGCTGCCTGTGTGGGACGGGGTAGAGCCGACCTAGGGGCAAGTTGGGCCTCTTGCTCTCCCTGCTGCCCTGAGGCTGCTGGGTCAAAGAGGTCTTGGGCATCCAGCCCTTTGCTGGTCCTTTCCCTCTGACGAGGCCCTCTGAGCTCCAGCACCTTGCAGTGTGGAGACAGCCCCTGCCGGCAACCTCCTCTCCAAGGAGGCCTCAACCGAGGCTAGGCCCAGGGGAAAGGCACCAGCGGGGATGAGCCTGGGGAGGCGCCCGGGCATGTCTGGACCCAGGCCCCGCAGCCTGCCCCTTGGTGGGCTAGTACCCCCCGGAGTCCAGGAAGGTCTGGGCAAGGCTGCCAGAGGCAGGGACACTGCTGGGTCCTGCCCCTGGCCTGTGGGGCCTCTGAGAACAACTGGCACTCTCCCGCTGGAAGACCTCCCCGGCTGCCTCCAAAGGCTGGTTTGCAAGCACTCAATCCCGCTGTTCACGCCAGATGCGGACAATGCTCCCAAGCCCGGGAGAAAAGCATTTTGGGGTGGTGCTCACTCCGGGCTTTGGAAGACCTCCCCGGCTGCCTCCAAGGCCGGTTTGCAAGCACTTCTGCCTGCTGTTCCTGCCACCCGCGCACAATGCTCCCAAGCCCGGGAGAAAAGCGTTTCGGGGTGGTGTTCTCTCTGGACCCAAGAAAGACCTCCCGGGCTGCCCCCAAATGCCGGTTTGCAAGCACTCCCACTCACTGTTCCCGCCATCCGTGCAAATGCTCCAAGCCCAGGAGAAAAGCCCTTCAGGGTGGTGCTCTCTCCCGGCCCTTGGAAGACCTCCCCGGCTGCCTCCAAAGGCTGGATTTCAAGTACTCCCTCCCGCTGTCCCGCCAGCCGCACACAATGCTCCCAATCACGGGAGAAAAGCACTTCGGGGTGGTGCTCTCTAAGGGCCCTTGGAAGACCTCCCCGTTTGTCTCCAAAGGCCGGTTTGCAAGCACTCATGCCCGCTGTTCCCGCCAGCCGCGCACAATGCTCCCAAGCCTAGGAGAAAAGCGCTTCGGGGTGGTGCTCTCTCCCGGCCCTTGGAAGACCTCCCCGGCTGCCTCCAAAGGCCGGTTTGCAAGCACTCAATCCCGCTGTTCCCGCCAGCCGCGCACAATGCTCCCAAGCCCGGGAGAAAAGCGCTTCGGGGTGGTGCTCTCTCCCGGCCCTTGGAAGACCTCCCCGGCTGCCTCCAAAGGCTGGTTTTCAAGAACTCCCTCCCGCTGACCCGCCAGCCGCACACAATGCTCCCAAGCCCGGGAGAAAAGCATTTTGAGGTGGTCTCTCTCCGGGCCCTTGGAAGACTCCCCGGCTGCCTCTAAAGGCCGGTTTGCAAGCACTCATGTCCTCTGTTCCCGACAGCCGCGAACAATGCTCCCAATTCCGTGAGAAAAGTGCTTCGGGATGGTGCTCTCTCCGGGCCCTTGGAAGACCTCCCAAGCTGCCTCCAAAGGCCGGTTTGCAAGCACTCCCGCCCGCTGTTCCCGCCAGCCTCGCACAATGCTCCCAAGCCCGGGAGAAAAGCGCTTCGGGGTGGTCTTCTCTCCGTGCCAATGGAGGACCTCCCTGGCTGCCCCCAAAGGCCGGTTTGCAAGCACTCCCACTCGCTGTTCCCGCCAGCCACGCACAATCCTCCAAAACCCCGGAGAAAAGCGCTTCGGGGTGGTGTTCTCTCCGTGCCCATGGAAGACCTCCCGGGGTGCCCCCAAAGGCCGGTTTGGAAGCACTCCCACTCGCTGTTCCCGCCATCCGCGCACAATGCTCCCAAGCCCGGGAGAAAAGCATTTTGGGGTGGTGCTCACACCGGGCCCTGGAAGACCTCCCCGGCTGCCTCCAAAGGACGGTTTTCAAGCACTCCTGCCTGCTGTTCCCGCCACCCGCGCACAATGCTCCCAAGACCGGGAGAAAAGCGCTTCGGGGTGGTGCTCTCTACAGGCCCTTGGAAGACCTCCCCGGCTGCCTCCAAAGGCCGGTTTGCAAGGACTCCTTCCTGCTGTTCCCGCCATCCACGCACAATGCTCCCAAGCCCGGGAGAAAAGCATTTTGGGGTGGTGCTCACACCGGGCCCTGGAAGACCTCCCCGGCTGCCTCCAAAGGACGGTTTTCAAGCACTCCTGCCTGCTGTTCCCGCCACCCGCGCACAATGCTCCCAAGCCCGGGAGAAAAGCGCTTCGGGGTGGTGCTCTCTCCAGGCCCTTGGAAGACCTCCCCGGCTGCCTCCAAAGGCCGGTTTGCAAGGACTCCTTCCTGCTGTTCCCGCCAGCCACGCACAATGCTCCCAAGCCCGGGAGAAAAGCTTTTTGGGGTGGTGCTCACACCGGGCCCTGGAAGACCTCCCCGGCTGCCTCCAAAGGACGGTTTTCAAGCACTCCTGCCTGCTGTTCCCGCCACCCGCGCAGAATGCTCCCAAGCGCGGGAGAAAAGCGCTTCGGGGTGGTGCTCTCTACAGGCCCTTGGAAGACCTCCCCGGCTGCCTCCAAAGGCCGGTTTGCAAGGACTCCTTCCTGCTGTTCCCGCCAGCCACGCACAATGCTCCCAAGCCCGGGAGAAAAGCATTTTGGGGTGGTGCTCACTCCGGGCCCTTGGAAGACCTCCCCGGCTGCCTCCAATGGCCAGTTTGCAAGCACTCATGTCCGCTGTTCCCACCAGCCGCGCACAATGCTCCCAAGCCCGGGAGAAAAGCTTTTTGGGGTGGTGCTCACACCGGGCCCTGGAAGACCTCCCCGGCTGCCTCCAAAGGCCAGTTTTCAAGCACTCCTGCCTGCTGTTCCCGCCACCTGCGCACAATGCTCCCAAGCCCGGGAGAAAAGCGCTTCGGGGTGGTGCTCTCTACAGGCCCTTGGAAGACCTCCCCGGCTGCCTCCAAAGGCCGGTTTGCAAGGACTCCTTCCTGCTGTTCCCGCCACCAACGCACAATGCTCCCAAGCCCGGGAGAGAAGCATTTTGGGGTGGTGCTCTCTACAGGCCCTTGGAAGACCTCCCCGGCTGCCTCCAGTGGCCAGTTTGCAAGCACTCATGCCCGCTGTTCCCACCAGCCGCGCACAATGCTCCCAAGCCCGGGAGAAAAGCTTTTTGGGGTGGTGCTCACACCGGGCCCTGGAAGACCTCCCGGGCTGCCTCCAAAGGCCGGTTTGCAAGCATTCATGTCCGTTGTTCCCGACAGCCGCGCACAATGCTCCCAAGCCCGAGAGAAAAGCATTTTGGGGTGGGGATCAGTCCGGCCCTTGGAAGACCTCCCCGGCTGCCTCCAAAGGACAGTTTGCAAGCACTCATGCCCGCTGTTCCCGCCAGCCGCGCACAATGCTCCCAAGACCGTGAGAAAAGCGCTTCGGGGTGGTGTTCTCTCAGGGACCATGGAGGACCTCTCCGGCTGCCCCCAAAGGCCGATTTGCAAGCATACCCACTCGCTGTTCCCGCCAGGCACACACAATGTTCCAAAACCCCGGAGAAAAGCGCTTCGGGGTGGTGGTCTCTCCGGGCCCCTGCCCCTGAGCCTGGGGGCCAGGCAGGGGATCCACAGTCCCAGGCCAAGGCAGAACCACATGCACACGTCTGTTCCTGCCCCCTCCACCGGCTGAGAGCTGGGGGGAGCCAGAGTCTGTCAGGCAGGTGCTGGGCTGGCCGCCTGTGTGGGAAGGGGCAGAGCCGACCTAGGGGCAAGTTGGGCCTCTTCCTCTCCCTGCTGCCCTGAGGCTGCTGGGCCAAAGAGGTCTTGGGCATCCAGCCCCTTGGTGGTCCCTTCCCTCTGACGAGGCCCTCTGAGCTCCAGCACCTTGCAGTGTGGAGACAGCCCCTGCCAGCAACCTCCTCTCCAATGAGGCCTCAACCGAGGCCTAGGCCCAGGGGAAAGGCACCAGCGGGGATGAGCCTGGGGAGGCGCCCGGGCATGTCTGGACCCAGTCCCCGCAGCCTGCCCCTTGGTGGGGCAGTACCCCCGGAGGCCAAGAAGGTCTGTGCAAGGCTGCCAGGGGCAGGGACAGCGCTGGGTCCTGCCCCTGGCCTGTGGGACGTCTGAGCACAACCGGCACTCTCCCGCTGGAAGACCTCCCCGTCTGCCTCCAAAGGCCGGTTTGCAAGCACTCCCGCCCGCTGTTCCCGCCAGGCACGCACAATGCTCCCAAGCCCGGGAGAAAAGTGCTTCGGGGTGGTGCTCTCTCCGGGCCCTTGCCCCTGAGCCTGGGGGCAAGGCATGGGGAACACACACCCAGGCCAAGGCAGAACCACATGCCCACGTCTGTTCCTGTCCCCTGCACCGGCAGAGAGCTTGGGGGAGCCAGAGTCTGTCAGGCAGCTGCTGGGTTGGCCGCCTGTGTGGGAAGGGGCAGAGCCGCCCTAGGGGCAAGTTGGGCCTCTTGCTCTCCCTGCTGCCCTGAGGCTGCTGGGCCAAAGACGTCTTGGGCATCCAGCCCCTTACTGGTCCCTTCCCTCTGACGAGGCCCTCTGAGCTCCAGCACCTTGCAGTGTGGAGACAGCCCCTGCCAGCAACCTCCTCTCCAAGGAGGCCTCAACCGAGGCCTAGGCCCAGGGGAAAGGCACCAGCGGGGATGAGCCTGGGGAGGCGCCCGGGGATGTCTGGACCCAGTCCCCGCAGCCTGCCCCTTGGTGGGGCAGTACCCCCGGAGGCCAGGAAAGTCTGGGCAAGGCTGGCCAGGGTCAGGGGCCCTGCTGGGTCCTGCCCCTGGCCTGTGGGGCCTCTGAGCACAACCGGCCCTCTCCCACTGGAAGACCTCCCCGGCTGCCTCCAAAGTCCTGTTGGCAAGCACACCCGCCCACTGTTCCCGCCAGGCGCGCACAATGCTCCCAAGCCCGGGAGAAAAGCGCTTCGGGGTGGTGGTCTCTCCGGGTCTTGCCCCTGAGCCTGGGGGCCAGGCAGGGGATCCACAGTCCCAGGCCAAGGCACAACAACATGCACACGTCTGTTCTTGCCCCCTCCACCGGCAGGGAGCTGGGGGGAGCCAGAGTCTGTCAGGCAGCTGCTGGGCTGGCCGCCTGTGTGGGAAGGGGCAGAGCCGACCTAGGGGCAAGTTGGGCCTCTTGCTCTCCCTGCTGCCCTGAGGCTGCTGGGCCAAAGAGGTCTTGGGCATCCAGCCCCTTGCTGGTCCCTTCCCTCTGACGAGGCCCTCTGAGCTCCAGCACCTTGCAGTGTGGAGACAGCCCCTGCCAGCAACCTCCTCTCCAAGGAGGCCTCAACCGAGGCCTAGGCACAGGGGAAAGGCACCAGCGATGATGAGCCAGTGGAGGCGCACGGGCATATCAGGACCCAGTCCCTGCAGCCTGCCCCTTGGTGGGGCAGTACCCCCGGAGGCCAGGAAGGTCTGGGCAAGGCTGGCCAGGGGCAGGGTCCCTGCTTGGTCCTGCCCCTGGCCTGTGGGGCCTCTGAGCACAACCGGCCCTCTCCCACTGGAAGACCTCCCCGGCTGCCTCCAAAGGCGGGTTTGCCAACACTCCCGCCCGCTGTTCCCGCCAGGCACGCACAACGCTCCCAAGGCCAGGAGAAAAGCGCTTCGGGGTGTTGCTCTCTCCGGGCCCTTGCCCCTGAGCCTGGGGTCCAGGCAGTGGGTCCACACTCCCAGACCAAGGCAGAACCACATGCACACGTCTGTTCCTGACCCCTGCACCGGCAGAGAGCTCGGGGGAGCCAGAGTCTGTCAGGCAGCTGCTGGGTTGGCTGCCTGTGTGGGAAGGGGCAGAGCCGACCTAGGGGCAAGTTGGGCCTCTTGCTCTCCCTGCTGCCCTGAGGCTGCTGGGCCAAAGAGGTCTTGGGCATCCAGCCCCTTGCTGGTCCCTTCCCGCTGACGAGGCCCTCTGAGCTCCAGCACCTTGCAGTGTGGAGACAGCCCCTGCCAGCAACCTCTTCTCCAAGGAGGCCTCAACCGAGGCCTAGGCCCAGGGGAAAGGCACCAGCGGGGATGAGCCTGGGGAGGCGCCCGGGCATCTCTGGACCCAGGCCCCGCAGCCTGCCCCTTAGTGGGGCAGTACCCCCGGAGGCCAGGAAGGTCTGGGCAAGGCTGGCCAGGGGCAGGGGCCCTGCTGCGTCCTGCCCCTGGCCTGTGGGGCCTTGAGCACAACCGGCCCTCTCCCACTGGAAGACCTCCCCGGCTGCCTCCAAGGCCGGTTTGCAAGCGCTCCCGCCCACTGTTCCCAGCAGGCGTGCACAATGCTCCCAAGCCCGGGAGAAAAGCGCTTCAGGGTGGTGCTCTCTCCGGGCCCTTGCCCCTGAGCCTGGGGGCAAGGCAGGGTGTCCACACTCCCAGGACAAGTCAGAACCACATGCACACGTCTGATCTGCCCCCTGCACCGGCAGAGAGCTCGGGGGAGCCAGAGTCTGTCAGGCAGCTGCTGGGCTGTCCGCTTGTGTGGGAAGGGGCAGAGCCGACCTAGGGGCAAGTTGGGCCTCTTGCTCTCCCTGCTGCCCTGAGGCTGCTGGGCCAAAGAGGTCTTGGGCATCCAGCCCCTTGCTGGTCCCTTCCCTCTGACGAGGCCCTCTGAGCTCCAGCACCTTTCAGTGTGGAGACAGCCCCTGCCAGCAACCTCCTCTCCAAGGAGGCCTCAACCGAGGCCTAGGCCCAGGGGAAAGGCACCACCGGGGATGAGCCTGGGGAGGCGCCCGGGCATGTCTGGACCCAGTCCCCGCAGCCTGCCCCTTGGTGGGGCAGTACCCCCGGAGGTCAGGAAAGTCTGGGCAAGGCTGGCCAGGGTCAGGGGCCCTGCTGGGTCCTGCCCCTGGCCTGTGGGGCCTCTGAGCACAACCGGCCCTATCCCACTGGAAGACCTCCCCGGCTGCCTCCAAAGGCCGGTTTGCAAGCGCTCCCGCCCACTGTTCCCAGCAGGCGTGCACAATGCTCCCAAGCCCGGGAGAAAAGCGCTTCAGGGTGGTGCTCTCTCCGGGCCCTTTCCCCTGAGCCTGGGGGCCAGGCAGGGGGTCCACACTCCCAGGCCAAGGCAGAACGACATGCACACGTCTGTTCCTGCCCCATGCACCGGCAGAGAGCTCGGGGGAGCCAGAGTCTGTCAGGCAGCTGCTGGGCTGGCCGCCTGTGTGGGACGGGGCAGAGCCGACCTAGGGGCAAGTTGGGCCTCTTGCTCTCCCTGCTGCCCTGAGGCTGCTGGGCCAAAGAGATCTTGGGCATCCAGCCCCTTGCTTGTCCCTTCCCTCTGACGAGGCCCTCTGAGCTCCAGCACCTTGCAGTGTGGAGACAGCCCCTGCCAGCAACCTCCTCTCCAAGGAGGCCTCAACCGAGGCCTAGGACCAGGGGAAAGGCACCAGCGGGGATGAGCCTGGGGAGGCGCCCGGGCATGTCTGGACCCAGTCCCCACAGCCTGCCCCTTGGTGGGGCAGTACCCCCGGAGGCCAGGAAGGTCTGGGCAAGGCTGGCCACGGGCAGGGGCCCTGCTGGGTCCTGCCCCTGGCCTGTGGGGCCTCTGAGCACAACCGGCCCTCTCCCACTGGAAGACTTCCCCGGCTGCCTCCAAAGGCCGGTTTGCCAACACTCCCGCCCGCTGTTCCCGCCAGGCACGCACTATTCTCCCAAGCCCGGGAGAAAAGCGCTTCGGGGTGTTGCTCTCTCCGGGCCCTTGCCCGTGAGCGTGGGGGCGAGGCAGTGGGTCTACACTCCCAGACCAACGCAGAACCACATGCACACGTCTGTTCCTGACCCCTGCACCGCAGAGAGCTCGGGGGAGCCAGAGTCTGTCAGGCAGCTGCTGGGCTGGCCGCCTGTGTGGGAAGGGGCAGAGCCGACCTAGGGGCAAGTTGGGCCTCTTCCTCTCCCGGCTGCCCTGAGGCTGCTGGGCCAAAGAGGTCTTGGGCATCCAGCCCCTTGCTGGTCCCTTCCCTCTGACGAGGCCCTCTGAGCTCCAGCACCTTGCAGTGTGGAGACAGCCCCTGCCAGCAACCTCCTCTCCAAGGAGGCCTCAACCGAGGCCTAGGCCCAGGGGAAAGGCACCAGCGGGGATGAGCCTGGGGAGGCGCCCGGGCATGTCTGGACCCAGTCCCCGCAGCCTGCCCCTTGGTGGGGCAGTACCCCCGGAGGCCAGGAGGGTCTGGGCAAGGCTGCCAGGGGCAGGGACACTGCTGGGTCCTGCCCCTGGCCTGTGGGGCGTCTGAGCACAACCGGCCCTCTCCCGCTGGAAGACCTCCCCGGCTGCCTCCAAAGGCCGGTTTGCAAGCACTCCCGCCCGCTGTTCCTGCCAGGCACGCACAATGCTCCCAAGCCCGGGAGAAAAGCGCTTCGGGGTGGTGCTCTCTCCGGGCCCTTGCCCCTGAGCCTGGGGGACAGGCAGGGGGAACACACTCCCAGGCCAAGGCAGAACGACATGCACACGTCTGTTCCTGCCCCCTACACCGGCAGAGAGTTCGGGGGAGCCAGAGACTGCCAGGCTGCTGCTGGGCTGGCTGCCTGTGTGGGACGGGGTAGAGCCGACCTAGGGGCAAGTTGGGCCTCTTGCTCTCCCTGCTGCCCTGAGGCTGCTGGGTCAAAGAGGTCTTGGGCATCCAGCCCTTTGCTGGTCCTTTCCCTCTGACGAGGCCCTGTGAGCTCCAGCACCTTGCAGTGTGGAGACAGCCCCTGCCGGCAACCTCCTCTCCAAGGAGGCCTCAACCGAGGCTAGGCCCAGGGGAAAGGCACCAGCGGGGATGAGCCTGGGGAGGCGCCCGGGCATGTCTGGACCCAGGCCCCGCAGCCTGCCCCTTGGTGGGCTAGTACCCCCGGAGTCCAGGAAGGTCTGGGCAAGGCTGCCAGAGGCAGGGACACTGCTGGGTCCTGCCCCTGGCCTGTGGGGCCTCTGAGAACAACTGGCACTCTCCCGCTGGAAGACCTCCCCGGCTGCCTCCAAAGGCTGGTTTGCAAGCACTCAATCCCGCTGTTCACGCCAGATGCGGACAATGCTCCCAAGCCCGGGAGAAAAGCATTTTGGGGTGGTGCTCACTCCTGGCTTTGGAAGACCTCCCCGGCTGCCTCCAAGGCCGGTTTGCAAGCACTTCTGCCTGCTGTTCCCGCCACCCGCGCACAATGCTCCCAAGCCCGGGAGAAAAGCGTTTCGGGGTGGTGTTCTCTCTGGACCCAAGAAAGACCTCCCGGGCTGCCCCCAAATGCCGGTTTGCAAGCACTCCCACTCACTGTTCCCGCCATCCGTGCAAATGCTCCAAGCCCAGGAGAAAAGCCCTTCAGGGTGGTGCTCTCTCCCGGCCCTTGGAAGACCTCCCCGGCTGCCTCCAAAGGCTGGATTTCAAGTACTCCCTCCCGCTGTCCCGCCAGCCGCACACAATGCTCCCAATCACGGGAGAAAAGCGCTTCGGGGTGGTGCTCTCTACGGGCCCTTGGAAGACCTCCCCGTTTGTCTCCAAAGGCCGGTTTGCAAGCACTCATGCCCGCTGTTCCCGCCAGCCGCGCACAATGCTCCCAAGCCTAGGAGAAAAGCGCTTCGGGGTGGTGCTCTCTCCCGGCCCTTGGAAGACCTCCCCGGCTGCCTCCAAAGGCCGGTTTGCAAGCACTCAATCCCGCTGTTCCCGCCAGCCGCGCACAATGCTCCCAAGCCCGGGAGAAAAGCGCTTCGGGGTGGTGCTCTCTCCCGGCCCTTGGAAGACCTCCCCGGCTGCCTCCAAAGGCTGGTTTTCAAGAACTCCCTCCCGCTGACCCGCCAGCCGCACACAATGCTCCCAAGCCCGGGAGAAAAGCATTTTGAGGTGGTCTCTCTCCGGGCCCTTGGAAGACTCCCCGGCTGCCTCTAAAGGCCGGTTTGCAAGCACTCATGTCCTCTGTTCCCGACAGCCGCGAACAATGCTCCCAATTCCGTGAGAAAAGTGCTTCGGGATGGTGCTCTCTCCGGGCCCTTGGAAGACCTCCCAAGCTGCCTCCAAAGGCCGGTTTGCAAGCACTCCCGCCCGCTGTTCCCGCCAGCCTCGCACAATGCTCCCAAGCCCGGGAGAAAAGCGCTTCGGGGTGGTCTTCTCTCCGTGCCAATGGAGGACCTCCCTGGCTGCCCCGAAAGGCCAGTTTGCAAGCACTCCCACTCGCTGTTCCCGCCAGCCACGCACAATCCTCCAAAACCCCGGAGAAAAGCGCTTCGGGGTGGTGTTCTCTCCGTGCCCATGGAAGACCTCCCGGGGTGCCCCCAAAGGCCGGTTTGGAAGCACTCCCACTCGCTGTTCCCGCCATCCGCGCACAATGCTCCCAAGCCCGGGAGAAAAGCATTTTGGGGTGGTGCTCACACCGGGCCCTGGAAGACCTCCCGGGCTGCCTCCAAAGGACGGTTTTCAAGCACTCCTGCCTGCTGTTCCCGCCACCCGCGCACAATGCTCCCAAGACCGGGAGAAAAGCGCTTCGGGGTGGTGCTCTCTACAGGCCCTTGGAAGACGTCCCCGGCTGCCTCCAAAGGCCGGTTTGCAAGGACTCCTTCCTGCTGTTCCCGCCATCCGCGCACAATGCTCCCAAGCCCGGGAGAAAAGCATTTTGGGGTGGTGCTCACACCGGGCCCTGGAAGACCTCCCCGGCTGCCTCCAAAGGACGGTTTTCAAGCACTCCTGCCTGCTGTTCCCGCCACCCGCGCAGAATGCTCCCAAGCCCGGGAGAAAATCGCTTCGGGGTGGTGCTCTCTACAGGCCCTTGGAAGACCTCCCCGGCAGCCTCCAAAGGCCGGTTTGCAAGGACTCCTTCCTGCTGTTCCCGCCAGCCACGCACAAAGCTCCCAAGCCCGGGAGAAAAGCTTTTTGGGGTGGTGCTCACACCGGGCCCTGGAAGACCTCCCCGGCTGCCTCCAAAGGACGGTTTTCAAGCACTCCTGCCTGCTGTTCCCGCCACCCGCGCAGAATGCTCCCAAGCCCGGGAGAAAAGCGCTTCGGGGTGGTGCTCTCTACAGGCCCTTGGAAGACCTCCCCGGCTGCCTCCAAAGGCCGGTTTGCAAGGACTCCTTCCTGCTGTTCCCGCCAGCCACGCACAATGCTCCCAAGCCCGGGAGAAAAGCATTTTGGGGTGGTGCTCACTCCGGGCCCTTGGAAGACCTCCCCGGCTGCCTCCAATGGCCAGTTTGCAAGCACTCATGTCCGCTGTTCCCACCAGCCGCGCACAATGCTCCCAAGCCCGGGAGAAAAGCTTTTTGGGGTGGTGCTCACACCGGGCCCTGGAAGACCTCCCCGGCTGCCTCCAAAGGCCAGTTTTCAAGTACTCCTGCCTGCTGTTCCCGCCACCTGCGCACAATGCTCCCAAGCCCGGGAGAAAAGCGCTTCGGGGTGGTGCTCTCTACAGGCCCTTGGAAGACGTCCCCGGCTGCCTCCAAAGGCCGGTTTGCAAGGACTCCTTCCTGCTGTTCCCGCCAGCCACGCACAATGCTCCCAAGCCCGGGAGAGAAGCATTTTGGGGTGGTGCTCTCTACAGGCCCTTGGAAGACCTCCCCGGCTGCCTCCAGTGGCCAGTTTGCAAGCACTCATGCCCGCTGTTCCCACCAGCCGCGCACAATGCTCCCAAGCCCGGGAGAAAAGCTGTTTGGGGTGGTGCTCACACCGGGCCCTGGAAGACCTCCCGGGCTGCCTCCAAAGGCCGGTTTGCAAGCATTCATGTCCGTTGTTCCCGACAGCCGCGCACAATGCTCCCAAGCACGAGAGAAAAGCATTTTGGGGTGGTGATCAGTCCGGCCCTTGGAAGACCTCCCCGGCTGCCTCCAAAGGACAGTTTGCAAGCACTCATGCCCGCTGTTCCCGCCAGCCGCGCACAATGCTCCCAAGACCGTGAGAAAAGCGCTTCGGGGTGGTGTTCTCTCAGGGACCATGGAGGACCTCCCCGGCTGCCCCCAAAGGCCGGTTTGCAAGCATACCCACTCGCTGTTCCCGCCAGGCACACACAATGTTCCAAAACCCCGGAGAAAAGCGCTTCGGGGTGGTGGTCTCTCCGGGCCCCTGCCCCTGAGCCTGGGGGCCAGGCAGGGGATCCACAGTCCCAGGCCAAGGCAGAACCACATGCACACGTCTGTTCCTGCCCCCTCCACCGGCTGAGAGCTGGGGGGAGCCAGAGTCTGTCAGGCAGCTGCTGGGCTGGCCGCCTGTGTGGGAAGGGGCAGAGCCGACCTAGGGGCAAGTTGGGCCTCTTGCTCTCCCTGCTGCCCTGAGGCTGCTGGGCCAAAGACGTCTTGGGCATCCAGCCCTTTGCTGGTCCCTTCCCTCTGACGAGGCCCTCTGAGCTCCAGCTCCTTGCAGTGTGGAGACAGCACCTGCCAGCAATCTCCTCTCCAAGGAGGCCTCAACCGAGGCCTAGGCCCAGGGGAAAGGCACCAGCGGAGATGAGCCAGTGGAGGCGCCCGGGCATGTCTGGACCCAGTCCCCGCAGCCTGCCCCTTGGTGGGGCAGTACCCCCGGAGGCCAGGAAGGTCTGGGCAAGGCTGCGAGGGGCAGGGGCCCTGCTGGGTCGTGCCCCTGGCCTGTGGGGCGTCTGAGCACAACCGGCACTCTCCCGCTGGAAGACCTCCCCGTCTGCCTCCAAAGGCCGGTTTGCAAGCACTCCCGCCCGCTGTTCCCGCCAGGCACGCACAATGCTCCCAAGCCCGGGAGAAAAGCGCTTCGGGGTGGTGCTCTCTCCGGGCCCTTGCCCCTGAGCCTGGGGGCCAGGCAGTTGGAACACACTCCCAGGCCAATGCAGAACGACATGCACACGTCTGTTCCTGCCCCCTACACCGACAGAGAGCTCGGGGGAGCCAGAGTCTCTCAGGCAGGTGCTGGGCTGGCCGCCTGTGTGGGAAGGGGCAGAGCCGACCTAGGGGCAAGTTGGGCCTCTTGCTCTCCCTGCTGCCCTGAGGCTGCTGGGCCAAAGACGTCTTGGGCATCCAGCCCTTTGCTGGTCCCTTCCCTCTGACGAGGCCCTCTGAGCTCCAGCACCTTGCAGTGTGGAGACAGCACCTGCCAGCAATCTCCTCTCCAAGGAGGCCTCAACCGAGGCCTAGGCCCAGGGGAAAGGCACCAGCGGGGATGAGCCTGGGGAGGCGCCCGGGCATGTCTGGACCCAGTCCCCGCAGCCTGCCCCTTGGTGGGGCAGTACCCCTGGAGGCCAGGAAGGTCTGGGCACGGCTGACCAGGGGCAGGGGACCTGCTGGGTCCTGCCCCTGGCCTGTGGGGCCTCTGAGCACAACCGGCCCTCTCCCACTGGAAGACCTCCCCGGCTGCCTCCAAAGGCCGTTTTGCACGCACTCCCGCCCACTGTTCCCACCAAGCGCGCACAATGCTCCCAAGCCCGGGAGAAAAGCGCTTCGGGGTGGTGCTCTCTCCGGGCCCTTGCCCCTGAGCCTGGGGGCCAGGCAGGGGGTCCACACTCCCAGGCCAAGGCAGAACCACATGCACACGTCTGTTCCTGACCCCTGCACCGGCAGAGAGCTCGGGGGAGCCAGAGTCTGTCAGGCAGCTGCTGGGCTGGCCGCCTGTGTGGGAAGGGGCAGAGCCGACCTAGGGGCAAGTTGGGCCTCTTGCTCTCCCTGCTGCCCTGAGGCTGCTGGGCCAAAGAGGTCTTGGGCATCCAGCCCTTTGCTTGTCCCTTCCCTCTGACGAGGCCCTCTGAGCTCCAGCACCTTGCAGTGTGGAGACAGCCCCTGCCAGCAACCTCCTCTCCAAGGAGGCCTCAACCGAGACCTAGGACCAGGGGAAAGGCACCAGCGGGGATGAGCCTGGGGAGGCGCCCGGGCATGTCTGGACCCAGTCCCCGCAGCCTGCCCCTTGGTGGGGCAGTACCCCCGGAGGCCAGGAAGGTCTGGAAAAGGCTGGCCAGGGGCAGGGGACCTGATGGGTCCTGCCCCTGGCCTGTGGGGCCTCTGAGCACAACCCGCCCTCTCTCACTGGAAGACCTCCCCGGCTGCCTCCAAAGTCCTGTTTGCCAACACTCCCACCCGCTGTTCACGCCAGACTTGCACAATGCTCCCAAGCCCGGGAGAAAAGCGCTTCGGGGTGTTGCTCTCTCCGGGCCCTTGCCCCTGAGCCTGGGGGCAATGCATGGGGAACACACTCCCAGGCCAAGGCAGAACCACATGCCCACGTCTGTTCCTGTCCCCTGCACCGGCAGAGAGCTTGGGGGAGCCAGAGTCTGTCAGGCAGCTGCTGGGCTGGCCGCCTGTGTGGGAAGGGGCAGAGCCGACCTAGGGGCAAGTTGGGCCTCTTGCTCTCCCTGCTGCCCTGAGGCTGCTGGGCCAAAGAGGTCTTGGGCATCCAGCCCCTTGCTGGTCCCTTCCCTCTGACGAGGCCCTCTGAGCTCCAGCACCTTGCAGTGTGGAGACAGCCCCTGCCAGCAACATCCTCTCCAAGGAGGCCTCAACCGAGGCCTAGGCCCAGGGGAAAGGCACCAGCGGGGATGAGCCTGGGGAGGCGCCCGGGCATGTCTGGACCCAGTCCCCGCAGCCTGCCCCTTGGTGGGGCAGTACCCCCGGAGGCCAGGAAGATCTGGGCAAGGCTGGCCAGGGGCAGGGGCCCTGCTGGGTCCTCCCCATGGCCTCTGGGGCCTCTGAGCACAACCGGCCCTCTCCGACTGGAAGACCTCCCCGGCTGCCTCCAAAGGCCGGTTTGCAAGCACTCCCGCCCACTGTTCCCGCCAGGCGCGCACAATGCTCCCAAGCCCGGGAGAAAAGCGCTTCGGGGTGGTGCTCTCTCCGGGCCCTTGCCCCTGAGCCTGTGGGCAAGGCAGGGGGAACACACTCCCAGACCAAGGCAGAAACACATGCACACGTCTGTTCCTGTCCCCTGCACCGGCTGAGAGCTCGGGGGAGCCAGAGTCTCTCAGGCAGGTGCTTGGCTGGCCGCCTGTGTGGGAAGGGGCAGAGCCGACCTAGGGGCAAGTTGGGCCTCTTGCTCTCCCTGCTGCCCTGAGGCTGCTGTGCCAAAGAGGTCTTGGGCATCCAGCCCCTTGCTTGTCCCTTCCCTCTGACGAGGCCCTCTGAGCTCCAGCACCTTGCAGTGTGGAGACAGACCCTGCCAGCAACCTCCTCTCCAAAGAGGCCTCAACCGAGGCCTAGGCACAGGGGAAAGGCACCAGCGGGGATGAGCCAGTGGAGGCGCACGGGCATATCAGGACCCAGTCCCCGCAGCCTGCCCCTTGGTGGGGCAGTACCCCCGGAGGCCAGGAAGGTCTGGGCAAGGCTGGCCAGGGGCAGGGTCCCTGCTGGGTCCTGCCCCTGGCCTGTGGGGCCTCTGAGCACAACCGGCCCTCTCCCACTGGAAGACCTCCCCGGCTGCCTTCAAAGGCGGGTTTGCCAACACTCCCGCCCGCTGTTCCCGCCAGGCACGCACAACGCTCCCAAGGCCAGGAGAAAAGCGCTTCGGGGTGTTGCTCTCTCCGGGCCCTTGCCCCTGAGCCTGGGGTCCAGGCAGTGGGTCCACACTCCCAGACCAAGGCAGAACCACATGCACACGTCTGTTCCTGACCCCTGCACCGGCAGAGAGCTCGGGGGAGCCAGAGTCTATCAGGCAGCTGCTGGGCTGGCCGCCTGTGTGGGACGGGGCAGAGCCGACCTGGGGGCAAGTTGGGCCTCTTGCTCTCCCTGCTGCCCTGAGGCTGCTGGGCCAAAGAGATCTTGGGCATCCAGCCCATTGCTTGTCCCTTCCCTCTGACGAGGCCCTCTGAGCTCCAGCACCTTGCAGTGTGGAGACAGCCCCTGCCAGCAACCTCCTCTCCAAGGAGGCCTCAACCGAGGCCTAGGACCAGGGGAAAGGCACCAGCGGGGATGAGCCTGGGGAGGCGCCCGGGCATGTCTGGACCCAGTCCCCACAGCCTGCCCCTTGGTGGGGCAGTACCCCCGGAGGCCAGGAAGGTCTGGGCAAGGCTGGCCACGGGCAGGGGCCCTGCTGGGTCCTGCCCCTGGCCTGTGGGGCCTCTGAGCACAACCGGCCCTCTCCCACTGGAAGACTTCCCCGGCTGCCTACAAAGGCCGGTTTGCCAACACTCCCGCCCGCTTTTCCCGCCAGGCACGCACTATTCTCCCAAGCCCGGGAGAAAAGCGCTTGGGGGTGTTGCTCTCTCCGGGCCCTTGCCCGTGAGCGTGGGGGCGAGGCAGTGGGTCTACACTCCCAGACCAACGCAGAACCACATGCACACGTCTGTTCCTGACCCCTGCACCGCAGAGAGCTCTGGGGAGCCAGAGTCTGTCAGGCAGCTGCTGGGCTGGCCGCCTGTGTGGGAAGGGGCAGAGCCGACCTAGGGGCAAGTTGGGCCTCTTCCTCTCCCGGCTGCCCTGAGGCTGCTGGGCCAAAGAGGTCTTGGGCATCCAGCCCCTTGCTGGTCCTTTCCCTCTGACGAGGCCCTCTGAGCTCCAGCACCTTGCAGTGTGGAGACAGCCCCTGCCGGCAACCTCCTCTCCAAGGAGGCCTCAACCGAGGCCTAGGCCCAGGGGAAAGGCACCAGCGGGGATGAGCCTGGGGAGGCGCCCGGGCATGTCTGGACCCAGGCCCCGCAGCCTGCCCCTTGGTGGGGTAGTACCCCCGGAGGCCAGGAAGGTCTGGGCAAGGCTGCCAGAGGCAGGGACACTGCTGGGTCCTGCCCCTGGCCTGTGGGGCCTCTGAGAACAACTGGCACTCTCCCGCTGGAAGACCTCCCCGGCTGCCTCCAAAGGCTGGTTTGCAAGCACTCAATCCCGCTGTTCACGCCAGCTGCGGACAATGCTCCCAAGCCCGGGAGAAAAGCATTTTGGGGTGGTGCTCACTCCGGGCTTTGGAAGACCTCCCTGGCTGCCTCCAAGGCCGGTTTGCAAGCACTTCTGCCTGCTGTTCCCGCCACCCGCGCACAATGCTCCCAAGCCCGGGAGAAAAGCGTTTCGGGGTGGTGTTCTCTCTGGACCCAAGAAAGACCTCCCGGGCTGCCCCCAAATGCCGGTTTGCAAGCACTCCCACTCACTGTTCCCGCCATCCGTGCAAATGCTCCAAGCCCAGGAGAAAAGCCCTTCAGGGTGGTGCTCTCTCCCGGCCCTTGGAAGACCTCCCCGGCTGCCTCCAAAGGCTGGATTTCAAGTACTCCCTCCCGCTGTCCCGCCAGCCGCACACAATGCTCCCAATCACGGGAGAAAAGCGCTTCGGGGTGGTGCTCTCTACGGGCCCTTGGAAGACCTCCCCGTTTGTCTCCAAAGGCCGGTTTGCAAGCACTCATGCCCGCTGTTCCCGCCAGCCGCGCACAATGCTCCCAAGCCTAGGAGAAAAGCGCTTCGGGGTGGTGCTCTCTCCCGGCCCTTGGAAGACCTCCCCGGCTGCCTCCAAAGGCCGGTTTGCAAGCACTCAATCCCGCTGTTCCCGCCAGCCGCGCACAATGCTCCCAAGCCCGGGAGAAAAGCGCTTCGGGGTGGTGCTCTCTCCCGGCCCTTGGAAGACCTCCCCGGCTGCCTCCAAAGGCTGGTTTTCAAGAACTCCCTCCCGCTGACCCGCCAGCCGCACACAATGCTCCCAAGCCCGGGAGAAAAGCATTTTGAGGTGGTCTCTTTCCGGGCCCTTGGAAGACTCCCCGGCTGCCTCTAAAGGCCGGTTTGCAAGCACTCATGTCCTCTGTTCCCGACAGCCGCGAACAATGCTCCCAATTCCGTGAGAAAAGTGCTTCGGGATGGTGCTCTCTCCGGGCCCTTGGAAGACCTCCCAAGCTGCCTCCAAAGGCCGGTTTGCAAGCACTCCCGCCCGCTGTTCCCGCCAGCCTCGCACAATGCTCCCAAGCCCGGGAGAAAAGCGCTTCGGGGTGGTCTTCTCTCCGTGCCAATGGAGGACCTCCCTGGCTGCCCCCAAAGGCCGGTTTGCAAGCACTCCCACTCGCTGTTCCCGCCAGCCACGCACAATCCTCCAAAACCCCGGAGAAAAGCGCTTCGGGGTGGTGTTCTCTCCGTGCCCATGGAAGACCTCCCGGGGTGCCCCCAAAGGCCAGTTTGGAAGCACTCCCACTCGCTGTTCCCGCCATCCGCGCACAATGCTCCCAAGCCCGGGAGAAAAGCATTTTGGGGTGGTGCTCACACCGGGCCCTGGAAGACCTCCCCGGCTGCCTCCAAAGGACGGTTTTCAAGCACTCCTGCCTGCTGTTCCCGCCACCCGCGCACAATGCTCCCAAGACCGGGAGAAAAGCGCTTCGGGGTGGTGCTCTCTACAGGCCCTTGGAAGACCTCCCCGGCTGCCTCCAAAGGCCGGTTTGCAAGGACTCCTTCCTGCTGTTCCCGCCATCCACGCACAATGCTCCCAAGCCCGGGAGAAAAGCATTTTGGGGTGGTGCTCACACCGGGCCCTGGAAGACCTCCCCGGCTGCCTCCAAAGGACGGTTTTCAAGTACTCCTGCCTGCTGTTCCCGCCACCCGCGCAAAATGCTCCCAAGCCCGGGAGAAAAGCGCTTCGGGGTGGTGCTCTCTACAGGCCCTTGGAAGACCTCCCCGGCAGCCTCCAAAGGCCGGTTTGCAAGGACTCCTTCCTGCTGTTCCCGCCAGCCACGCACAATGCTCCCAAGCCCGGAAGAAAAGCTTTTTGGGGTGGTGCTCACACCGGGCCCTGGAAGACCTCCCCGGCTGCCTCCAAAGGACGGTTTTCAAGCACTCCTGCCTGCTGTTCCCGCCACCCGCGCACAATGCTCCCAAGCCCGGGAGAAAAGCGCTTCGGGGTGGTGCTCTCTACAGGCCCTTGGAAGACCTCCCCGGCTGCCTCCAAAGGCCGGTTTGCAAGGACTCCTTCCTGCTGTTCCCGCCAGCCACGCACAATGCTCCCAAGCCCGGGAGAAAAGCATTTTGGGGTGGTGCTCACTCCGGGCCCTTGGAAGACCTCCCCGGCTGCCTCCAATGGCCAGTTTGCAAGCACTCATGTCCGCTGTTCCCACCAGCCGCGCACAATGCTCCCAAGCCCGGGAGAAAAGCTTTTTGGGGTGGTGCTCACACCGGGCCCTGGAAGACCTCCCCGGCTGCCTCCAAAGGCCAGTTTTCAAGCACTCCTGCCTGCTGTTCCCGCCACCTGCGCACAATGCTCCCAAGCCCGGGAGAAAAGCGCTTCGGGGTGGTTCTCTCTACAGGCCCTTGGAAGACCTCCCCGGCTGCCTCCAAAGGCCGGTTTGCAAGGACTCCTTCCTGCTGTTCCCGCCAGCCACGCACAATGGTCCCAAGCCTGGGAGAGAGGCATTTTGGGGTGGTGCTCTCTACAGGCCCTTGGAAGACCTCCCCGGCTGCCTCCAGTGGCCAGTTTGCAAGCACTCATGCCCGCTGTTCCCACCAGCCGCGCACAATGCTCCCAAGCCCGGGAGAAAAGCTTTTTGGGGTGGTGCTCACACCGGGCCCTGGAAGACCTCCCGGGCTGCCTCCAAAGGCCGGTTTGCAAGCATTCATGTCCGTTGTTCCCGACAGCCGCGCACAATGCTCCCAAGCCCGAGAGAAAAGCATTTTGGGGTGGGGATCAGTCCGGCCCTTGGAAGACCTCCCCGGCTGCCTCCAAAGGACAGTTTGCAAGCACTCATGCCCGCTGTTCCCGCCAGCCGCGCACAATGCTCCCAAGACCGTGAGAAAAGCGCTTCGGGGTGGTGTTCTCTCAGGGACCATGGAGGACCTCCCCGGCTGCCCCCAAAGGCTGGTTTGCAAGCATACCCACTCGCTGTTCCCGCCAGGCACACACAATTTTCCAAAACCCCGGAGAAAAGCGCTTCGGGGTGGTGGTCTCTCCGGGCCCCTGCCCTGAGCCTGGGGGCCAGGCAGGGGATCCACAGTCCCAGGCCAAGGCAGAACCACATGCACACGTCTGTTCCTGCCCCCTCCACCGGCTGAGAGCTGGGGGGAGCCAGAGTCTGTCAGGCAGCTGCTGGGCTGGCCGCCTGTGTGGGAAGGGGCAGAGCCGACCTAGGGGCAAGTTGGGCCTCTTGCTCTCCCTGCTGCCCTGAGGCTGCTGGGCCAAAGAGGTCTTGGGCATCCAGCCCCTTGCTGGTCCCTTCCCTCTGACGAGGCCCTCTGAGCTCCAGCACCTTGCAGTGTGGAGACAGCCCCTGCCAGCAACCTCCTCTCCAAGGAGGCCTCAACCGAGGCCTAGGCCCAGGGGAAAGGCACCAGCGGAGATGAGCCAGTGGAGGCGCCCGGGCATGTCTGGACCCAGTCCCCGCAGCCTGCCCCTTGGTGGGGCAGTACCCCCGGAGGCCAGGAAGGTCTGGGCAAGGCTGCGAGGGGCAGGGGCCCTGCTGGGTCGTGCCCCTGGCCTGTGGGGCGTCTGAGCACAAACGGCACTCTCCCGCTGGAAGACCTCCCCGTCTGCCTCCAAAGGCCGGTTTGCAAGCACTCCCGCCCGCTGTTCCCGCCAGGCACGCACAATGCTCCCAAGCCTGGGAGAAAAGCGCTTCGGGGTGGTGCTCTCTCCGGGCCCTTGCCCCTGAGCCTGGGGGCCAGGCAGTTGGAACACACTCCCAGGCCAATGCAGAACGACATGCACACGTCTGTTCCTGCCCCCTACACCGGCAGAGAGCTCGGGGGAGCCAGAGACTGCCAGGCTGCTGCTGGGCTGGCTGCCTGTGTGGGACGGGGCAGAGCCGACCTAGGGGCAAGTTGGGCCTCTTGCTCTCCCTGCTGCCCTGAGGCTGCTGGGCCAAAGACTTCTTGGGCGTCCAGCCCTTTGCTGGTCCCTTCCCTCTGACGAGGCCCTCTGAGCTCCAGCACCTTGCAGTGTGGAGACAGCACCTGCCAGCAATCTCCTCTCCAAGGAGGCCTCAACCGAGGCCTAGGCCCAGGGGAAAGGCACCAGCGGGGATGAGCCTGGGGAGGCGCCCGGGCATGTCTGGACCCAGTCCCCGCAGCCTGCCCCTTGGTGGGGCAGTACCCCTGGAGGCCAGGAAGGTCTGGGAAAGGCTGGCCAGGGGCAGTGGACCTGCTGGGTCCTGCCCCTGGCCTGTGGGACCTCTGAGCACAACCGGCCCTCTCCCACTGGAAGACCTCCCCGGCTGCCTCCAAAGTCCTGTTTGCCAACACTCCCACCCACTGTTCACGCCAGACTTGCACAATGCTCCCAAGCCCGGGAGAAAAGCGCTTCGGGGTGGTGCTCTCTCCGGGCCCTTGCCCCTGAGCCTGGGGGCAAGGCATGGGGAACACACTCCCAGGCCAAGGCAGAACCACATGCTCACGTCTGTTCCTGTCCCCTGCACCGGCAGAGAGCTTGGGGGAGCCAGAGTCTGTCAGGCAGCTGCTGGGTTGGCCGCCTGTGTGGGAAGGGGCAGAGCCGCCCTAGGGGCAAGTTGGGCCTCTTGCTCTCTCTGCTGCCCTGAGGCTGCTGGGCCAAAGACGTCTTGGGCATCCAGCCCCTTACTGGTCCCTTCCCTCTGACGAGGCCCTCTGAGCTCCAGCACCTTGCAGTGTGGAGACAGCCCCTGCCAGCAACCTCCTCTCCAAGGAGGCCTCAACCGAGGCCTAGGCCCAGGGGAAAGGCACCAGCGGGGATGAGCCTGGGGAGGCGCCCGGGGATGTCTGGACCCAGTCCCCGCAGCCTGCCCCTTGGTGGGGCAGTAACCCCGGAGGCCAGGAAGGTCTGGGCAAGGCTGGCCAGGGTCAGGGGCCCTGCTGGGTCCTGCCCCTGGCCTGTGGGGCCTCTGAGCACAACCGGCCCTCTCCCACTGGAAGACCTCCCCGGCTGCCTCCAAAGTCCTGTTTACAAGCACACCCGCCCACTGTTCCCGCCAGGCGCGCACAATGCTCCCAAGCCCGGGAGAAAAGCGCTTCGGGGTGGTGGTCTCTCCGGGCCCTTGCCCCTGAGCCTGGGGGCCAGGCAGGGGATCCACAGTCCCAGGCCAAGGCACAACAACATGCACACGTCTGTTCTTGCCCCCTCCACCGGCAGAGAGCTGGGGGGAGCCAGAGTCTGTCAGGCAGCTGCTGGGCTGGCCGCCTGTGTGGGAAGGGGCAGAGCCGACCTAGGGGCAAGTTGGGCCTCTTGCTCTCCCTGCTGCCCTGAGGCTGCTGGGCCAAAGAGGTCTTGGGCATCCAGCCCCTTGCTGGTCCCTTCCCTCTGACGAGGCCCTCTGAGCTCCAGCACCTTGCAGTGTGGAGACAGCCCCTGCCAGCAACCTCCTCTCCAAGGAGGCCTCAACCGAGGCCTAGGCACAGGGGAAAGGCACCAGCGGGGATGAGCCAGTGGAGGCGCACGGGCATATCAGGACCCAGTCCCTGCAGCCTGCCCCTTGGTGGGGCAGTACCCCCGGAGGCCAGGAAGGTCTGGGCAAGGCTGGCCAGGGGCAGGGTCCCTGCTGGGTCCTGCCCCTGGCCTGTGGGGCCTCTGAGCACAACCGGCCCTCTCCCACTGGAAGACCTCCCCGGCTGCCTCCAAAGGCGGGTTTGCCAACACTCCCGCCCGCTGTTCCCGCCAGGCACGCACAACGCTCCCAAGGCCAGGAGAAAAGCGATTCGGGGTGTTGCTCTCTCCGGGCCCTTGCCCCTGAGCCTGGGGTCCAGGCAGTGGGTCCACACTCCCAGACCAAGGCAGAACCACATGCACACGTCTGTTCCTGACCCCTGCACCGGCAGAGAGCTCGGGGGAGCCAGAGTCTGTCAGGCAGCTGCTGGGTTGGCTGCCTGTGTGGGAAGGGGCAGAGCCGACCTAGGGGCAAGTTGGGCCTCTTGCTCTCCCTGCTGCCCTGAGGCTGCTGAGCCAAAGAGGTCTTGGGCATCCAGCCCCTTGCTGGTCCCTTCCCGCTGACGAGGCCCTCTGAGCTCCAGCACCTTGCAGTGTGGAGACAGCCCCTGCCAGCAACCTCCTCTCCAAGGAGGCCTCAACCGAGGCCTAGGCCAAGGGGAAAGGCACCAGCGGGGATGAGCCTGGGGAGGCGCCCGGGCATCTCTGGACCCAGGCCCCGCAGCCTGCCCCTTAGTGGGGCAGTACCCCCGGAGGCCAGGAAGGTCTGGGCAAGGCTGGCCAGGGGCAGGGGCCCTGCTGCGTCCTGCCCCTGGCCTGTGGGGCCTCTGAGCACAACCGGCCCTCTCCCACTGGAAGACCTCCCCGGCTGCCTCCAAGGCCGGTTTGCAAGCGCTCCCGCCCACTGTTCCCAGCAGGCGTGCACAATGCTCCCAAGCCCGGGAGAAAAGCGCTTCAGGGTGGTGCTCTCTCCGGGCCCTTGCCCCTGAGCCTGGGGGCAAGGCAGGGTGTCCACACTCCCAGGACAAGGCAGAACCACATACACACGTCTGATCTGCCCCCTGCACCGGCAGAGAGCTCGGGGGAGCCAGAGTCTGTCAGGCAGCTGCTGGGCTGGCCGCCTGTGTTGGAAGGGGCAGAGCCGACCTAGGGGCAAGTTGGGCCTCTTGCTCTCCCTGCTGCCCTGAGGCTGCTGGGCCAAAGAGGTCTAGGGCATCCAGCCCCTTGCTGGTCCCTTCCCTCTGACGAGGCCCTCTGAGCTCCAGCACCTTTCAGTGTGGAGACAGCCCCTGCCAGCAACCTCCTCTCCAAGGAGGCCTCAACCGAGGCCTAGGCCCAGGGGAAAGGCACCACCGGGGATGAGCCTGGGGAGGCGCTCGGGCATGTCTGGACCCAGTCCCCGCAGCCTGCCCCTTGGTGGGGCAGTACCCCCGGAGGCCAGGAAGGTCTGGGCAAGGCTGCCAGGGGCAGGGACACTGCTGGGTCCTGCCCCTGGCCTGTGGGGCGTCTGAGCACAACCGGCACTCTCCCGCTGGAAGACTTCCCCGTCTGCCTCGAAAGGCCGGTTTGCAAGCACTCCCGCCCGCTGTTCCCGCCAGGCACGCACAATGCTCCCAAGCCCGGGAGAAAAGCGCTTCGGGGTGGTGCTCTCTCCGGGCCCTTGCCCCTGAGCCTGGGGGCAAGGCATGGGGAACACACTCCCAGGCCAAGGCAGAACCACATGCCCACGTCTGTTCCTGTCCCCTGCACCGGCAGAGAGCTTGGGGGAGCCAGAGTCTGTCAGGCAGCTGCTGGGTTGGCCGCCTGTGTGGGAAGGGGCAGAGCCGCCCTAGGGGCAAGTTGGGCCTCTTGCTCTCCCTGCTGCCCTGAGGCTGCTGGGCCAAAGACGTCTTGGGCATCCAGCCCCTTACTGGTCCCTTCCCTCTGACGAGGCCCTCTGAGCTCCAGCACCTTGCAGTGTGGAGACAGCCCCTGCCAGCAACCTCCTCTCCAAGGAGGCCTCAACCGAGGCCTAGGCCCAGGGGAAAGGCACCAGCGGGGATGAGCCTGGGGAGGCGCCCGAGCATGTCTGGACCCAGTCCCCGCAGCCTGCCGCTTGGTGGGGCAGTACCCCCGGAGGCCAGGAAGGTCTGGGTAAGACTGGCCAGGGGCAGGGGCCCTGCTGGGTCCTGCCCCTGGCCTGTGGGGCCTCTGAGCACAACCGGCCCTCTCCCACTGGAAGACCTCCCCGGCTGCCTCCAAAGGCCGGTTTGCAAGCGCTCCCGGCCACTGTTACCAGCAGGCGGGCACAATGCTCCTAAGCCCGGAAGAAAAGCGCTTCAGGGTGGTGGTCTCTCCGGGCCCTTGCCCCTGAGCCTGGGGGCAAGGCAGGGTGTCCACACTCCCAGGCCAAGGCAGAACCACATGCACACGTCTGACCTGCCCCCTGCACCGGCAGAGAGCTCGGGGGAGCCAGATTCTGTCAGGCAGCTGCTGGGCTGGCCGCCTGTGTGGGAAGTGGCAGAGCCGACCTAGGGGCAAGTTGGGCCTCTTGCTCTCCCTGGTGCCCTGAGGCTGCTGGGCCAAAGAGGTCTTGGGCATCCAGCCCCTTGCTGGTCCCTTCCCTCTGACGAGGCCCTCTGAGCTCCAGCACCTTTCAGTGTGGAGACAGCCCCTGCCAGCAACCTCCTCTCCAAGGAGGCCTCAACCGAGGCCTAGGCCCAGGGGAAAGGCACCAGCGGGGATGAGCCTGGGGAGGCGCTCGGGCATGTCTGGACCCAGTCCCCGCAGCCTGCCCCTTGGTGGGGCAGTACCCCCGGAGGCCAGGAAGGTCTGGGCAAGGCTGCCAGGGGCAGGGACACTGCTGGGTCCTGCCCCTGGCCTGTGGGGCGTCTGAGCACAACCGGCACTCTCCCGCTGGAAGACCTCCCCGTCTGCCTCGAAAGGCCGGTTTGCAAGCACTCCCGCCCGCTGTTCCCGCCAGGCACGCACAATGCTCCCAAGCCCGGGAGAAAAGCGCTTCGGGGTGGTGCTCTCTCCGGGCCCTTGCCCCTGAGCCTGGGGGCAAGGCATGGGGAACACACTCCCAGGCCAAGGCAGAACCACATGCCCACGTCTGTTCCTGTCCCCTGCACCGGCAGAGAGCTTGGGGGAGCCAGAGTCTGTCAGGCAGCTGCTGGGTTGGCCGCCTGTGTGGGAAGGGGCAGAGCCGCCCTAGGGGCAAGTTGGGCCTCTTGCTCTCCCTGCTGCCCTGAGGCTGCTGGGCCAAAGACGTCTTGGGCATCCAGCCCCTTACTGGTCCCTTCCCTCTGACGAGGCCCTCTGAGCTCCAGCACCTTGCAGTGTGGAGACAGCCCCTGCCAGCAACCTCCTCTCCAAGGAGGCCTCAACCGAGGCCTAGGCCCAGGGGAAAGGCACCAGCGGGGATGAGCCAGGGGAGGCGCCCGAGCATGTCTGGACCCAGTCCCCGCAGCCTGCCCCTTGGTGGGGCAGTACCCCCGGAGGCCAGGAAGGTCTGGGTAAGACTGGCCAGTGGCAGGGGCCCTGCTGGGTCCTGCCCCTGGCCTGTGGGGCCTCTGAGCACAACCGGCCCTCTCCCACTGGAAGACCTCCCCGGCTGCCTCCAAAGGCCGGTTTGCAAGCGCTCCCGGCCACTGTTACCAGCAGGCGGGCACAATGCTCCTAAGCCCGGAAGAAAAGCGCTTCAGGGTGGTGGTCTCTCCGGGCCCTTGCCCCTGAGCCTGGGGGCAAGGCAGGGTGTCCACACTCCCAGGCCAAGGCAGAACCACATGCACACGTCTGACCTGCCCCCTGCACCGGCAGAGAGCTCGGGGGAGCCAGAGTCTGTCAGGCAGCTGCTGGGCTGGCCGCCTGTGTGGGAAGTGGCAGAGCCGACCTAGGGGCAAGTTGGGCCTCTTGCTCTCCCTGCTGCCCTGAGGCTGCTGGGTCAAAGAGGTCTTGGGCATCCAGCCCTTTGCTGGTCCTTTCCCTCTGACGAGGCCCTCTGAGCTCCAGCACCTTGCAGTGTGCAGACAGCCCCTGCCGGCAACCTCCTCTCCAAGGAGGCCTCAACCGAGGCCTAGGCCCAGGGGAAAGGCACCAGCGGGGATGAGCCTGGGGAGGCGCCCGGGCATGTCTGGACCCAGGCCCCGCAGCCTGCCCCTTGGTGGGGTAGTACCCCCGGAGTCCAGGAAGGTCTGGGCAAGGCTGCCAGAGGCAGGGACACTGCTGGGTCCTGCCCCTGGCCTGTGGGGCCTCTGAGAACAACTGGCACTCTCCCGCTGGAAGACCTCCCCGGCTGCCTCCAAAGGCTGGTTTGCAAGCACTCAATCCCGCTGTTCACGCCAGCTGCGGACAATGCTCCCAAGCCCGGGAGAAAAGCATTTTGGGGTGGTGCTCACTCCGGGCTTTGGAAGACCTCCCCGGCTGCCTCCAAGGCCGGTTTGCAAGCACTTCTGCCTGCTGTTCCCGCCACCCGCGCACAATGCTCCCAAGCCCGGGAGAAAAGCGTTTCGGGGTGGTGTTCTCTCTGGACCCAAGAAAGACCTCCCGGGCTGCCCCCAAATGCCGGTTTGCAAGCACTCCCACTCACTGTTCCCGCCATCCGTGCAAATGCTCCAAGCCCAGGAGAAAAGCCCTTCAGGGTGGTGCTCTCTCCCGGCCCTTGGAAGACCTCCCCGGCTGCCTCCAAAGGCTGGATTTCAAGTACTCCCTCCCGCTGTCCCGCCAGCCGCACACAATGCTCCCAATCACGGGAGAAAAGCGCTTCGGCGTGGTGCTCTCTACGGGCCCTTGGAAGACCTCCCCGTTTGTCTCCAAAGGCCGGTTTGCAAGCACTCATGCCCGCTGTTCCCGCCAGCCGCGCACAATGCTCCCAAGCCTAGGAGAAAAGCGCTTCGGGGTGGTGCTCTCTCCCGGCCCTTGGAAGACCTCCCCGGCTGCCTCCAAAGGCCGGTTTGCAAGCACTCAATCCCGCTGTTCCCGCCAGCCGCGCACAATGCTCCCAAGCCCGGGAGAAAAGCGCTTCGGGGTGGTGCTCTCTCCCGGCCCTTGGAAGACCTCCCCGGCTGCCTCCAAAGGCTGGTTTTCAAGAACTCCCTCCCGCTGACCCGCCAGCCGCACACAATGCTCCCAAGCCCGGGAGAAAAGCATTTTGAGGTGGTCTCTCTCCGGGCCCTTGGAAGACTCCCCGGCTGCCTCTAAAGGCCGGTTTGCAAGCACTCATGTCCTCTGTTCCCGACAGCCGCGAACAATGCTCCCAATTCCGTGAGAAAAGTGCTTCGGGATGGTGCTCTCTCAGGCCCTTGGAAGACCTCCCAAGCTGCCTCCAAAGGCCGGTTTGCAAGCACTCCCGCCCGCTGTTCCCGCCAGCCTCGCACAATGCTCCCAAGCCCGGGAGAAAAGCGCTTCGGGGTGGTGTTCTCTCCGTGCCAATGGAGGACCTCCCTGGCTGCCCCCAAAGGCCGGTTTGCAAGCACTCCCACTCGCTGTTCCGGCCAGCCACGCACAATCCTCCAAAACCCCGGAGAAAAGCGCTTCGGGGTGGTGTTCTCTCCGTGCCCATGGAAGACCTCCCGGGGTGCCCCCAAAGGCCGGTTTGGAAGCACTCCCACTCGCTGTTCCCGCCATCCGCGCACAATGCTCCCAAGCCCGGGAGAAAAGCATTTTGGGGTGGTGCTCACACCGGGCCCTGGAAGACCTCCCCGGCTGCCTCCAAAGGACGGTTTTCAAGCACTCCTGCCTGCTGTTCCCGCCACCCGCGCACAATGCTCCCAAGACCGGGAGAAAAGCGCTTCGGGGTGGTGCTCTCTACAGGCCCTTGGAAGACCTCCCCGGCTGCCTCCAAAGGCCGGTTTGCAAGGACTCCTTCCTGCTGTTCCCGCCATCCACGCAAAATGCTCCCAAGCCCGGGAGAAAAGCATTTTGGGGTGGTGCTCACACCGGGCCCTGGAAGACCTCCCCGGCTGCCTCCAAAGGACGGTTTTCAAGCACTCCTGCCTGCTGTTCCCGCCACCCGCGCACAATGCTCCCAAGCCCGGGAGAAAAGCGCTTCGGGGTGGTGCTCTCTACAGGCCCTTGGAAGACCTCCCCGGCTGCCTCCAAAGGCCGGTTTGCAAGGACTCCTTCCTGCTGTTCCCGCCAGCCACGCACAATGCTCCCAAGCCCGGGAGAAAAGCATTTTGGGGTGGTGCTCACACCGGGCCCTGGAAGACCTCCCCGGCTGCCTCCAAAGGCCGGTTTGCAAGGACTCCTTCCTGCTGTTCCCGCCATCCACGCAAAATGCTCCCAAGCCCGGGAGAAAAGCATTTTGGGGGGGTGCTCACTCCGGGCCCTTGGAAGACCTCCCCGGCTGCCTCCAAAGGCCAGTTTGCAAGCAGTCCTGCCTGCTGTTCCCGCCAGCCGCGCACAATGTTCCCAAGCCCGGGAGAAAAGCGCTTCGGGGTGGTGCTCTCTCCGGGCACTTTCAAGACCTCCCCGGCTGCCTCCAAAGGCCGGTTTGTAAGTACTCATTCCCGCTGCTTCCGCCAGCCACGCACAATGCTCCCAAGCCCGGGAGAAAAGCATTTTGGGGTGGTGCTCTCTCCGGGCCCTTGGAAGACCTCCCGGGCTGCCTGCAAAGGCCGGTTTGCAAGCATTCATGTCCGTTGTTCCCGACAGCCGCGCACAATGCTCCCAAGCCCGAGAGAAAAGCATTTTGGGGTGGTGATCAGTCCGGCCCTTGGAAGACCTCCCCGGCTGCCTCCAAAGGACAGTTTGCAAGCACTCATGCCCGCTGTTCCTGCCAGCCGCGCACAATGCTCCCAAGACCGTGAGAAAAGCGCTTCGGGGTGGTGTTCTCTCAGGGACCATGGAGGACCTCCCCGGCTGCCCCCAAAGGCCGGTTTGCAAGCATTCCCACTCGCTGTTCCCGCCAGGCACACACAATGTTCCAAAACCCCGGAGAAAAGCGCTTCGGGGTGGTGGTCTCTCCGGGCCCCTGCCCCTGAGCCTGGGGGCCAGGCAGGGGATCCACAGTCCCAGGCCAAGGCAGAACCACATGCACACGTCTGTTCCTGCCCCCTCCACCGGCAGAGAGCTGGGGGGAGCCAGAGTCTGTCAGGCAGCTGCTGGGCTGGCCGCCTGTGTGGGAAGGGGCAGACCCGACCTAGGGGCAAGTTGGGCCTCTTGCTCTCCCTGCTGCCCTGAGGCTGCTGGGCCAAAGAGGTCTTGGGCATCCAGCCCCTTGCTGGTCCCTTCCCTCTGACGAGGCCCTCTGAGCTCCAGCACCTTGCAGTGTGGAGACAGCCCCTGCCAGCAACCTCCTCTCCAAGGAGGCCTCAACCGAGGCCTAGGCCCAGGGGAAAGGCACCAGCGGAGATGAGCCAGTGGAGGCGCCCGGGCATGTCTGGACCCAGTCCCCGCAGCCTGCCCCTTGGTGGGGCAGTACCCCCGGAGGCCAGGAAGGTCTGGGCAAGGCTGCGAGGGGCAGGGGCCCTGCTGGGTCGTGCCCCTGGCCTGTGGGGCGTCTGAGCACAACCGGCACTCTCCCGCTGGAAGACCTCCCCGTCTGCCTCCAAAGGCCGGTTTGCAAGCACTCCCACCCGCTGTTCCCGCCAGGCACGCACAATGCTCCCAAGCCCGGGAGAAAAGCGCTTCGGGGTGGTGCTCTCTCCGGGCCCTTGCCCCTGAGCCTGGGGGACAGGCAGGGGGAACACACTCCCAGGCCAAGGCAGAACGACATGCACACGTCTGTTCCTGCCCCCTACACCGGCAGAGAGTTCGGGGGAGCCAGAGACTGCCAGGCTGCTGCTGGGCTGGCTGCCTGTGTGGGACGGGGTAGAGCCGACCTAGGGGCAAGTTGGGCCTCTTGCTCTCCCTGCTGCCCTGAGGCTGCTGGGTCAAAGAGGTCTTGGGCATCCAGCCCTTTGCTGGTCCTTTCCCTCTGACGAGGCCCTCTGAGCTCCAGCACCTTGCAGTGTGGAGACAGCCCCTGCCGGCAACCTCCTCTCCAAGGAGGCCTCAACCGAGGCTAGGCCCAGGGGAAAGGCACCAGCGGGGATGAGCCTGGGGAGGCGCCCGGGCATGTCTGGACCCAGGCCCCGCAGCCTGCCCCTTGGTGGGCTAGTACCCCCGGAGTCCAGGAAGGTCTGGGCAAGGCTGCCAGAGGCAGGGACACTGCTGGGTCCTGCCCCTGGCCTGTGGGGCCTCTGAGAACAACTGGCACTCTCCCGCTGGAAGACCTCCCCGGCTGCCTCCAAAGGCTGGTTTGCAAGCACTCAATCCCGCTGTTCACGCCAGATGCGGACAATGCTCCCAAGCCCGGGAGAAAAGCATTTTGGGGTGGTGCTCACTCCGGGCTTTGGAAGACCTCCCCGGCTGCCTCCAAGGCCGGTTTGCAAGCACTTCTGCCTGCTGTTCCTGCCACCCGCGCACAATGCTCCCAAGCCCGGGAGAAAAGCGTTTCGGGGTGGTGTTCTCTCTGGACCCAAGAAAGACCTCCCGGGCTGCCCCCAAATGCCGGTTTGCAAGCACTCCCACTCACTGTTCCCGCCATCCGTGCAAATGCTCCAAGCCCAGGAGAAAAGCCCTTCAGGGTGGTGCTCTCTCCCGGCCCTTGGAAGACCTCCCCGGCTGCCTCCAAAGGCTGGATTTCAAGTACTCCCTCCCGCTGTCCCGCCAGCCGCACACAATGCTCCCAATCACGGGAGAAAAGCACTTCGGGGTGGTGCTCTCTAAGGGCCCTTGGAAGACCTCCCCGTTTGTCTCCAAAGGCCGGTTTGCAAGCACTCATGCCCGCTGTTCCCGCCAGCCGCGCACAATGCTCCCAAGCCTAGGAGAAAAGCGCTTCGGGGTGGTGCTCTCTCCCGGCCCTTGGAAGACCTCCCCGGCTGCCTCCAAAGGCCGGTTTGCAAGCACTCAATCCCGCTGTTCCCGCCAGCCGCGCACAATGCTCCCAAGCCCGGGAGAAAAGCGCTTCGGGGTGGTGCTCTCTCCCGGCCCTTGGAAGACCTCCCCGGCTGCCTCCAAAGGCTGGTTTTCAAGAACTCCCTCCCGCTGACCCGCCAGCCGCACACAATGCTCCCAAGCCCGGGAGAAAAGCATTTTGAGGTGGTCTCTCTCCGGGCCCTTGGAAGACTCCCCGGCTGCCTCTAAAGGCCGGTTTGCAAGCACTCATGTCCTCTGTTCCCGACAGCCGCGAACAATGCTCCCAATTCCGTGAGAAAAGTGCTTCGGGATGGTGCTCTCTCCGGGCCCTTGGAAGACCTCCCAAGCTGCCTCCAAAGGCCGGTTTGCAAGCACTCCCGCCCGCTGTTCCCGCCAGCCTCGCACAATGCTCCCAAGCCCGGGAGAAAAGCGCTTCGGGGTGGTCTTCTCTCCGTGCCAATGGAGGACCTCCCTGGCTGCCCCCAAAGGCCGGTTTGCAAGCACTCCCACTCGCTGTTCCCGCCAGCCACGCACAATCCTCCAAAACCCCGGAGAAAAGCGCTTCGGGGTGGTGTTCTCTCCGTGCCCATGGAAGACCTCCCGGGGTGCCCCCAAAGGCCGGTTTGGAAGCACTCCCACTCGCTGTTCCCGCCATCCGCGCACAATGCTCCCAAGCCCGGGAGAAAAGCTTTTTGGGGTGGTGCTCACACCGGGCCCTGGAAGACCTCCCCGGCTGCCTCCAAAGGACGGTTTTCAAGCACTCCTGCCTGCTGTTCCCGCCACCCGCGCAGAATGCTCCCAAGCGCGGGAGAAAAGCGCTTCGGGGTGGTGCTCTCTACAGGCCCTTGGAAGACCTCCCCGGCTGCCTCCAAAGGCCGGTTTGCAAGGACTCCTTCCTGCTGTTCCCGCCAGCCACGCACAATGCTCCCAAGCCCGGGAGAAAAGCATTTTGGGGTGGTGCTCACTCCGGGCCCTTGGAAGACCTCCCCGGCTGCCTCCAATGGCCAGTTTGCAAGCACTCATGTCCGCTGTTCCCACCAGCCGCGCACAATGCTCCCAAGCCCGGGAGAAAAGCTTTTTGGGGTGGTGCTCACACCGGGCCCTGGAAGACCTCCCCGGCTGCCTCCAAAGGCCAGTTTTCAAGCACTCCTGCCTGCTGTTCCCGCCACCTGCGCACAATGCTCCCAAGCCCGGGAGAAAAGCGCTTCGGGGTGGTGCTCTCTACAGGCCCTTGGAAGACCTCCCCGGCTGCCTCCAAAGGCCGGTTTGCAAGGACTCCTTCCTGCTGTTCCCGCCACCAACGCACAATGCTCCCAAGCCCGGGAGAGAAGCATTTTGGGGTGGTGCTCTCTACAGGCCCTTGGAAGACCTCCCCGGCTGCCTCCAGTGGCCAGTTTGCAAGCACTCATGCCCGCTGTTCCCACCAGCCGCGCACAATGCTCCCAAGCCCGGGAGAAAAGCTTTTTGGGGTGGTGCTCACACCGGGCCCTGGAAGACCTCCCGGGCTGCCTCCAAAGGCCGGTTTGCAAGCATTCATGTCCGTTGTTCCCGACAGCCGCGCACAATGCTCCCAAGCCCGAGAGAAAAGCATTTTGGGGTGGGGATCAGTCCGGCCCTTGGAAGACCTCCCCGGCTGCCTCCAAAGGACAGTTTGCAAGCACTCATGCCCGCTGTTCCCGCCAGCCGCGCACAATGCTCCCAAGACCGTGAGAAAAGCGCTTCGGGGTGGTGTTCTCTCAGGGACCATGGAGGACCTCTCCGGCTGCCCCCAAAGGCCGGTTTGCAAGCATACCCACTCGCTGTTCCCGCCAGGCACACACAATGTTCCAAAACCCCGGAGAAAAGCGCTTCGGGGTGGTGGTCTCTCCGGGCCCCTGCCCCTGAGCCTGGGGGCCAGGCAGGGGATCCACAGTCCCAGGCCAAGGCAGAACCACATGCACACGTCTGATCTGCCCCCTGCACCGGCAGAGAGCTCGGGGGAGCCAGAGTCTGTCAGGCAGCTGCTGGGCTGTCCGCTTGTGTGGGAAGGGGCAGAGCCGACCTAGGGGCAAGTTGGGCCTCTTGCTCTCCCTGCTGCCCTGAGGCTGCTGGGCCAAAGAGGTCTTGGGCATCCAGCCCCTTGCTGGTCCCTTCCCTCTGACGAGGCCCTCTGAGCTCCAGCACCTTTCAGTGTGGAGACAGCCCCTGCCAGCAACCTCCTCTCCAAGGAGGCCTCAACCGAGGCCTAGGCCCAGGGGAAAGGCACCACCGGGGATGAGCCTGGGGAGGCGCCCGGGCATGTCTGGACCCAGTCCCCGCAGCCTGCCCCTTGGTGGGGCAGTACCCCCGGAGGCCAGGAAGGTCTGGGCAAGGCTGCCAGGGGCAGGGACACTGCTGGGTCCTGCCCCTGGCCTGTGGGGCGTCTGAGCACAACCGGCACTCTCCCGCTGGAAGACCTCCCCGTCTGCCTCGAAAGGCCGGTTTGCAAGCACTCCCGCCCGCTGTTCCCGCCAGGCACGCACAATGCTCCCAAGCCCGGGAGAAAAGCGCTTCGGGGTGGTGCTCTCTCCGGGCCCTTGCCCCTGAGCCTGGGGGCAAGGCATGGGGAACACACTCCCAGGCCAAGGCAGAACCACATGCCCACGTCTGTTCCTGTCCCCTGCACCGGCAGAGAGCTTGGGGGAGCCAGAGTCTGTCAGGCAGCTGCTGGGTTGGCCGCCTGTGTGGGAAGGGGCAGAGCCGCCCTAGGGGCAAGTTGGGCCTCTTGCTCTCCCTGCTGCCCTGAGGCTGCTGGGCCAAAGACGTCTTGGGCATCCAGCCCCTTACTGGTCCCTTCCCTCTGACGAGGCCCTCTGAGCTCCAGCACCTTGCAGTGTGGAGACAGCCCCTGCCAGCAACCTCCTCTCCAAGGAGGCCTCAACCGAGGCCTAGGCCCAGGGGAAAGGCACCAGCGGGGATGAGCCAGGGGAGGCGCCCGAGCATGTCTGGACCCAGTCCCCGCAGCCTGCCCCTTGGTGGGGCAGTACCCCCGGAGGCCAGGAAGGTCTGGGTAAGACTGGCCAGGGGCAGGGGCCCTGCTGGGTCCTGCCCCTGGCCTGTGGGGCCTCTGAGCACAACCGGCCCTCTCCCACTGGAAGACCTCCCCGGCTGCCTCCAAAGGCCGGTTTGCAAGCGCTCCCGGCCACTGTTACCAGCAGGCGGGCACAATGCTCCTAAGCCCGGAAGAAAAGCGCTTCAGGGAGGTGGTCTCTCAGGGCCCTTGCCCCTGAGCCTGGGGGCAAGGCAGGGTGTCCACACTCCCAGGCCAAGGCAGAACCACATGCACACGTCTGACCTGCCCCCTGCACCGGCAGAGAGCTCGGGGGAGCCAGAGTCTGTCAGGCAGCTGCTGGGCTGGCCACCTGTGTGGGAAGTGGCAGAGCCGACCTAGGGGCAAGTTGGGCCTCTTGCTCTCCCTGCTGCCCTGAGGCTGCTGGGCCAAAGAGGTCTTGGGCATCCAGCCCCTTGCTGGTCCCTTCCCTCTGACGAGGCCCTCTGAGCTCCAGCACCTTGCAGTGTGGAGACAGCCCCTGCCAGCAACCTCCTCTCCAAGGAGGCCTCAACCGAGGCCTAGGCCCAGGGGAAAGGCACCAGCGGGGATGAGCCTGGGGAGGCGCCCGGGCATGTCTGGACCCAGTCCCCGCAGCCTGCCCCTTGGTGGGGCAGTACCCCCGGAGGCCAGGAAGGTCTGGGCAAGGCTGGCCAGGGGCAGGGGCCCTGCTGGGTCCTGCCCCTGGCCTGTGGGGTCTCTGAGCACAACCGGCCCTCTCCCACTGGAAGAACTCCCCGGCTGCCTCCAAAGGCCAGTTTGCCAACACTCCCGCCCGCTGTTCCCGCCAGGCACGCACAATGCTCCCAAGCCCGGGAGAAAAGCGCTTCGGGGTGGTGCTCTCCTCGGGCACTTGCCCCTGAGCCTGGGGGCCAGGCAGTTGGACCACACTCCCAGACCAAGGCAGAACCACATGCACACGTCTGTTCCTGACCCCTGCACCGGCAGAGAGCTCGGGGGAGCCAGAATCTGTCAGGCAGCTGCTGGGCTGGCCGCCTGTGTGGGAAGGGGCAGAGCCGACCTAGGGGCAAGTTGGGCCTCTTCCTCTCCCTGCTGCCCTGAGGCTGCTGGGCCAAAGAGGTCTTGGGCATCCAGCCACTTGCTGGTCCCTTCCCTCTGACGAGGCCCTCTGAGCTCCAGCACCTTGCAGTGTGGAGACAGCTCCTGCCAGCAACATCCTCTCCAAGGAGGCCTCAACCGAGGCCTAGGCCCAGGGGAAAGGCACCAGCGGGGATGAGCCTGGGGAGGCGCCCGGGCATGTCTGGACCCCGTCCCCGCAGCCTGCCCCTTGGTGGGGCAGTACCCCCGGAGGCCAGGAAGGTCTGGGCAAGGCTGGCCAGGGGCAGGGGCCCTGCTGGGTCCTCCCCATGGCCTGTGGGGCCTCTGAGCACAACCGGCCCTCTCCCACTGGAAGACCTCCCCGGCTGCCTCCAAAGGCCAGTTTGCCAACACTCCTGCCCGCTCTTCCCGCCAGGCACGCACAATGCTCCCAAGCCCGGGAGAAAAGCGCTTCGGGGTGGTGGTCTCTCCGGGCCCTTGCCCCTGAGCCTGGGGGCCAGGCAGGGGATCCACAGTCCCAGGCCAAGGCAGAACAACATGCACACGTCTGTTCCTGCCCCCTCCACCGGCAGAGAGCTGGGGGGAGCCAGAGTCTGTCAGGCAGCTGCTGGGCTGGCCGCCTGTGTGGGAAGGGGCAGAGCCGACCTAGGGGCAAGTTGGGCCTCTTGCTCTCCCTGCTGCCCTGAGGCTGCTGGGCCAAAGAGGTCTTGGGCATCCAGCCCCTTGCTGGTCCCTTCCCTCTGACGAGGCCCTCTGAGCTCCAGCACTTTGCAGTGTGGAGACAGCCCCTGCCAGCAATCTCCTCTCCAAGGAGGCCTCAACCGAGGCCTAGGCCCAGGGGAAAGGCACCAGCGGGGTTGAGCCAGGGGAGGCGCCCGGGCATGTCTGGACCCTGTCCCCGCAGGCTGCCCCTTGGTGGGGCAGTACCCCCGGAGGCCAGGAAGGTCTGGGCAAGGCTGGCCAGGGGCAGGGGCCCTGCTGGGTCCTGCCCCTGGCCTGTGGGGCCTCTGAGCACAACCGGCCCTCTCCCACTGGAAGACCTCCCCGGCTGCCTCCAAAGTCCTGTTTGCAAGCACTCCCGCCCACTGTTCCCGCCAGGTGCGCACAATGCTCCCAAGCCCGGGAGAAAAGCGCTTCGGGGTGGTGGTCTCTCCGGGCCCTTGCCCCTGAGCCTGGGGGCCAGGCAGGGGATCCACAGTCCCAGGCCAAGGCACAACAACATGCACACGTCTGTTCCTGCCCCCTCCACCGGCAGAGAGCTGGGGGGAGCCAGAGTCTGTCAGGCAGCTGCTGGGCTGGCCGCCTGTGTGGGAAGGGGCAGAGCCGACCTATGGGCAAGTTGGGCCTCTTGCTCTCCCTGCTGCCCTGAGGCTGCTGGGCCAAAGAGGTGTTGGGCATCCAGCCCCTTGCTGGTCCCTTCCCTCTGACGAGGCCCTCTGAGCTCTAGCACCTTGCAGTGTGGAGACAGCCCCTGCCAGCAACCTCCTCTCCAAGGAGGCCTCAACCGAGGCCTAGGCACAGGGGAAAGGCACCAGCGGGGATGAGCCAGTGGAGGCGCACGGGCATATCAGGACCCAGTCCCTGCAGCCTGCCCCTTGGTGGGGCAGTACCCCCGGAGGCCAGGAAGGTCTGGGCAAGGCTGGCCAGGGGCAGGGTCCCTGCTGGGTCCTGCCCCTGGCCTGTGGGGCCTCTGAGCACAACCGGCCCTCTCTCAATGGAAGACCTCCCCGGCTGCCTCCAAAGGCGGGTTTGCCAACACTCCCGCCCGCTGTTCCGCCAGGCATGCACAACGCTCCCAAGGCCAGGAGAAAAGCGCTTCTGGGTGTTGCTCTCTCCGGGCCCTTGCCCCTGAGCCTGGGGTCCAGGCAGTGGGTCCACACTCCCAGACCAAGGCAGAACCACATGCACACGTCTGTTCCTGACCCCTGCACCGGCAGAGAGCTCGGGGGAGCCAGAGTCTGTCAGGCAGCTGCTGGGTTGGCTGCCTGTGTGGGAAGGGGCAGAGCCGACCTAGGGGCAAGTTGGGCCTCTTGCTCTCCCTGCTGCCCTGAGGCTGCTGGGCCAAAGAGGTCTTGGGCATCCAGCCCCTTGCTGGTCCCTTCCCGCTGACGAGGCCCTCTGAGCTCCAGCACCTTGCAGTGTGGAGACAGCCCCTGCCAGCAACCTCCTCTCCAAGGAGGCATCAACCGAGGCCTATGCCCAGGGGAAAGGCACCAGCGGGGATGAGCCTGGGGAGGCGCCCAGGCATGTGTGGACCCAGTCCCCGCAGCCTGCCCCTTGGTGGGGCAGTACCCCCGGAGGCCAGGAAGGTCTGGGCAAGGCTGGCCAGGGGCAGGGGACCTGCTGGGTCCTGCCCCTGGCCTGTGAGGCCTCTGAGCACAACCGGCCCTCTCCCACTGGAAGACCTCCACGGCTGCCTCCAAAGTCCTGTTTGCAAACACTCCCGCCCGCTGTTCACGCCAGGCTCGCACAATGCTCCCAAGCCCGTGAGGAAAGCGCTTCGGGGTGGTGCTCTCTCCGGGCCCTTGCCCCTGAGCCTGGGGGCAAGGCAGGGGGAACACACTCCCAGGCCAAGGCAGAACCTCATGCCCACGTCTGTTCCTGTCCCCTGCACCGGCAGAGAGCTTGGGGGAGCCAGAGTCTGTCAGGCAGCTGCTGGGTTGGCCGCCTGTGTGGGAAGGGGCAGAGCCGCCCTAGGGGCAAGTTGGGCCTCTTGCTCTCCCTGCTGCCCTGAGGCTGCTGGGCCAAAGACGTCTTGGGCATCCAGCCCCTTACTGGTCCCTTCCCTCTGACGAGGCCCTCTGAGCTCCAGCACCTTGCAGTGTGGAGACAGCCCCTGCCAGCAACCTCCTCTCCAAGGAGGCCTCAACCGAGGCCTAGGCCCAGGGGAAAGGCACCAGCGGGGATGAGCCTGGGGAGGCGCCCGGGCATGTCTGGACCCAGGCCCCACAGCCTGCCCCTTGGTGGGGCAGTACCCCCGGAGGCCAGGAAGGTCTGGGCAAGGCTGGCCAGGGGCAGGGGCCCTGCTGCGTCCTGCCCCTGCCCTGTGGGGCCTCTGAGCACAACCGGCCCTCTCCCACTGGAAGACCTCCCCGGCTGCCTCCAAAGTCCTGTTTGCAAACACTCCCGCCCGCTGTTCATGCCAGGCTCGCACAATGCTCCCAAGCCCGTGAGGAAAGCGCTTCAGGGTGGTGCTCTCTCCGGGCCCTTGCCCCTGAGCCTGGGGGCAAGGCAGGGTGTCCACACTCCCAGGACAAGGCAGAACCACATGCACACGTCTGATCTGCCCCCTGCACCGGCAGAGAGCTCGGGGGAGCCAGAGTCTGTCAGGCAGCTGCTGGGCTGGCCGCCTGTGTGGGAAGGGGCAGAGCCAACCTAGGGGCAAGTTGGGCCTCTTGCTCTCCCTGCTGCCCTGAGGCTGCTGGGCCAAAAAGGTTTTGGGCATCCAGCCCCTTGCTGGTCCCTTCCCTCTGACCAGGCCCTCTGAGCTCCAGCACCTTGCAGTGTGGAGACAGCCCCTGCCAGCAACCTCCTCTCCAAGGAGGCCTCAACCGAGGCCTAGGCCCAGGGGAAAGGCACCAGCGGGGATGAGCCTGGGGAGGCGCCCGGGCATGTCTGGACCCAGTCCCCGCAGCCTGCCCCTTGGTGGGGCAGTACCCCCGGAGGCCAGGAAGGTCTCGGCAAGGCTGCCAGGGGCAGGGACACTGCTGGGTCCTGCCCCTGGCCTGTGGGGCGTCTGAGCACAACCGGCACTCTCCCGCTGGAAGACCTCCCCGTCTGCCTCGAAAGGCCGGTTTGCAAGCACTCCCGCCCGCTGTTCCCGCCAGGCACGCACAACGCTCCCAAGGCCAGGAGAAAAGCGCTTCGGGGTGTTGCTCTCTCCGGGCCCTTGCCCCTGAGCCTGGGGTCCAGGCAGTGGGTCCACACTCCCAGACCAAGGCAGAACCACATGCACACGTCTGTTCCTGACCCCTGCACCGGCAGAGAGCTCGGGGGAGCCAGAGTCTGTCAGGCAGCTGCTGGGTTGGCTGCCTGTGTGGGAAGGGGCAGAGCCGACCTAGGGGCAAGTTGGGCCTCTTGCTCTCCCTGCTGCCCTGAGGCTGCTGGGCCAAAGAGGTCTTGGGCATCCAGCCCCTTGCTGGTCCCTTCCCTCTGACGAGGCCCTCTGAGCTCCAGCACCTTGCAGTGTGGAGACAGCCCCTGCCAGCAACCTCCTCTCCAAGGAGGCATCAACCGAGGCCTATGCCCAGGGGAAAGGCACCAGCGGGGATGAGCCTGGGGAGGCGCCCGGGCATGTCTGGACCCAGTCCCCGCAGCCTGCCCCTTGGTGGGGCAGTACCCCCGGAGGCCAGGAAGGTCTGGGCAAGGCTGGCCAGGGGCAGGGGACCTGCTGGGTCCTGCCCCTGGCCTGTGAGGCTTCTGAGCACAACCGGCCCTCTCCCACTGGAAGACCTCCACGGCTGCCTCCAAAGTCCTGTTTGCAAACACTCCCGCCCGCTGTTCACGCCAGGCTCGCACAATGCTCCCAAGCCCGTGAGAAAAGCGCTTCGGGGTGGTGCTCTCTCCGGGCCCTTGCCCCTGAGCCTGGGGGCAAGGCAGGGGGAACACACTCCCAGGCCAAGGCAGAACCACATGTCCACGTCTGTTCCTGTCCCCTGCACCGGCAGAGAGCTTGGGGGAGCCAGAGTCTGTCAGGCAGCTGCTGGGTTGGCCGCCTGTGTGGGAAGGGGCAGAGCCGCCCTAGGGGCAAGTTGGGCCTCTTGCTCTCCCTGCTGCCCTGAGGCTGCTGGGCCAAAGACGTCTTGGGCATCCAGCCCCTTACTGGTCCCTTCCCTCTGACGAGGCCCTCTGAGCTCCAGCACCTTGCAGTGTGGAGACAGCCCCTGCCAGCAACCTCCTCTCCAAGGAGGCCTCAACCGAGGCCTAGGCCCAGGGGAAAGGCACCAGCGGGGATGAGCCTGGGGAGGCGCCCGGGCATGTCTGGACACAGGCCCCGCAGCCTGCCCCTTGGTGGGGCAGTACCCCCGGAGGCCAGGAAGGTCTGGGCAAGGCTGGCCAGGGGCAGGGGCCCTGCTGGGTCCTGCCCCTGGCCTGTGGGGCCTCTGAGCACAACCGGCCCTCTCCCACTGGAAGACCTCCCCGGCTGCCTCCAAAGGCCGGTTTGCAAGCGCTCCCGCCCACTGTTCCCAGCAGGCGTGCACAATGCTCCCAAGCCCGGGAGAAAAGCGCTTCAGGGTGGTGCTCTCTCCGGGCCCTTTACCCTGAGCCTGGGGGCCAGGCAGGGGGTCCACACTCCCAGGCCAAGGCAGAACGATATGCACACGTCTGTTCCTGCCCCATGCACCGGCAGAGAGCTCGGGGGAGCCAGTGTCTGTCAGGCAGCTGCTGGGCTGGCCGCCTGTGTGGGACGGGGCAGAGCCGACCTAGGGGCAAGTTGGGCCTCTTGCTCTCCCTGCTGCCCTGAGGCTGCTGGGTCAAAGAGGTCTTGGGCATCCAGCCCTTTGCTGGTGCCTTCCCTCTGACGAGGCCCTCTGAGCTCCAGCACCTTGCAGTGTGGAGACAGCCCCTGCCAGCAACCTCCTCTCCAATGAGGCCTCAACCGAGGCCTAGGCCTAGGGGAAAGACACCAGCGGGGATGAGCCTGGGGAGGCGCCCGGGCATGTCTGGACCCAGTCCCCGCAGCCTGCCCCTTGGTGGGGCAGTACCCCCGGAGGCCAGGAGGGTCTGGGCAAGGCTGCCAGGGGCAGGGACACTGCTGGGTCCTGCCCCTGGCCTGTGGGGCGTCTGAGCACAACCGGCCCTCTCCCGCTGGAAGACCTCCCCGGCTGCCTCCAAAGGCCGGTTTGCAAGCACTCCCGCCCGCTGTTCCCGCCAGGCACGCACAATGCTCCCAAGCCCGGGAGAAAAGCGCTTCGGGGTGGTGCTCTCTCCGGGCCCTTGCCCCTGAGCCTGGGGGCCAGGCAGGGGGAACACACTCCCAGGCCAAGGCAGAAAGACATGCACACGTCTGTTCCTGCCCCCTACACCGGCAGAGAGTTCGGGGGAGCCAGAGACTGCCAGGCTGCTGCTGGGCTGGCTGCCTGTGTGGGACGGGGTAGAGCCGACCTAGGGGCAAGTTGGGCCTCTTGCTCTCCCTGCTGCCCTGAGGCTGCTGGGTCAAAGAGGTCTTGGGCATCCAGCCCTTTGCTGGTCTTTTCCCTCTGACGAGGCCCTCTGAGCTCCAGCACCTTGCAGTGTGCAGACAGCCCCTGCCGGCAACCTCCTCTCCAAGGAGGCCTCAAGCGAGGCCTAGGCCCAGGGGAAAGGCACCAGCGGGGATGAGCCTGGGGAGGCGCCCGGGCATGTCTGGACCCAGGCCCCGCAGCCTGCCCCTTGGTGGGCTAGTACCCCCGGAGTCCAGGAAGGTCTGGGCAAGGCTGCCAGAGGCAGGGACACTGCTGGGTCCTGCCCCTGGCCTGTGGGGCCTCTGAGAACAACTGGCACTCTCCCGCTGGAAGACCTCCCCGGCTGCCTCCAAAGGCTGGTTTGCAAGCACTCAATCCCGCTGTTCACGCCAGCTGCGGACCATGCTCCCAAGCCCGGGAGAAAAGCATTTTGGGGTGGTGCTCACTCCTGGCTTTGGAAGACCTCCCCGGCTGCCTCCAAGGCCGGTTTGCAAGCACTTCTGCCTGCTGTTCCCGCCACCCGCGCACAATGCTCCCAAGCCCGGGAGAAAAGCGTTTCGGGGTGGTGTTCTCTCTGGACCCAAGAAAGACCTCCCGGGCTGCCCCCAAATGCCGGTTTGCAAGCACTCCCACTCACTGTTCCCGCCATCCGTGCAAATGCTCCAAGCCCAGGAGAAAAGCCCTTCAGGGTGGTGCTCTCTCCCGGCCCTTGGAAGACCTCCCCGGCTGCCTCCAAAGGCTGGATTTCAAGTACTCCCTCCCGCTGTCCCGCCAGCCGCACACAATGCTCCCAATCACGGGAGAAAAGCGCTTCGGGGTGGTGCTCTCTACGGGCCCTTGGAAGACCTCCCCGTTTGTCTCCAAAGGCCGGTTTGCAAGCACTCATGCCCGCTGTTCCCGCCAGCCGCGCACAATGCTCCCAAGCCTAGGAGAAAAGCGCTTCGGGGTGGTGCTCTCTCCCGGCCCTTGGAAGACCTCCCCGGCTGCCTCCAAAGGCCGGTTTGCAAGCACTCAATCCCGCTGTTCCCGCCAGCCGCGCACAATGCTCCCAAGCCCGGGAGAAAAGCGCTTCGGGGTGGTGCTCTCTCCCGGCCCTTGGAAGACCTCCCCGGCTGCCTCCAAAGGCTGGTTTTCAAGAACTCCCTCCCGCTGACCCGCCAGCCGCACACAATGCTCCCAAGCCCGGGAGAAAAGCATTTTGAGGTGGTCTCTCTCCGGGCCCTTGGAAGACTCCCCGGCTGCCTCTAAAGGCCGGTTTGCAAGCACTCATGTCCTCTGTTCCCGACAGCCGCGAACAATGCTCCCAATTCCGTGAGAAAAGTGCTTCGGGATGGTGCTCTCTCCGGGCCCTTGGAAGACCTCCCAAGCTGCCTCCAAAGGCCGGTTTGCAAGCACTCCCGCCCGCTGTTCCCGCCAGCCTCGCACAATGCTCCCAAGCCCGGGAGAAAAGCGCTTCGGGGTGGTGTTCTCTCCGTGCCAATGGAGGACCTCCCTGGCTGCCCCGAAAGGCCAGTTTGCAAGCACTCCCACTCGCTGTTCCCGCCAGCCACGCACAATCCTCCAAAACCCCGGAGAAAAGCGCTTCGGGGTGGTGTTCTCTCCGTGCCCATGGAAGACCTCCCGGGGTGCCCCCAAAGGCCGGTTTGGAAGCACTCCCACTCGCTGTTCCCGCCATCCGCGCACAATGCTCCCAAGCCCGGGAGAAAAGCATTTTGGGGTGGTGCTCACACCGGGCCCTGGAAGACCTCCCCGGCTGCCTCCAAAGGACGGTTTTCAAGCACTCCTGCCTGCTGTTCCCGCCACCCGCGCACAATGCTCCCAAGACCGGGAGAAAAGCGCTTCGGGGTGGTGCTCTCTACAGGCCCTTGGAAGACGTCCTCGGCTGCCTCCAAAGGCCGGTTTGCAAGGACTCCTTCCTGCTGTTCCCGCCATCCGCGCACAATGCTCCCAAGCCCGGGAGAAAAGCATTTTGGGGTGGTGCTCACACCGGGCCCTGGAAGACCTCCCCGGCTGCCTCCAAAGGACGGTTTTCAAGCACTCCTGCCTGCTGTTCCCGCCACCCGCGCAGAATGCTCCCAAGCCCGGGAGAAAATCGCTTCGGGGTGGTGCTCTCTACAGGCCCTTGGAAGACCTCCCCGGCAGCCTCCAAAGGCCGGTTTGCAAGGACTCCTTCCTGCTGTTCCCGCCAGCCACGCACAAAGCTCCCAAGCCCGGGAGAAAAGCTTTTTGGGGTGGTGCTCACACCGGGCCCTGGAAGACCTCCCCGGCTGCCTCCAAAGGACGGTTTTCAAGCACTCCTGCCTGCTGTTCCCGCCACCCGCGCAGAATGCTCCCAAGCCCGGGAGAAAAGCGCTTCGGGGTGGTGCTCTCTACAGGCCCTTGGAAGACCTCCCCGGCTGCCTCCAAAGGCCGGTTTGCAAGGACTCCTTCCTGCTGTTCCCGCCAGCCACGCACAATGCTCCCAAGCCCGGGAGAAAAGCATTTTGGGGTGGTGCTCACTCCGGGCCCTTGGAAGACCTCCCCGGCTGCCTCCAATGGCCAGTTTGCAAGCACTCATGTCCGCTGTTCCCACCAGCCGCGCACAATGCTCCCAAGCCCGGGAGAAAAGCTTTTTGGGGTGGTGCTCACACCGGGCCCTGGAAGACCTCCCCGGCTGCCTCCAAAGGCCAGTTTTCAAGTACTCCTGCCTGCTGTTCCCGCCACCTGCGCACAATGCTCCCAAGCCCGGGAGAAAAGCGCTTCGGGGTGGTGCTCTCTACAGGCCCTTGGAAGACGTCCCCGGCTGCCTCCAAAGGCCGGTTTGCAAGGACTCCTTCCTGCTGTTCCCGCCAGCCACGCACAATGCTCCCAAGCCCGGGAGAGAAGCATTTTGGGGTGGTGCTCTCTACAGGCCCTTGGAAGACCTCCCCGGCTGCCTCCAGTGGCCAGTTTGCAAGCACTCATGCCCGCTGTTCCCACCAGCCGCGCACAATGCTCCCAAGCCCGGGAGAAAAGCTGTTTGGGGTGGTGCTCACACCGGGCCCTGGAAGACCTCCCGGGCTGCCTCCAAAGGCCGGTTTGCAAGCATTCATGTCCGTTGTTCCCGACAGCCGCGCACAATGCTCCCAAGCACGAGAGAAAAGCATTTTGGGGTGGTGATCAGTCCGGCCCTTGGAAGACCTCCCCGGCTGCCTCCAAAGGACAGTTTGCAAGCACTCATGCCCGCTGTTCCCGCCAGCCGCGCACAATGCTCCCAAGACCGTGAGAAAAGCGCTTCGGGGTGGTGTTCTCTCAGGGACCATGGAGGACCTCCCCGGCTGCCCCCAAAGGCCGGTTTGCAAGCATACCCACTCGCTGTTCCCGCCAGGCACACACAATGTTCCAAAACCCCGGAGAAAAGCGCTTCGGGGTGGTGGTCTCTCCGGGCCCCTGCCCCTGAGCCTGGGGGCCAGGCAGGGGATCCACAGTCCCAGGCCAAGGCAGAACCACATGCACACGTCTGTTCCTGCCCCCTCCACCGGCTGAGAGCTGGGGGGAGCCAGAGTCTGTCAGGCAGCTGCTGGGCTGGCCGCCTGTGTGGGAAGGGGCAGAGCCGACCTAGGGGCAAGTTGGGCCTCTTGCTCTCCCTGCTGCCCTGAGGCTGCTGGGCCAAAGACGTCTTGGGCATCCAGCCCTTTGCTGGTCCCTTCCCTCTGACGAGGCCCTCTGAGCTCCAGCTCCTTGCAGTGTGGAGACAGCACCTGCCAGCAATCTCCTCTCCAAGGAGGCCTCAACCGAGGCCTAGGCCCAGGGGAAAGGCACCAGCGGAGATGAGCCAGTGGAGGCGCCCGGGCATGTCTGGACCCAGTCCCCGCAGCCTGCCCCTTGGTGGGGCAGTACCCCCGGAGGCCAGGAAGGTCTGGGCAAGGCTGCGAGGGGCAGGGGCCCTGCTGGGTCGTGCCCCTGGCCTGTGGGGCGTCTGAGCACAACCGGCACTCTCCCGCTGGAAGACCTCCCCGTCTGCCTCCAAAGGCCGGTTTGCAAGCACTCCCGCCCGCTGTTCCCGCCAGGCACGCACAATGCTCCCAAGCCCGGGAGAAAAGCGCTTCGGGGTGGTGCTCTCTCCGGGCCCTTGCCCCTGAGCCTGGGGGCCAGGCAGTTGGAACACACTCCCAGGCCAATGCAGAACGACATGCACACGTCTGTTCCTGCCCCCTACACCGACAGAGAGCTCGGGGGAGCCAGAGTCTCTCAGGCAGGTGCTGGGCTGGCCGCCTGTGTGGGAAGGGGCAGAGCCGACCTAGGGGCAAGTTGGGCCTCTTGCTCTCCCTGCTGCCCTGAGGCTGCTGGGCCAAAGACGTCTTGGGCATCCAGCCCTTTGCTGGTCCCTTCCCTCTGACGAGGCCCTCTGAGCTCCAGCACCTTGCAGTGTGGAGACAGCACCTGCCAGCAATCTCCTCTCCAAGGAGGCCTCAACCGAGGCCTAGGCCCAGGGGAAAGGCACCAGCGGGGATGAGCCTGGGGAGGCGCCCGGGCATGTCTGGACCCAGTCCCCGCAGCCTGCCCCTTGGTGGGGCAGTACCCCTGGAGGCCAGGAAGGTCTGGGCACGGCTGACCAGGGGCAGGGGACCTGCTGGGTCCTGCCCCTGGCCTGTGGGGCCTCTGAGCACAACCGGCCCTCTCCCACTGGAAGACCTCCCCGGCTGCCTCCAAAGGCCGTTTTGCACGCACTCCCGCCCACTGTTCCCACCAAGCGCGCACAATGCTCCCAAGCCCGGGAGAAAAGCGTTTCGGGGTGGTGCTCTCTCCGGGCCCTTGCCCCTGAGCCTGGGGGCCAGGCAGGGGGTCCACACTCCCAGGCCAAGGCAGAACCACATGCACACGTCTGTTCCTGACCCCTGCACCGGCAGAGAGCTCGGGGGAGCCAGAGTCTGTCAGGCAGCTGCTGGGCTGGCCGCCTGTGTGGGAAGGGGCAGAGCCGACCTAGGGGCAAGTTGGGCCTCTTGCTCTCCCTGCTGCCCTGAGGCTGCTGGGCCAAAGAGGTCTTGGGCATCCAGCCCTTTGCTTGTCCCTTCCCTCTGACGAGGCCCTCTGAGCTCCAGCACCTTGCAGTGTGGAGACAGCCCCTGCCAGCAACCTCCTCTCCAAGGAGGCCTCAACCGAGACCTAGGACCAGGGGAAAGGCACCAGCGGGGATGAGCCTGGGGAGGCGCCCGGGCATGTCTGGACCCAGTCCCCGCAGCCTGCCCCTTGGTGGGGCAGTACCCCCGGAGGCCAGGAAGGTCTGGGAAAGGCTGGCCAGGGGCAGGGGACCTGATGGGTCCTGCCCCTGGCCTGTGGGGCCTCTGAGCACAACCCGCCCTCTCTCACTGGAAGACCTCCCCGGCTGCCTCCAAAGTCCTGTTTGCCAACACTCCCACCCGCTGTTCACGCCAGACTTGCACAATGCTCCCAAGCCCGGGAGAAAAGCGCTTCGGGGTGTTGCTCTCTCCGGGCCCTTGCCCCTGAGCCTGGGGGCAATGCATGGGGAACACACTCCCAGGCCAAGGCAGAACCACATGCCCACGTCTGTTCCTGTCCCCTGCACCGGCAGAGAGCTTGGGGGAGCCAGAGTCTGTCAGGCAGCTGCTGGGCTGGCCGCCTGTGTGGGAAGGGGCAGAGCCGACCTAGGGGCAAGTTGGGCCTCTTGCTCTCCCTGCTGCCCTGAGGCTGCTGGGCCAAAGAGGTCTTGGGCATCCAGCCCCTTGCTGGTCCCTTCCCTCTGACGAGGCCCTCTGAGCTCCAGCACCTTGCAGTGTGGAGACAGCCCCTGCCAGCAACATCCTCTCCAAGGAGGCCTCAACCGAGGCCTAGGCCCAGGGGAAAGGCACCAGCGGGGATGAGCCTGGGGAGGCGCCCGGGCATGTCTGGACCCAGTCCCCGCAGCCTGCCCCTTGGTGGGGCAGTACCCCCGGAGGCCAGGAAGATCTGGGCAAGGCTGGCCAGGGGCAGGGGCCCTGCTGGGTCCTCCCCATGGCCTCTGGGGCCTCTGAGCACAACCGGCCCTCTCCGACTGGAAGACCTCCCCGGCTGCCTCCAAAGGCCGGTTTGCAAGCACTCCCGCCCACTGTTCCCGCCAGGCGCGCACAATGCTCCCAAGCCCGGGAGAAAAGCGCTTCGGGGTGGTGCTCTCTCCGGGCCCTTGCCCCTGAGCCTGTGGGCAAGGCAGGGGGAACACACTCCCAGACCAAGGCAGAAACACATGCACACGTCTGTTCCTGTCCCCTGCACCGGCTGAGAGCTCGGGGGAGCCAGAGTCTCTCAGGCAGGTGCTTGGCTGGCCGCCTGTGTGGGAAGGGGCAGAGCCGACCTAGGGGCAAGTTGGGCCTCTTGCTCTCCCTGCTGCCCTGAGGCTGCTGTGCCAAAGAGGTCTTGGGCATCCAGCCCCTTGCTTGTCCCTTCCCTCTGACGAGGCCCTCTGAGCTCCAGCACCTTGCAGTGTGGAGACAGACCCTGCCAGCAACCTCCTCTCCAAAGAGGCCTCAACCGAGGCCTAGGCACAGGGGAAAGGCACCAGCGGGGATGAGCCAGTGGAGGCGCACGGGCATATCAGGACCCAGTCCCCGCAGCCTGCCCCTTGGTGGGGCAGTACCCCCGGAGGCCAGGAAGGTCTGGGCAAGGCTGGCCAGGGGCAGGGTCCCTGCTGGGTCCTGCCCCTGGCCTGTGGGGCCTCTGAGCACAACCGGCCCTCTCCCACTGGAAGACCTCCCCGGCTGCCTTCAAAGGCGGGTTTGCCAACACTCCCGCCCGCTGTTCCCGCCAGGCACGCACAACGCTCCCAAGGCCAGGAGAAAAGCGCTTCGGGGTGTTGCTCTCTCCGGGCCCTTGCCCCTGAGCCTGGGGTCCAGGCAGTGGGTCCACACTCCCAGACCAAGGCAGAACCACATGCACACGTCTGTTCCTGACCCCTGCACCGGCAGAGAGCTCGGGGGAGCCAGAGTCTATCAGGCAGCTGCTGGGCTGGCCGCCTGTGTGGGACGGGGCAGAGCCGACCTGGGGGCAAGTTGGGCCTCTTGCTCTCCCTGCTGCCCTGAGGCTGCTGGGCCAAAGAGATCTTGGGCATCCAGCCCATTGCTTGTCCCTTCCCTCTGACGAGGCCCTCTGAGCTCCAGCACCTTGCAGTGTGGAGACAGCCCCTGCCAGCAACCTCCTCTCCAAGGAGGCCTCAACCGAGGCCTAGGACCAGGGGAAAGGCACCAGCGGGGATGAGCCTGGGGAGGCGCCCGGGCATGTCTGGACCCAGTCCCCACAGCCTGCCCCTTGGTGGGGCAGTACCCCCGGAGGCCAGGAAGGTCTGGGCAAGGCTGGCCACGGGCAGGGGCCCTGCTGGGTCCTGCCCCTGGCCTGTGGGGCCTCTGAGCACAACCGGCCCTCTCCCACTGGAAGACTTCCCCGGCTGCCTACAAAGGCCGGTTTGCCAACACTCCCGCCCGCTTTTCCCGCCAGGCACGCACTATTCTCCCAAGCCCGGGAGAAAAGCGCTTGGGGGTGTTGCTCTCTCCGGGCCCTTGCCCGTGAGCGTGGGGGCGAGGCAGTGGGTCTACACTCCCAGACCAACGCAGAACCACATGCACACGTCTGTTCCTGACCCCTGCACCGCAGAGAGCTCTGGGGAGCCAGAGTCTGTCAGGCAGCTGCTGGGCTGGCCGCCTGTGTGGGAAGGGGCAGAGCCGACCTAGGGGCAAGTTGGGCCTCTTCCTCTCCCGGCTGCCCTGAGGCTGCTGGGCCAAAGAGGTCTTGGGCATCCAGCCCCTTGCTGGTCCTTTCCCTCTGACGAGGCCCTCTGAGCTCCAGCACCTTGCAGTGTGGAGACAGCCCCTGCCGGCAACCTCCTCTCCAAGGAGGCCTCAACCGAGGCCTAGGCCCAGGGGAAAGGCACCAGCGGGGATGAGCCTGGGGAGGCGCCCGGGCATGTCTGGACCCAGGCCCCGCAGCCTGCCCCTTGGTGGGGTAGTACCCCCGGAGGCCAGGAAGGTCTGGGCAAGGCTGCCAGAGGCAGGGACACTGCTGGGTCCTGCCCCTGGCCTGTGGGGCCTCTGAGAACAACTGGCACTCTCCCGCTGGAAGACCTCCCCGGCTGCCTCCAAAGGCTGGTTTGCAAGCACTCAATCCCGCTGTTCACGCCAGCTGCGGACAATGCTCCCAAGCCCGGGAGAAAAGCATTTTGGGGTGGTGCTCACTCCGGGCTTTGGAAGACCTCCCTGGCTGCCTCCAAGGCCGGTTTGCAAGCACTTCTGCCTGCTGTTCCCGCCACCCGCGCACAATGCTCCCAAGCCCGGGAGAAAAGCGTTTCGGGGTGGTGTTCTCTCTGGACCCAAGAAAGACCTCCCGGGCTGCCCCCAAATGCCGGTTTGCAAGCACTCCCACTCACTGTTCCCGCCATCCGTGCAAATGCTCCAAGCCCAGGAGAAAAGCCCTTCAGGGTGGTGCTCTCTCCCGGCCCTTGGAAGACCTCCCCGGCTGCCTCCAAAGGCTGGATTTCAAGTACTCCCTCCCGCTGTCCCGCCAGCCGCACACAATGCTCCCAATCACGGGAGAAAAGCGCTTCGGGGTGGTGCTCTCTACGGGCCCTTGGAAGACCTCCCCGTTTGTCTCCAAAGGCCGGTTTGCAAGCACTCATGCCCGCTGTTCCCGCCAGCCGCGCACAATGCTCCCAAGCCTAGGAGAAAAGCGCTTCGGGGTGGTGCTCTCTCCCGGCCCTTGGAAGACCTCCCCGGCTGCCTCCAAAGGCCGGTTTGCAAGCACTCAATCCCGCTGTTCCCGCCAGCCGCGCACAATGCTCCCAAGCCCGGGAGAAAAGCGCTTCGGGGTGGTGCTCTCTCCCGGCCCTTGGAAGACCTCCCCGGCTGCCTCCAAAGGCTGGTTTTCAAGAACTCCCTCCCGCTGACCCGCCAGCCGCACACAATGCTCCCAAGCCCGGGAGAAAAGCATTTTGAGGTGGTCTCTTTCCGGGCCCTTGGAAGACTCCCCGGCTGCCTCTAAAGGCCGGTTTGCAAGCACTCATGTCCTCTGTTCCCGACAGCCGCGAACAATGCTCCCAATTCCGTGAGAAAAGTGCTTCGGGATGGTGCTCTCTCCGGGCCCTTGGAAGACCTCCCAAGCTGCCTCCAAAGGCCGGTTTGCAAGCACTCCCGCCCGCTGTTCCCGCCAGCCTCGCACAATGCTCCCAAGCCCGGGAGAAAAGCGCTTCGGGGTGGTCTTCTCTCCGTGCCAATGGAGGACCTCCCTGGCTGCCCCCAAAGGCCGGTTTGCAAGCACTCCCACTCGCTGTTCCCGCCAGCCACGCACAATCCTCCAAAACCCCGGAGAAAAGCGCTTCGGGGTGGTGTTCTCTCCGTGCCCATGGAAGACCTCCCGGGGTGCCCCCAAAGGCCAGTTTGGAAGCACTCCCACTCGCTGTTCCCGCCATCCGCGCACAATGCTCCCAAGCCCGGGAGAAAAGCATTTTGGGGTGGTGCTCACACCGGGCCCTGGAAGACCTCCCCGGCTGCCTCCAAAGGACGGTTTTCAAGCACTCCTGCCTGCTGTTCCCGCCACCCGCGCACAATGCTCCCAAGACCGGGAGAAAAGCGCTTCGGGGTGGTGCTCTCTACAGGCCCTTGGAAGACCTCCCCGGCTGCCTCCAAAGGCCGGTTTGCAAGGACTCCTTCCTGCTGTTCCCGCCATCCACGCACAATGCTCCCAAGCCCGGGAGAAAAGCATTTTGGGGTGGTGCTCACACCGGGCCCTGGAAGACCTCCCCGGCTGCCTCCAAAGGACGGTTTTCAAGTACTCCTGCCTGCTGTTCCCGCCACCCGCGCAAAATGCTCCCAAGCCCGGGAGAAAAGCGCTTCGGGGTGGTGCTCTCTACAGGCCCTTGGAAGACCTCCCCGGCAGCCTCCAAAGGCCGGTTTGCAAGGACTCCTTCCTGCTGTTCCCGCCAGCCACGCACAATGCTCCCAAGCCCGGGAGAAAAGCTTTTTGGGGTGGTGCTCACACCGGGCCCTGGAAGACCTCCCCGGCTGCCTCCAAAGGACGGTTTTCAAGCACTCCTGCCTGCTGTTCCCGCCACCCGCGCACAATGCTCCCAAGCCCGGGAGAAAAGCGCTTCGGGGTGGTGCTCTCTACAGGCCCTTGGAAGACCTCCCCGGCTGCCTCCAAAGGCCGGTTTGCAAGGACTCCTTCCTGCTGTTCCCGCCAGCCACGCACAATGCTCCCAAGCCCGGGAGAAAAGCATTTTGGGGTGGTGCTCACTCCGGGCCCTTGGAAGACCTCCCCGGCTGCCTCCAATGGCCAGTTTGCAAGCACTCATGTCCGCTGTTCCCACCAGCCGCGCACAATGCTCCCAAGCCCGGGAGAAAAGCTTTTTGGGGTGGTGCTCACACCGGGCCCTGGAAGACCTCCCCGGCTGCCTCCAAAGGCCAGTTTTCAAGCACTCCTGCCTGCTGTTCCCGCCACCTGCGCACAATGCTCCCAAGCCCGGGAGAAAAGCGCTTCGGGGTGGTGCTCTCTACAGGCCCTTGGAAGACCTCCCCGGCTGCCTCCAAAGGCCGGTTTGCAAGGACTCCTTCCTGCTGTTCCCGCCAGCCACGCACAATGGTCCCAAGCCTGGGAGAGAGGCATTTTGGGGTGGTGCTCTCTACAGGCCCTTGGAAGACCTCCCCGGCTGCCTCCAGTGGCCAGTTTGCAAGCACTCATGCCCGCTGTTCCCACCAGCCGCGCACAATGCTCCCAAGCCCGGGAGAAAAGCTTTTTGGGGTGGTGCTCACACCGGGCCCTGGAAGACCTCCCGGGCTGCCTCCAAAGGCCGGTTTGCAAGCATTCATGTCCGTTGTTCCCGACAGCCGCGCACAATGCTCCCAAGCCCGAGAGAAAAGCATTTTGGGGTGGGGATCAGTCCGGCCCTTGGAAGACCTCCCCGGCTGCCTCCAAAGGACAGTTTGCAAGCACTCATGCCCGCTGTTCCCGCCAGCCGCGCACAATGCTCCCAAGACCGTGAGAAAAGCGCTTCGGGGTGGTGTTCTCTCAGGGACCATGGAGGACCTCCCCGGCTGCCCCCAAAGGCCGGTTTGCAAGCATACCCACTCGCTGTTCCCGCCAGGCACACACAATTTTCCAAAACCCCGGAGAAAAGCGCTTCGGGGTGGTGGTCTCTCCGGGCCCCTGCCCCTGAGCCTGGGGGCCAGGCAGGGGATCCACAGTCCCAGGCCAAGGCAGAACCACATGCACACGTCTGTTCCTGCCCCCTCCACCGGCTGAGAGCTGGGGGGAGCCAGAGTCTGTCAGGCAGCTGCTGGGCTGGCCGCCTGTGTGGGAAGGGGCAGAGCCGACCTAGGGGCAAGTTGGGCCTCTTGCTCTCCCTGCTGCCCTGAGGCTGCTGGGCCAAAGAGGTCTTGGGCATCCAGCCCCTTGCTGGTCCCTTCCCTCTGACGAGGCCCTCTGAGCTCCAGCACCTTGCAGTGTGGAGACAGCCCCTGCCAGCAACCTCCTCTCCAAGGAGGCCTCAACCGAGGCCTAGGCCCAGGGGAAAGGCACCAGCGGAGATGAGCCAGTGGAGGCGCCCGGGCATGTCTGGACCCAGTCCCCGCAGCCTGCCCCTTGGTGGGGCAGTACCCCCGGAGGCCAGGAAGGTCTGGGCAAGGCTGCGAGGGGCAGGGGCCCTGCTGGGTCGTGCCCCTGGCCTGTGGGGCGTCTGAGCACAAACGGCACTCTCCCGCTGGAAGACCTCCCCGTCTGCCTCCAAAGGCCGGTTTGCAAGCACTCCCGCCCGCTGTTCCCGCCAGGCACGCACAATGCTCCCAAGCCTGGGAGAAAAGCGCTTCGGGGTGGTGCTCTCTCCGGGCCCTTGCCCCTGAGCCTGGGGGCCAGGCAGTTGGAACACACTCCCAGGCCAATGCAGAACGACATGCACACGTCTGTTCCTGCCCCCTACACCGGCAGAGAGCTCGGGGGAGCCAGAGACTGCCAGGCTGCTGCTGGGCTGGCTGCCTGTGTGGGACGGGGCAGAGCCGACCTAGGGGCAAGTTGGGCCTCTTGCTCTCCCTGCTGCCCTGAGGCTGCTGGGCCAAAGACTTCTTGGGCGTCCAGCCCTTTGCTGGTCCCTTCCCTCTGACGAGGCCCTCTGAGCTCCAGCACCTTGCAGTGTGGAGACAGCACCTGCCAGCAATCTCCTCTCCAAGGAGGCCTCAACCGAGGCCTAGGCCCAGGGGAAAGGCACCAGCGGGGATGAGCCTGGGGAGGCGCCCGGGCATGTCTGGACCCAGTCCCCGCAGCCTGCCCCTTGGTGGGGCAGTACCCCTGGAGGCCAGGAAGGTCTGGGAAAGGCTGGCCAGGGGCAGTGGACCTGCTGGGTCCTGCCCCTGGCCTGTGGGACCTCTGAGCACAACCGGCCCTCTCCCACTGGAAGACCTCCCCGGCTGCCTCCAAAGTCCTGTTTGCCAACACTCCCACCCACTGTTCACGCCAGACTTGCACAATGCTCCCAAGCCCGGGAGAAAAGCGCTTCGGGGTGGTGCTCTCTCCGGGCCCTTGCCCCTGAGCCTGGGGGCAAGGCATGGGGAACACACTCCCAGGCCAAGGCAGAACCACATGCTCACGTCTGTTCCTGTCCCCTGCACCGGCAGAGAGCTTGGGGGAGCCAGAGTCTGTCAGGCAGCTGCTGGGTTGGCCGCCTGTGTGGGAAGGGGCAGAGCCGCCCTAGGGGCAAGTTGGGCCTCTTGCTCTCTCTGCTGCCCTGAGGCTGCTGGGCCAAAGACGTCTTGGGCATCCAGCCCCTTACTGGTCCCTTCCCTCTGACGAGGCCCTCTGAGCTCCAGCACCTTGCAGTGTGGAGACAGCCCCTGCCAGCAACCTCCTCTCCAAGGAGGCCTCAACCGAGGCCTAGGCCCAGGGGAAAGGCACCAGCGGGGATGAGCCTGGGGAGGCGCCCGGGGATGTCTGGACCCAGTCCCCGCAGCCTGCCCCTTGGTGGGGCAGTAACCCCGGAGGCCAGGAAGGTCTGGGCAAGGCTGGCCAGGGTCAGGGGCCCTGCTGGGTCCTGCCCCTGGCCTGTGGGGCCTCTGAGCACAACCGGCCCTCTCCCACTGGAAGACCTCCCCGGCTGCCTCCAAAGTCCTGTTTACAAGCACACCCGCCCACTGTTCCCGCCAGGCGCGCACAATGCTCCCAAGCCCGGGAGAAAAGCGCTTCGGGGTGGTGGTCTCTCCGGGCCCTTGCCCCTGAGCCTGGGGGCCAGGCAGGGGATCCACAGTCCCAGGCCAAGGCACAACAACATGCACACGTCTGTTCTTGCCCCCTCCACCGGCAGAGAGCTGGGGGGAGCCAGAGTCTGTCAGGCAGCTGCTGGGCTGGCCGCCTGTGTGGGAAGGGGCAGAGCCGACCTAGGGGCAAGTTGGGCCTCTTGCTCTCCCTGCTGCCCTGAGGCTGCTGGGCCAAAGAGGTCTTGGGCATCCAGCCCCTTGCTGGTCCCTTCCCTCTGACGAGGCCCTCTGAGCTCCAGCACCTTGCAGTGTGGAGACAGCCCCTGCCAGCAACCTCCTCTCCAAGGAGGCCTCAACCGAGGCCTAGGCACAGGGGAAAGGCACCAGCGGGGATGAGCCAGTGGAGGCGCACGGGCATATCAGGACCCAGTCCCTGCAGCCTGCCCCTTGGTGGGGCAGTACCCCCGGAGGCCAGGAAGGTCTGGGCAAGGCTGGCCAGGGGCAGGGTCCCTGCTGGGTCCTGCCCCTGGCCTGTGGGGCCTCTGAGCACAACCGGCCCTCTCCCACTGGAAGACCTCCCCGGCTGCCTCCAAAGGCGGGTTTGCCAACACTCCCGCCCGCTGTTCCCGCCAGGCACGCACAACGCTCCCAAGGCCAGGAGAAAAGCGCTTCGGGGTGTTGCTCTCTCCGGGCCCTTGCCCCTGAGCCTGGGGTCCAGGCAGTGGGTCCACACTCCCAGACCAAGGCAGAACCACATGCACACGTCTGTTCCTGACCCCTGCACCGGCAGAGAGCTCGGGGGAGCCAGAGTCTGTCAGGCAGCTGCTGGGTTGGCTGCCTGTGTGGGAAGGGGCAGAGCCGACCTAGGGGCAAGTTGGGCCTCTTGCTCTCCCTGCTGCCCTGAGGCTGCTGAGCCAAAGAGGTCTTGGGCATCCAGCCCCTTGCTGGTCCCTTCCCGCTGACGAGGCCCTCTGAGCTCCAGCACCTTGCAGTGTGGAGACAGCCCCTGCCAGCAACCTCCTCTCCAAGGAGGCCTCAACCGAGGCCTAGGCCAAGGGGAAAGGCACCAGCGGGGATGAGCCTGGGGAGGCGCCCGGGCATCTCTGGACCCAGGCCCCGCAGCCTGCCCCTTAGTGGGGCAGTACCCCCGGAGGCCAGGAAGGTCTGGGCAAGGCTGGCCAGGGGCAGGGGCCCTGCTGCGTCCTGCCCCTGGCCTGTGGGGCCTCTGAGCACAACCGGCCCTCTCCCACTGGAAGACCTCCCCGGCTGCCTCCAAGGCCGGTTTGCAAGCGCTCCCGCCCACTGTTCCCAGCAGGCGTGCACAATGCTCCCAAGCCCGGGAGAAAAGCGCTTCAGGGTGGTGCTCTCTCCGGGCCCTTGCCCCTGAGCCTGGGGGCAAGGCAGGGTGTCCACACTCCCAGGACAAGGCAGAACCACATACACACGTCTGATCTGCCCCCTGCACCGGCAGAGAGCTCGGGGGAGCCAGAGTCTGTCAGGCAGCTGCTGGGCTGGCCGCCTGTGTTGGAAGGGGCAGAGCCGACCTAGGGGCAAGTTGGGCCTCTTGCTCTCCCTGCTGCCCTGAGGCTGCTGGGCCAAAGAGGTCTAGGGCATCCAGCCCCTTGCTGGTCCCTTCCCTCTGACGAGGCCCTCTGAGCTCCAGCACCTTTCAGTGTGGAGACAGCCCCTGCCAGCAACCTCCTCTCCAAGGAGGCCTCAACCGAGGCCTAGGCCCAGGGGAAAGGCACCACCGGGGATGAGCCTGGGGAGGCGCTCGGGCATGTCTGGACCCAGTCCCCGCAGCCTGCCCCTTGGTGGGGCAGTACCCCCGGAGGCCAGGAAGGTCTGGGCAAGGCTGCCAGGGGCAGGGACACTGCTGGGTCCTGCCCCTGGCCTGTGGGGCGTCTGAGCACAACCGGCACTCTCCCGCTGGAAGACTTCCCCGTCTGCCTCGAAAGGCCGGTTTGCAAGCACTCCCGCCCGCTGTTCCCGCCAGGCACGCACAATGCTCCCAAGCCCGGGAGAAAAGCGCTTCGGGGTGGTGCTCTCTCCGGGCCCTTGCCCCTGAGCCTGGGGGCAAGGCATGGGGAACACACTCCCAGGCCAAGGCAGAACCACATGCCCACGTCTGTTCCTGTCCCCTGCACCGGCAGAGAGCTTGGGGGAGCCAGAGTCTGTCAGGCAGCTGCTGGGTTGGCCGCCTGTGTGGGAAGGGGCAGAGCCGCCCTAGGGGCAAGTTGGGCCTCTTGCTCTCCCTGCTGCCCTGAGGCTGCTGGGCCAAAGACGTCTTGGGCATCCAGCCCCTTACTGGTCCCTTCCCTCTGACGAGGCCCTCTGAGCTCCAGCACCTTGCAGTGTGGAGACAGCCCCTGCCAGCAACCTCCTCTCCAAGGAGGCCTCAACCGAGGCCTAGGCCCAGGGGAAAGGCACCAGCGGGGATGAGCCAGGGGAGGCGCCCGAGCATGTCTGGACCCAGTCCCCGCAGCCTGCCGCTTGGTGGGGCAGTACCCCCGGAGGCCAGGAAGGTCTGGGTAAGACTGGCCAGGGGCAGGGGCCCTGCTGGGTCCTGCCCCTGGCCTGTGGGGCCTCTGAGCACAACCGGCCCTCTCCCACTGGAAGACCTCCCCGGCTGCCTCCAAAGGCCGGTTTGCAAGCGCTCCCGGCCACTGTTACCAGCAGGCGGGCACAATGCTCCTAAGCCCGGAAGAAAAGCGCTTCAGGGTGGTGGTCTCTCCGGGCCCTTGCCCCTGAGCCTGGGGGCAAGGCAGGGTGTCCACACTCCCAGGCCAAGGCAGAACCACATGCACACGTCTGACCTGCCCCCTGCACCGGCAGAGAGCTCGGGGGAGCCAGAGTCTGTCAGGCAGCTGCTGGGCTGGCCGCCTGTGTGGGAAGTGGCAGAGCCGACCTAGGGGCAAGTTGGGCCTCTTGCTCTCCCTGCTGCCCTGAGGCTGCTGGGCCAAAGAGGTCTTGGGCATCCAGCCCCTTGCTGGTCCCTTCCCTCTGACGAGGCCCTCTGAGCTCCAGCACCTTTCAGTGTGGAGACAGCCCCTGCCAGCAACCTCCTCTCCAAGGAGGCCTCAACCGAGGCCTAGGCCCAGGGGAAAGGCACCAGCGGGGATGAGCCTGGGGAGGCGCTCGGGCATGTCTGGACCCAGTCCCCGCAGCCTGCCCCTTGGTGGGGCAGTACCCCCGGAGGCCAGGAAGGTCTGGGCAAGGCTGCCAGGGGCAGGGACACTGCTGGGTCCTGCCCCTGGCCTGTGGGGCGTCTGAGCACAACCGGCACTCTCCCGCTGGAAGACCTCCCCGTCTGCCTCGAAAGGCCGGTTTGCAAGCACTCCCGCCCGCTGTTCCCGCCAGGCACGCACAATGCTCCCAAGCCCGGGAGAAAAGCGCTTCGGGGTGGTGCTCTCTCCGGGCCCTTGCCCCTGAGCCTGGGGGCAAGGCATGGGGAACACACTCCCAGGCCAAGGCAGAACCACATGCCCACGTCTGTTCCTGTCCCCTGCACCGGCAGAGAGCTTGGGGGAGCCAGAGTCTGTCAGGCAGCTGCTGGGTTGGCCGCCTGTGTGGGAAGGGGCAGAGCCGCCCTAGGGGCAAGTTGGGCCTCTTGCTCTCCCTGCTGCCCTGAGGCTGCTGGGCCAAAGACGTCTTGGGCATCCAGCCCCTTACTGGTCCCTTCCCTCTGACGAGGCCCTCTGAGCTCCAGCACCTTGCAGTGTGGAGACAGCCCCTGCCAGCAACCTCCTCTCCAAGGAGGCCTCAACCGAGGCCTAGGCCCAGGGGAAAGGCACCAGCGGGGATGAGCCAGGGGAGGCGCCCGAGCATGTCTGGACCCAGTCCCCGCAGCCTGCCCCTTGGTGGGGCAGTACCCCCGGAGGCCAGGAAGGTCTGGGTAAGACTGGCCAGTGGCAGGGGCCCTGCTGGGTCCTGCCCCTGGCCTGTGGGGCCTCTGAGCACAACCGGCCCTCTCCCACTGGAAGACCTCCCCGGCTGCCTCCAAAGGCCGGTTTGCAAGCGCTCCCGGCCACTGTTACCAGCAGGCGGGCACAATGCTCCTAAGCCCGGAAGAAAAGCGCTTCAGGGTGGTGGTCTCTCCGGGCCCTTGCCCCTGAGCCTGGGGGCAAGGCAGGGTGTCCACACTCCCAGGCCAAGGCAGAACCACATGCACACGTCTGACCTGCCCCCTGCACCGGCAGAGAGCTCGGGGGAGCCAGAGTCTGTCAGGCAGCTGCTGGGCTGGCCGCCTGTGTGGGAAGTGGCAGAGCCGACCTAGGGGCAAGTTGGGCCTCTTGCTCTCCCTGCTGCCCTGAGGCTGCTGGGTCAAAGAGGTCTTGGGCATCCAGCCCTTTGCTGGTCCTTTCCCTCTGACGAGGCCCTCTGAGCTCCAGCACCTTGCAGTGTGCAGACAGCCCCTGCCGGCAACCTCCTCTCCAAGGAGGCCTCAACCGAGGCCTAGGCCCAGGGGAAAGGCACCAGCGGGGATGAGCCTGGGGAGGCGCCCGGGCATGTCTGGACCCAGGCCCCGCAGCCTGCCCCTTGGTGGGGTAGTACCCCCGGAGTCCAGGAAGGTCTGGGCAAGGCTGCCAGAGGCAGGGACACTGCTGGGTCCTGCCCCTGGCCTGTGGGGCCTCTGAGAACAACTGGCACTCTCCCGCTGGAAGACCTCCCCGGCTGCCTCCAAAGGCTGGTTTGCAAGCACTCAATCCCGCTGTTCACGCCAGCTGCGGACAATGCTCCCAAGCCCGGGAGAAAAGCATTTTGGGGTGGTGCTCACTCCGGGCTTTGGAAGACCTCCCCGGCTGCCTCCAAGGCCGGTTTGCAAGCACTTCTGCCTGCTGTTCCCGCCACCCGCGCACAATGCTCCCAAGCCCGGGAGAAAAGCGTTTCGGGGTGGTGTTCTCTCTGGACCCAAGAAAGACCTCCCGGGCTGCCCCCAAATGCCGGTTTGCAAGCACTCCCACTCACTGTTCCCGCCATCCGTGCAAATGCTCCAAGCCCAGGAGAAAAGCCCTTCAGGGTGGTGCTCTCTCCCGGCCCTTGGAAGACCTCCCCGGCTGCCTCCAAAGGCTGGATTTCAAGTACTCCCTCCCGCTGTCCCGCCAGCCGCACACAATGCTCCCAATCACGGGAGAAAAGCGCTTCGGCGTGGTGCTCTCTACGGGCCCTTGGAAGACCTCCCCGTTTGTCTCCAAAGGCCGGTTTGCAAGCACTCATGCCCGCTGTTCCCGCCAGCCGCGCACAATGCTCCCAAGCCTAGGAGAAAAGCGCTTCGGGGTGGTGCTCTCTCCCGGCCCTTGGAAGACCTCCCCGGCTGCCTCCAAAGGCCGGTTTGCAAGCACTCAATCCCGCTGTTCCCGCCAGCCGCGCACAATGCTCCCAAGCCCGGGAGAAAAGCGCTTCGGGGTGGTGCTCTCTCCCGGCCCTTGGAAGACCTCCCCGGCTGCCTCCAAAGGCTGGTTTTCAAGAACTCCCTCCCGCTGACCCGCCAGCCGCACACAATGCTCCCAAGCCCGGGAGAAAAGCATTTTGAGGTGGTCTCTCTCCGGGCCCTTGGAAGACTCCCCGGCTGCCTCTAAAGGCCGGTTTGCAAGCACTCATGTCCTCTGTTCCCGACAGCCGCGAACAATGCTCCCAATTCCGTGAGAAAAGTGCTTCGGGATGGTGCTCTCTCAGGCCCTTGGAAGACCTCCCAAGCTGCCTCCAAAGGCCGGTTTGCAAGCACTCCCGCCCGCTGTTCCCGCCAGCCTCGCACAATGCTCCCAAGCCCGGGAGAAAAGCGCTTCGGGGTGGTGTTCTCTCCGTGCCAATGGAGGACCTCCCTGGCTGCCCCCAAAGGCCGGTTTGCAAGCACTCCCACTCGCTGTTCCGGCCAGCCACGCACAATCCTCCAAAACCCCGGAGAAAAGCGCTTCGGGGTGGTGTTCTCTCCGTGCCCATGGAAGACCTCCCGGGGTGCCCCCAACGGCCGGTTTGGAAGCACTCCCACTCGCTGTTCCCGCCATCCGCGCACAATGCTCCCAAGCCCGGGAGAAAAGCATTTTGGGGTGGTGCTCACACCGGGCCCTGGAAGACCTCCCCGGCTGCCTCCAAAGGACGGTTTTCAAGCACTCCTGCCTGCTGTTCCCGCCACCCGCGCACAATGCTCCCAAGACCGGGAGAAAAGCGCTTCGGGGTGGTGCTCTCTACAGGCCCTTGGAAGACCTCCCCGGCTGCCTCCAAAGGCCGGTTTGCAAGGACTCCTTCCTGCTGTTCCCGCCATCCACGCAAAATGCTCCCAAGCCCGGGAGAAAAGCATTTTGGGGTGGTGCTCACACCGGGCCCTGGAAGACCTCCCCGGCTGCCTCCAAAGGACGGTTTTCAAGCACTCCTGCCTGCTGTTCCCGCCACCCGCGCACAATGCTCCCAAGCCCGGGAGAAAAGCGCTTCGGGGTGGTGCTCTCTACAGGCCCTTGGAAGACCTCCCCGGCTGCCTCCAAAGGCCGGTTTGCAAGGACTCCTTCCTGCTGTTCCCGCCAGCCACGCACAATGCTCCCAAGCCCGGGAGAAAAGCATTTTGGGGTGGTGCTCACACCGGGCCCTGGAAGACCTCCCCGGCTGCCTCCAAAGGCCGGTTTGCAAGGACTCCTTCCTGCTGTTCCCGCCATCCACGCAAAATGCTCCCAAGCCCGGGAGAAAAGCATTTTGGGGTGGTGCTCACTCCGGGCCCTTGGAAGACCTCCCCGGCTGCCTCCAAAGGCCAGTTTGCAAGCAGTCCTGCCTGCTGTTCCCGCCAGCCGCGCACAATGTTCCCAAGCCCGGGAGAAAAGCGCTTCGGGGTGGTGCTCTCTCCGGGCACTTTCAAGACCTCCCCGGCTGCCTCCAAAGGCCGGTTTGTAAGTACTCATTCCCGCTGCTTCCGCCAGCCACGCACAATGCTCCCAAGCCCGGGAGAAAAGCATTTTGGGGTGGTGCTCTCTCCGGGCCCTTGGAAGACCTCCCGGGCTGCCTGCAAAGGCCGGTTTGCAAGCATTCATGTCCGTTGTTCCCGACAGCCGCGCACAATGCTCCCAAGCCCGAGAGAAAAGCATTTTGGGGTGGTGATCAGTCCGGCCCTTGGAAGACCTCCCCGGCTGCCTCCAAAGGACAGTTTGCAAGCACTCATGCCCGCTGTTCCTGCCAGCCGCGCACAATGCTCCCAAGACCGTGAGAAAAGCGCTTCGGGGTGGTGTTCTCTCAGGGACCATGGAGGACCTCCCCGGCTGCCCCCAAAGGCCGGTTTGCAAGCATTCCCACTCGCTGTTCCCGCCAGGCACACACAATGTTCCAAAACCCCGGAGAAAAGCGCTTCGGGGTGGTGGTCTCTCCGGGCCCCTGCCCCTGAGCCTGGGGGCCAGGCAGGGGATCCACAGTCCCAGGCCAAGGCAGAACCACATGCACACGTCTGTTCCTGCCCCCTCCACCGGCAGAGAGCTGGGGGGAGCCAGAGTCTGTCAGGCAGCTGCTGGGCTGGCCGCCTGTGTGGGAAGGGGCAGACCCGACCTAGGGGCAAGTTGGGCCTCTTGCTCTCCCTGCTGCCCTGAGGCTGCTGGGCCAAAGAGGTCTTGGGCATCCAGCCCCTTGCTGGTCCCTTCCCTCTGACGAGGCCCTCTGAGCTCCAGCACCTTGCAGTGTGGAGACAGCCCCTGCCAGCAACCTCCTCTCCAAGGAGGCCTCAACCGAGGCCTAGGCCCAGGGGAAAGGCACCAGCGGAGATGAGCCAGTGGAGGCGCCCGGGCATGTCTGGACCCAGTCCCCGCAGCCTGCCCCTTGGTGGGGCAGTACCCCCGGAGGCCAGGAAGGTCTGGGCAAGGCTGCGAGGGGCAGGGGCCCTGCTGGGTCGTGCCCCTGGCCTGTGGGGCGTCTGAGCACAACCGGCACTCTCCCGCTGGAAGACCTCCCCGTCTGCCTCCAAAGGCCGGTTTGCAAGCACTCCCACCCGCTGTTCCCGCCAGGCACGCACAATGCTCCCAAGCCCGGGAGAAAAGCGCTTCGGGGTGGTGCTCTCTCCGGGCCCTTGCCCCTGAGCCTGGGGGCCAGGCAGTTGGAACACACTCCCAGGCCAATGCAGAACGACATGCACACGTCTGTTCCTGCCCCCTACACCGGCAGAGAGCTCGGGGGAGCCAGAGTCTCTCAGGCAGGTGCTGGGCTGGCCGCCTGTGTGGGAAGGGGCAGAGCCGACCTAGGGGCAAGTTGGGCCTCTTGCTCTCCCTGCTGCCCTGAGGCTGCTGGGCCAAAGACGTCTTGGGCATCCAGCCCTTTGCTGGTCCCTTCCCTCTGACGAGGCCCTCTGAGCTCCAGCACCTTGCAGTGTGGAGACAGCACCTGCCAGCAATCTCCTCTCCAAGGAGGCCTCAACCGAGGCCTAGGCCCAGGGGAAAGGCACCAGCGGAGATGAGCCAGTGGAGGCGCCCGGGCATGTCTGGACCCAGTCCCCGCAGCATGCCCCTTGGTGGGGCAGTACCCCCGGAGGCCAGGAAGGTCTGGGCAAGGCTGCGAGGGGCAGGGGCCCTGCTGGGTCGTGCCCCTGGCCTGTGGGGCGTCTGAGCACAACCGGCACTCTCCCGCTGGAAGACCTCCCCGTCTGCCTCCAAAGGCCGGTTTGCAAGCACTCCCGCCCGCTGTTCCCGCCAGGCACGCACAATGCTCCCAAGCCCGGGAGAAAAGCGCTTCGGGGTGGTGCTCTCTCCGGGCCCTTGCCCCTGAGCCTGGGGGCCAGGCAGTTGGAACACACTCCCAGGCCAATGCAGAACGACATGCACACGTCTGTTCCTGCCCCCTACACCGGCAGAGAGCTCGGGGGAGCCAGAGTCTCTCAGGCAGGTGCTGGGCTGGCCGCCTGTGTGGGAAGGGGCAGAGCCGACCTAGGGGCAAGTTGGGCCTCTTGCTCTCCCTGCTGCCCTGAGGCTGCTGGGCCAAATACGTCTTGGGCATCCAGCCCTTTGCTGGTCCCTTCCCTCTGACGAGGCCCTCTGAGCTCCAGCACCTTGCAGTGTGGAGACAGCACCTGCCAGCAATCTCCTCTCCAAGGAGGCCTCAACCGAGGCCTAGGCCCAGGGGAAAGGCACCAGCGGGGATGAGCCTGGGGAGGCGCCCGGGCATGTCTGGACCCAGTCCCCGCAGCCTGCCCCTTGGTGGGGCAGTACCCCTGGAGGCCAGGAAGGTCTGGGCAAGGCTGACCAGGGGCAGGGGACCTGCTGGGTCCTGCCCCTGGCCTGTGGGGCCTCTGAGCACAACCGGCCCTCTCCCACTGGAAGACCTCCCCGGCTGCCTCCAAAGGCCGTTTTGCACGCACTCCCGCCCACTGTTCCCACCAAGCGCGCACAATGCTCCCAAGCCCGGGAGAAAAGCGCTTCGGGGTGGTGCTCTCTCCGGGCCCTTGCCCCTGAGCCTGGGGGCCAGGCAGGGGGTCCACACTCCCAGGCCAAGGCAGAAACACATGCACACGTCTGTTCCTGACCCCTGCACTGGCAGAGAGCTCGGGGGAGCCAGAGTCTGTCAGGCAGCTGCTGGGCTGGCCGCCTTTGTGGGAAGGGGCAGAGCCGACCTAGGGGCAAGTTGGGCCTCTTGCTCTCCCCGCTGCCCTGAGGCTGCTGGGCCAAAGAGGTCTTGGGCATCCAGCCCTTTGCTTGTCCCTTCCCTCTGACGAGGCCCTCTGAGCTCCAGCACCTTGCAGTGTGGAGACAGCCCCTGCCAGCAACCTCCTCTCCAAGGAGGCCTCAACCGAGACCTAGGACCAGGGGAAAGGCACCAGCGGGGATGAGCCTGGGGAGGCGCCCGGGCATGTCTGGACCCAGTCCCCGCAGCCTGCCCCTTGGTGGGGCAGTACCCCCGGAGGCCAGGAAGGTCTGGGAAAGGCTGGCCAGGGGCAGGGGACCTGCTGGGTCCTGCCCCTGGCCTGTGGGGCCTCTGAGCACAACCCGCCCTCTCTCACTGGAAGACCTCCCCGGCTGCCTCCAAAGTCCTGTTTGCCAACACTCCCACCCGCTGTTCACGCCAGACTTGCACAATGCTCCCAAGCCCGGGAGAAAAGCGCTTCGGGGTGGTGGTCTCTCTGGGCCCTTGCCCCTGAGCCTGGGAGCAATGCATGGGGAACACACTCCCAGGCCAAGGCAGAACCACATGCCCACGTCTGTTCCTGTCCCCTGCACCGGCAGAGAGCTTGGGGGAGCCAGAGTCTGTCAGGCAGCTGCTGGGTTGGCCGCCTGTGTGGGAAGGGGCAGAGCCGCCCTAGGGGCAAGTTGGGCCTCTTGCTCTCCCTGCTGCCCTGAGGCTGCTGGGCCAAAGACGTCTTGGGCATCCAGCCCCTTACTGGTCCCTTCCCTCTGACGAGGCCCTCTGAGCTCCAGCAACTTGCAGTGTGGAGACAGCCCCTGCCAGCAACCTCCTCTCCAAGGAGGCCTCAACCGAGGCCTAGGCCCAGGGGAAAGGCACCAGCGGGGATGAGCCAGGGGAGGCGCCCGAGCATGTCTGGACCCAGTCCCCGCAGCCTGCCCCTTGGTGGGGCAGTACCCCCGGAGGCCAGGAAGGTCTGGGTAAGGCTGGCCAGGGGCAGGGGCCCTGCTGGGTCCTGCCCCTGGCCTGTGGGGCCTCTGAGCACAACCGGCCCTCTCCCACTGGAAGACCTCCCCGGCTGCCTCCAAAGGCCGGTTTGCAAGCGCTCCCGGCCACTGTTACCAGCAGGCGGCACAATGCTCCTAAGCCCGGAAGAAAAGCGCTTCAGGGTGGTGCTCTCTCTGGGCCCTTGCCCCTGAGCCTGGGGGCAAGGCAGGGTGTCCACACTCCCAGGCCAAGGCAGAACCACATGCACACGTCTGATCTGCCCCCTGCACCGGCAGAGAGCTCGGGGGAGCCAGAGTCTGTCAGGCAGCTGCTGGGCTGGCCGCCTGTGTGGGAAGTGGCAGAGCCGACCTAGGGGCAAGTTGGGCCTCTTGCTCTCCCTGCTGCCCTGAGGCTGCTGGGCCATAGAGGTCTTGGGCATCCAGCCCCTTGCTGGTCCCTTCCCTCTGACGAGGCCCTCTGAGCTCCAGCACCTTGCAGTGTGGAGACAGCCCCTGCCAGCAACCTCCTCTCCAAGGAGGCCTCAACCGAGGCCTAGGCCCAGGGGAAAGGCACCAGCGGGGATGAGCCTGGGGAGGCGCCCGGGCATGTCTGGACCCAGTCCCCGCAGCCTGCCCCTTGGTGGGGCAGTACCCCCGGAGGCCAGGAAGGTCTGGGCAAGGCTGGCCAGGGGCAGGGGCCCTGCTGGGTCCTGCCCCTGGCCTGTGGGGCCTCTGAGCACAACCGGCCCTCTCCCACTGGAAGAACTCCCCGGCTCCCTCCAAAGGCCAGTTTGCCAACACTCCCGCCCTCTGTTCCCGCCAGGCACGCACAATGCTCCCAAGCCCGGGAGAAAAGCGCTTCGGGGTGGTGCTCTCCTCGGGCCATTGCCCCTGAGCCTGGGGTCCAGGCAGTTGGTCCACACTCCCAGACCAAGGCAGAACCACATGCACACGTCTGTTCCTGACCCCTGCACCGGCAGAGAGTTCGGGGGAGCCAGAGTCTGTCAGGCAGCTGCTGGGCTGGCCGCCTGTGTGGGAAGGGGCAGAGCCGACCTAGGGGCAAGTTGGGCCTCTTCCTCTCCCTGCTGCCCTGAGGCTGCTGGGCCAAAGAGGTCTTGGGCATCCAGCCCCTTGCTGGTCCCTTCCCTCTGACGAGGCCCTCTGAGCTCCAGCACCTTGCAGTGTGGAGACAGCCCCTGCCAGCAACATCCTCTCCAAGGAGGCCTCAACCGAGGCCTAGGCCCAGGGGAAAGGCACCAGCGGGGATGAGCCTGGGGAGGCGCCCGGGCATGTCTGGACCCAGTCCCCACAGCCTGCCCCTTGGTGGGGCAGTACCCCCGGAGGCCAGGAAGATCTGGGCAAGGCTGGCCAGGGGCAGGGGCCCTGCTGGGTCCTCCCCATGGCCTCTGGGGCCTCTGAGCACAACCGGCCCTCTCCCACTGGAAGACCTCCCCGGCTGCCTCCAAAGGCCGGTTTGCAAGCACTCCCGCCCACTGTTCCCGCCAGGCGCGCACAATGCTCCCAAGCCCGGGAGAAAAGCGCTTCGGGGTGGTGCTCTCTCCGGGCCCTTGCCCCTGAGCCTGTGGGCAAGGCAGGGGGAACACACTCCCAGACCAAGGCAGAAACACATGCACACGTCTGTTCCTGTCCCCTGCACCGGCAGAGAGCTCGGGGGAGCCAGAGTCTCTCAGGCAGGTGCTGGGCTGGCCGCCTGTGTGGGAAGGGGCAGAGCCGACCTAGGGGCAAGGTGGGCCTCTTGCTCTCCCTGCTGCCCTGAGGCTGCAGGGCCAAAGACGTCTTGGGCATCCAGCCCCTTACTGGTCCCTTCCCTCTGACGAGGCCCTCTGAGCTCCAGCACCTTGCAGTGTGGAGACAGCCCCTGCCAGCAATCTCCTCTCCAAGGAGGCCTCAACCGAGGCCTAGGCCCAGGGGAAAGGTACCAGCGGGGTTGAGCCAGGGGAGGTGCCCGGGCATGTCTGGACCCTGTCCCCGCAGCCTGCCCCTTGGTGGGGCAGTACCCCCGGAGGCCAGGAAGGTCTGGGCAAGGCTGGCCAGGGGCAGGGGCCCTGCTGGGTCCTGCCCCTGGCCTGTGGGGCCTCTGAGCACAACCGGCCCTCTCCCACTGGAAGACCTCCCCGGCTGCCTCCAAAGGCCGGTTTGCAAGCACTCCCGCCCACTGTTCCCGCCAGGCGCGCACAATGCTCCCAAGCCCGGGAGAAAAGCGCTTCGGGGTGGTGGTCTCTCCGGGCCCTTGCCCCTGAGCCTGGGGGCCAGGCAGGGGATCCACAGTCCCAGGCCAAGGCACAACAACATGCACACGTCTGTTCCTGCCCCCTCCACCGGCAGAGAGCTGGGGGGAGCCAGAGTCTGTCAGGCAGCTGCTGGGCTGGCCGCCTGTGTGGGAAGGGGCAGAGCCGACCTAGGGGCAAGTTGGGCCTCTTGCTCTCCCTGCTGCCCTGAGGCTGCTGGGTCAAAGAGGTCTTGGGCATCCAGCCCTTTGCTGGTCCTTTCCCTCTGACGAGGCCCTCTGAGCTCCAGCACCTTGCAGTGTGGAGACAGCCCCTGCCGGCAACCTCCTCTCCAAGGAGGCCTCAACCGAGGCCTAGGCCCAGGGGAAAGGCACCAGCGGGGATGAGCCTGGGGAGGCGCCCGGGCATGTCTGGACCCAGGCCCCGCAGCCTGCCCCTTGGTGGGGTAGTACCCCCGGAGGCCAGGAAGGTCTGGGCAAGGCTACCAGAGGCAGGGACACTGCTGGGTCCTGCCCCTGGCCTGTGGGGCCTCTGAGAACAACTGGCACTCTCCCGCTGGAAGACCTCCCCGGCTGCCTCCAAAGGCTGGTTTGCAAGCACTCAATCCCGCTGTTCACGCCAGCTGCGGACAATGCTCCCAAGCCCGGGAGAAAAGCATTTTGGGGTGGTGCTCACTCCGGGCTTTGGAAGACCTCCCCGGCTGCCTCCAAGGCTGGTTTGCAAGCACTTCTGCCTGCTGTTCCCGCCACCCGCGCACAATGCTCCCAAGCCCGGGAGAAAAGCGTTTCGGGGTGGTGTTCTCTCTGGACCCAAGAAAGACCTCCCGGGCTGCCCCCAAATGCCGGTTTGCAAGCACTCCCACTCACTGTTCCCGCCATCCGTGCAAATGCTCCAAGCCCAGGAGAAAAGCCCTTCAGGGTGGTGCTCTCTCCCGGCCCTTGGAAGACCTCCCCGGCTGCCTCCAAAGGCTGGATTTCAAGTACTCCCTCCCGCTGTCCCGCCAGCCGCACACAATGCTCCCAATCACGGGAAAAAAGCGCTTCGGGGTGGTGCTCTCTACGGGCCCTTGGAAGACCTCCCCGTCTGCCTCCAAAGGCCGGTTTGCAAGCACTCCCGCCCGCTGTTCCCGCCAGGCACGCACAATGCTCCCAAGCCTGGGAGAAAAGCGCTTCGGGGTGGTGCTCTCTCCGGGCCCTTGCCCCTGAGCCTGGGGGCCAGGCAGTTGGAACACACTCCCAGGCCAATGCAGAACGACATGCACACGTCTGTTCCTGCCCCCTACACCGGCAGAGAGCTCGGGGGAGCCAGAGACTGCCAGGCTGCTGCTGGGCTGGCTGCCTGTGTGGGACGGGGCAGAGCCGACCTAGGGGCAAGTTGGGCCTCTTGCTCTCCCTGCTGCCCTGAGGCTGCTGGGCCAAAGACTTCTTGGGCGTCCAGCCCTTTGCTGGTCCCTTCCCTCTGACGAGGCCCTCTGAGCTCCAGCACCTTGCAGTGTGGAGACAGCACCTGCCAGCAATCTCCTCTCCAAGGAGGCCTCAACCGAGGCCTAGGCCCAGGGGAAAGGAACCAGCGGGGATGAGCCTGGGGAGGCGCCCGGGCATGTCTGGACCCAGTCCCCGCAGCCTGCCCCTTGGTGGGGCAGTACCCCTGGAGGCCAGGAAGGTCTGGGAAAGGCTGGCCAGGGGCAGTGGACCTGCTGGGTCCTGCCCCTGGCCTGTGGGACCTCTGAGCACAACCGGCCCTCTCCCACTGGAAGACCTCCCCGGCTGCCTCCAAAGTCCTGTTTGCCAACACTCCCACCCACTGTTCACGCCAGACTTGCACAATGCTCCCAAGCCCGGGAGAAAAGCGCTTCGGGGTGGTGCTCTCTCCGGGCCCTTGCCCCTGAGCCTGGGGGCAAGGCATGGGGAACACACTCCCAGGCCAAGGCAGAACCACATGCTCACGTCTGTTCCTGTCCCCTGCACCGGCAGAGAGCTTGGGGGAGCCAGAGTCTGTCAGGCAGCTGCTGGGTTGGCCGCCTGTGTGGGAAGGGGCAGAGCCGCCCTAGGGGCAAGTTGGGCCTCTTGCTCTCCCTGCTGCCCTGAGGCTGCTGGGCCAAAGACGTCTTGGGCATCCAGCCCCTTACTGGTCCCTTCCCTCTGACGAGGCCCTCTGAGCTCCAGCACCTTGCAGTGTGGAGACAGCCCCTGCCAGCAACCTCCTCTCCAAGGAGGCCTCAACCGAGGCCTAGGCCCAGGGGAAAGGCACCAGCGGGGATGAGCCTGGGGAGGCGCCCGGGGATGTCTGGACCCAGTCCCCGCAGCCTGCCCCTTGGTGGGGCAGTACCCCCGGAGGCCAGGAAGGTCTGGGCAAGGCTGGCCAGGGTCAGGGGCCCTGCTGGGTCCTGCCCCTGGCCTGTGGGGCCTCTGAGCACAACCGGCCCTCTCCCACTGGAAGACCTCCCCGGCTGCCTCCAAAGTCCTGTTTACAAGCACACCCGCCCACTGTTCCCGCCAGGCGCGCACAATGCTCCCAAGCCCGGGAGAAAAGCGCTTCGGGGTGGTGGTCTCTCCGGGCCCTTGCCCCTGAGCCTGGGGGCCAGGCAGGGGATCCACAGTCCCAGGCCAAGGCACAACAACATGCACACGTCTGTTCTTGCCCCCTCCACCGGCAGAGAGCTGGGGGGAGCCAGAGTCTGTCAGGCAGCTGCTGGGCTGGCCGCCTGTGTGGGAAGGGGCAGAGCCGACCTAGGGGCAAGTTGGGCCTCTTGCTCTCCCTGCTGCCCTGAGGCTGCTGGGCCAAAGAGGTCTTGGGCATCCAGCCCCTTGCTGGTCCCTTCCCTCTGACGAGGCCCTCTGAGCTCCAGCACCTTGCAGTGTGGAGACAGCCCCTGCCAGCAACCTCCTCTCCAAGGAGGCCTCAACCGAGGCCTAGGCACAGGGGAAAGGCACCAGCGGGGATGAGCCAGTGGAGGCGCACGGGCATATCAGGACCCAGTCCCTGCAGCCTGCCCCTTGGTGGGGCAGTACCCCCGGAGGCCAGGAAGGTCTGGGCAAGGCTGGCCAGGGGCAGGGTCCCTGCTGGGTCCTGCCCCTGGCCTGTGGGGCCTCTGAGCACAACCGGCCCTCTCCCACTGGAAGACCTCCCCGGCTGCCTCCAAAGGCGGGTTTGCCAACACTCCCGCCCGCTGTTCCCGCCAGGCACGCACAACGCTCCCAAGGCCAGGAGAAAAGCGCTTCGGGGTGTTGCTCTCTCCGGGCCCTTGCCCCTGAGCCTGGGGTCCAGGCAGTGGGTCCACACTCCCAGACCAAGGCAGAACCACATGCACACGTCTGTTCCTGACCCCTGCACCGGCAGAGAGCTCGGGGGAGCCAGAGTCTGTCAGGCAGCTGCTGGGTTGGCTGCCTGTGTGGGAAGGGGCAGAGCCGACCTAGGGGCAAGTTGGGCCTCTTGCTCTCCCTGCTGCCCTGAGGCTGCTGAGCCAAAGAGGTCTTGGGCATCCAGCCCCTTGCTGGTCCCTTCCCGCTGACGAGGCCCTCTGAGCTCCAGCACCTTGCAGTGTGGAGACAGCCCCTGCCAGCAACCTCCTCTCCAAGGAGGCCTCAACCGAGGCCTAGGCCAAGGGGAAAGGCACCAGCGGGGATGAGCCTGGGGAGGCGCCCGGGCATCTCTGGACCCAGGCCCCGCAGCCTGCCCCTTAGTGGGGCAGTACCCCCGGAGGCCAGGAAGGTCTGGGCAAGGCTGGCCAGGGGCAGGGGCCCCGCTGCGTCCTGCCCCTGGCCTGTGGGGCCTCTGAGCACAACCGGCCCTCTCCCACTGGAAGACCTCCCCGGCTGCCTCCAAGGCCGGTTTGCAAGCGCTCCCGCCCACTGTTCCCATCAGGCGTGCACAATGCTCCCAAGCCCGGGAGAAAAGCGCTTCAGGGTGGTGCTCTCTCCGGGCCCTTGCCCCTGAGCCTGGGGGCAAGGCAGGGTGTCCACACTCCCAGGACAAGGCAGAACCACATACACACGTCTGATCTGCCCCCTGCACCGGCAGAGAGCTCGGGGGAGCCAGAGTCTGTCAGGCAGCTGCTGGGCTGGCCGCCTGTGTTGGAAGGGGCAGAGCCGACCTAGGGGCAAGTTGGGCCTCTTGCTCTCCCTGCTGCCCTGAGGCTGCTGGGCCAAAGAGGTCTTGGGCATCCAGCCCCTTGCTGGTCCCTTCCCTCTGACGAGGCCCTCTGAGCTCCAGCACCTTTCAGTGTGGAGACAGCCCCTGCCAGCAACCTCCTCTCCAAGGAGGCCTCAACCGAGGCCTAGGCCCAGGGGAAAGGCACCACCGGGGATGAGCCTGGGGAGGCGCTCGGACATGTCTGGACCCAGTCCCCGCAGCCTGCCCCTTGGTGGGGCAGTACCCCCGGAGGCCAGGAAGGTCTGGGCAAGGCTGCCAGGGGCAGGGACACTGCTGGGTCCTGCCCCTGGCCTGTGGGGCGTCTGAGCACAACCGGCACTCTCCCGCTGGAAGACCTCCCCGTCTGCCTCGAAAGGCCGGTTTGCAAGCACTCCCGCCCGCTGTTCCCGCCAGGCACGCACAATGCTCCCAAGCCCGGGAGAAAAGCGCTTCGGGGTGGTGCTCTTTCCGGGCCCTTGCCCCTGAGCCTGGGGGCAAGGCATGGGGAACACACTCCCAGGCCAAGGCAGAACCACATGCCCACGTCTGTTCCTGTCCCCTGCACCGGCAGAGAGCTTGGGGGAGCCAGAGTCTGTCAGGCAGCTGCTGGGTTGGCCGCCTGTGTGGGAAGGGGCAGAGCCGCCCTAGGGGCAAGTTGGGCCTCTTGCTCTCCCTGCTGCCCTGAGGCTGCTGGGCCAAAGACGTCTTGGGCATCCAGCCCCTTACTGGTCCCTTCCCTCTGACGAGGCCCTCTGAGCTCCAGCACCTTGCAGTGTGGAGACAGCCCCTGCCAGCAACCTCCTCTCCAAGGAGGCCTCAACCGAGGCCTAGGCCCAGGGGAAAGGCACCAGCGGGGATGAGCCAGGGGAGGCGCCCGAGCATGTCTGGACCCAGTCCCCGCAGCCTGCCCCTTGGTGGGGCAGTACCCCCGGAGGCCAGGAAGGTCTGGGTAAGACTGGCCAGTGGCAGGGGCCCTGCTGGGTCCTGCCCCTGGCCTGTGGGGCCTCTGAGCACAACCGGCCCTCTCCCACTGGAAGACCTCCCCGGCTGCCTCCAAAGGCCGGTTTGCAAGCGCTCCCGGCCACTGTTACCAGCAGGCGGGCACAATGCTCCTAAGCCCGGAAGAAAAGCGCTTCAGGGTGGTGGTCTCTCCGGGCCCTTGCCCCTGAGCCTGGGGGCAAGGCAGGGTGTCCACACTCCCAGGCCAAGGCAGAACCACATGCACACGTCTGACCTGCCCCCTGCACCGGCAGAGAGCTCGGGGGAGCCAGAGTCTGTCAGGCAGCTGCTGGGCTGGCCGCCTGTGTGGGAAGTGGCAGAGCCGACCTAGGGGCAAGTTGGGCCTCTTGCTCTCCCTGCTGCCCTGAGGCTGCTGGGTCAAAGAGGTCTTGGGCATCCAGCCCTTTGCTGGTCCTTTCCCTCTGACGAGGCCCTCTGAGCTCCAGCACCTTGCAGTGTGCAGACAGCCCCTGCCGGCAACCTCCTCTCCAAGGAGGCCTCAACCGAGGCCTAGGCCCAGGGGAAAGGCACCAGCGGGGATGAGCCTGGGGAGGCGCCCGGGCATGTCTGGACCCAGGCCCCGCAGCCTGCCCCTTGGTGGGGTAGTACCCCCGGAGTCCAGGAAGGTCTGGGCAAGGCTGCCAGAGGCAGGGACACTGCTGGGTCCTGCCCCTGGCCTGTGGGGCCTCTGAGAACAACTGGCACTCTCCCGCTGGAAGACCTTCCCGGCTGCCTCCAAAGGCTGGTTTGCAAGCACTCAATCCCGCTGTTCACGCCAGCTGCGGACAATGCTCCCAAGCCCGGGAGAAAAGCATTTTGGGGTGGTGCTCACTCCGGGCTTTGGAAGACCTCCCCGGCTGCCTCCAAGGCCGGTTTGCAAGCACTTCTGCCTGCTGTTCCCGCCACCCGCGCACAATGCTCCCAAGCCCGGGAGAAAAGCGTTTCGGGGTGGTGTTCTCTCTGGACCCAAGAAAGACCTCCCGGGCTGCCCCCAAATGCCGGTTTGCAAGCACTCCCACTCACTGTTCCCGCCATCCGTGCAAATGCTCCAAGCCCAGGAGAAAAGCCCTTCAGGGTGGTGCTCTCTCCCGGCCCTTGGAAGACCTCCCCGGCTGCCTCCAAAGGCTGGATTTCAAGTACTCCCTCCCGCTGTCCCGCCAGCCGCACACAATGCTCCCAATCACGGGAGAAAAGCGCTTCGGGGTGGTGCTCTCTACGGGCCCTTGGAAGACCTCCCCGTTTGTCTCCAAAGGCCGGTTTGCAAGCACTCATGCCCGCTGTTCCCGCCAGCCGCGCACAATGCTCCCAAGCCTAGGAGAAAAGCGCTTCGGGGTGGTGCTCTCTCCCGGCCCTTGGAAGACCTCCCCGGCTGCCTCCAAAGGCCGGTTTGCAAGCACTCAATCCCGCTGTTCCCGCCAGCCGCGCACAATGCTCCCAAGCCCGGGAGAAAAGCGCTTCGGGGTGGTGCTCTCTCCCGGCCCTTGGAAGACCTCCCCGGCTGCCTCCAAAGGCTGGTTTTCAAGAACTCCCTCCCGCTGACCCGCCAGCTGCACACAATGCTCCCAAGCCCGGGAGAAAAGCATTTTGAGGTGGTCTCTCTCCGGGCCCTTGGAAGACTCCCCGGCTGCCTCTAAAGGCCGGTTTGCAAGCACTCATGTCCTCTGTTCCCGACAGCCGCGAACAATGCTCCCAATTCCGTGAGAAAAGTGCTTCGGGATGGTGCTCTCTCAGGCCCTTGGAAGACCTCCCAAGCTGCCTCCAAAGGCCGGTTTGCAAGCACTCCCGCCCGCTGTTCCCGCCAGCCTCGCACAATGCTCCCAAGCCCGGGAGAAAAGCGCTTCGGGGTGGTGCTCTCTACAGGCCCTTGGAAGACCTCCCCGGCTGCCTCCAAAGGCCGGTTTGCAAGGACTCCTTCCTGCTGTTCCCGCCATCCACGCAAAATGCTCCCAAGCCCGGGAGAAAAGCATTTTGGGGTGGTGCTCACACCGGGCCCTGGAAGACCTCCCCGGCTGCCTCCAAAGGACGGTTTTCAAGCACTCCTGCCTGCTGTTCCCGCCACCCGCGCACAATGCTCCCAAGCCCGGGAGAAAAGCGCTTCGGGGTGGTGCTCTCTACAGGCCCTTGGAAGACCTCCCCGGCTGCCTCCAAAGGCCGGTTTGCAAGGACTCCTTCCTGCTGTTCCCGCCAGCCACGCACAATGCTCCCAAGCCCGGGAGAAAAGCATTTTGGGGTGGTGCTCACACCGGGCCCTGGAAGACATCCCCGGCTGCCTCCAAAGGACGGTTTTCAAGCACTCCTGCCTGCTGTTCCCGCCACCCGCGCAGAATGCTCCCAAGCGCGGGAGAAAAGCGCTTCGGGGTGGTGCTCTCTACAGGCCCTTGGAAGACCTCCCCGGCTGCCTCCAAAGGCCGGTTTGCAAGGACTCCTTCCTGCTGTTCCCGCCAGCCACGCACAATGCTCCCAAGCCTGGGAGAAAAGCATTTTGGGGTGGTGCTCACTCCGGGCCCTTGGAAGACCTCCCCGGCTGCCTCCAATGGCCAGTTTGCAAGCACTCATGTCCGCTGTTCCCACCAGCCGCGCACAATGCTCCCAAGCCCGGGAGAAAAGCTTTTTGGGGTGGTGCTCACACCGGGCCCTGGAAGACCTCCCCGGCTGCCTCCAAAGGCCAGTTTTCAAGCACTCCTGCCTGCTGTTCCCGCCACCTGCGCACAATGCTCCCAAGCCCGGGAGAAAAGCGCTTCGGGGTGGTGCTCTCTACAGGCCCTTGGAAGACCTCCCCGGCTGCCTCCAAAGGCCGGTTTGCAAGGACTCCTTCCTGCTGTTCCCGCCAGCCACGCACAATGCTCCCAAGCCCGGGAGAGAAGCATTTTGGGGTGGTGCTCTCTACAGGCCCTTGGAAGACCTCCCCGGCTGCCTCCAGTGGCCAGTTTGCAAGCACTCATGCCCGCTGTTCCCACCAGCCGCGCACAATGCTCCCAAGCCCGGGAGAAAAGCTTTTTGGGGTGGTGCTCACACCGGGCCCTGGAAGACCTCCCCGGCTGCCTGCAAAGGCCGGTTTTCAAGCACTCCTGCCTGCTGTTCCTGCCACCCGCGCACAATACTCCCAAGCCCGGGAGAAAAGCGCTTCGGGGTGGTGCTCTCTACAGGCCCTTGGAAGACCTCCCCCGCTGCCTCCAAAGGCCGGTTTGCAAGGACTCCTTCCTGCTGTTCCCGCCAGCCAAGCACAATGCTCCCAAGCCCGGGAGAAAAGTGCTTCGGGGTGGTGATCTCTCCGGGCCATTGGAAGTCGTCCCCGGCTGCCTCCAAAGGCCGGTTTGCAAGCACTCATGCCCGTTGTTCCCACCAGCCGCGCACAATGCTCCCAAGCCCGGGAGAAAAGCATTTTGGGGTGGTGCTCACTCCGGGCCCTTGGAAGACCTCCCCGGCTGCCTCCAAAGGCCAGTTTGCAAGCAGTCCTGCCTGCTGTTCCCGCCAGCCGCGCACAATGTTCCCAAGCCCGGGAGAAAAGCGCTTCGGGGTGGTGCTCTCTCCGGGCACTTTCAAGACCTCCCCGGCTGCCTCCAAAGGCCGGTTTGTAAGTACTCATTCCCGCTGCTTCCGCCAGCCACGCACAATGCTCCCAAGCCCGGGAGAAAAGCATTTTGGGGTGGTGCTATCTCCGGGCCCTTGGAAGACCTCCCGGGCTGCCTGCAAAGGCCGGTTTGCAAGCATTCATGTCCGTTGTTCCCGACAGCCGCGCACAATGCTCCCAAGCCCGAGAGAAAAGCATTTTGGGGTGGTGATCAGTCCGGCCCTTGGAAGACCTCCCCGGCTGCCTCCAAAGGACAGTTTGCAAGCACTCATGCCCGCTGTTCCTGCCAGCCGCGCACAATGCTCCCAAGACCGTGAGAAAAGCGCTTCGGGGTGGTGTTCTCTCAGGGACCATGGAGGACCTCCCCGGCTGCCCCCAAAGGCCGGTTTGCAAGCATTCCCACTCGCTGTTCCCGCCAGGCACGCACAATGCTCCCAAGCCCGGGAGAAAAGCGCTTCGGGGTGGTGCTCTCTCCGGGCCCTTGCCCCTGTGCCTGGGGGCCAGGCAGTTGGAACACACTCCCAGGCCAATGCAGAACGACATGCACACGTCTGTTCCTGCCCCCTACACCGGCAGAGAGCTCGGGGGAGCCAGAGTCTCTCAGGCAGGTGCTGGGCTGGCCGCCTGTGTGGGAAGGGGCAGAGCCGACCTAGGGGCAAGTTGGGCCTCTTGCTCTCCCTGCTGCCCTGAGGCTGCTGGGCCAAAGACGTCTTGGGCATCCAGCCCTTTGCTGGTCCCTTCCCTCTGACGAGGCCCTCTGAGCTCCAGCACCTTGCAGTGTGGAGACAGCACCTGCCAGCAATCTCCTCTCCAAGGAGGCCTCAACCGAGGCCTAGGCCCAGGGGAAAGGCACCAGCGGAGATGAGCCAGTGGAGGCGCCCGGGCATGTCTGGACCCAGTCCCCGCAGCATGCCCCTTGGTGGGGCAGTACCCCCGGAGGCCAGGAAGGTCTGGGCAAGGCTGCGAGGGGCAGGGGCCCTGCTGGGTCGTGCCCCTGGCCTGTGGGGCGTCTGAGCACAACCGGCACTCTCCCGCTGGAAGACCTCCCCGTCTGCCTCCAAAGGCCGGTTTGCAAGCACTCCCGCCCGCTGTTCCCGCCAGGCACGCACAATGCTCCCAAGCCCGGGAGAAAAGCGCTTCGGGGTGGTGCTCTCTCCGGGCCCTTGCCCCTGAGCCTGGGGGCCAGGCAGTTGGAACACACTCCCAGGCCAATGCAGAACGACATGCACACGTCTGTTCCTGCCCCCTACACCGGCAGAGAGCTCGGGGGAGCCAGAGTCTCTCAGGCAGGTGCTGGGCTGGCCGCCTGTGTGGGAAGGGGCAGAGCCGACCTAGGGGCAAGTTGGGCCTCTTGCTCTCCCTGCTGCCCTGAGGCTGCTGGGCCAAAGACGTCTTGGGCATCCAGCCCTTTGCTGGTCCCTTCCCTCTGACGAGGCCCTCTGAGCTCCAGCACCTTGCAGTGTGGAGACAGCACCTGCCAGCAATCTCCTCTCCAAGGAGGCCTCAACCGAGGCCTAGGCCCAGGGGAAAGGCACCAGCGGGGATGAGCCTGGGGAGGCGCCCGGGCATGTCTGGACCCAGTCCCCGCAGCCTGCCCCTTGGTGGGGCAGTACCCCTGGAGGCCAGGAAGGTCTGGGCAAGGCTGACCAGGGGCAGGGGACCTGCTGGGTCCTGCCCCTGGCCTGTGGGGCCTCTGAGCACAACCGGCCCTCTCCCACTGGAAGACCTCCCCGGCTGCCTCCAAAGGCCGTTTTGCACGCACTCCCGCCCACTGTTCCCACCAAGCGCGCACAATGCTCCCAAGCCCGGGAGAAAAGCGCTTCGGGGTGGTGCTCTCTCCGGGCCCTTGCCCCTGAGCCTGGGGGCCAGGCAGGGGGTCCACACTCCCAGGCCAAGGCAGAAACATATGCACACGTCTGTTCCTGACCCCTGCACCGGCAGAGAGCTCGGGGGAGCCAGAGTCTGTTAGGCAGCTGCTGGGCTGGCCGCCTTTGTGGGAAGGGGCAGAGCCGACCTAGGGGCAAGTTGGGCCTCTTGCTCTCCCTGCTGCCCTGAGGCTGCTGGGCCAAAGAGGTCTTGGGCATCCAGCCCTTTGCTTGTCCCTTCCCTCTGACGAGGCCCTCTGAGCTCCAGCACCTTGCAGTGTGGAGACAGCCCCTGCCAGCAACCTCCTCTCCAAGGAGGCCTCAACCGAGACCTAGGACCAGGGGAAAGGCACCAGCGGGGATGAGCCTGGGGAGGCGCCCGGGCATGTCTGGACCCAGTCCCCGCAGCCTGCCCCTTGGTGGGGCAGTACCCCCGGAGGCCAGGAAGGTCTGGGAAAGGCTGGCCAGGGGCAGGGGACCTGCTGGGTCCTGCCCCTGGCCTGTGGGGCCTCTGAGCACAACCCGCCCTCTCTCACTGGAAGACCTCCCCGGCTGCCTCCAAAGTCCTGTTTGCCAACACTCCCACCCGCTGTTCACGCCAGACTTGCACAATGCTCCCAAGCCCGGGAGAAAAGCGCTTCAGGGTGGTGGTCTCTCTGGGCCCTTGCCCCTGAGCCTGGGGGCAATGCATGGGGAACACACTCCCAGGCCAAGGCAGAACCACATGCCCACGTCTGTTCCTGTCCCCTGCACCGGCAGAGAGCTTGGGGGAGCCAGAGTCTGTCAGGCAGCTGCTGGGTTGGCCGCCTGTGTGGGAAGGGGCAGAGCCGCCCTAGGGGCAAGTTGGGCCTCTTGCTCTCCCTGCTGCCCTGAGGCTGCTGGGCCAAAGACGTCTTGGGCATCCAGCCCCTTACTGGTCCCTTCCCTCTGACGAGGCCCTCTGAGCTCCAGCACCTTGCAGTGTGGAGACAGCCCCTGCCAGCAACCTCCTCTCCAAGGAGGCCTCAACCGAGGCCTAGGCCCAGGGGAAAGGCACCAGCGGGGATGAGCCAGGGGAGGCGCCCGAGCATGTCTGGACCCAGTCCCCGCAGCCTGCCCCTTGGTGGGGCAGTACCCCCGGAGGCCAGGAAGGTCTGGGTAAGGCTGGCCAGGGGCAGGGGCCCTGCTGGGTCCTGCCCCTGGCCTGTGGGGCCTCTGAGCACAACCGGCCCTCTCCCACTGGAAGACCTCCCCGGCTGCCTCCAAAGGCCGGTTTGCAAGCGCTCCCGGCCACTGTTACCAGCAGGCGGCACAATGCTCCTAAGCCCGGAAGAAAAGCGCTTCAGGGTGGTGCTCTCTCTGGGCCCTTGCCCCTGAGCCTGGGGGCAAGGCAGGGTGTCCACACTCCCAGGCCAAGGCAGAACCACATGCACACGTCTGATCTGCCCCCTGCACCGGTAGAGAGCTCGGGGGAGCCAGAGTCTGTCAGGCAGCTGCTGGGCTGGCCGCCTGTGTGGGAAGTGGCAGAGCCGACCTAGGGGCAAGTTGGGCCTCTTGCTCTCCCTGCTGCCCTGAGGCTGCTGGGCCATAGAGGTCTTGGGCATCCAGCCCCTTGCTGGTCCCTTCCCTCTGACGAGGCCCTCTGAGCTCCAGCACCTTGCAGTGTGGAGACAGCCCCTGCCAGCAACCTCCTCTCCAAGGAGGCCTCAACCGAGGCCTAGGCCCAGGGGAAAGGCACCAGCGGGGATGAGCCTGGGGAGGCGCCCGGGCATGTCTGGACCCAGTCCCCGCAGCCTGCCCCTTGGTGGGGCAGTACCCCCGGAGGCCAGGAAGGTCTGGGCAAGGCTGGCCAGGGTCAGGGGCCCTGCTGGGTCCTGCCCCTGGCCTGTGGGGCCTCTGAGCACAACCGGCCCTCTCCCACTGGAAGAACTCCCCGGCTCCCTCCAAAGGCCAGTTTGCCAACACTCCCGCCCTCTGTTCCCGCCAGGCACGCACAATGCTCCCAAGCCCGGGAGAAAAGCGCTTCGGGGTGGTGCTCTCCTCGGGCCATTGCCCCTGAGCCTGGGGTCCAGGCAGTTGGTCCACACTCCCAGACCAAGGCAGAACCACATGCACACGTCTGTTCCTGACCCCTGCACCGGCAGAGAGTTCGGGGGAGCCAGAGTCTGTCAGGCAGCTGCTGGGCTGGCCGCCTGTGTGGGAAGGGGCAGAGCCGACCTAGGGGCAAGTTGGGCCTCTTCCTCTCCCTGCTGCCCTGAGGCTGCTGGGCCAAAGAGGTCTTGGGCATCCAGCCCCTTGCTGGTCCCTTCCCTCTGACGAGGCCCTCTGAGCTCCAGCACCTTGCAGTGTGGAGACAGCCCCTGCCAGCAACATCCTCTCCAAGGAGGCCTCAACCGAGGCCTAGGCCCAGGGGAAAGGCACCAGCGGGGATGAGCCTGGGGAGGCGCCCGGGCATGTCTGGACCCAGTCCCCGCAGCCTGCCCCTTGGTGGGGCAGTACCCCCGGAGGCCAGGAAGATCTGGGCAAGGCTGGCCAGGGGCAGGGGCCCTGCTGGGTCCTCCCCATGGCCTCTGGGGCCTCTGAGCACAACCGGCCCTCTCCCACTGGAAGACCTCCCCGGCTGCCTCCAAAGGCCGGTTTGCAAGCACTCCCGCCCACTGTTCCCGCCAGGCGCGCACAATGCTCCCAAGCCCGGGAGAAAAGCGCTTCGGGGTGGTGCTCTCTCCGGGCCCTTGCCCCTGAGCCTGTGGGCAAGGCAGGGGGAACACACTCCCAGACCAAGGCAGAAACACATGCACACGTCTGTTCCTGTCCCCTGCACCGGCAGAGAGCTCGGGGGAGCCAGAGTCTCTCAGGCAGGTGCTGGGCTGGCCGCCTGTGTGGGAAGGGGCAGAGCCGACCTAGGGGCAAGGTGGGCCTCTTGCTCTCCCTGCTGCCCTGAGGCTGCAGTGCCAAAGACGTCTTGGGCATCCAGCCCCTTACTGGTCCCTTCCCTGTGACGAGGCCCTCTGAGCTCCAGCACCTTGCAGTGTGGAGACAGCCCCTGCCAGCAATCTCCTCTCCAAGGAGGCCTCAACCGAGGCCTAGGCCCAGGGGAAAGGTACCAGCGGGGTTGAGCCAGGGGAGGTGCCCGGGCATGTCTGGACCCTGTCCCCGCAGCCTGCCCCTTGGTGGGGCAGTACCCCCGGAGGCCAGGAAGTTCTGGGCAAGGCTGGCCAGGGGCAGGGGCCCTGCTGGGTCCTGCCCCTGGCCTGTGGGGCCTCTGAGCACAACCGGCCCTCTCCCACTGGAAGACCTCCCCGGCTGCCTCCAAAGGCCGGTTTGCAAGCACTCCCGCCCACTGTTCCCGCCAGGCGCGCACAATGCTCCCAAGCCCGGGAGAAAAGCGCTTCGGGGTGGTGGTCTCTCCGGGCCCTTGCCCCTGAGCCTGGGGGCCAGGCAGGGGATCCACAGTCCCAGGCCAAGGCACAACAACATGCACACGTCTGTTCCTGCCCCCTCCACCGGCAGAGAGCTGGGGGGAGCCAGAGTCTGTCAGGCAGCTGCTGGGCTGGCCGCCTGTGTGGGAAGGGGCAGAGCCGACCTAGGGGCAAGTTGGGCCTCTTGCTCTCCCTGCTGCCCTGAGGCTGCTGGGTCAAAGAGGTCTTGGGCATCCAGCCCTTTGCTGGTCCTTTCCCTCTGACGAGGCCCTCTGAGCTCCAGCACCTTGCAGTGTGGAGACAGCCCCTGCCGGCAACCTCCTCTCCAAGGAGGCCTCAACCGAGGCCTAGGCCCAGGGGAAAGGCACCAGCGGGGATGAGCCTGGGGAGGCGCCCGGGCATGTCTGGACCCAGGCCCCGCAGCCTGCCCCTTGGTGGGGTAGTACCCCCGGAGGCCAGGAAGGTCTGGGCAAGGCTACCAGAGGCAGGGACACTGCTGGGTCCTGCCCCTGGCCTGTGGGGCCTCTGAGAACAACTGGCACTCTCCCGCTGGAAGACCTCCCCGGCTGCCTCCAAAGGCTGGTTTGCAAGCACTCAATCCCGCTGTTCACGCCAGCTGCGGACAATGCTCCCAAGCCCGGGAGAAAAGCATTTTGGGGTGGTGCTCACTCCGGGCTTTGGAAGACCTCCCCGGCTGCCTCCAAGGCTGGTTTGCAAGCACTTCTGCCTGCTGTTCCCGCCACCCGCGCACAATGCTCCCAAGCCCGGGAGAAAAGCGTTTCGGGGTGGTGTTCTCTCTGGACCCAAGAAAGACCTCCCGGGCTGCCCCCAAATGCCGGTTTGCAAGCACTCCCACTCACTGTTCCCGCCATCCGTGCAAATGCTCCAAGCCCAGGAGAAAAGCCCTTCAGGGTGGTGCTCTCTCCCGGCCCTTGGAAGACCTCCCCGGCTGCCTCCAAAGGCTGGATTTCAAGTACTCCCTCCCGCTGTCCCGCCAGCCGCACACAATGCTCCCAATCACGGGAGAAAAGCGCTTCGGGGTGGTGCTCTCTACGGGCCCTTGGAAGACCTCCCCGTTTGTCTCCAAAGGCCGGTTTGCAAGCACTCATGTCCTCTGTTCCCGACAGCCGCGAACAATGCTCCCAATTCCGTGAGAAAAGTGCTTCGGGATGGTGCTCTCTCCGGGCCCTTGGAAGACCTCCCAAGCTGCCTCCAAAGGCCGGTTTGCAAGCACTCCCGCCCGCTGTTCCCGCCAGCCTCGCACAATGCTCCCAAGCCCGGGAGAAAAGCGCTTCGGGGTGGTCTTCTCTCCGTGCCAATGGAGGACCTCCCTGGCTGCCCCCAAAGGCCGGTTTGCAAGCACTCCCACTCGCTGTTCCCGCCAGCCACGCACAATCCTCCAAAACCCCGGAGAAAAGCGCTTCGGGGTGGTGTTCTCTCCGTGCCCATGGAAGACCTCCCGGGGTGCCCCCAAAGGCCGGTTTGGAAGCACTCCCACTCGCTGTTCCCGCCATCCGCGCACAATGCTCCCAAGCCCGGGAGAAAAGCATTTTGGGGTGGTGCTCACACCAGGCCCTGGAAGACCTCCCCGGCTGCCTCCAAAGGACGGTTTTCAAGCACTCCTGCCTGCTGTTCCCGCCACCCGCGCACAATGCTCCCAAGCCCGGGAGAAAAGCGCTTCGGGGTGGTGCTCTCTACAGGCCCTTGGAAGACCTCCCCGGCTGCCTCCAAAGGCCGGTTTGCAAGGACTCCTTCCTGCTGTTCCCGCCATCCACGCACAATGCTCCCAAGCCCGGGAGAAAAGCATTTTGGGGTGGTGCTCACACCGGGCCCTGGAAGACCTCCCCGGCTGCCTCCAAAGGACGGTTTTCAAGCACTCCTGCCTGCTGTTCCCGCCACCCGCGCAAAATGCTCCCAAGCCCGGGAGAAAATCGCTTCGGGGTGGTGCTCTCTACAGGCCCTTGGAAGACCTCCCCGGCAGCCTCCAAAGGCCGGTTTGCAAGGACTCCTTCCTGCTGTTCCCGCCAGCCACGCACAATGCTCCCAAGCCCGGGAGAAAAGCTTTTTGGGGTGGTGCTCACACCGGGCCCTGGAAGACCTCCCCGGCTGCCTCCAAAGGACGGTTTTCAAGCACTCCTGCCTGCTGTTCCCGCCACCCGCGCACAATGCTCCCAAGCCCGGGAGAAAAGCGCTTCGGGGTGGTGCTCTCTACAGGCCCTTGGAAGACCTCCCCGGCTGCCTCCAAAGGCCGGTTTGCAAGGACTCCTTCCTGCTGTTCCCGCCAGCCACGCACAATGCTCCCAAGCCCGGGAGAAAAGCATTTTGGGGTGGTGCTCACTCCGGGCCCTTGGAAGACCTCCCCGGCTGCCTCCAATGGCCAGTTTGCAAGCACTCATGCCCGCTGTTCCCACCAGCCGCGCACAATGCTCCCAAGCCCGGGAGAAAAGCTTTTTGGGTTGGTGCTCACACCGGGCCCTGGAAGACCTCCCGGGCTGCCTCCAAAGGCCGGTTTGCAAGCATTCATGTCCGTTGTTCCCGACAGCCGCGCACAATGCTCCCAAGCCCGAGAGAAAAGCATTTTGGGGTGGGGATCAGTCCGGCCCTTGGAAGACCTCCCCGGCTGCCTCCAAAGGACAGTTTGCAGCATACCCACTCGCTGTTCCCGCCAGGCACACACAATGTTCCAAAACCCCGGAGAAAAGCGCTTCGGGGTGGTGGTCTCTCCGGGCCCCTGCCCCTGAGCCTGGGGGCCAGGCAGGGGATCCACAGTCCCAGGCCAAGGCAGAACCACATGCACACGTCTGTTCCTGCCCCCTCCACCGGCTGAGAGCTGGGGGGAGCCAGAGTCTGTCAGGCAGCTGCTGGGCTGGCCGCCTGTGTGGGAAGGGGCAGAGCCGACCTAGGGGCAAGTTGGGCCTCTTGCTCTCCCTGCTGCCCTGAGGCTGCTGGGCCAAAGAGGTCTTGGGCATCCAGCCCCTTGCTGGTCCCTTCCCTCTGACGAGGCCCTCTGAGCTCCAGCACCTTGCAGTGTGGAGACAGCCCCTGCCAGCAACCTCCTCTCCAAGGAGGCCTCAACCGAGGCCTAGGCCCAGGGGAAAGGCACCAGCGGAGATGAGCCAGTGGAGGCGCCCGGGCATGTCTGGACCCAGTCCCCGCAGCCTGCCCCTTGGTGGGGCAGTACCCCCGGAGGCCAGGAAGGTCTGGGCAAGGCTGCGAGGGGCAGGGGCCCTGCTGGGTCGTGCCCCTGGCCTGTGGGGCGTGTGAGCACAAACGGCACTCTCCCGCTGGAAGACCTCCCCGTCTGCCTCCAAAGGCCGGTTTGCAAGCACTCCCGCCCGCTGTTCCCGCCAGGCACGCACAATGCTCCCAAGCCCGGGAGAAAAGCGCTTCGGGGTGGTGCTCTCTCCGGGCCCTTGCCCCTGAGCCTGGGGGCCAGGCAGTTGGAACACACTCCCAGGCCAATGCAGAACGACATGCACACGTCTGTTCCTGCCCCCTACACCGGCAGAGAGCTCGGGGGAGCCAGAGACTGCCAGGCTGCTGCTGGGCTGGCTGCCTGTGTGGGAAGGGGCAGAGCCGACCTAGGGGCAAGTTGGGCCTCTTGCTCTCCCTGCTGCCCTGAGCTGCTGGGCCAAAGAGGTCTTGGGCATCCAGCCCCTTGCTGGTCCCTTCCCTCTGACGAGGCCCTCTGAGCTCCAGCACCTTGCAGTGTGGAGACAGCCCCTGCCAGCAACATCCTCTCCAAGGAGGCCTCAACCGAGGCCTAGGCCCAGGGGAAAGGCACCAGCGGGGATGAGCCTGGGGAGGCGCCCGGGCATGTCTGGACCCAGTCCCCGCAGCCTGCCCCTTGGTGGGGCAGTACCCCCGGAGGCCAGGAAGGTCTGGGCAAGGCTGGCCAGGGGCAGGGGCCCTGCTGGGTCCTCCCCATGGCCTGTGGGGCCTCTGAGCACAACCGGCCCTCTCCCACTGGAAGACCTCCCGGCTGCCTCCAAAGGCCAGTTTGCCAACACTCCTGCCCGCTCTTCCCGCCAGGCACGCACAATGCTCCCAAGCCCGGGAGAAAAGCGCTTCGGGGTGGTGGTCTCTCCGGGCCCTTGCCCCTGAGCCTGGGGGCCAGGCAGGGGATCCACAGTCCCAGGCCAAGGCAGAACAACATGCACACGTCTGTTCCTGCCCCCTCCACCGGCAGAGAGCTGGGGGGAGCCAGAGTCTGTCAGGCAGCTGCTGGGCTGGCCGCCTGTGTGGGAAGGGGCAGAGCCGACCTAGGGGCAAGTTGGGCCTCTTGCTCTCCCTGCTGCCCTGAGGCTGCTGGGCCAAAGAGGTCTTGGGCATCCAGGCCCTTGCTGGTCCCTTCCCTCTGACGAGGCCCTCTGAGCTCCAGCACTTTGCAGTGTGGAGACAGCCCCTGCCAGCAACCTCCTCTCCAAGGAGGCCTCAACCGAGGCCTAGGCACAGGGGAAAGGCACCAGCGGGGATGAGCCAGTGGAGGCGCACGGGCATATCAGGACCCAGTCCACGCAGCCTGCCCCTTGGTGGGGCAGTACCCCCGGAGGCCAGGAAGGTCTGGGCAAGGCTGGCCAGGGGCAGGGTCCCTGCTGGTTCCTGCCCCTGGCCTGTGGGGCCTCTGAGCACAACCGGCCCTCTCCCACTGGAAGACCTCCCCGGCTGCCTCCAAAGGCGGGTTTGCCAACACTCCCGCCCGCTGTTCCCGCCAGGCACGCACAACGCTCCCAAGGCCAGCAGAAAAGCGCTTCAGGGTGTTGCTCTCTCCGGGCCCTTGCCCCTGAGCCTGGGGTCCAGGCAGTGGGTCCACACTCCCAGACCAAGGCAGAACCACATGCACACGTCTGTTCCTGACCCCTGCACCGGCAGAGAGCTCGGGGGAGCCAGAGTCTGTCAGGCAGCTGCTGGATTGGCTGCCTGTGTGGGAAGGGGCAGAGCCGACCTAGGGGCAAGTTGGGCCTCTTGCTCTCCCTGCTGCCCTGAGGCTGCTGGGCCAAAGAGGTCTTGGGCATCCAGCCCCTTGCTGGTCCCTTCCCTCTGACGAGGCCCTCTGAGCTCCAGCACCTTGCAGTGTGGAGACAGCCCCTGCCAGCAACCTCCTCTCCAAGGAGGCATCAACCGAGGCCTATGCCCAGGGGAAAGGCACCAGCGGGGATGAGCCTGGGGAGGTGCCCAGGCATGTCTGGACCCAGTCCCCGCAGCCTGCCCCTTGGTGGGGCAGTACCCCCGGAGGCCAGGAAGGTCTGGGCAAGGCTGGCCAGGGGCAGGGGCCCTGCTGGGTCCTGCCCCTGGCCTGTGGGGCCTCTGAGCACAACCGGCCCTCTCCCACTGGAAGAACTCCCCGGCTGACTCCAAGGGCCAGTTTGCCAACACTCCCGCCCGCTGTTCCCGCCAGGCACGCACAATGCTCCCAAGCCCGGGAGAAAAGCACTTCGGGGTGGTGCTCTCCTCGGGCCCTTGCCCCTGAGCCTGGGGGCCAGGCAGTTGGTCCACACTCCCAGACCAAGGCAGAACCACATGCACACGTCTGTTCCTGACCCCTGCACCGGCAGAGAGCTCGGGGGAGCCAGAGTCTGTCAGGCAGCTGCTGGGCTGGCCGCCTGTGTGGGAAGGGGCAGAGCCGACCTAGGGGCAAGTTGGGCCTCTTGCTCTCCCTGCTGCCCTGAGGCTGCTGGGCCAAAGAGGTCTTGGGCATCCAGCCCCTTGCTGGTCCCTTCCCTCTGACGAGGCCCTCTGAGCTCTAGCACCTTGCAGTGTGGAGACAGCTCCTGCCAGCAACATCCTCTCCAAGGAGGCCTCAACCGAGGCCTAGGCCCAGGGGAAAGGCACCAGCGGGGATGAGCCTGGGGAGGCGCCCGGGCATGTCTGGACCCAGTCCCCGCAGCCTGCCCCTTGGTGGGGCAGTACCCCCGGAGGCCAGGAAGATCTGGGCAAGGCTGGCCAGGGGCAGGGGCCCTGCTGGGTCCTCCCCATGGCCTGTGGGGCCTCTGAGCACAACCGGCCCTCTCCCACTGGAAGACCTCCCCGGCTGCCTCCAAAGGCCAGTTTGCCAACACTCCTGCCCGCTCTTCCCGCCAGGCACGCACAATGCTCCCAAGCCCGGGAGAAAAGCGCTTCGGGGTGGTGGTCTCTCCGGGCCCTTGCCCCTGAGCCTGGGGGCCAGGCAGGGGATCCACAGTCCCAGGCCAAGGCAGAACAACATGCACACGTCTGTTCCTGCCCCCTCCAACGGCAGAGAGCTGGGGGGAGCCAGAGTCTGTCAGGCAGCTGCTGGGCTGGCCGCCTGTGTGGGAAGGGGCAGAGCCGACCTAGGGGCAAGTTGGGCCTCTTGCTCTCCCTGCTGCCCTGAGGCTGCTGGGCCAAAGAGGTCTTGGGCATCCAGCCCCTTGCTGGTCCCTTCCCTCTGACGAGGCCCTCTGAGCTCCAGCACTTTGCAGTGTGGAGACAGCCCCTGCCAGCAACCTCCTCTCCAAGGAGGCCTCAACCTAGGCCTAGGCCCAGGGGAAAGGCACCAGCGGGGATGAGCCAGTGGAGGCGCACGGGCATATCAGGACCCAGTCCACGCAGCCTGCCCCTTGGTGGGGCAGTACCCCCGGAGGCCAGGAAGGTCTGGGCAAGGCTGGCCAGGGGCAGGGTCCCTGCTGGGTCCTGCCCCTGGCCTGTGGGGCCTCTGAGCACAACCGGCCCTCTCCCACTGGAAGACCTCCCCGGCTGCCTCCAAAGGCGGGTTTGCCAACACTCCCGCCCGCTGTTCCCGCCAGGCACGCACAACGCTCCCAAGGCCAGCAGAAAAGCGCTTCAGGGTGTTGCTCTCTCCGGGCCCTTGCCCCTGAGCCTGGGGTCCAGGCAGTGGGTCCACACTCCCAGACCAAGGCAGAACCACATGCACACGTCTGTTCCTGACCCCTGCACCGGCAGAGAGCTCGGGGGAGCCAGAGTCTGTCAGGCAGCTGCTGGATTAGCTGCCTGTGTGGGAAGGGGCAGAGCCGACCTAGGGGCAAGTTGGGCCTCTTGCTCTCCCTGCTGCCCTGAGGCTGCTGGGCCAAAGAGGTCTTGGGCATCCAGCCCCTTGCTGGTCCCTTCCCTCTGACGAGGCCCTCTGAGCTCCAGCACCTTGCAGTGTGGAGACAGCCCCTGCCAGCAACCTCCTCTCCAAGGAGGCATCAACCGAGGCCTATGCCCAGGGGAAAGGCACCAGCGGGGATGAGCCTGGGGAGGTGCCCAGGCATGTCTGGACCCAGTCCCCGCAGCCTGCCCCTTGGTGGGGCAGTACCCCCGGAGGCCAGGAAGGTCTGGGCAAGGCTGGCCAGGGGCAGGGGCCCTGCTGGGTCCTGCCCCTGGCCTGTGGGGCCTCTGAGCACAACCGGCCCTCTCCCACTGGAAGAACTCCCCGGCTGACTCCAAGGGCCAGTTTGCCAACACTCCCGCCCGCTGTTCCCGCCAGGCACTCACAATGCTCCCAAGCCCGGGAGAAAAGCACTTCGGGGTGGTGCTCTCCTCGGGCCCTTGCCCCTGAGCCTGGGGGCCAGGCAGTTGGTCCACACTCCCAGACCAAGGCAGAACCACATGCACACGTCTGTTCCTGACCCCTGCACCGGCAGAGAGCTCGGGGGAGCCAGAGTCTGTCAGGCAGCTGCTGGGCTGGCCGCCTGTGTGGGAAGGGGCAGAGCCGACCTAGGGGCAAGTTGGGCCTCTTGCTCTCCCTGCTGCCCTGAGGCTGCTGGGCCAAAGAGGTCTTGGGCATCCAGCCCCTTGCTGGTCCCTTCCCTCTGACGAGGCCCTCTGAGCTCTAGCACCTTGCAGTGTGGAGACAGCTCCTGCCAGCAACATCCTCTCCAAGGAGGCCTCAACCGAGGCCTAGGCCCAGGGGAAAGGCACCAGCGGGGATGAGCCTGGGGAGGCGCCCGGGCATGTCTGGACCCAGTCCCCGCAGCCTGCCCCTTGGTGGGGCAGTACCCCCGGAGGCCAGGAAGATCTGGGCAAGGCTGGCCAGGGGCAGGGGACCTGCTGGGTCCTCCCCATGGCCTGTGGGGCCTCTGAGCACAACCGGCCCTCTCCCACTGGAAGACCTCCCCGGCTGCCTCCAAAGGCCAGTTTGCCAACACTCCTGCCCGCTCTTCCCGCCAGGCACGCACAATGCTCCCAAGCCCGGGAGAAAAGCGCTTCGGGGTGGTGCTCTCTCCGGGCCCTTGCCCCTGAGCCTGTGGGCAAGGCAGGGGGAACACACTCCCAGACCAAGGCAGAAACACATGCACACGTCTGTTCCTGTCCCCTGCACCGGCAGAGAGCTCGGGGGAGCCAGAGTCTCTCAGGCAGGTGCTGGGCTGGCCGCCTGTGTGGGAAGGGGCAGAGCCGACCTAGGGGCAAGTTGGGCCTCTTGCTCTCCCTGCTGCCCTGAGGTTGCAGGGCCAAAGACGTCTTGGGCATCCAGCCCCTTACTGGTCCCTTCCCTCTGACGAGGCCCTCTGATCTCCAGCACCTTGCAGTGTGGAGACAGCCCCTGCCAGCAATCTCCTCTCCAAGGAGGCCTCAACCGAGGCCTAGGCCCAGGGGAAAGGCACCAGCGGGGTTGAGCCAGGGGAGGCGCCCGGGCATGTCTGGACCCTGTCCCCGCAGCCTGCCCCTTGGTGGGGCAGTACCCCCGGAGGCCAGGAAGGTCTGGGCAAGGCTGGCCAGGGGCAGGGGCCCTGCTGGGTCCTGCCCCTGGCCTGTGGGGCCTCTGAGCACAACCGGCCCTCTCCCACTGGAAGACCTCCCCGGCTGCCTCCAAAGTCCTGTTTGCAAGCACTCCCGCCCACTGTTCCCGCCAGGCGCGCACAATGCTCCCAAGCCCGGGAGAAAAGCGCTTCGGGGTGGTGGTCTCTCCGGGCCCTTGCCCCTGAGCCTGGGGGCCAGGCAGGGGATCCACAGTCCCAGGCCAAGGCACAACAACATGCACACGTCTGTTCCTGCCCCCTCCACCGGCAGAGAGCTGGGGGGAGCCAGAGTCTGTCAGGCAGCTGCTGGGCTGGCCGCCTGTGTGGGAAGGGGCAGAGCCGACCTAGGGGCAAGTTGAGCCTCTTGCTCTCCCTGCTGCCCTGAGGCTGCTGGGCCAAAGACGTCTTGGGCATCCAGCCCCTTGCTGGTCCCTTCCCTCTGACGAGGCCCTCTGAGCTCCAGCACCTTGCAGTGTGGAGACAGCCCCTGCCAGCAACCTCCTCTCCAAGGAGGCCTCAACCGAGGCCTAGGCACAGGGGAAAGGCACCAGCGGGGATGAGCCAGTGGAGGCGCACGGGCATATCAGGACCCAGGCCCTGCAGCCTGCCCCTTGGTGGGGCAGTACCCCCGGAGGCCAGGAAGGTCTGGGCAAGGCTGGCCAGGGGCAGGGTCCCTGCTGGGTCCTGCCCCTGGCCTGTGGGGCCTCTGAGCACAACCGGCCCTCTCCCACTGGAAGACCTCCCCGGCTGCCTCCAAAGGCGGGTTTGCCAACACTCCCGCCCGCTGTTCCGCCAGGCACGCACAACGCTCCCAAGGCCAGGAGAAAAGCGCTTCGGGGTGTTGCTCTCTCCGGGCCCTTGCCCCTGAGCCTGGGGTCCAGGCAGTGGGTCCACACTCGCAGACCAAGGCAGAACCACATGCACACGTCTGTTCCTTACCCCTGCACCGGCAGAGAGCTCGGGGGAGCCAGAGTCTGTCAGGCAGCTGCTGGGTTGGCTGCCTGTGTGGGAAGGGGCAGAGCCGACCTAGGGGCAAGTTGGGCCTCTTGCTCTCCCTGCTGCCCTGAGGCTGCTGGGCCAAAGAGGTCTTGGGCATCCAGCCCCTTGCTGGTCCCTTCCCGCTGACGAGGCCCTCTGAGCTCCAGCACCTTGCAGTGTGGAGACAGCCCCTGCCAGCAACCTCCTCTCCAAGGAGGCATCAACCGAGGCCTATGCCCAGGGGAAAGGCACCAGCGGGGATGAGCCTGGGGAGGCGCCCAGGCATGTCTGGACCCAGTCCCCGCAGCCTGCCCCTTGGTGGGGCAGTACCCCCGGAGGCCAGGAAGGTCTGGGCAAGGCTGGCCAGGGGCAGGGGACCTGCTGGGTCCTGCCCCTGGCCTGTGAGGCCTCTGAGCACAACCGGCCCTCTCCCACTGGAAGACCTCCACGGCTGCCTCCAAAGTCCTGTTTGCAAACACTCCCGCCCGCTGTTCACGCCAGGCTCGCACAATGCTCCCAAGCCCGTGAGGAAAGCGCTTCAGGGTGGTGCTCTCTCCGGGCCCTTGCCCCTGAGCCTGGGGGCAAGGCAGGGTGTCCACACTCCCAGGACAAGGCAGAACCACATGCACACGTCTGATCTGCCCCCTGCACCGGCAGAGAGCTCGGGGGAGCCAGAGTCTGTCAGGCAGCTGCTGGGCTGGCCGCCTGTGTGGGAAGGGGCAGAGCCAACCTAGGGGCAAGTTGGGCCTCTTGCTCTCCCTGCTGCCCTGAGGCTGCTGGGCCAAAGAGGTCTTGGGCATCCAGCCCCTTGCAGGTCCCTTCCCTCTGACGAGGCCCTCTGAGCTCCAGCACCTTGCAGTGTGGAGACAGCCCCTGCCAGCAACCTCCTCTCCAAGGAGGCCTCAACCGAGGCCTAGGCCCAGGGGAAAGGCACCAGCGGGGATGAGCCTGGGGAGGCGCCCGGGCATGTCTGGACCCAGTCCCCGCAGCCTGCCCCTTGGTGGGGCAGTACCCCCGGAGGCCAGGAAGGTCTCGGCAAGGCTGCCAGGGGCAGGGACACTGCTGGGTCCTGCCCCTGGCCTGTGGGGCGTCTGAGCACAACCGGCACTCTCCCGCTGGAAGACCTCCCCGTCTGCCTCGAAAGGCCGGTTTGCAAGCACTCCCGCCCGCTGTTCCCGCCAGGCACGCACAACGCTCCCAAGGCCAGGAGAAAAGCGCTTCGGGGTGTTGCTCTCTCCGGGCCCTTGCCCCTGAGCCTGGGGTCCAGGCAGTGGGTCCACACTCCCAGACCAAGGCAGAACCACATGCACACGTCTGTTCCTGACCCCTGCACCGGCAGAGAGCTCGGGGGAGCCAGAGTCTGTCAGGCAGCTGCTGGGTTGGCTGCCTGTGTGGGAAGGGGCAGAGCCGACCTAGGGGCAAGTTGGGCCTCTTGCTCTCCCTGCTGCCCTGAGGCTGCTGGGCCAAAGAGGTCTTGGGCATCCAGCCCCTTGCTGGTCCCTTCCCTCTGACGAGGCCCTCTGAGCTCCAGCACCTTGCAGTGTGGAGACAGCCCCTGCCAGCAACCTCCTCTCCAAGGAGGCATCAACCGAGGCCTATGCCCAGGGGAAAGGCACCAGCGGGGATGAGCCTGGGGAGGCGCCCAGGCATGTCTGGACCCAGTCCCCGCAGCCTGCCCCTTGGTGGGGCAGTACCCCCGGAGGCCAGGAAGGTCTGGGCAAGGCTGGCCAGGGGCAGGGGACCTGCTGGGTCCTGCCCCTGGCCTGTGAGGCTTCTGAGCACAACCGGCCCTCTCCCACTGGAAGACCTCCACGGCTGCCTCCAAAGTCCTGTTTGCAAACACTCCCGCCCGCTGTTCACGCCAGGCTCGCACAATGCTCCCAAGCCCGTGAGAAAAGCGCTTCGGGGTGGTGCTCTCTCCGGGCCCTTGCCCCTGAGCCTGCGGGCAAGGCAGGGGGAACACACTCCCAGGCCAAGGCAGAACCACATGCCCACGTCTGTTCCTGTCCCATGCACCGGCAGAGAGCTTGGGGGAGCCAGAGTCTGTCAGGCAGCTGCTGGGCTGGCCGCCTGTGTGGGACGGGGCAGAGCCGACCTAGGGGCAAGTTGGGCCTCTTACTCTCCCTGCTGCCCTGAGGCTGCTGGGCCAAAGAGATATTGGGCATCCAGCCCCTTGCTTGTCCCTTCCCTCTGACGAGGCCCTCTGAGCTCCAGCACCTTGCAGTGTGGAGACAGCCCCTGCCAGCAACCTCCTCTCCAAGGAGGCCTCAACCGAGGCCTAGGACCAGGGGAAAGGCACCAGCGGGGATGAGCCTGGGGAGGCGCCCGGGCATGTCTGGACCCAGTCCCCACAGCCTGCCCATTGGTGGGGCAGTACCCCCGGAGGCCAGGAAGGTCTGGGCAAGGCTGGCCACGGGCAGGGGCCCTGCTGGGTTCTGCCCCTGGCCTGTGGGGCCTCTGAGCACAACCGGCCCTCTCCCACTGGAAGACTTCCCCGGCTGCCTCCAAAGGCCGGTTTGCCAACACTCCCGCCCGCTGTTCCCGCCAGGCACGCACTATTCTCCCAAGCCCGGGAGAAAAGCGCTTCGGGGTGTTGATCTCTCCGGGCCCTTGCCCTTGAGCGTGGGGGCGAGGCAGTGGGTCTACACTCCCAGACCAAGGCAGAACCACATGCACACGTCTGTTCCTGACCCCTGCACCGCAGAGAGCTCGGGGGAGCCAGAGTCTGTCAGGCAGCTGCTGGGCTGGCCGCCTGTGTGGGAAGGGGCAGAGCCGACCTAGGGGCAAGTTGGGCCTCTTCCTCTCCCGGCTGCCCTGAGGCTGCTGGGCCAAAGAGGTCTTGGGCATCCAGCCCCTTGCTGGTCCCTTCCCTCTGACGAGGCCCTCTGAGCTCCAGCACCTTGCAGTGTGGAGACAGCCCCTGCCAGCAACCTCCTCTCGAAGGAGGCCTCAACCGAGGCCTAGGCCCAGGGGAAAGGCACCAGCGGGGATGAGCCTGGGGAGGCGCCCGGGCATGTCTGGACCCAGTCCCCGCAGCCTGCCACTTGGTGGGGCAGTACCCCCGGAGGCCAGGAGGGTCTGGGCAAGGCTGCCAGGGGCAGGGACACTGCTGGGTCCTGCCCCTGGCCTGTGGGGCGTCTGAGCACAACCGGCCCTCTCCCGCTGGAAGACCTCCCCGGCTGCCTCCAAAGGCCGGTTTGCAAGCACTCCCGCCCGCTGTTCCCGCCAGGCACGCACAATGCTCCCAAGCCCGGGAGAAAAGCGCTTCGGGGTGGTGCTCTCTCCGGGCCCTTGCCCCTCAGCCTGGGGGCCAGGCAGGGGGAACACACTCCCAGGCCAAGGCAGAACGACATGCACACGTCTGTTCCTGCCCCCTACACCGGCAGAGAGTTCGGGGGAGCCAGAGACTGCCAGGCTGCTGCTGGGCTGGCTGCCTGTGTGGGACGGGGTAGAGCCGACCTAGGGGCAAGTTGGGCCTCTTGCTCTCCCTGCTGCCCTGAGGCTGCTGGGTCAAAGAGGTCTTGGGCATCCAGCCCTTTGCTGGTCCTTTCCCTCTGACGAGGCCCTCTGAGCTCCAGCACCTTGCAGTGTGCAGACAGCCCCTGCCGGCAACCTCCTCTCCAAGGAGGCCTCAACCGAGGCCTAGGCCCAGGGGAAAGGCACCAGCGGGGATGAGCCTGGGGAGGCGCCCGGGCATGTCTGGACCCAGTCCCCGCAGCCTGCCCCTTGGTGGGGTAGTACCCCCGGAGTCCAGGAAGGTCTGGGCAAGGCTGCCAGAGGCAGGGACACTGCTGGGTCCTGCCCCTGGCCTGTGGGGCCTCTGAGAACAACTGGCACTCTCCCGCTGGAAGACCTCCCCGGCTGCCTCCAAAGGCTGGTTTGCAAGCACTCAATCCCGCTGTTCATGCCAGCTGCGGACAATGCTCCCAAGCCCGGGAGAATAGCATTTTGGGGTGGTGCTCACTCCGGGCTTTGGAAGACCTCCCCGGCTGCCTCCAAGGCCGGTTTGCAAGCACTTCTGCCTGCAGTTCCCGCCACCCGCGCACAATGCTCCCAAGCCCGGGAGAAAAGCGTTTCGGGGTGGTGTTCTCTCTGGACCCAAGAAAGACCTCCCGGGCTGCCCCCAAATGCCGGTTTGCAAGCACTCCCACTCACTGTTCCCGCCATCCGTGCAAATGCTCCAAGCCCAGGAGAAAAGCCCTTCAGGGTGGTGCTCTCTCCCGGCCCTTGGAAGACCTCCCCGGCTGCCTCCAAAGGCTGGATTTCAAGTACTCCCTCCCGCTGTCCCGCCAGCCGCACACAATGCTCCCAATCACGGGAGAAAAGCGCTTCGGGGTGGTGCTCTCTACGGGCCCTTGGAAGACCTCCCCGTTTGTCTCCAAAGGCCGGTTTGCAAGCACTCATGCCCGCTGTTCCCGCCAGCCGCGCACAATGCTCCCAAGCCTAGGAGAAAAGCGCTTCGGGGTGGTGCTCTCTCCCGGCCCTTGGAAGACCTCCCCGGCTGCCTCCAAAGGCCGGTTTGCAAGCACTCAATCCCGCTGTTCCCGCCAGCCGCGCACAATGCTCCCAAGCCCGGGAGAAAAGCGCTTCGGGGTGGTGCTCTCTCCCGGCCCTTGGAAGACCTCCCCGGCTGCCTCCAAAGGCTGGTTTTCAAGAACTCCCTCCCGCTGACCCGCCAGCCGCACACAATGCTCCCAAGCCCGGGAGAAAAGCATTTTGAGGTGGTCTCTCTCCGGGCCCTTGGAAGACTCCCCGGCTGCCTCTAAAGGCCGGTTTGCAAGCACTCATGTCCTCTGTTCCCGACAGCCGCGAACAATGCTCCCAATTCCGTGAGAAAAGTGCTTCGGGATGGTGCTCTCTCCGGGCCCTTGGAAGACCTCCCAAGCTGCCTCCAAAGGCCGGTTTGCAAGCACTCCCGCCCGCTGTTCCCGCCAGCCTCGCACAATGCTCCCAAGCCCGGGAGAAAAGCGCTTCGGGGTGGTGTTCTCTCCGTGCCAATGGAGGACCTCCCTGGCTGCCCCCAAAGGCCGGTTTGCAAGCACTCCCACTCGCTGTTCCCGCCAGCCACGCACAATCCTCCAAAACCCCGGAGAAAAGCGCTTCGGGGTGGTGTTCTCTCCGTGCCCATGGAAGACCTCCCGGGGTGCCCCCAAAGGCCGGTTTGGAAGCACTCCCACTCGCTGTTCCCGCCATCCGCGCACAATGCTCCCAAGCCCGGGAGAAAAGCATTTTGGGGTGGTGCTCACACCGGGCCCTGGAAGACCTCCCCGGCTGCCTCCAAAGGACGGTTTTCAAGCACTCCTGCCTGCTGTTCCCGCCACCCGCGCACAATGCTCCCAAGACCGGGAGAAAAGCGCTTCGGGGTGGTGCTCTCTACAGGCCCTTGGAAGACCTCCCCGGCTGCCTCCAAAGGCCGGTTTGCAAGGACTCCTTTCTGCTGTTCCCGCCATCCACGCAAAATGCTCCCAAGCCCGGGAGAAAAGCATTTTGGGGTGGTGCTCACACCGGGCCCTGGAAGACCTCCCCGGCTGCCTCCAAAGGACGGTTTTCAAGCACTCCTGCCTGCTGTTCCCGCCACCCGCGCAAAATGCTCCCAAGCCCGGGAGAAAAGCGCTTCGGGGTGGTGCTCTCTACAGGCCCTTGGAAGACCTCCCCGGCTGCCTCCAAAGGCCGGTTTGCAAGGACTCCTTCCTGCTGTTCCCGCCAGCCACGCACAATGCTCCCAAGCCCGGGAGAAAAGCATTTTGGGGTGGTGCTCACACCGGGCCCTGGAAGACCTCCCCGGCTGCCTCCAAAGGACGGTTTTCAAGCACTCCTGCCTGCTGTTCCCGCCACCCGCGCAGAATGCTCCCAAGCGCGGGAGAAAAGCGCTTCGGGGTGGTGCTCTCTACAGGCCCTTGGAAGACCTCCCCGGCTGCCTCCAAAGGCCGGTTTGCAAGGACTCCTTCCTGCTGTTCCCGCCAGCCACGCACAATGCTCCCAAGCCTGGGAGAAAAGCATTTTGGGGTGGTGCTCACTCCGGGCCCTTGGAAGACCTCCCCGGCTGCCTCCAATGGCCAGTTTGCAAGCACTCATGTCCGCTGTTCCCACCAGCCGCGCACAATGCTCCCAAGCCCGGGAGAAAAGCTTTTTGGGGTGGTGCTCACACCGGGCCCTGGAAGACCTCCCCGGCTGCCTCCAAAGGGCAGTTTTCAAGCACTCCTGCCTGCTGTTCCCGCCACCTGCGCACAATGCTCCCAAGCCCGGGAGAAAAGCGCTTCGGGGTGGTGCTCTCTACAGGCCCTTGGAAGACCTCCCCGGCTGCCTCCAAAGGCCGGTTTGCAAGGACTCCTTCCTGCTGTTCCCGCCAGCCACGCACAATGCTCCCAAGCCCGGGAGAGAAGCATTTTGGGGTGGTGCTCTCTACAGGCCCTTGGAAGACCTCCCCGGCTGCCTCCAGTGGCCAGTTTGCAAGCACTCATGCCCGCTGTTCCCACCAGCCGCGCACAATGCTCCCAAGCCCGGGAGAAAAGCTTTTTGGGGTGGTGCTCACACCGGGCCCTGGAAGACCTCCCCGGCTGCCTGCAAAGGCCGGTTTTCAAGCACTCCTGCCTGCTGTTCCTGCCACCCGCGCACAATACTCCCAAGCCCGGGAGAAAAGCGCTTCGGGGTGGTGCTCTCTACAGGCCCTTGGAAGACCTCCCCCGCTGCCTCCAAAGGCCGGTTTGCAAGGACTCCTTCCTGCTGTTCCCGCCAGCCACGCACAATGCTCCCAAGCCCGGGAGAAAAGTGCTTCGGGGTGGTGATCTCTCCGGGCCCTTGGAAGTCGTCCCCGGCTGCCTCCAAAGGCCGGTTTGCAAGCACTCATGCCCGTTGTTCCCACCAGCCGCGCACAATGCTCCCAAGCCCGGGAGAAAAGCATTTTGGGGTGGTGCTCACTCCGGGCCCTTGGAAGACCTCCCCGGCTGCCTCCAAAGGCCAGTTTGCAAGCAGTCCTGCCTGCTGTTCCCGCCAGCCGCGCACAATGTTCCCAAGCCCGGGAGAAAAGCGCTTCGGGGTGGTGCTCTCTCCGGGCCCTTGGAAGACGTCCCCGGCTGCCTCCAAAGGCCGGTTTGCAAGCAGTCATGCCCGTTGTTCCCACCAGCCGCGCACAATGCTCCCAAGCCCGAGAGAAAAGCATTTTGGGGTGGTGATCAGTCCGGCCCTTGGAAGACCTCCCCGGCTGCCTCCAAAGGACAGTTTGCAAGCACTCATGCCCACTGTTCCCGCCAGCCGCGCACAATGCTCCCAAGACCGTGAGAAAAGCGATTCGGGGTGGTGTTCTCTCAGGGACCATGGAGGACCTCCCCGGCTGCCCCCAAAGGCCGGTTTGCAAGCATTCCCGCCCGCTGTTCCCGCCAGGCACGCACAACGCTCCCAAGGCCAGGAGAAAAGCGCTTCGGGGTGTTGCTCTCTCCGGGCCCTTGCCCCTGAGCCTGGGGTCCAGGCAGTGGGTCCACACTCCCAGACCAAGGCAGAACCACATGCACACGTCTGTTCCTGACCCCTGCACCGGCAGAGAGCTCGGGGGAGCCAGAGTCTGTCAGGCAGCTGCTGGGTTGGCTGCCTGTGTGGGAAGGGGCAGAGCCGACCTAGGGGCAAGTTGGGCCTCTTGCTCTCCCTGCTGCCCTGAGGCTGCTGGGCCAAAGAGGTCTTGGGCATCCAGCCCCTTGCTTGTCCCTTCCCTCTGACGAGGCCCTCTGAGCTCCAGCACCTTGCAGTGTGGAGACAGCCCCTGCCAGCAACCTCCTCTCCAAGGAGGCATCAACCGAGGCCTATGCCCAGGGGAAAGGCACCAGCGGGGATGAGCCTGGGGAGGCGCCCAGGCATGTCTGGACCCAGTCCCCGCAGCCTGCCCCTTGGTGGGGCAGTACCCCCGGAGGCCAGGAAGGTCTGGGCAAGGCTGGCCAGGGGCAGGGGACCTGCTGGGTCCTGCCCATGGCCTGTGAGGCTTCTGAGCACAACCGGCCCTCTCCCACTGGAAGACCTCCACGGCTGCCTCCAAAGTCCTGTTTGCAAACACTCCCGCCCGCTGTTCACGCCAGGCTCGCACAATGCTCCCAAGCCCGTGAGAAAAGCGCTTCGGGGTGGTGCTCTCTCCGGGCCCTTGCCCCTGAGCCTGCAGGCAAGGCAGGGGGAACACACTCCCAGGCCAAGGCAGAACCACATGCCCACGTCTGTTCCTGTCCCATGCACCGGCAGAGAGCTCGGGGGAGCCAGAGTCTGTCAGGCAGGTGCTGGGTTGGCCGCCTGTGTGGGAAGGGGCAGAGCCGACCTAGGGGCAAGTTGGGCCTCTTGCTCTCCCTGCTGCCCTGAGGCTGCTGGGTCAGAGAGGTCTTGGGCATCCAGCCCTTTGCTGGTCCTTTCCCTCTGACGAGGCCCTCTGAGCTCCAGCACCTTGCAGTGTGCAGACAGCCCCTGCCGGCAACCTCCTCTCCAAGGAGGCCTCAACCGAGGCCTAGGCCCAGGGGAAAGGCACCAGCGGGGATGAGCCTGGGGAGGCGCCCGGGCATGTCTGGACCCAGGCCCCGCAGCCTGCCCCTTGGTGGGGTAGTACCCCCGGAGGCCAGGAAGGTCTGGGCAAGGCTGCCAGAGGCAGGGACACTGCTGGGTCCTGCCCCTGGCCTGTGGGGCCTCTGAGAACAACTGGCACTCTCCCGCTGGAAGACCTCCCCGGCTGCCTCCAAAGGCTGGTTTGCAAGCACTCAATCCCGCTGTTCACGCCAGCTGCGCACAATGCTCCGAAGCCCGGGAGAAAAGCATTTTGGGGTGGTGCTCACTCCGGGCTTTGGAAGACCTCCCCGGCTGCCTCCAAGGCCGGTTTGCAAGCACTTCTGCCTGCTGTTCCCGCCACCCGCGCACAATGCTCCCAAGCCCGGGAGAAAAGCGTTTCGGGGTGGTGTTCTCTCTGGGCCCAAGAAAGACCTCCCGGGCTGCCCCCAAATGCCGGTTTGCAAGCACTCCCACTCGCTGTTCCCGCCATCCGTGCAAATGCTCCAAGCCCAGGAGAAAAGCCCTTCAGGGTGGTGCTCTCTCCCGGCCCTTGGAAGACCTCCCCGGCTGCCTCCAAAGGCTGGATTTCAAGTACTCCCTCCCGCTGTCCCGCCAGCCGCACACAATGCTCCCAATCACGGGAGAAAAGCGCTTCGGGGTGGTGCTCTCTACGGGCCCTTGGAAGACCTCCCCGTTTGTCTCCAAAGGCCGGTTTGCAAGCACTCATGCCCGCTGTTCCCGCCAGCCGCGCACAATGCTCCCAAGCCTAGGAGAAAAGCGCTTCGGGGTGGTGCTCTCTCCCGGCCCTTGGAAGACCTCCCCGGCTGCCTCCAAAGGCCGGTTTGCAAGCACTCAATCCCGCTGTTCCCGCCAGCCGCGCACAATGCTCCCAAGCCCGGGAGAAAAGCATTTTGAGGTGGTCTCTCTCCGGGCCCTTGGAAGACTCCCCGGCTGCCTCTAAAAGCCGGTTTGCAAGCACTCATGTCCTCTGTTCCCGACAGCCGCGAACAATGCTCCCAATTCCGTGAGAAAAGTGCTTCGGGATGGTGCTCTCTCCGGGCCCTTGGAAGACCTCCCAAGCTGCCTCCAAAGGCCGGTTTGCAAGCACTCCCGCCCGCTGTTCCCGCCAGCCTCGCACAATGCTCCCAAGACCGGGAGAAAAGCGCTTCGGGGTGGTGTTCTCTCCGTGCCAATGGAGGACCTCCCTGGCTGTCCCCAAAGGCCGGTTTGCAAGCACTCCCACTCGCTGTTCCCGCCAGCCACGCACAATCCTCCAAAACCCCGGAGAAAAGCGCTTCGGGGTGGTGTTCTCTCCGTGCCCATGGAAGACCTCCCGGGGTGCCCCCAAAGGCCGGTTTGCAAGCACTCCCACTCGCTGTTCCCGCCATCCGCGCACAATGCTCCCAAGCCCGGGAGAAAAGCATTTTGGGGTGGTGCTCACACCGGGCCCTGGAAGACCTCCCCGGCTGCCTCCAAAGGACGGTTTTCAAGCACTCCTGCCTGCTGTTCCCGCCACCCGCGCACAATAATCCCAAGCCCGGGAGAAAAGCGCTTCGGGGTGGTGCTCTCTACAGGCCCTTGGAAGACCTCCCCGGCTGCCTCCAAAGGCCGGTTTGCAAGGACTCCTTCCTGCTGTTCCCGCCATCCGCGCACAATGCTCCCAAGCCCGGGAGAAAAGCATTTTGGGGTGGTGCTCACACCGGGCCCTGGAAGACCTCCCCGGCTGCCTCCAAAGGACGGTTTTCAAGCACTCCTGCCTGCTGTTCCCGCCACCCGCGCAAAATGCTCCCAAGCCCGGGAGAAAAGCGCTTCGGGGTGGTGCTCTCTACAGGCCCTTGGAAGACCTCCCCGGCTGCCTCCAAATGCCGGTTTGCAAGGACTCCTTCCTGCTGTTCCCGCCAGCCACGCACAATGCTCCCAAGCCCAGGAGAAAAGCATTTTGGGGTGGTGCTCACACCGGGCCCTGGAAGACCTCCCCGGCTGCCTCCAAAGGACGGTTTTCAAGCACTCCTGCCTGCTGTTCCCGCCACCCGCGCAGAATGCTCCCAAGCCCGGGAGAAAAGCATTTTGGGGTGGTGCTCACTCCGGGCCCTTGGAAGACCTCCCCGGCTGCCTCCAAAGGCCAGTTTGCAAGCAGTCCTGCCTGCTGTTCCCGCCAGCCGCGCACAATGCTCCCAAGCCCGGGAGAAAAGCGCTTCGGGGTGGTGCTCTCTCCGGGCCCTTGGAAGACGTCCCCGGCTGCCTCCAAAGGCCGGTTTGCAAGCACTCATGCCCGTTGTTCCCACCAGCCGCGCACAATGCTCCCAAGCCCGGGAGAAAAGCATTTTGGGGTGGTGCTCACTCCGGGCCCTTGGAAGACCTCCCCGGCTGCCTCCAAAGGCCAGTTTGCAAGCAGTCCTGCCTGCTGTTCCCGCCAGCCGCGCACAATGTTCCCAAGCCCGGGAGAAAAGCGCTTCGGGGTGGTGCTCTCTCCGGGCACTTTCAAGACCTCCCCGGCTGCCTCCAAAGGCCGGTTTGTAAGTACTCATTCCCGCTGCTTCCGCCAGCCACGCACAATGCTCCCAAGCCCGGGAGAAAAGCATTTTGGGGTGGTGCTCTCTCCGGGCCCTTGGAAGACCTCCCGGGCTGCCTCCAAAGGCCGGTTTGCAAGCATTCATGCCCGCTGTTCCCGCCAGCCGCCCACAATGCTCCCAAGACCGTGAGAAAAGCGCTTCGGGGTGGTGTTCTCTCAGGGACCATGGAGGACCTCCCCGGCTGCCCCCAAAGGCCGGTTTGCAAGCATTCCCACTCGCTGTTCCCGCCAGGCACACACAATGTTCCAAAACCCCGGAGAAAAGCGCTTCGGGGTGGTGGTCTCTCCGGGCCCCTGCCCCTGAGCCTGGGGGCCAGGCAGGGGATCCACAGTCCCAGGCCAAGGCAGAACCACATGCACACGTCTGTTCCTGCCCCATCCACCGGCAGAGAGCTGGGGGGAGCCAGAGTCTGTCAGGCAGCTGCTGGGCTGGCCGCCTGTGTGGGAAGGGGCAGAGCCGACCTAGGGGCAAGTTGGGCCTCTTGCTCTCCCTGCTGCCCTGAGGCTGCTGGGCCAAAGAGGTCTTGGGCATCCAGCCCCTTGCTGGTCCCTTCCCTCTGACGAGGCCCTCTGAGCTCCAGCACCTTGCAGTGTGGAGACAGCCCCTGCCAGCAACCTCCTCTCCAAGGAGGCCTCAACCGAGGCCTAGGCCCAGGGGAAAGGCACCAGCGGAGATGAGCCAGTGGAGGCGCACGGGCATGTCTGGACGCAGTCCCCGCAGCCTGCCCCTTGGTGGGGCAGTACCCCCGGAGGCCAGGAAGGTCTGGGCAAGGCTGCGAGGGGCAGGGGCCCTGCTGGGTCGTGCCCCTGGCCTGTGGGGCGTCTGAGAACAACCGGCACTCTCCCGCTGGAAGACCTCCCCGTCTGCCTCCAAAGGCGGGTTTGCCAACACTCCCGCCCGCTGTTCCCGCCAGGCACGCACAACGCTCCCAAGGCCAGGAGAAAAGCGCTTCGGGGTGTTGCTCTCTCCGGGCCCTTGCCCCTGAGCCTGGGGTCCAGGCAGTGGGTCCACACTCCCAGACCAAGGCAGAACCACATGCACACGTCTGTTCCTGACCCCTGAACCGGCAGAGAGCTCGGGGGTGCCAGAGTCTATCAGGCAGCTGCTGGGTTGGCTGCCTGTGTGGGAAGGGGCAGAGCCGACCTAGGGGCAAGTTGGGCCTCTTGCTCTCCCTGCTGCCCTGAGGCTGCTGGGCCAAAGAGTTCTTGGGCATCCAGCCCCTTGCTGGTCCCTTCCCGCTGACGAGGCCCTCTGAGCTCCAGCACCTTGCAGTGTGGAGACAGCCCCTGCCAGCAACCTCCTCTCCAAGGAGGCATCAACCGAGGCCTATGCCCAGGGGAAAGGCACCAGCGGGGATGAGCCTGGGGAGGCGCCCAGGCATGTCTGGACCCAGTCCCCGCAGCCTGCCCCTTGGTGGGGCAGAACCCCCGGAGGCCAGGAAGGTCTGGGAAAGGCTGGCCAGGGGCAGGGAACTTGCTGGGTCCTGCCCCTGGCCTGTGAGGCCTCTGAGCACAACCGGCCCTCTCCCACTGGAAGACCTCCACGGCTGCCTCCAAAGTCCTGTTTGCAAACACTCCCGCCCGCTGTTCACGCCAGGCTCGCACACTGCTCCCAAGCCCGGGAGAAAAGCGCTTCGGGGTGGTGCTCTCTCCGGGCCCTTGCCCCTGAGCCTGGGGGCAAGGCAGGGGGAACACACTCCCAGGCCAAGGCAGAACCACATGCCCACGTCTGTTCCTGTCCCCTGCACCGGCAGAGAGCTTGGGGGAGCCAGAGTCTGTCAGGCAGCTGCTGAGTTGGCCGCCTGTGTGGGAAGGGGCAGAGCCGACCTAGGGGCAAGTTGGGCCTCTTGCTCTCCCTGCTGCCCTGAGGCTGCTGGGCCAAAGACGTCTTGGGCATCCAGCCCCTTACTGGTCCCTTCCCTCTGACGAGGCCCTCTGAGCTCCAGCACCTTGCAGTGTGGAGACAGCCCCGGCCAGCAACCTCCTCTCCAAGGAGGCCTCAACCGAGGCCTAGGCCCAGGGGAAAGGCACCAGCGGGGATGAGCCTCGGGAGGCGCCCGGGCATGTCTGGACCCAGGCCCCGCAGCCTGCCCCTTGGTGGGGCAGTACCCCCGGAGGCCAGGAAGGTCTGGGCAAGGCTGGCCAGGGGCAGGGGCCCTGCTGCTTCCTGCCCCTGGCCTGTGGGGCCTCTGAGCACAACCGGCCCTCTCCCACTGGAAGACCTCCCCGGCTGCCTCCAAAGGCCGGTTTGCAAGCGCTCCCGCCCACTGTTCCCAGCAGGCGTGCACAATGCTCCCAAGCCCGGGAGAAAAGCGCTTCAGGGTGGTGCTCTCTCCGAGCCCTTGCCCCTGAGCCTGGGGGCAAGGCAGGGTGTCCACACTCCCAGGACAAGGCAGAACCACATGCACACGTCTGATCTGCCCCCTACACCGGCAGAGAGCTCGGGGGAGCCAGAGTCTGTCAGGCAGCTGCTGGGCTGGCCGCCTGTGTGGGAAGGGGCAGAGCCGACCTAGGGGCAAGTTGGGCCTCTTGCTCTCCCTGCTGCCCTGAGGCTGCTGGGCCAAAGAGGTCTTGGGCATCCAACCCCTTGCTGGTCCCTTCCCTCTGACGAGGCCCTCTGAGCTCCAGCACATTGCAGTGTGGAGACAGCCCCTGCCAGCAACCTCCTCTCCAAGGAGGCCTAAACCGAGGCCTAGGCACAGGGGAAAGGCACCAGCGGGGATGAGCCTGGGGAGGCGCCCGGGCATGTATGGACCCAGTCCCCTCAGCATGCCCCTTGGTGGGGCAGTACCCCCGGAGGCGAGGAAGGTCTGGGAAAGGCTGGCCAGGGGCAGGGGACCTGCTGGGTCCTGCCCCTGGCCTGTGGGGCCTCTGAGCACAACCGGCCCTCTCCCACTGGAAGACGTCCCCGGCTGCCTCCAAAGGCCGGTTTGCAAGCACTCCCGCCCACTGTTCCAACCAAGGGCGCACAACGCTCCCAAGCCCGGGAGAAAATCGCCTCGGGGTGGTGCTCTCTCCGGGCCCTTTCCCCTGAGCCTGGGGGCCAGGCAGGGTGTCCACACTCCCAGGCCAAGGCAGAACGACATGCACACGTCTGTTCCTGCCCCATGCACCGGCAGAGAGCTCGGGGGAGCCAGAGTCTGTCAGGCAGCTGCTGGGCTGGCCGCCTGTGTGGGAAGGGGCAGAGCCGACCTAGGGGCAAGTTGGGCCTCTTCCTCTCCCTGCTGCCCTGAGGCTGCTGGGCCAAAGAGGTCTTGGGCATCCAGCCCCTTGCTGGTCCCTTCCCTCTGACGAGGCCCTCTGAGCTCCAGCACCTTGCAGTGTGGAGACAGCCCCTGCCAGCAACCTCCTCTCCAAGGAGGCCTCAACTGAGGCCTAGGCCCAGGGGAAAGGCACCAGCGGGGATGAGCCTGGGGAGGCGCCCGGCCATGTCTGGACCCAGTCCCCGCAGCCTGCCCCTTGGTGGGGCAGTACCCCCGGAGGCCAGGAGGGTCTGGGCAAGGCTGCCAGGGGCAGGGACACTGCTGGGTCCTGCCCCTGGCCTGTGGGGCGTCTGAGCACAACCGGCACTCTCCCGCTGGAAGACCTCCCCGGCTGCCTCCAAAGGCCGGTTTGCAAGCACTCATGCCCTCTGTTCCCACCAGCCGCGCACAATGCTCCCAAGCCCGGGAGAAAAGCATTTTGGGGTGGTGCTCACTCCGGGCCCTTGGAAGACCTCCCCGGCTGCCTCCAAAGGCCAGTTTGCAAGCAGTCCTGCCTGCTGTTCCCGCCAGCCGCGCACAATGTTCCCAAGCCCGGGAGAAAAGCGCTTCGGGGTGGTGCTCTCTCCGGGCACTTTCAAGACCTCCCCGGCTGCCCCCAAAGGCCGGTTTGTAAGTACTCATTCCCGCTGCTTCCGCCATCCACGCACAATGCTCCCAAGCCCGGGAGAAAAGCATTTTGGGGTGGTGCTCTCTCCGGGCCCTTGGAAGACCTCCCGGGCTGCCTCCAAAGGCCGGTTTGCAAGCATTCATGTCCGTTGTTCCCGACAGCCGCGCACAATGCTCCCAAGCCCGAGAGAAAAGCATTTTGGGGTGATGATCAGTCCGGCCCTTGGAAGACCTCCCCGGCTGCCTCCAAAGGACAGTTTGCAAGCACTCATGCCCGCTGTTCCCGCCAGCCACGCACAATGCTCCCAAGACCGTGAGAAAAGCGCTTCGGGGTGGTGTTCTCTCAGGGACCATGGAGGACCTCCCCGGCTGCCCCCAAAGGCCGGTTTGCAAGCATTCCCACTCGCTGTTCCCGCCAGGCACACACAATGTTCCAAAACCCCGGAGAAAAGCGCTTCGGGGTGGTGCTCTCTCCGCGCCCTTGGAAGACTTCTCTGGCTGCCGCCAAAGGCCGGTTTGCAAGAATTCCCTCCCACTGTCCCACCAGCCGCACACAATGCTCCAAAACCCGAGAGAAAAGCGCTTCGAGGTGGTGCTCTCTCCAGGCCCTTGGAAGACCTCCCCGGCTGCCTCCAAAGGCCGGTTTGCAAGCACTCCTGCCTGCTGTTCCCGCCACGCGCGCACAATTCTCCCAAGCCCGGAAGAAAAGCATTTTGGGGTAGTGCTCTCTCCGGGCCCTTGGAAGACCTCCCGGGCTGCCTCCAAAGGCCGGTTTGCAAGCACTCATGTCCACTGTTCCCGACAGCCGCGCACAATGCTCCCAAGCCCGGGAGAAAAGCATTTTGGGGTGGTGATCAGTCCGGGCCCTTGGAAGACCTCCCCGGCTGCCTCCAAAGGACAGTTTGCAAGAACTCATGCCCGCTGTTCCCGCCAGGCACGCACAATGCTCCCAAGCCCGGGAGAAAAGCGCTTCGGGGTGGTGCTCTCACCGGGCCCTTGCCCCTGAGCCTGGGGGCAATGCAGGGGGAACACACTCCCAGGCCAAGGCAGAACCACATGCACACGTCTGTTCCTGGTCCCTGCACCGGCAGAGAGCTCGGGGGAGCCAGAGTATGCCAGGCAGCTGCTGGGTTGGCGGCCTGGGTGGAAAGGGGCAGAGCCGACCTAGGGGCAAGTTGGGCCTCTTGCTCTCCCTGCTGCCCTGAGGCTGCTGGGCCAAAGAGGTCTTGGCCATCCAGCCCCTTGCTGGTCCCTTCCCTCTGACGAGGCCCTCTGAGCTCCAGCACCTTGCAGTGTGGAGACAGCCCCTGCCAGCAACCTCCTCTCCAAGGAGGCCTCAACCGAGGCCTAGGCCCAGGGTAAGGCACCAGCGGGGATGAGCCTGGGGAGGCGCCCGGGCATGTCTGGACCCAGTCCCCGCAGCCTGCCCCTTGGTGGGGCAGTACCCCCGGAGGCCAGGAAGGTCTAGGCAAGGCTGCCAGGGGCAGGGACACTGATGGGTCCTGCCCCTGGCCTGTGGGGCGTCTGAGCACAACCAGCACCCTCCCGCTGGAAGACCTCCCCGTCTGCCTCCAAAGGCCTGTTTGCAAGCACTCCCACCCGCTGTTCCCGCCAGGCACGCACAATGCTCCCAAGCCCGGGAGAAAAGCGCTTCGGGGTGGTGCTCTCCTCGGGCCCTTGCCCCTGAGCCTGGGGGCCAGGCAGGTGGAACACACTCCCAGGCCAAGGGAGAACGACATGCACACGTCTGTTCCTGCCCCCTACACCGGCAGAGAGCTCGGGGGAGCCAGAATCTCTCAGGCAGCTGCTGGGCTGGCCGCCTGTGTGGGAAGTGGCAGAGCCGACCTAGGGGCATGTTGGGCCTCTGCTCTCCCTGCTGCCCTGAGGCTGCTGGGCCAAAGAGGTCTTGGGTATCCAGCCCCTTGCTGGTCCCTTCCCTCTGACGAGGCCCTCTGAGCTCCAGCACCTTGCAGTGTGGAGACAGCCCCTGCCAGCAACCTCCTCTCCAAGGAGGCCTAAACCGAGGCCTAGCCCCAGGGGAAAGGCACCAGCGGGGAAGAGCCTGGGGAGGCGCCCGGGCATGTCTGGACCCAGTCCCCGCAGCCTGCCCCTTGGTGGGGCATTACCCCCGGAGGCCAGGAAGGTCTGGGCAAGGCTGGCCAGGGGCAGGGGCCCTGCTGGGCCCTTGCCCCTGGCCTGTGGGGCCTCTGAGCACAACCGGCCCTCTCCCACTGGAAGACCTCCCCGGCTGCCTCCAAAGGCCGGTTTGCCAACACTCCCGCCCGCTGTTCCCGCCAGGCACGCACAATGCTCCCAAGCCCGGGAGAAAAGCGCTTTGGGGTGTTGCTCTCTCCGGGCCCTTGCCCCTGAGCGTGGGGGCCAGGCAGTGGGTCCACACTCCCAGACCAAGGCAGAACCACATGCCCACGTCTGTTCCTGTCCCCTGCACCGGCAGAGAGCTCGGAGGAGCCAGAGTCTGTCAGGCAGCTGCTGGGCTGGCCGCCTGTGTGGGAAGGGGCAGAGCCGACCTAGGGGCAAGTTGGGCCTCTTCCTCTCCCTGCTGCCCTGAGGCTGCTGGGCCAAAGAGGTCTTCGGCATCCAGCACCTTGCTGGTCCCTTCCCTCTGACGAGGCCCTCTGAGCTCCAGCACCTTGCAGTGTGGAGACAGCCCCTGCCAGCAACCTCCTCTCCAAGGAGGCCTCAACCGAGGCCTAGGCCCAGGGGAAAGGCACCAGCGGGGATGAGCCTGGGGAGGCGCCCGGGCATGTCTGGACCCAGTCCCCGCAGCCTGCCCCTTGGTGGGGCAGTACCCCCGGAGGCCAGGAAGGTCTAGGCAAGGCTGCCAGGGGCAGGGACACTGCTGGGTCCTGCCCCTGGCCTGTGGGGCGTCTGAGCACAACCAGCACCCTCCCGCTGGAAGACCTCCCCGTCTGCCTCCAAAGGCCTGTTTGCAAGCACTCCCACCCGCTGTTCCCGCCAGGCACGCACAATGCTCCCAAGCCCGGGAGAAAAGTGCTTCGGGGTGGTGCTCTCCTCGGGCCCTTGACCCTGAGCCTGGGGGCCAGGCAGGTGGAACACACTCCCAGGCCAAGGGAGAACGACATGCACACGTCTGTTCCTGCCCCCTACACCGGCAGAGAGCTCGGGGGAGCCAGAGTCTCTCAGGCAGCTGCTGGGCTGGCCGCCTGTGTGGGAAGTGGCAGAGCCGACCTAGGGGCATGTTGGGCCTCTGCTCTCCCTGCTGCCCTGAGGCTGCTGGGCCAAAGAGGTCTTGGGCATCCAGCCCCTTGCTGGTCCCTTCCCTCTGACGAGGCCCTCTGAGCTCCAGCACCTTGCAGTGTGGAGACAGCCCCTGCCAGCAACCTCCTCTCCAAGGAGGCCTAAACCGAGGCCTAGCCCCAGGGGAAAGGCACCAGCGGGGAAGAGCCTGGAGAGGCGCCCGGGCATGTCTGGACCCAGTCCCCGCAGCCTGCCCCTTGGTGGGGCAGTACCCCCGGAGGCCAGGAAGGTCTGGGCTAGGCTGGCCAGGGGCAGGGGCCCTGCTGGGCCCTGCCCCTGGCCTGTGGGGCCTCTGAGCACAACCGGCCCTCTCCCACTGGAAGACCTCCCCGGCTGCCTCCAAAGGCCGGTTTGCCAACACTCCCGCCTGCTGTTCCCGCCAGGCACGCACAATGCTCCCAAGCCCGGGAGAAAAGCGCTTTGGGGTGTTGCTCTCTCCGGGCCCTTGCCCCTGAGCGTGGGGGCAAGGCAGTGGGTCCACACTCCCAGACCAAGGCAGAACCACATGCCCACGTCTGTTCCTGTCCCCTGCACCGGCAGAGAGCTCGGAGGAGCCAGAGTCTGTCAGGCAGCTGCTGGGCTGGCCGCCTGTGTGGGAAGGGGCAGAGCCGACCTAGGGGCAAGTTGGGCCTCTTCCTCTCCCTGCTGCCCTGAGGCTGCTGGGCCAAAGAGGTCTTCGGCATCCAGCACCTTGCTGGTCCCTTCCCTCTGACGAGGCCCTCTGAGCTCCAGCACCTTGCAGTGTGGAGATAGCCCCTGCCAGCAACCTCCTCTCCAAGGAGGCCTCAACCGAGGCCTAGGCCCAGGGGAAAGGCACCAGCAGGGATGAGCCTGGGGAGGCGCCCGGGCATGTCTGGACCCAGTCCCCGCAGCCTGCCCCTTGGTGGGGCTGTAACCCCGGAGGCAGGAAGGTCTGGGCAAGGCTGGCCAGGGGCAGGGGCCCTGCTGGGCCCTTCCCCTGGCCTGTGGGGCCTCTGAGCACAACCGGCCCTCTCCCACTGGAAGACCTCCCCGGCTGCCTCCAAAGGCCGGTTTGCAAGCACTCCCGCCCACTGTTCCCACCAAGCGCGCACAATGCTCCCAAGCCCGGGAGAAAAGCGCTTCGGGGTGGTGCTCTCTCCGGGCCCTTGCCCCTGAGCCTGGGGGCCAGGCAGGGGGTCCACACTCCCAGGCCAAGGCAGAACCACATTCACACGTCTGTTCCTGACCCCTGCACCGGCAGAGAGCTCGGGGGAGCCAGAGTCTGTCAGGCAGCTGCTGGGCTGGCCGCCTGTGTGGGAAGGGGCAGAGCCGACCTAGGGGCAAGTTGGGCCTCTTCCTCTCCCTGCTGCCCTGAGGCTGCTGGGCCATAGAGGTCTTGGGCATCCAGCCCCTTGCTGGTCCCTTCCCTCTGACGAGGCCCTCTGAGCTCCAGCACCTTGCAGTGTGGAGACAGCCCCTGCCAGCAACCTCCTCTCCAAGGAGGCCTCAACCGAGGCCTACGCCCAGGGGAAAGGCACCAGCGGGGATGAGCCAGTGGAGGCGCACGGGCATGTCTGGACCCAGTCCCCGCAGCCTGCCCCTTGGTGGGGCAGTACCCCCGGAGGCCAGGAAGGTCTGGGCAAGGCTGCCAGGGGCAGGGACACTGCTGGGTCCTGCCCCTGGCCTGTGGGGCCTCTGAGCACAACCGGCACTCTCCCACTGGAAGACCTGCCCGGCTGCCTCCAAAGGCCGGTTTGCAAGCGCTCCCGCCCACTGTTCCCAGCAGGCGTGTACAATGCTCCCAAGCCCGGGAGAAAAGCGCTTCAGGGTGGTGCTCTCTCCGGGCCCTTGCTCCTGAGCCTGGGGGCAAGGCACGGTGTCCACAATCCCAGGCCAAGTCAGAACCGCATGCACACCTCTGATCTGCCCCCTGCACCGGCAAAGAGCTCGGGGGAGCCAGAGTATGTCAGGCAGCTGCTGGGCTAGCCGCCTGTGTGGGAAGGGGCAGAGCCGACCTAGGGGCAAGTTGTGCCTCTTGCTCTCCCTGCTGCCCTGAGGCTGCTGGGCCAAAGAGGTCTTGGGCGTCCAGCCCCTTGCTGGTCCCTTCCCTCTGACGAGGCCCTCTGAGCTCCAGCACCTTGCAGTGTGGAGACAGCCCCTGCCAGCAACCTCCTCTCCAAGAGGCCTAAACCGAGGCCTAGGCCCAGGGGAAAGGCACCAGTGGGGATGAGCCTGGGGAAGCGCCCGGGCATGTCTGGACCCAGTCCCCGCAGCCTGCCCCTTGGTGGGGCAGTACCCCTGAGGCCAGGAAGGTCTGGGAAAGGCTGGCCAGGGGCAGGGGACCTGCTGGGTCCTGCCCCTGGCCTGTGGGGCCTCTGAGCACAACCGGCCCTCTCCCAATGGAAGACCTCCCCGGCTGCCTCCAAAGGCCGGTTTGCAAGCACTCCCGCCCACTGTTCCCACAAAGCACGCACAATGCTCCCAAGCCCGGGAGAAAAGCGCTTCGGGGTATTGCTCTCTCCGGGCCCTTGCCCCTGAGCCTGGGGTCCAGGCAGTGGGTCCACACTCCCAGACCAAGGCAGAACCACATGCACACGTGTGTTCCTGCCCCCTACACTGGCAGAGAGCTCGGGGGAGCCAGAGACTGCCAGGCTGCTGCTGGGCTGGCTGCCTGTGTGGTACGGGGCAGAGCCGACCTAGGGGCATGTTGGGCCTCTTGCTCTCCCTGCTGCCCTGAGGCTGCTGGGTCAAAGAGGTCTTGGGCATCCAGCGCTTTGCTGGTGCCTTCCCTCTGACGAGGCCCTCTGAGCTCCAGCACCTTGCAGTGTGGAGACAGCCCCTGTCAGCAACCTCCTCTCCAAAGAGTCCTCAACCGAGGCCTACAACCAGGGGAAAGGCACCAGCGGGGATGATCCTGGGGAGGCGCACAGACATGTCTGGACCCAGTCTCCTCAGCCTGCCCCTTGGTGGGGCAGTACCCCCGGAGGCCAGGAAGGTCTGGGCAAGTCTGGCCAGGGGCAGGGGCCCTGCTGGGTCCTGACCCTGGCCTGTGGGGCCTCTGAGCACAACCGGCCCTCTCCCACTGGAAGACCTCCCCGGCTGCCTCCAAAGTCCTGTTTGCAACACTCCCGCCCGCTGTTCACGTCAGGAATGCACAAAGGTCCCAAGCCGGGGAGAAAAGCGCTTCGGTGTGGTGCTCTCTCCGGGCCCTTGCCCATGAGCCTGGGGGCAAGGCAGGGAGAACACACTCCCAGGCCAAGGCAGAACCACATGCCCACATCTGTTCCTGTCCCCTGCACCGGCAGAGAGCTTGGGGGAGCCAGAGTCTGTCAGGCAGCTGCTGGGTTGGCCGCCTGTGTGGGAAGGGGCAGAGCCGCCCTAGGGGCAAGTTGGGCCTCTTGCTCTCCCTGCTGCCCTGAGGCTGCTAGGCCAAAGATGTCTTGGGCATCCAGCCCTTTACTGGTCCCTTCTCTCTGACGAGGCTGTCTGAGCTGCAGCACCTTGCAGTGTGGAGACAGCCCCTGCCAGCAACCTCCTCTCCAAGGAGGCCTCAACCGAGGCCTAGGCCCAGGGGAAAGGCACCAGCGGGGATGAGCCTGGGGAGGCGCCCGGGCATGTCTGGACCCAGACCCCGCAGCCTGCCCCTTGGTGGGGCAGTACCCCCGGAGGCCAGGAAGGTCTGGGCAAGGCTGGCCAGGGGCAGGGGCCCTGCTGCGTCCTGCCCTTGGCCTGTGGGGCCTCTGAGCACAACCGGCCCTCTCCCACTGGAAGACCTCCCCGGCTGCCTCCAAAGGCCGGTTTGCAAGCGCTCCCGCCCACTGTTCCCAGCAGGCGTGCACAATGCTCCTAAGCCCGAGAGAAAAGCGCTTCGGGGTGGTGCTCTCTCCGGGCCCTTGCCCCTGAGCCTGGGGGCAAGGCAGGGTGTCCACACTCCCAGGCCAAGGCAGAACCACATGCACACGACTGATCTGCCCCCTGCACCGGCAGAGAGCTCGGGGGAGCCAGAGTCTGTCAGGCAGCTGCTGGGCTGGCCGCCTGTGTGGGAAGGGGCAGAGCCGACCTAGGGGCAAGTTGGGCCTCTTGCTCTCCCTGCTGCCCTGAGGCTGCTGGGCCAAAGAGGTCTTGGGCATCCAGCCCCTTGCTGGTCCCTTCCCTCTGACGAGGCCCTCTGAGCTCCAGCACCTTGCAGTGTGGAGACAGCCCCTGCCAGCAACCTCCTCTCCAAGGAGGCCTCAACCGAGGCCTAGGCCCAGGGGAAAGGCACCAGCGGGGATGAGCCTGGGGAGGCGCCCGGGCATGTCTGGACCCAGACCCCGCAGCCTGCCCCTTGGTGGGGCAGTACCCCCGGAGGCCAGGAAGGTCTGGGCAAGGCTGGCCAGGGGCAGGGGCCCTGCTGGGTCCTGCCCCTGGCCTGTAGGGCCTCTGAGCACAACCGGCCCTCTCCCGCTGGAAGACCTCCCCGGCTGCCTCCAAAGGCCAGTTTGCCAACACTCCTGCCCGCTGTTCCCGCCAGGCACGCACAATGCTCCCAAGCCCAGGAGAAAAGCGCTTCGGGGTGGTGGTCTCTCCGGGCCCCTGCCCCTGAGCCTGGGGGCCAGGCAGGGGATCCACAGTCCCAGGCCAAGGCAGAACCACATGCACACGTCTGTTCCTGCCCCCTCTACCGGCAGAGAGCTGGGGGGAGCCAGAGTCTGTCAGGCAGCTGCTGGGCTGGCCGCCTGTGTGGGAAGGGACAGAGCCGACCTAGGGGCAAGTTGGGCCTCTTGCTCTCCCTGCTGCCCTGAGGCTGCTGGGCCAAAGAGGTCTTGGGCATCCAGCCCCTTGCTGGTCCCTTCCCTCTGACGAGGCCCTCTGAGCTCCAGCACCTTGCAGTGTGGAGACAGCCCCTGCCAGCAACCTCCTCTCCAAGGAGGCCTCAACCGAGGCCTAGGCCCAGGGGAAAGGCACCAGCGGGGATGAGCCAGTGGAGGCGCACGGGCATGTCTGGACCCAGTCCCCGCAGCCTGCCCCTTGGTGGGGCAGTACCCCCGGAGGCCAGGAAGGTCTGGGCAAGGCTGGCCAGGGGCAGGGGCCCTGCTGGGTCCTGCCCCTGGCCTGTGGGGCCTCTGAGCACAACCGGCCCTCTCCCACTGGAAGACCTCCCCGGCTGCCTCCAAAGGCCGGTTTGCCAACACTCCCGCCCGCTGTTCCCGCCAGGCCCGCACAATGCTCCCAAGCCCGGGAGAAAAGCGCTTCGGGGTGTTGCTCTCTCCGGGCCCTTGCCCATGATCCTGGGGGCAAGGCAGGGGGTCCACAATCCCAGGCCAAGGCAGAACGACATGCACACGTCTGTTCCTGCCCCATGCACCGGCAGAGAGCTCGGGGGAGCCAGAGTCTGTCAGGCAGCTGCTGGGCTGGCCGCCTGTGTGGGAAGGGGCAGAGCCGACCTAGGGGCAAGTTGGGCCTCTTGCTCTCCCTGCTGCCCTGAGGCTGCTGGGACCAAAGAGATCTTGGGCATCCAGCCCCTTGCTTGTCCCTTCCCTCTGACGAGGCCCTCTGAGCTCCAGCACCTTGCAGTGTGGAGACAGCCCCTGCCAGCAACCTCCTCTCCAAGGAGGCCTCAACCGAGGCCTAGGACCAGGGGAAAGGCACCAGCGGGGATGAGCCTGGGGAGGCGCCCGGGCATGTCTGGACCCAGTCCCCGCAGCCTGCCCCTTGGTGGGGCAGTACCCCCGGAGGCCAGGAAGGTCTGGGCAAGGCTGGCCACGGGCAGGGGCCCTGCTGGGTCCTGCCCCTGGCCTGTGTGGCCTCTGAGCACAACCGGCCCTCTCCCACTGGAAGAGTTCCCCGGCTGCCTCCAAAGGCCGGTTGCCAACACTCCCGCCCGCTGTTCCCGCCAGGCACGCACAATTCTCCCAAGCCCGGGAGAAAAGCGCTTCGGGGTGTTGCTCTCTCCGGGCCCTTGCCCCTGAGCGTGGGGGCGAGGCAGTGGGTCCACACTCCCAGACCAACGCAGAACCACATGCACACGTCTTTTCCTGACCCCTGCACCGGCAGAGAGCTCGGGGGAGCCAGAGTCTGTCAGGCAGCTGCTGGGCTGGCCGCCTGTGTGGGAAGGGGCAGAGCCGACCTAGGGGCAAGTTGGGCCTCTTCCTCTCCCTGCTGCCCTGAGGCTGCTGGGCCAAAGAGGTCTTGGGCATCCAGTCCCTTGCTGGTCCCTTCCCTCTGACGAGGCCCTCTGAGCTCCAGCACCTTGCAGTGTGGAGACAGCCCCTGCCAGCAACCTCCTCTCCAAGGAGGCCTCAACCGAGGCCTAGGCCCAGGGGAAAGGCACCAGCGGGGATGAGCCTGGGGAGGCGCCCGGCCATGTCTGGACCCAGTCCCCGCAGCCTGCCCCTTGGTGGGGCAGTACCCCCGGAGGCCAGGAGGGTCTGGGCAAGGCTGCCAGGGGCAGGGACACTGCTGGGTCCTGCCCCTGGCCTGTGGGGCGTCTGAGCACAACCGGCACTCTCCCGCTGGAAGACCTCCCCGGCTGCCTCCAAAGGCCGGTTTGCAAGCACTCCCGCCCGCTGTTCCCGCCAGGCACGCACAATGCTCCCAAGCCCGGGAGAAAAGCGCTTCGGGGTGGTGCTCTCTCCGGGCCCTTGCACCTGAGCCTGGGGGACAGGCAGGGGGAACACACTCCCAGGTCAAGGCAGAACGACATGCACACGTCTGTTCCTGCCCCCTACACCGGCAGAGTGTTCGGGGGAGCCAGAGACTGCCAGGCTGCTGCTGGGCTGGCTGCCTGTGTGGGACGGGGTAGAGCCGACCTAGGGGCAAGTTGGGCCTCTTGCTCTCCCTGCTGCCCTGAGGCTGCTGGGTCAAAGAGGTCTTTTGCATCCAGCCCTTTGCTGGTCCTTTCCCTCTGACGAGGCCCTCTGAGCTCCAGCACCTTGCAGTCTGCAGACAGCCCCTGCCGGCAACCTCCTCTCCAAGCAGGCCTCAACCGAGGCCTAGGCCCAGGGGAAAGGCACCAGCGGGTATGAGACTGGGGAGGCGCCCGGGCATGTCTGGACCTAGGCCCCGCAGCCTGCCCCTTGTTGGGGCAGTACCCCCGGAGGCCAGGAAGGTCTGGGCAAGGCTGGCCAGGGGCAGGGGCCCTGCTGGGTCCTGCCCCTGGCCTGTGAGGCCTCTGAGCACAACTGGCACTCTCCCGCTGGAAGACCTCCCCGGCTGCCTCCAAAGGCTGGTTTGCAAGCACTCAATCCCGCTGTTCACGCCAGCTGCGCACAATGCTCCCAAGCCCGGGAGAAAAGCATTTTGGGGTGGTGCTCACTCCGGGCTTTGGAAGACCTCCCCGGCTGCCTCCAAGGCCGGTTTGCAAGCACTTCTGCCTGCTGTTCCCGCCACCCGCGCACAATGCTCCCAAGCCCGGGAGAAAAGCGTTTCGGGGTGGTGTTCTCTCTGGGCCCAAGAAAGACCTCCCGGGCTGCCCCCAAATGCCGGTTTGCAAGCACTCCCACTCGCTGTTCCCGCCATCCGTGCAAATGCTCCAAGCCCAGGAGAAAAGCCCTTCAGGGTGGTGCTCTCTCCCGGCACTTGGAAGACCTCCCCGGCTGCCTCCAAAGGCTGGATTTCAAGTACTCCCTCCCGCTGTCCCGCCAGCCGCACACAATGCTCCCAATCACGGGAGAAAAGCGCTTCGGGGTGGTGCTCTCTACGGGCCCTTGGAAGACCTCCCCGTTTGTCTCCAAAGGCCGGTTTGCAAGCACTCATGCCCGCTGTTCCCGCCAGCCGCGCACAATGCTCCCAAGCCTAGGAGAAAAGCGCTTCGGGGTGGTGCTCTCTCCCGGCCCTTGGAAGACCTCCCCGGCTGCCTCCAAAGGCCGGTTTGCAAGCACTCAATCCCGCTGTTCCCGCCAGCCGCGCACAATGCTCCCAAGCCCGGGAGAAAAGCGCTTCGGGGTGGTGCTCTCTCCCGGCCCTTGGAAGACCTCCCCGGCTGCCTCCAAAGGCTGGTTTTCAAGAACTCCCTCCCGCTGACCCCCCAGCCGCACACAATGCTCCCAAGCCCGGGAGAAAAGCATTTTGGGGTGGTCTCTCTCGGGCCCTTGGAAGACTCCCCGGCTGCCTCTAAAGGCCGGTTTGCAAGCACTCATGTCCTCTGTTCCCGACAGCCGCGAACAATGCTCCCAATTCCGTGAGAAAAGTGCTTCGGGATGGTGCTCTCTCCGGGCCCTTGGAAGACCTCCCAAGCTGCCTCCAAAGGCCGGTTTGCAAGCACTCCCGCCCGCTGTTCCCGCCAGCCTCGCACAATGCTCCCAAGACCGGGAGAAAAGCGCTTCGGGGTGGTGTTCTCTCCGTGCCAATGGAGGACCTCCCTGGCTGCCCCCAAAGGCCGGTTTGCAAGCACTCCCACTCGCTGTTCCCGCCAGCCATGCACAATCCTCCAAAACCCCGGAGAAAAGCGCTTCGGGGTGGTGTTCTCTCCCTGCCCATGGAAGACCTCCCGGGGTGCCCCCAAAGGCCGGTTTGCAAGCACTCCCACTCGCTGTTCCCGCCATCCGCGCACAATGCTCCCAAGCCCGGGAGAAAAGCATTTTGGGGTGGTGCTCACACCGGGCCCTGGAAGACCTCCCCGGCTGCCTCCAAAGGACGGTTTTCAAGCACTCCTGCCTGCTGTTCCCGCCACCCGCGCACAATGCTCCCAAGCCCGGGAGAAAAGCGCTTCGGGGTGGTGCTCTCTACAGGCCCTTGGAAGACCTCCCCGGCTGCCTCCAAAGGCCGGTTTGCAAGGACTCCTTCCTGCTGTTCCCGCCATTCGCGCACAATGCTCCCAAGCCCGGGAGAAAAGCATTTTGGGGTGGTGCTCACACCGGGCCCTGGAAGACCTCCCCGGCTGCCTCCAAAGGACGGTTTTCAAGCACTCCTGCCTGCTGTTCCCGCCACCCGCGCAGAATGCTCCCAAGCGCGGGAGAAAAGCGCTTCGGGGTGGTGCTCTCTACAGGCCCTTGGAAGACCTCCCCGGCTGCCTCCAAAGGCCGGTTTGCAAGCACTCCCGCCCGCTGTTCCCGCCAGGCACGCACAATGCTCCCAAGCCCGGGAGAAAAGCGCTTCGGGGTGGTGCTCTCTCCGGGCCCTTGCCCTTGAGCCTGGGGGCCAGGCAGTTGGAACACACTCCCAGGCCAAGGCAGAACGACATGCACACGTCTGTTCCTGCCCCCTACACCGGCAGAGAGCTCGGGGGAGCCAGAGACTGCCAGGCTGCTGCTGGGCTGGCTGCCTGTGTGGGATGGGGCAGAGCCGATCTAGGGGCAAGTTGGGCCTCTTGCTCTAACTGCTGGCCTGAGGCTGCTGGGTCAAAGAGGTCTTGGGCATCCAGCCCTTTGCTGGTCCCTTCCCTCTGACGAGGCCCTCTGAGCTCCAGCACCTTGCAGTGTGGAGACAGCCCCTGCCAGCAACCTCCTCTCCAAAGAGGCCTCAACCGAGGCCTACGCCCAGGGGAAAAGCACCAGCGGGGATGATCCTGGGGCGGCGCACGGACATGTCTGGACCCAGTCCCCGCAGCCTGCCCCTTGGTGGGGCAGTACCCCCGGAGGCCAGGAAGGTCTGGGCAAGGCTGGCCAGGGGCAGGGGCCCTGCTGGGTCCTGCCCCTGGCCTGTGAGGCCTCTGAGCACAACCGGCCCTCTCCCACTGGAAGACCTCCCCAGCTGCCTCCAAAGTCCTGTTTGCAAACACTCCCGCCCGCTGTTCACGCCAGGCTCGCACAATGCTCCCAAGCCCGGGAGAAAAGCGCTTCGGGGTGGTGCTCTCTCCGGGCCCTTGCCCCTGAGCCTGGGGGCCAGGCAGTGGGTCCACACTCCCAGACCAAGGCAGAACCACATGCACACGTCTGTTCCTGACCCCTGCACCGGCAGAGAGCTCGGGGGAGCCAGAGTCTGTCAGGCAGCTGCTGGGCTGGCCGCCTGTGTGGGAAGGGGCAGAGCCGACCTAGGGGCAAGTTGGGCCTCTTCCTCTCCCTGCTGCCCTGAGGCTGCTGGGCCAAAGACGTCTTGGGCATCCAGCCCCTTGCTGGTCCCTTCCTTCTGACGAGGCCCTCTGAGCTCCAGCACCTTGCAGTGTGGAGACAGCCCCTGCCAGCAACCTCCTCTCCAATGAGGCCTCAACCGAGGCCTAGGCCCAGGGGAAAGGCACCAGCGGGGATGAGCCTGGGGAGGCGCCCGGGCATGTCTGGACCCAGTCCCCGCAGCCTGCCCCTTGGTGGGGCAGTACCCCCGGAGGCCAGGAAGGTCTGTGCAAGGCTGCCAGGGGCAGGGACAGCGCTGGGTCCTGCCCCTGGCCTGTGGGACGTCTGAGCACAACCGGCACTCTCCCGCTGGAAGACCTCCCCGTCTGCCTCGAAAGGCCGGTTTGCAAACACTCCCGCCCGCTGTTCACGCCAGGCTCGCACAATGCTCCCAAGCCCGGGAGAAAAGCGCTTCGGGGTGGTGCTCTCTCCGGGCCCTTGCCCCTAAGCCTGCGGGCCAGGCAGGGGGAACACACTCCCAGGCCAAGACAGAACGACATGAACACGTCTGTTCCTGCCCCCTACACCGGCAGAGAGCTCGGGGGAGCCAGAGTCTCTCAGGCAGGTGCTGGGCTGGCCGCCTGTGTGGGAAGGGGCAGAGCCGACCTAGGGGCAAGTTGGGCCTCTTGCTCTCCCTGCTGCCCTGAGGCTGCTGGGCCAAAGACGTCTTGGGCATCCAGCCCTTTGCTGGTCCCTTCCCTCTGACGAGGCCCTCTGAGCTCCAGCACCTTGCAGTGTGGAGACAGCACCTGCCAGCAATCTCCTCTCCAAGGAGGCCTCAACCGAGGCCTAGGCCCAGGGGAAAGGCACCAGCGGGGATGAGCCTGGGGAGGCGCCCGGGCATGTCTGGACCCAGTCCCCGCAGCCTGCCCCTTGGTGGGGCAGTACCCCTGGAGGCCAGGAAGGTCTGGGCAAGGCTGACCAGGGGCAGGGGACCTGCTGGGTCCTGCCCATGGCCTGTGGGGCCTCTGAGCACAACCGGCCCTCTCCCACTGGAAGACCTCCCCGGCTGCCTCCAAAGGCCATTTTGCACGCACTCCCGCCCACTGTTCCCACCAAGCGCGCACAATGCTCCCAAGCCCGGGAGAAAAGCGCTTCGGGGTGGTGCTCTCTCCGGGCCCTTGCCCCTGAGCCTGGGGGCCAGGCAGGGGGTCCACACTCCCAGGCCAAGGCAGAACCACATGCACACGTCTGTTCCTGACCCCTGCACCGGCAGAGAGCTCGGGGGAGCCAGAGTCTGTCAGGCAGCTGCTGGGCTGGCCGCCTTTGTGGGAAGGGGCAGAGCCGACCTAGGGGCAAGTTGGGCCTCTTGCTCTCCCTGCTGCCCTGAGGCTGCTGGGCCAAAGAGGTCTTGGGCATCCAGCCCTTTGCTTGTCCCTTCCCTCTGACGAGACCCTCTGAGCTCCAGCACCTTGCAGTGTGGAGACAGCCCCTGCCAGCAACCTCCTCTCCAAGGAGGCCTCAACCGAGACCTAGGACCAGGGGAAAGGCACCAGCGGGGATGAGCCTGGGGAGGCGCCCGGGCATGTCTGGACCCAGTCCCCGCAGCCTGCCCCTTGGTGGGGCAGTACCCCCGGAGGCCAGGAAGGTCTGGGAAAGGCTGGCCAGGGGCAGGGGACCTGCTGGGTCCTGCCCCTGGCCTGTGGGGCCTCTGAGCACAACCGGCCCTCTCCCACTGGAAGACCTCCCCGGCTGCCTCCAAAGTCCTGTTTGCCAACACTCCCACCCGCTGTTCACGCCAGACTTGCACAATGCTCCCAAGCCCGGGAGAAAAGCGCTTCGGGGTGGTGCTCTCTCCGGGCCCTTGCCCCTGAGCCTGGGGGCAAGGCATGGGGAACACACTCCCAGGCCAAGGCAGAACCACATGCCCACGTCTGTTCCTGTCCCCTGCACCGGCAGAGAGCTTGGGGGAGCCAGAGTCTGTCAGGGAGCTGCTGGGTTGGCCGCCTGTGTGGGAAGGGGCAGAGCCGCCCTAGGGGCAAGTTGGGCCTCTTGCTCTCCCTGCTGCCCTGAGGCTGCTGGGCCAAAGACGTCTTGGGCATCCAGCCCCTTACTGGTCCCTTCCCTCTGACGAGGCCCTCTGAGCTCCAGCACCTTGCAGTGTGGAGACAGCCCCTGCCAGCAACCTCCTCTCCAAGGAGGCCTCAACCGAGGCCTAGGCCCAGGGTAAAGGCACCAGCGGGGATGAGCCAGGGGAGGCGCCCGAGCATGTCTGGACCCAGTCCCCGCAGCCTGCCCCTTGGTGGGGCAGTACCCCCGGAGGCCAGGAAGGTCTGGGTAAGGCTGGCCAGGGGCAGGGGCCCTGCAGGGTCCTGCCCCTGGCCGGTGGGGCCTCTGAGCACAACCGGCCCTCTCCCACTGGAAGACCTCCCCGGCTGCCTACAAAGGACGGTTTGCAAGCGTTCCCGGCCACTGTTACCAGTAGGCGGGCACAATGCTCCTAAGCCCGGAAGAAAAGCGCTTCAGGGTGGTGCTCTCTCTGGGCCCTTGCCCCTGAGCCTGGGGGCAAGGCAGGGTGTCCACACTCCCAGGCCAAGGCAGAACCACATGCACACGTCTGATCTGCCCCCTGCACCGGCAGAGAGCTCGGGGGAGCCAGAGTCTGTCAGGCAGCTGCTGGGCTGGCCGCCTGTGTGGGAAGTGGCAGAGCCGACCTAGGGGCAATTTGGGCCTCTTGCTCTCCCTGCTGCCCTGAGGCTGCTGGGCCAAAGAGGTCTTGGGCATCCAGCCCCTTGCTGGTCCCTTCCCTCTGACGAGGCCCTCTGAGCTCCAGCACCTTGCAGTGTGGAGACAGCCCCTGCCAGCAACCTCCTCTCCAAGGAGGCCTCAACCGAGGCCTAGGCCCAGGGGAAAGGCACCAGCGGGGATGAGCCTGGGGAGGCGCCCGGCCATGTCTGGACCCAGTCCCCGCAGCCTGCCCCTTGGTGGGGCAGTACCCCCGGAGGCCAGGAAGGTCTGGGCAAGGCTGGCCAGCGGCAGGGGCCCTGCTGGGTCCTGCCCCTGGCCTGTGGGGCCTCTGAGCACAACCGGCCCTCTCCCACTGGAAGAACTCCCCGGCTGCCTCCAAAGGCCAGTTTGCCAACACTCCCGCCCGCTGTTCCCGCCAGGCAAGCACAATGCTTCCAAGCCCGGGAGAAAAGCGCTTCGGGGTGGTGCTCTCCTCGGGCCCTTGCCCCTGAGCCTGGGGGCCAGGCAGTTGGTCCACACTCCCAGACCAAGGCAGAACCACATGCACACGTCTGTTCCTGACCCCTGCACCGGCAGAGAGCTCAGGGGAGCCAGAGTCTGTCAGGCAGCTGCTGGGCTGGCCGCCTGTGTGGGAAGGGGCAGAGCCAACCTAGGGGCAAGTTGGGCCTCTTCCTCTCCCTGCTGCCCTGAGGCTGCTGGGCCAAAGAGGTCTTGGGCATCCAGCCCCTTGCTGGTCCCTTCCCTCTGACGAGGCCCTTTGAGCTCCAGCACCTTGCAGTGTGGAGACAGCCCCTGCCAGCAACATCCTCTCCAAGGAGGCCTCAACCGAGGCCTAGGCCCAGGGGAAAGGCACCAGCGGGGATGAGCCTGGGGAGGCGCCCGGGCATGTCTGGACCCAGTCCCCGCAGCCTGCCCCTTGGTGGGGCAGTACCCCCGGAGGCCAGGAAGGTCTGGGCAAGGCTGCCAGGGGCAGGGACACTGCTGGGTCCTGCCCCTGGCCTGTGGGGCGTCTGAGCACAACCGGCACTCTCCCGCTGGAAGACCTCCCCGTCTGCCTCGAAAGGGCGGTTTGCAAGCACTCCCGCCCGCTGTTCCCGCCAGGCACGCACAATGCTCCCAAGCCCGGGCGAAAAGCGCTTCATGGTGGTGCTCTCACCGGGCCCTTGCCCCTGAGCCTGGGGGCCAGGCAGGGGGAACACACTCCCAGGCCGAGGCAGAACGACATGCACACGTCTGTTCCTGCCCCCTACACCGGCAGAGAGCTCGGGGGAGCCAGAGACTGCCAGGCTGCTGCTGGGCTGGCCGCCTGTGTGGGACGGGGCAGAACCGACCTAGGAGCAAGTTGAGCCTCTTGCTCTCCCTGCTGCCCTGAGGCTGCTGGGTCAAAGAGGTCTTGGGCATCCAGCCCTTTGCTGGTCCCTTCCCTCTGACGAGGCCCTCTGATCTCCAGCACCTTGCAGTGTGGAGACAGCCCCTGCCAGCAACCTCCTCTCCAAGGAGGCCTCAACCGAGGCCTAGGCCCAGGGGAAAGGCACCAGCGGGGATGAGCCTGGGGAGGCGCCCAGGGATGTCTGGACCCAGTCCCCGCAGCCTGCCCCTTGGTGGGGCAGTTCCCCCGGAGGCCAGGAAGGTCTGGGAAAGGCTGGCCAGGGTCAGGGGCCCTGCTGGGTCCTGCCCCTGGCCTGTGGGGCCTCTGAGCACAACCGGCCCTCTCCCACTGGAAGACCTCCCCGGCTGCCTCCAAAGTCCTGTTTGCTAACACTCCCGCCCGCTGTTCACGCCAGGCTCGCACAATGCTCCCAAGCCCGGGAGAAAAGCATTTTGGGGTGGTGCTCACTCCGGGCCCTTGGAAGACCTCCCCGGCAGCCTCCAAAGGCCAGTTTGCAAGCAGTCCTGCCTGCTGTTCCCGCCAGCCGCGCACAATGTTCCCAAGCCCGGGAGAAAAGCGCTTCGGGGTGGTGCTCTCTCCGGGCACTTTCAAGACCTCCCCGGCTGCCCCCAAAGGCCGGTTTGTAAGTACTCATTCCCGCTGCTTCCGCCATCCACGCACAATGCTCCCAAGCCCGGGAGAAAAGCATTTTGGGGTGGTGCTCTCTCCGGGCCCTTGGAAGACCTTCCGGGCTGCCTCCAAAGGCCGGTTTGCAAGCATTCATGTCCGTTGTTCCCGACAGCCGCGCACAATGCTCCCAAGCCCGAGAGAAAAGCATTTTGGGGTGATGATCAGTCCGGCCCTTGGAAGACCTCCCCGGCTGCCTCCAAAGGACAGTTTGCAAGCACTCATGCCCGCTGTTCCCGCCAGCCACGCACAATGCTCCCAAGACCGTGAGAAAAGCGCTTCGGGGTGGTGTTCTCTCAGGGACCATGGAGGACCTCCCCGGCTGCCCCCAAAGGCCGGTTTGCAAGCATTCCCACTCGCTGTTCCCGCCAGGCACACACAATGTTCCAAAACCCCGGAGAAAAGCGCTTCGGGGTGGTGCTCTCTCCGCGCCCTTGGAAGACTTCTCTGGCTGCCGCCAAAGGCCGGTTTGCAAGAATTCCCTCCCGCTGTCCCACCAGCCGCACACAATGCTCCAAAACCCGAGAGAAAAGCGCTTCGAGGTGGTGCTCTCTCCAGGCCCTTGGAAGACCTCCTCGGCTGCCTCCAAAGGCCGGTTTGCAAGCACTCCTGCCTGCTGTTCCCGCCACGCGCGCACAATTCTCCCAAGCCCGGAAGAAAAGCATTTTGGGGTAGTGCTCTCTCCGGGCCCTTGGAAGACCTCCCGGGCTGCCTCCAAAGGCCGGTTTGCAAGCACTCATGTCCGCTGTTCCCGACAGCCGCGCACAATGCTCCCAAGCCCGGGAGAAAAGCATTTTGGGGTGGTGATCAGTCCGGGCCCTTGGAAGACCTCCCCGGCTGCCTCCAAAGGACAGTTTGCAAGAACTCATGCCCGCTGTTCCCGCCAGGCACGCACAATGCTCCCAAGCCCGGGAGAAAAGCGCTTCGGGGTGGTGCTCTCACCGGGCCCTTGCCCCTGAGCCTGGGGGCAATGCAGGGGGAACACACTCCCAGGCCAAGGCAGAACCACATGCACACGTCTGTTCCTGGTCCCTGCACCGGCAGAGAGCTCGGGGGAGCCAGAGTATACCAGGCAGCTGCTGGGTTGGCGGCCTGTGTGGAAAGGGGCAGAGCCGACCTAGGGGCAAGTTGGGCCTCTTGCTCTCCCTGCTGCCCTGAGGCTGCTGGGCCAAAGAGGTCTTGGGCATCCAGCCCCTTGCTGGTCCCTTCCCTCTGACGAGGCCCTCTGAGCTCCAGCACCTTGCAGTGTGGAGACAGCCCCTGCCAGCAACCTCCTCTCCAAGGAGGCCTCAACCGAGGCCTAGGCCCAGGGGAAAGGCACCAGCGGGGATGAGCCTGGGGAGGCGCCCGGGCATGTCTGGACCCAGTCCCCGCAGCCTGCCCCTTGGTGGGGCAGTACCCCCGGAGGCCAGGAAGGTCTAGGCAAGGCTGCCAGGGGCAGGGACACTGCTGGGTCCTGCCCCTGGCCTGTGGGGCGTCTGAGCACAACCAGCACCCTCCCGCTGGAAGACCTCCCCGTCTGCCTCCAAAGGCTTGTTTGCAAGCACTCCCACCCGCTGTTCCCGCCAGGCACGCACAATGCTCCCAAGCCCGGGAGAAAAGCGCTTCGGGGTGGTGCTCTCCTCGGGCCCTTGCCCCTGAGCCTGGGGGCCAGGCAGGTGGAACACACTCCCAGGCCAAGGGAGAACGACATGCACACGTCTGTTCCTGCCCCCTACACCGGCAGAGAGCTCGGGGGAGCCAGAATCTCTCAGGCAGCTGCTGGGCTGGCCGCCTGTGTGGGAAGTGGCAGAGCCGACCTAGGGGCATGTTGGGCCTCTGCTCTCCCTGCTGCCCTGAGGCTGCTGGGCCAAAGAGGTCTTGGGCATCCAGCCCCTTGCTGGTCCCTTCCCTCTGACGAGGCCCTCTGAGCTCCAGCACCTTGCAGTGTGGAGACAGCCCCTGCCAGCAACCTCCTCTCCAAGGAGGCCTAAACGGAGGCCTAGCCCCAGGGGAAAGGCACCAGCGGGGAAGAGCCTGGGGAGGCGCCCGGGCATGTCTGAACCCAGTCCCCGCAGCCTGCCCCTTGGTGGGGCAGTACCCCCGGAGGCCAGGAAGGTCTGGGCAAGGCTGGCCAGGGGCAGGGGCCCTGCTGGGCCCTTGCCCCTGGCCTGTGGGGCCTCTGAGCACAACCGGCCCTCTCCCACTGGAAGACCTCCCCGGCTGCCTCCAAAGGCCGGTTTGCCAACACTCCCGCCCGCTGTTCCCGCCAGGCACGCACAATGCTCCCAAGCCCGGGAGAAAAGCGCTTTGGGGTGTTGCTCTCTCCGGGCCCTTGCCCCTGAGCGTGGGGGCCATGCAGTGGGTCCACACTCCCAGACCAAGGCAGAACCACATGCCCACGTCTGTTCCTGTCCCCTGCACCGGCAGAGAGCTCGGAGGAGCCAGAGTCTGTCAGGCAGCTGCTGGGCTGGCCGCCTGTGTGGGAAGGGGCAGAGCCAACCTAGGGGCAAGTTGGGCCTCTTGCTCTCCCTGCTGCCCTGAGGCTGCTGGGCCAAAGAGGTCTTCGGCATCCAGCACCTTGCTGGTCCCTTCCCTCTGACGAGGCCCTCTGAGCTCCAGCACCTTGCAGTGTGGAGACAGCCCCTGCCAGCAACCTCCTCTCCAAGGAGGCCTCAACCGAGGCCTAGGCCCAGGGGACAGGCACCAGCGGGGATGAGCCTGGGGAGGCGCCCGGGCATGTCTGGACCCAGTCCCCGCAGCCTGCCCCTTGGTGGGGCAGTACCCCCGGAGGCCAGGAAGGTCTAGGCAAGGCTGCCAGGGGCAGGGACACTGCTGGGTCCTGCCCCTGGCCTGTGGGGCGTCTGAGCACAACCAGCACCCTCCCGCTGGAAGACCTCCCCGTCTGCCTCCAAAGGCCTGTTTGCAAGCACTCCCACCCGCTGTTCCCGCCAGGCACGCACAATGCTCCCAAGCCCGGGAGAAAAGTGCTTCGGGGTGGTGCTCTCCTCGGGCCCTTGCCCCTGAGCCTGGGGGCCAGGCAGGTGGAACACACTCCCAGGCCAAGGGAGAACGACATGCACACGTCTGTTCCTGCCCCCTACACCGGCAGAGAGCTCGGGGGAGCCAGAGTCTCTCAGGCAGCTGCTGGGCTGGCCGCCTGTGTGGGAAGTGGCAGAGCCGACCTAGGGGCATGTTGGGCCTCTGCTCTCCCTGCTGCCCTGAGGCTGCTGGGCCAAAGAGGTCTTGGGCATCCAGCCCCTTGCTGGTCCCTTCCCTCTGACGAGGCCCTCTGAGCTCCAGCACCTTGCAGTGTGGAGACAGCCCCTGCCAGCAACCTCCTCTCCAAGGAGGCCTAAACCGAGGCCTAGCCCCAGGGGAAAGGCACCAGCGGGGAAGAGCCTGGAGAGGCGTCCGGGCATGTCTGGACCCAGTCCCCGCAGCCTGCCCCTTGGTGGGGCAGTACCCCCGGAGGCCAGGAAGGTCTGGGCTAGGCTGGCCAGGGGCAGGGGCCCTGCTGGGCCCTGCCCCTGGCCTGTGGGGCCTCTGAGCACAACCGGCCCTCTCCCACTGGAAGACCTCCCCGGCTGCCTCCAAAGGCCGGTTTGCAAACACTCACGCCTGCTGTTCCCGCCAGGCACACACAATGCTCCCAAGCCCGGGAGAAAAGCGCTTTGGGGTGTTGCTCTCTCCGGGCCCTTGCCCCTGAGCGTGGGGGCAAGGCAGTGGGTCCACACTCCCAGACCAAGGCAGAACCACATGCCCACGTCTGTTCCTGTCCCCTGCACCGGCAGAGAGCTCGGAGGAGCCAGAGTCTGTCAGGCAGCTGCTGGGCTGGCCGCCTGTGTGGGAAGGGGCAGAGCCGACCTAGGGGCAAGTTGGGCCTCTTCCTCTCCCTGCTGCCCTGAGGCTGCTGGGCCAAAGAAGTCTTCGGCATCCAGCACCTTGCTGGTCCCTTCCCTCTGACGAGGCCCTCTGAGCTCCAGCACCTTGCAGTGTGGAGACAGCCCCTGCCAGCAACCTCCTCTCCAAGGAGTCCTCAACCGAGGCCTAGGCCCAGGGGAAAGGCACCAGCAGGGATGAGCCTGGGGAGGCGCCCGGGCATGTCTGGACCCAGTCCCCGCAGCCTGCCCCTTGGTGGGGCTGTAACCCCGGAGGCAGGAAGGTCTGGGCAAGGCTGGCCAGGGGCAGGGGCCCTGCTGGGCCCTTCCCCTGGCCTGTGGGGCCTCTGAGCACAACCGGCCCTCTCCCACTGGAAGACCTCCCCGGCTGCCTCCAAAGGCCGGTTTGCAAGCACTCCCGCCCACTGTTCCCAACAAGCGCGCACAATGCTCCCAAGCCCGGGAGAAAAGCGCTTCGGGGTGGTGCTCTCTCCGGGCCCTTGCCCCTGAGCCTGGGGGCCAGGCAGGGGGTCCACACTCCCAGGCCAAGGCAGAACCACATGCACACGTCTGTTCCTGACCCCTGCACCGGCAGAGAGCTCGGGGGAGCCAGAGTCTGTCAGGCAGCTGCTGGGCTGGCCGCCTGTGTGGGAAGGGGCAGAGCCGACCTAGGGGCAAGTTGGGCCTCTTCCTCTCCCTGCTGCCCTGAGGCTGCTGGGCCATAGAGGTCTTGGGCATCCAGCCCCTTGCTGGTCCCTTCCCTCTGACGAGGCCCTCTGAGCTCCAGCACCTTGCAGTGTGGAGACAGCCCCTGCCAGCAACCTCCTCTCCAAGGAGGCCTCAACCGAGGCCTAGGCCCAGGGGAAAGGCACCAGCGGGGATGAGCCAGTGGAGGCGCACGGGCATGTCTGGACCCAGTCCCCGCAGCCTGCCCCTTGGTGGGGCAGTACCCCCGGAGGCCAGGAAGGTCTGGGCAAGGCTGCCAGGGGCAGGGACACTGCTGGGTCCTGCCCCTGGCCTGTGGGGCCTCTGAGCACAACCGGCACTCTCCCACTGGAAGACCTGCCCGGCTGCCTCCAAAGGCCGGTTTGCAAGCGCTCCCGCCCACTGTTCCCAGCAGGCGTGTACAATGCTCCCAAGCCCGGGAGAAAAGCGCTTCAGGGTGGTGCTCTCTCCGGGCCCTTGCTCCTGAGCCTGGGGGCAAGGCACGGTGTCCACAATCCCAGGCCAAGTCAGAACCACATGCACACCTCTGATCTGCCCCCTGCACCGGCAAAGAGCTCGGGGGAGCCAGAGTATGTCAGGCAGCTGCTGGGCTAGCCGCCTGTGTGGGAAGGGGCAGAGCCGACCTAGGGGCAAGTTGTGCCTCTTGCTCTCCCTGCTGCCCTGAGGCTGCTGGGCCAAAGAGGTCTTGGGCGTCCAGCCCCTTGCTTGTCCCTTCCCTCTGACGAGGCCCTCTGAGCTCCAGCACCTTGCAGTGTGGAGACAGCCCCTGCCAGCAACCTCCTCTCCAAGAGGCCTAAACCGAGGCCTAGGCCCAGGGGAAAGGCACCAGCGGGGATGAGCCTGGGGAAGCGCCCGGGCATGTCTGGACCCAGTCCCCGCAGCCTGCCCCTTGGTGGGGCAGTACCCCTGAGGCCAGGAAGGTCTGGGAAAGGCTGGCCAGGGGCAGGGGACCTGCTGGGTCCTGCCCCTGGCCTGTGGGGCCTCTGAGCACAACCGGCCCTCTCCCAATGGAAGAACTCCCCGGCTGCCTCCAAAGGCCGGTTTGCAAGCACTCCCGCCCACTGTTCCCACAAAGCACGCACAATGCTCCCAAGCCCGGGAGAAAAGCGCTTCGGGGTGTTGCTCTCTCCGGGCCCTTGCCCCTGAGCCTGGGGTCCAGGCAGTGGGTCCACACTCCCAGACCAAGGCAGAACCACATGCACACGTGTGTTCCTGCCCCCTACACCGGCAGAGAGCTCGGGGGAGCCAGAGACTGCCAGGCTGCTGCTGGGCTGGCTGCCTGTGTGGTACGGGGCAGAGCCGACCTAGGGGCATGTTGGGCCTCTTGCTCTCCCTGCTGCCCTGAGGCTGCTGGGTCAAAGAGGTCTTGGGCATCCAGCGCTTTGCTGGTGCCTTCCCTCTGACGAGGCCCTCTGAGCTCCAGCACCTTGCAGTGTGGAGACAGCCCCTGTCAGCAACCTCCTCTCCAAAGAGTCCTCAACCGAGGCCTACAACCAGGGGAAAGGCACCAGCGGGGATGATCCTGGGGAGGCGCACAGACATGTCTGGACCCAGTCTCCTCAGCCTGCCCCTTGGTGGGGCAGTACCCCCGGAGGCCAGGAAGGTCTGGGCAAGTCTGGCCAGGGGCAGGGGCCCTGCTGGGTCCTGACCCTGGCCTGTGGGGCCTCTGAGCACAACCGGCCCTCTCCCACTGGAAGACCTCCCCGGCTGCCTCCAAAGTCCTGTTTGCAACACTCCCGCCCGCTGTTCACGTCAGGAATGCACAAAGCTCCCAAGCCGGGGAGAAAAGCGCTTCGGAGTGGTGCTCTGTCCGGGCCCTTGCCCATGAGCCTGGGGGCAAGGCAGGGAGAACACACTCCCAGGCCAAGGCAGAACCACATGCCCACATCTGTTCCTGTCCCCTGCACCGACAGAGAGCTTGGGGGAGCCAGAGTCTGTCAGGCAGCTGCTGGGTTGGCCGCCTGTGTGGGAAGGGGCAGAGCCGCCCTAGGGGCAAGTTGGGCGTCTTGCTCTCCCTGCTGCCCTGAGGCTGCTGGGCCAAAGATGTCTTGGGCATCCAGCCCTTTACTGGTCCCTTCTCTCTGACGAGGCTGTCTGAGCTGCAGCACCTTGCAGTGTGGAGACAGCCCCTGCCAGCAACCTCCTCTCCAAGGAGGCCTCAACCGAGGCCTAGGCCCAGGGGAAAGGCACCAGCGGGGATGAGCCAGGGGAGGCGCCCGAGCATGTCTGGACCCAGTCCCCGCAGCCTGCCCCTTGGTGGGGCAGTACCCCCGGAGGCCACGAAGGTCTGGGCAAGGCTGGCCAGGGGCAGGGGCCCTGCTGCGTCCTGCCCTTGGCCTGTGGGGCCTCTGAGCACAACCGGCCCTCTCCCACTGGAAGACTTCCCCGGCTGCCTCCAAAGGCCGGTTTGCAAGCGCTCCCGCCCACTGTTCCCAGCAGGCGTGCACAATGCTCCTAAGCCCGGGAGAAAAGCGCTTCGGGGTGGTGCTCTCTCCGGGCCCTTGCCCCTGAGCCTGGGGGCAAGGCAGGGTGTCCACACTCCCAGGCCAAGGCAGAACCACATGCACACGACTGATCTGCCCCCTGCACCGGCAGAGAGCTCGGGGGAGCCAGAGTCTGTCAGGCAGCTGCTGGGCTGGCCGCCTGTGTGGGAAGGGGCAGAGCCGACCTAGGGGCAAGTTGGGCCTCTTGCTCTCCCTGCTGCCCTGAGGCTGCTGGGCCAAAGAGGTCTTGGGCATCCAGCCCCTTGCTGGTCCCTTCCCTCTGACGAGGCCCTCTGAGCTCCAGCACCTTGCAGTGTGGAGACAGCCCCTGCCAGCAACCTCCTCTCCAAGGAGGCCTCAACCGAGGCCTAGGCCCAGGGGAAAGGCACCAGCGGGGATGAGCCTGGGGAGGCGCCCGGGCATGTCTGGACCCAGTCCCCGCAGCCTGCCCCTTGGTGGGGCAGTACCCCCGGAGGCCAGGAAGGTCTGGGCAAGGCTGGCCAGGGGCAGGGGCCCTGCTGGGTCCTGCCCCTGGCCTGTAGGGCCTCTGAGCACAACCGGCCCTCTCCCGCTGGAAGACCTCCCCGGCTGCCTCCAAAGGCCAGTTTGCCAAGACTCCTGCCCGCTGTTCCCGCCAGGCACGCACAATGCTCCCAAGCCCAGGAGAAAAGCGCTTCGGGGTGGTGGTCTCTCCGGGCCCCTGCCCCTGAGCCTGGGGGCCAGGCAGGGGATCCACAGTCCCAGGCCAAGGCAGAACCACATGCACACGTCTGTTCCTGCCCCCTCTACCGGCAGAGAGCTGGGGGGAGCCAGAGTCTGTCAGGCAGCTGCTGGGCTGGCCGCCTGTGTGGGAAGGGGCAGAGCCGACCTAGGGGAAGTTGGGCCTCTTCCTCTCCCTGCTGCCCTGAGGCTGCTGGGCCAAAGAGTTCTTGGGTATCCAGCCCCTTGCTGGTCCCTTCCCGCTGCCGAGGCCCTCTGAGCTCCAGCACCTTGCAGTGTGGAGACAGCCCCTGCCAGCAACCTCCTCTCCAAGGAGGCCTCAACCGAGGCCTAGGCCCAGGGGAAAGGCACCAGCGGGGATGAGCCTGGGGAGGCGCCCGGGCATGTGTGGACCCAGTCCCCGCAGCCTGCCCCTTGGTGGGGTAGTAACCCCGGAGGCCAGGAAGGTCTGGGCAAGGCTGGCCAGGGGCAGGGGCCCTGCTGGGTCCTGCCCCTGGCCTGTGGGGCCTCTGAGCACAACCGGCCCTCTCCCACTGGAAGACCTCCCCGGCTGCCTCCAAAGGCCGGTTTGCCAACACTCCCGCCCGCTGTTCCCGCCAGGCCCGCACAATGCTCCCAAGCCCGGGAGAAAAGCGCTTCAGGGTGTTGCTCTCTCCGGGCCCTTGCCCATGAGCCTGGGGTCCAGGCAGTGTGTCCACACTCCCAGACCAAGGCAGAACCACATGTACACGTCTGTTCCTGACCCCTGCACCGGCAGAGCGCTCGGGGGAGCCACAGTCTGTCAGGCAGCTGCTGGGTTGGCTGCCTGTGTGGGAAGGGGCAGAGCCGACCTAGGGGAAGTTGGGCCTCTTCCTCTCCCTGCTGCCCTGAGGCTGATGGGCCAAAGAGGTCTTGGGTATCCAGCCCCTTGCTGGTCCCTTCCCGCTGCCGAGGCCCTCTGAGCTCCAGCACCTTGCAGTGTGGAGACAGCCCCTGCCAGCAACCTCCTCTCCAAGGAGGCCTCAACCGAGGCCTAGGCCCAGGGGAAAGACACCAGCGGGGATGAGCCTGGGGAGGCGCCCGGGCATGTGTGGACCCAGTCCCCGCAGCCTGCCCCTTGGTGGGGTAGTAACCCCGGAGGCCAGGAGGGTCTGGGCAAGGCTGCCAGGGGCAGGGACACTGCTGGGTCCTGCCCCTGGCCTCTGGGGCGTCTGAGCACAACCGGCACTCTCCCGCTGGAAGACCTCCCTGGCTGCCTCCAAAGGCCGGTTTGCCAACACTCCCGCCCGCTGTTCCCGCCAGGCACGCACAATGCTACCAAGCCCGGGAGAAAAGCGCTTCGGGGTGGTGCTCTCTCCGGGCCCTTGCCCCTGAGCCTGGGGGCCAGGCAGGGGGAACACACTCCCAGGCCAAGGCAGAACGACATGCACACGTCTGTTCCTGCCCCCTACACCGGCAGAGAGCTCGGGGGAGCCAGAGACTGCCAGGCTGCTGCTGGGCTGGCTGCCTGTCTGGGATGGGGCAGAGCCGACCTAGGGGCAAGTTGGGCCTCTTGCTCTCCCTGCTGCCCTGAGGCTGCTGGGCCAAAGACGTCTTGGGCATCCAGCCCCTTACTGGTCTCTTCCCTCTGACGAGGCCCTCTGAGCTCCAGCACCTTGCACTGTGGAGACAGCCCCTGCCAGCAACCTCCTCTCCAAGGAGGCCTCAAGGGAGGCCTAGGCCCAGGGGAAAGGCACCAGCGGTGATGAGCCAGGGGAGGCGCCCGAGCATGTCTGGACCCAATCCCCGCAGCCTGCCCCTTGGTGGGGCAGTACCCCCGGAGGCCAGGAAGGTCTGGGCAAGGCTGGCCAGGGGCAGGGGCCCTGCTGGGTCCTGCCCCTGGCCTGTGGGGCCTCTGAGCCCAACCGGCCCTCTCCCACTGGAAGACCTCCCCGGCTGCCTCCAAAGGCCGGTTTGCAAGCGCTCCCGCCCACTGTTCCCAGCAGGCGTGCACAATGCTCCCAAGCCCGGGAGAAAAGCGCTTCAGGGTGGTGCTGTCTCTGGGCCCTTGCCCCTGAGCCTGGGGGCAAGGCAGGGTGTCCACACTCCCAGGCCAAGGCAGAACCACATGCACACGTCTGATCTGCCCCCTGCACCGGCAGAGAGCTCGGGGGAGCCAGAGTCTGTCAGGCAGCTGCTGGGCTGGCCGCCTGTGTGGGAAGGGGCAGAGCCGACCTAGGGGCAAGATGGGCCTCTTGCTCTCCCTGCTGCCATGAGGCTGCTGGGCCAAAGAGGTCTTGGCTATCCAGCCCCTTGCTGGTCCCTTCCCTCTGACGAGGCCCTCTGAGCTCCAGCACCTTGCAGTTTGGAGACAGCCCCTGCCAGCAACCTCCTCTCCAAGGAGGCCTCAACCGAGGCCTAGGCCCAGGGGAAAGGCACCAGCGGGGATGAGCCTGGGGAGGCGCCCGGGCATGACTGGACCCAGTCCCCGCAGCCTGCCCCTTGGTGGGGCAGTACCCCCGGAGGCCAGGAAGGTCTGGGCAAGGCTGGCCAGGGTCAGGGGCCCTGCTGGGTCCTGCCCCTGGCCTGTGGGGCCTCTGAGCACAACCGGCCCTCTCCCACTGGAAGACCTCCCCGGCTGCCTCCAAAGGCCGGTTTGCCAACACTCCCGCCCGCTGTTCTCGCCAGGCACGCACAATTCTCCCAAGCCCGGGAGAAAAGCGCTTCGGTGTGTTGCTCTCTCTGGGCCCTTGCCCCTGAGTGTGGGGGCCAGGCAGTGGTTCCACACTCCCAGACCAAGGCAGAACCACATGCACACGTCTGTTCCTGCCCCCTGCACCGGCAGAAAGCTCGGGGGAGCCAGAGTCTCTCAGGCAGCTGCTGGGCTGGCCGCCTGTGTGGGAAGGGGCAGAGCCGACCTAGGGGCAAGTTGGGCCTCTTCCTCTCCCTGCTGCCCTGAGGCTGCTGGGCCAAAGACGTCTAGGGCATCCAGCCCCTTACTGGTCCCTTCCCTCTGACGAGGCCCTCTGAGCTCCAGCACCTTGCAGTGTGGAGACAGCCCCTGCCAGCAACCTCCTATCCAAGGAGGCCTCAACCGAGGCCTAGGCCCAGGGGAAAGGCACCAGCGGGGATGAGCCAGTGGAGGCGCACGGGCATGTCTGGACCCAGTCCCCGCCGCCTGCCCCTTGGTGGGGCAGTACCCCCCGAGGCCAGGAAGGTCTGGGCAAGGCTGCGAGGGGCAGGGGCCCTGCTGGGTCGTGCCCCTGGCCTGTGGGGCGTCTGAGCACAACCGGCACTCTCCCGCTGGAAGACCTCCCTGTCTGCCTCCAAAGGCCGGTTTGCAAGCACTCCCGCCCGCTGTTCCCGCCAGGCACGCACAATGCTCCCACCCCGGGAGAAAAGCGCTTCGGGGTGGTGCTCTCTCCGGGCCCTTGCCCCTGAGCCTGGGGGCCAGGCAGTTGGAACACACTCCCAGGCCAAGGCAGAACGACATGCACACGTCTGTTCCTGCCCCCTACACCGGCAGAGAGTTCGGGGGAGCTAGAGACTGCCAGGCTGCTGCTGGGCTGGCTGCCTGTGTGGGACGGGGAAGAGCCGACCTAGGGGCAAGTTGGGCCTCTTGCTCTAACTGCTGGCCTGAGGCTGCTGGGTCAAAGAGGTCTTAGGCATCCAGCCCTTTGCTGGTCCCTTCCCTCTGACGAGGCCCTCTGAGCTCCAGCACCTTGCAGTGTGGAGACAGCCCCTGCCAGCAACCTCCTCTCCAAAGAGGCCTCAACCGAGGCCTAGGCCCAGGGGAAAGGCACCAGCAGGGATGAGCCTGGGGAGGCGCCCGGGCATGTCTGGACCCAGTCCCCGCAGCCTGCCCCTTGGTGGGGCTGTAACCCCGGAGGCAGGAAGGTCTGGGCAAGGCTGGCCAGGGGTAGGGGCCCTGCTGGGCCCTTCCCCTGGCCTGTGGGGCCTCTGAGCACAACCGGCCCTCTCCCACTGGAAGACCTCCCCGGCTGCCTCCAAAGGCCGGTTTGCAAGCGCTCCCGCCCACTGTTCCCAGCAGGCGTGTACAATGCTCCCAAGCCCGGGAGAAAAGCGCTTCGGGGTGGTGCTCTCTCCGGGCCCTTGCTCCTGAGCCTGGGGGCAAGGCACGGTGTCCACAATCCCAGGCCAAGTCAGAACCACATGCACACCTCTGATCTGCCCCCTGCACCGGCAAAGAGCTCGGGGGAGCCAGAGTATGTCAGGCAGCTGCTGGGCTAGCCGCCTGTGTGGGAAGGGGCAGAGCCGACCTAGGGGCAAGTTGTGCCTCTTGCACTCCCTGCTGCCCTGAGGCTGCTGGGTCAAAGAGGTCTTGGGCGTCCAGCCCCTTGCTGGTCCCTTCCCTCTGACGAGGCCCTCTGAGCTCCAGCACCTTGCAGTGTGGAGACAGCCCCTGCCAGCAACCTCCTCTCCAAGAGGCCTAAACCGAGGCCTAGGTCCAGGGGAAAGGCACCAGTGGGGAGGAGCCTGGGGAAGCGCCCGGGCATGTCTGGACCCAGTCCCCGCAGCCTGCCCCTTGGTGGGCCAGTACCCCTGAGGCCAGGAAGGTCTGGGAAAGGCTGGCCAGGGGCAGGGGACCTGCTGGGTCCTGCCCCTGGCCTGTGGGGCCTTTGAGCACAACCGGCCCTCTCCCAATGGAAGACCTCCCCGGCTGCCTCCAAAGGCCGGTTTGCAAGCACTCCCACCCACTGTTCCCACAAAGCACGCACAACGCTCCCAAGCCCGGGAGAAAAGCGCTTCGGGGTGTTGCTCTCTCCGGGCCCTTGCCCCTGAGCCTGGTGTCCAGGCAGTGGGTCCACACTCCCAGACCAAGGCAGAACCACATGCACACGTGTGTTCCTGCCCCCTACACCGGCAGAGAGCTCGGGGGAGCCAGAGACTGCCAGGCTGCTGCTGGGCTGGCTGCCTGTGTGGTACGGGGCAGAGCCGACCTAGGGGCATGTTGGGCCTCTTGCTCACCCTGCTGCCCTGAGGCTGCTGGGTCAAAGAGGTCTTGGGCATCCAGGGCTTTGCTGGTGCCTTCCCTCTGACGAGGCCCTCTGAGCTCCAGCACCTTGCAGTGTGGAGACAGCCCCTGTCAGCAACCTCCTCTCCAAAGAGTCCTCAACCGAGGCCTACAACCAGGGGAAAGGCACCAGCGGGGATGAGCCAGGGGAGGCGCCCGAGCATGTCTGGACCCAGTCCCCGCAGCCTGCCCCTTGGTGGGGCAGTACCCCCGGAGGCCAGGAAGGTCTGGGCAAGGCTGGCCAGGGGCAGGGGCCCTGCTGCGTCCTGCCCTTGGCCTGTGGGGCCTCTGAGCACAACCGGCCCTCTCCCACTGGAAGACTTCCCCGGCTGCCTCCAAAGGCCGGTTTGCAAGCGCTCCCGCCCACTGTTCCCAGCAGGCGTGCACAATGCTCCTAAGCCCGGGAGAAAAGCGCTTCGGGGTGGTGCTCTCTCCGGGCCCTTGCCCCTGAGCCTGGGGGCAAGGCAGGGTGTCCACACTCCCAGGCCAAGGCAGAACCACATGCACACGACTGATCTGCCCCCTGCACCGGCAGAGAGCTCGGGGGAGCCAGAGTCTGTCAGGCAGCTGCTGGGCTGGCCGCCTGTGTGGGAAGGGGCAGAGCCGACCTAGGGGCAAGTTGGGCCTCTTGCTCTCCCTGCTGCCCTGAGGCTGCTGGGCCAAAGAGGTCTTGGGCATCCAGCCCCTTGCTGGTCCCTTCCCTCTGACGAGGCCCTCTGAGCTCCAGCACCTTGCAGTGTGGAGACAGCCCCTGCCAGCAACCTCCTCTCCAAGGAGGCCTCAACCGAGGCCTAGGCCCAGGGGAAAGGCACCAGCGGGGATGAGCCTGGGGAGGCGCCCGGGCATGTCTGGACCCAGTCCCCGCAGCCTGCCCCTTGGTGGGGCAGTACCCCCGGAGGCCAGGAAGGTCTGGGCAAGGCTGGCCAGGGGCAGGGGCCCTGCTGGGTCCTGCCCCTGGCCTGTAGGGCCTCTGAGCACAAACGGCCCTCTCCCGCTGGAAGACCTCCCCGGCTGCCTCCAAAGGCCAGTTTGCCAACACTCCTGCCCGCTGTTCCCGCCAGGCACGCACAATGCTCCCAAGCCCAGGAGAAAAGCGCTTCGGGGTGGTGGTCTCTCCGGGCCCCTGCCCCTGAGCCTGGGGGCCAGGCAGGGGATCCACAGTCCCAGGCCAAGGCAGAACCACATGCACACGTCTGTTCCTGCCCCCTCTACCGGCAGAGAGCTGGGGGGAGCCAGAGTCTGTCAGGCAGCTGCTGGGCTGGCCGCCTGTGTGGGAAGGGGCAGAGCCGACCTAGGGGCAAGTTGGGCCTCTTGCTCTCCCTGCTGCCCTGAGGCTGCTGGGCCAAAGAGGTCTTGGGCATCCAGCCCCTTGCTGGTCCCTTCCCTCTGACGAGGCCCTCTGAGCTCCAGCACCTTGCAGTGTGGAGACAGCCCCTGCCAGCAACCTCCTCTCCAAGGAGGCCTCAACTGAGGCCTAGGCCCAGGGGAAAGGCACCAGCGGGGATGAGCCAGTGGAGGCGCACGGGCATGTCTGGACCCAGTCCCCGCAGCCTGCCCCTTGGTGGGGCAGTACCCCCGGAGGCCAGGAAGGTCTGGGCAAGGCTGGCCAGGGGCAGGGGCCCTGCTGGGTCCTGCCCCTGGCCTGTGGGGCCTCTGAGCACAACCGGCCCTCTCCTACTGGAAGACCTCCCCGGCTGCCTCCAAAGGCCGGTTTGCCAACACTCCCGCCCGCTGTTCCCGCCAGGCACGCACAATACTCCCAAGCCCGGGAGAAAAGCGCTTCGGGGTGTTGCTCTCTCCGGGCCCTTGCCCATGAGCCTGGGGTCCAGGCAGTGTGTCCACACTCCCAGACCAAGGTAGAACCACATGCACACGTCTGTTCCTGACCCCTGCACCGGCAGAGCGCTCGGGGGAGCCACAGTCTGTCAGGCAGCTGCTGGGTTGGCTGCCTGTGTGGGAAGGGGCAGAGCCGACCTAGGGGAAGTTGGGCCTCTTCCTCTCCCTGCTGCCCTGAGGCTGCTGGGCCAAAGAGGTCTTGGGTATCCAGCCCCTTGCTGGTCCCTTCCCGCTCCCGAGGCCCTCTGAGCTCCAGCACCTTGCAGTGTGGAGACAGCCCCTGCCAGCAACCTCCTCTCCAAGGAGGCCTCAACCGAGGCCTAGGCCCAGGGGAAAGGCACCAGCGGGGATGAGCCTGGGGAGGCGCCCGGGCATGTGTGGACCCAGTCCCCGCAGCCTGCCCCTTGGTGGGGTAGTAACCCCGGAGGCCAGGAGGGTCTGGGCAAGGCTGCCAGGGGCAGGGACACTGCTGGGTCCTGCCCCTGGCCTCTGGGGCGTCTGAGCACAACCGGCACTCTCCCGCTGGAAGACCTCCCTGGCTGCCTCCAAAGGCCGGTTTGCAAGCACTCCCGCCCGCTGTTCCCGCCAGGCACGCACAATGCTACCAAGCCCGGGAGAAAAGCGCTTCGGGGTGGTGCTCTCTCCGGGCCCTTGCCCCTGAGCCTGGGGGCCAGGCAGGGGGAACACACTCCCAGGCCAAGGCAGAACGACATGCACACGTCTGTTCCTGCCCCCTACACCGGCAGAGAGCTCGGGGGAGCCAGAGACTGCCAGGCTGCTGCTGGGCTGGCTGCCTGTCTGGGATGGGGCAGAGCCGACCTAGGGGCAAGTTGGGCCTCTTGCTCTCCCTGCTGCCCTGAGGCTGCTGGGCCAAAGACGTCTTGGGCATCCAGCCCCTTACTGGTCTCTTCCCTCTGACGAGGCCCTCTGAGCTCCAGCACCTTGCACTGTGGAGACAGCCCCTGCCAGCAACCTCCTCTCCAAGGAGGCCTCAAGGGAGGCCTAGGCCCAGGGGAAAGGCACCAGCGGTGATGAGCCAGGGGAGGCGCCCGAGCATGTCTGGACCCAGTCCCCGCAGCCTGCCCCTTGGTGGGGCAGTACCCCCGGAGGCCAGGAAGGTCTGGGCAAGGCTGGCCAGGGGCAGGGGCCCTGCTGGGTCCTGCCCCTCGCGTGTGGGGCCTCTGAGCCCAACCGGCCCTCTCCCACTGGAAGACCTCCCCGGCTGCCTCCAAAGGCCGGTTTGCAAGCGCTCCCGCCCACTGTTCCCAGCAGGCGTGCACAATGCTCCCAAGCCCGGGAGAAAAGCGCTTCAGGGTGGTGCTCTCTCTGGGCCCTTGCCCCTGAGCCTGGGGGCAGGCAGGGTGTCCACACTCCCAGGCCAAGGCAGAACCACATGCACACGTCTGATCTGCCCCCTGCACCGGCAGAGAGCTCGGGGGAGCCAGAGTCTGTCAGGCAGCTGCTGGGCTGGCCGCCTGTGTGGGAAGGGGCAGAGCCGACCTAGGGGCAAGATGGGCCTCTTGCTCTCCCTGCTGCCATGAGGCTGCTGGGCCAAAGAGGTCTTGGCCATCCAGCCCCTTGCTGGTCCCTTCCCTCTGACGAGGCCCTCTGAGCTCCAGCACCTTGCAGTGTGGAGACAGCCCCTGCCAGCAACCTCCTCTCCAAGGAGGCCTCAACCGAGGCCTAGGCCCAGGGGAAAGGCACCAGCGGGGATGAGCCTGGGGAGGCGCCCGGGCATGACTGGACCCAGTCCCCGCAGCCTGCCCCTTGGTGGGGCAGTACCCCCAGAGGCCAGGAAGGTCTGGGCAAGGCTGGCCAGGGGCAGGGGCCCTGCTGGGTCCTGCCCCTGGCCTGTGGGGCCTCTGAGCACAACCGGCCCTCTCCCACTGGAAGACCTCCCCGGCTGCCTCCAAAGGCCGGTTTGCCAACACTCCCGCCCGCTGTTCTCGCCAGGCACGCACAATTCTCCCAAGCCCGGGAGAAAAGCGCTTCGGTGTGTTGCTCTCTCCGGGCCCTTGCCCCTGAGTGTGGGGGCCAGGCAGTGGTTCCACACTCCCAGACCAAGGCAGAACCACATGCACACGTCTGTTCCTGCCCCCTGCACCGGCAGAGAGCTCGGGGGAGCCAGAGTCTGTCAGGCAGCTGCTGGGCTGACCGCCTGTGTGGGAAGGGGCAGAGCCGACCTAGGGGCAAGTTGGGCCTCTTCCTCTCCCTGCTGCCCTGAGGCTGCTGGGCCAAAGACGTCTAGGGCATCCAGCCCCTTACTGGTCCCTTCCTCTGACGAGGCCCTCTGAGCTCCAGCACCTTGCAGTGTGGAGACAGCCCCTGCCAGCAACCTCCTCTCCAAGGAGGCCTCAACCGAGGCCTAGGCCCAGGGGAAAGGCACCAGCGGGGATGAGCCAGTGGAGGCGCACGGGCATGTCTGGACCCAGTCCCCGCAGCCTGCCCCTTGGTGGGGCAGTACCCCCCGAGGCCAGGAAGGTCTGGGCAAGGCTGCGAGGGGCAGGGGCCCTGCTGGGTCGTGCCCCTGGCCTGTGGGGCGTCTGAGCACAACCGGCACTCTCCCGCTGGAAGACCTCCCCGTCTGCCTCCAAAGGCCGGTTTGCAAGCACTCCCGCCCGCTGTTCCCGCCAGGCACGCACAATGCTCCCAAGCCCGGGAGAAAAGCGCTTCGGGGTGGTGCTCTCTCCGGGCCCTTGCCCCTGAGCCTGGGGGCCAGGCAGTCGGAACACACTCCCAGGCCAAGGCAGAACGACATGCACACGTCTGTTCCTGCCCCCTACACCGGCAGAGAGTTCGGGGGAGCCAGAGACTGCCAGGCTGCTGCTGGGCTGGCTGCCTGTGTGGGACGGGGCAGAGCCGACCTAGGGGCAAGTTGGGCCTCTTGCTCTAACTGCTGGCCTGAGGCTGCTGGGTCAAAGAGGTCTTGGGCATCCAGCCATTTGCTGGTCCCTTCCCTCTGACGAGGCCCTCTGAGCTCCAGCACCTTGCAGTGTGGAGACAGCCCCTGCCAGCAACCTCCTCTCCAAAGAGGCCTCAACCGAGGCCTACGCCCAGGGGAAAAGCACCAGCGGGGATGATCCTGTGGCGGCGCACGGACATGTCTGGACCCAGTCCCCGCAGCCTGCCCCTTGGTGGGGCAGTACCCCCGGAGGCCAGGAAGGTCTGGGCAAGGCTGGCCAGGGGCAGGGGCCCTGCTGGGTCCTGCCCCTGGCCTGTGAGGCCTCTGAGCACAACCGGCCCTCTCCCACTGGAAGACCTCCCCAGCTGCCTCCAAAGTCCTGTTTGCAAACACTCCCGCCCGCTGTTCACGCCAGGCTCGCACAATGCTCCCAAGCCTGGGAGAAAAGCGCCTCGGGGTGGTGCTCTCTCCGGGCCCTTGTCCCTGAGCCTGGGGGCCAGGCAGTGGGTCCACACTCCCAGACCAAGGCAGAACCACATGCACACGTCTGTTCCTGACCCCTGCACCGGCAGAGAGCTCGGGGGAGCCAGAGTCTGTCAGGCAGGTGCTGGGCTGGCCGCCTGTGTGGGAAGGGGCAGAGCCGACCTAGGGGCAAGTTGGGCCTCTTCCTCTCCCTGCTGCCCTGAGGCTGCTGGGCCAAAGAGGTCCTGGGCATCCAGCCCCTTGCTGGTCCCTTCCCTCTGACGAGGCCCTCTGAGCTCCAGCACCTTGCAGTGTGGAGACAGCCCCTGCCAGCAACCTCCACTCCAATGAGGCCTCAACCGAGGCCTAGGCCCAGGGGAAAGGCACCAGCGGGGATGAGCCTGGGGAGGCGCCCGGGCATGTGTGGACCCAGTCCCCGCAGCCTGCCCCTTGGTGGGGCAGTACCCCCGGAGGCCAGGAAGGTCTGTGCAAGGCTGCCAGGGGCAGGGACAGCGCTGGGTCCTGCCCCTGGCCTGTGGGACGTCTGAGCACAACCGGCACTCTCCCGCTGGAAGACCTCCCCGTCTGCCTCCAAAGGCCGGTTTGCAAGCACTCCCGCCCGCTGTTCCCGCCAGGCACGCACAATGCTCCCAAGCCCGGGAGAAAAGCGCTTCGGGGTGGTGCTCTCTCCGGGCCCTTGCCCCTAAGCCTGCGGGCCAGGCAGGGGGAACACACTCCCAGGCCAAGACAGAACGACATGAACACGTCTGTTCCTGCCCCCTACACCGGCAGAGAGCTTGGGGGAGCCAGAGTCTCTCAGGCAGGTGCTGGGCTGGCCGCCTGTGTGGGAAGGGGCAGAGCCGACCTAGGGGCAAGTTGGGCCTCTTGCTCTCCCTGCTGCCCTGAGGCTGCTGGGCCAAAGAGGTCTTGGGCATCCAGCCCTTTGCTGGTCCCTTCCCTCTGACGAGGCCCTCTGAGCTCCAGCACCTTGCAGTGTGGAGACAGCACCTGCCAGCAATCTCCTCTCCAAGGAGGCCTCAACCGAGGCCTAGGCCCAGGGGAAAGGCACCAGCGGGGATGAGCCTGGGGAGGCGCCCGGGCATGTCTGGACCCAGTCCCCGCAGCCTGCCCCTTGGTGGGGCAGTACCCCTGGAGGCCAGGAAGGTCTGGGCAAGGCTGACCAGGGGCAGGGGACCTGCTGGGTCCTGCCCCTGGCCTGTGGGGCCTCTGAGCACAACCGGCCCTCTCCCACTGGAAGACCTCCCCGGCTGCCTCCAAAGGCCGTTTTGCACGCACTCCCGCCCACTGTTCCCACCAAGCGCGCACAATGCTCCCAAGCCCGGGAGAAAAGCGCTTCGGGGTGGTGCTCTCTCCGGGCCCTTGCCCCTGAGCCTGGGGGCCAGGCAGGGGGTCCACACTCCCAGGCCAAGGCAGAACCACATGCACACGTCTGTTCCTGACCCCTGCACCGGCAGAGAGCTCGGGGGAGCCAGAGTCTGTCAGGCAGCTGCTGGGCTGGCCGCCTTTGTGGGAAGGGGCAGAGCCGACCTAGGGGCAAGTTGGGCCTCTTGCTCTCCCTGCTGCCCTGAGGCTGCTGGGCCAAAGACGTCTTGGGCATCCAGCCCTTTGCTTGTCCCTTCCCTCTGACGAGGCCCTCTGAGCTCCAGCACCTTGCAGTGTGGAGACAGCCCCTGCCAGCAACCTCCTCTCCAAGGAGGCCTCAACCGAGACCTATGACCAGGGGAAAGGCACCAGCGGGGATGAGCCTGGGGAGGCGCCCGGGCATGTCTGGACCCAGTCCCCGCAGCCTGCCCCTTGGTGGGGCAGTACCCCCGGAGGCCAGGAAGGTCTGGGAAAGGCTGGCCAGGGGCAGGGGACCTGCTGGGTCCTGCCCCTGGCCTGTGGGGCCTCTGAGCACTACCGGCCCTCTCCAACTGGAAGACCTCCCCGGCTGCCTCCAAAGTCCTGTTTGCCAACACTCCCACCGCTGTTCACGCCAGACTTGCACAATGCTCCCAAGCCCGGGAGAAAAGCGCTTCGGGGTGGTGCTCTCTCCGGGCCCTTGCCCCTGAGCCTGGGGGCAAGGCATGGGGAACACACTCCCAGGCCAAGGCAGAACCACATGCCCACGTCTGTTCCTGTCCCCTGCACCAGCAGAGAGCTCCGGGGAGCCAGAGTCTGTCAGGCAGCTGCTGGGTTGGCCACCTGTGTGGGAAGGGGCAGAGCCGCCCTAGCGGCAAGTTGGGCCTCTTGCTCTCCCTGCTGCCCTGAGGCTGCTGGTCCAAAGACGTCTTGGGCATCCAGCCCCTTACTGGTCCCTTCCCTCTGACGAGGCCCTCTGAGCTCCAGCACCTTGCAGTGTGGAGACAGCCCCTGCCAGCAACCTCCTCTCCAAGGAGGCCTCAACCGAGGCCTAGGCCCAGGGGAAAGGCACCAGCGGGGATGAGCCAGGGGAGGCGCCCGAGCATGTCTGGACCCAGTCCCCGCAGCCTGCCCCTTGGTGGGGCAGTACCCCCGGAGGCCAGGAAGGTCTGGGTAAGGCTGGCCAGGGGCAGGGGCCCTGCTGGGTCCTGCCCCTGGCCTGTGGGGCCTCTGAGCACAACCGGCCCTCTCCCACTGGAAGACCTCCCCGGCTGCCTCCAAAGGCCGGTTTGCAAGCGCTCCCGGCCACTGTTACCAGCAGGCCGGCACAATGCTCCTAAGCCCGGAAGAAAAGCGCTTCAGGGTGGTGCTCTCTCTGGGCCCTTGCCCCTGAGCCTGGGGGCAATGCAGGGTGTCCACACTCCCAGGCCAAGGCAGAACCACATGCACACGTCTGATCTGCCCCCTGCACCGGCAGAGAGCTCGGGGGAGCCAGAGTCTGTCAGGCAGCTGCTGGGCTGGCCGCCTGTGTGGGAAGGGGCAGAGCCGACCTAGGGGCAAGTTGGGCCTCTTCCTCTCCCTGCTGCCCTGAGGCTGCTGGGCCAAAGAGTTCTTGGGCATCCAGCCCCTTGCTGGTCCCTTCCCTCTGACGAGGCCCTCTGAGCTCCAGCACCTTGCAGTGTGGAGACAGCCCCTGCCAGCAACATCCTCTCCAAGGAGGCCTCAACCGAGGCCTAGGCCCAGGGGAAAGGCACCAGCGGGGATGAGCCTGGGGAGGCGCCCGGGTATGTCTGGACCCAGTCCCCGCAGCCTGCCCCTTGGTGGGGCAGTACCCCCGGAGGCCAGGAAGATCTGGGCAAGGCTGGCCAGGGGCAGTGGCCCTGCTGGGTCCTCCCCATGGCCTGTGGGTCCTCTGAGCACAACCGGCCCTCTCCCACTGGAAGACCTCCCCGGCTGCCTCCAAAGGCCAGTTTGCCAACACTCCTGCCCGCTCTTCCCGCCAGGCACGCACAATGCTCCCAAGCCCGGGAGAAAAGCGCTTCGGGGTGGTGCTCTCTCCGGGCCCTTGCCCCTGAGCCTGTGGGCAAGGCAAGGGGAACACACTCCCAGACCAAGGCAGAAAAACATGCACACGTCTGTTCCTGTCCCCTGCACCGGCAGAGAGCTCGGGGGAGCCAGAGTCTCTCAGGCAGGTGCTGGGCTGGCCGCCTGTGTGGGAAGGGGCAGAGCCGACCTAGGGGCAAGTTGGGCCTCTTGCTCTCCCTGCTGCCCTGAGGCTGCAGGGCCAAAGACGTCTTGGGCATCCAGCCCCTTACTGGTCCCTTCCCTCTGACGAGGCCCTCTGAGCTCCAGCACCTTGCAGTGTGGAGACAGCCCCTGCCAGCAATCTCCTCTCCAAGGAGGCCTCAACCGAGGCCTAGGCCCAGGGGAAAGGCACCAGCGGGGTTGAGCCAGGGGAGGCGCCCGGGCATGTCTGGACCCTGTCCCCGCAGCCTGCCCCTTGGTGGGGCAGTACCCCCGGAGGCCAGGAAGGTCTGGGCAAGGCTGGCCAGGGGCAGGGGCCCTGCTGGGTCCTGCCCCTGGCCTGTGGGGTCTCTGAGCACAACCGGCCCTCTCCCACTGGAAGACCTCCCCGGCTGCCTCCAAAGGCCGGTTTGCAAGCACTCCCGCCCACTGTTCCCGCCAGGCGCGCACAATGCTCCCAAGCCCGGGAGAAAAGCGCTTCGGGGTGGTGGTCTCTCCGGGCCCTTACCCCTGAGCATGGGGGCCAGGCAGGGGATCCACAGTCCCAGGCCAAGGCACAACAACATGCACACGTCTGTTCCTGCCCCCTCCACCGGCAGAGAGCTGGGGGGAGCCAGAGTCTGTCAGGCAGCTGCTGGGCTGGCCGCCTGTGTGGGAAGGGGCAGAGCCGACCTAGGGGCAAGTTGTGCCTCTTGCTCTCCCTGCTGCCCTGAGGCTGCTGGGCCAAAGAGGTCTTGGGCATCCAGCCCCTTGCTGGTCCCTTCCCTCTGACGAGGCCCTCTGAGCTCCAGCACCTTGCAGTGTGGAGACAGCCCCTGCCAGCAACCTCCTCTCCAAGGAGGCCTCAACCGAGGCCTAGGCCCAGGGGAAAGGCACCAGCGGGGATGAGCCAGTGGAGGCGCACGGGCATATCAGGACCCAGTCCCCGCAGCCTGCCCCTTGGTGGGGCAGTACCCCCGGAGGCCAGGAAGGTCTGGGCAAGGCTGGCCAGGGGCAGGGTCCCTGCTGGGTCCTGCTCCTGGCCTGTGGGGCCTCTGAGCACAACCGGCCCTCTCCCACTGGAAGACCTCCCCGGCTGCCTCCAAAGGCGGGTTTGCCAACACTCCCGCCCGCTGTTCCCGCCAGGCACGCACAACGCTCCCAAGGCCAGGAGAAAAGCGCTTCGGTGTGGTGCTCTCTCCGGGCCCTTGCCCCTGAGCCTGGGGGCAAGGCAGGGGGAACACACACCCAGGCCAAGGCAGATCCACCTGCACACGTCTGACCTGCCCCCTGCACCGGCAGAGAGCTCGGGCGAGCCAGAGTCTGTCAGGCAGCTGCTGGGCTGGCCGCCTGTGTGGGAAGTGGCAGAGCCGACCTAGGGGCAAGTTGGGCCTCTTGCTCTCCCTGCTGCCCTGAGGCTGCTGGGCCAAAGAGGTCTTGGGCATCCAGCCCTTTGCTGGTCCCTTCCCTCTGACGAGGCCCTCTGAGCTCCAGCACCTTGCAGTGTGGAGACAGCCCCTGCCAGCAACCTCCTCTCCAAGGAGGCCTCAACCGAGGCCTAGGCCCAGGGGAAAGGCACCAGCGGGGATGAGCCTGGGGAGGCGCCCGGGCATGTCTGGACCCAGTCCCCGCAGCCTGCCCCTTGGTGGGGCAGTACCCCCGGAGGCCAGGAAGGTCTGGGCAAGGCTGGCCAGGGTCAGGGGCCCTGCTGGGTCCTGCCCCTGGCCTGTGGGGCCTCTGAGCACAACCGGCACTCTCCCGCTGGAAGACCTCCCCGGCTGCCTCCAAAGGCCGGTTTGCAAGCACTCCCGCCCGCTGTTCCCGCCAGGCACGCACAATGCTCCCAAGCCCGGGAGAAAAGCGCTTCGGGGTGGTGCTCTCTCCGGGCCCTTGCCCCTGAGCCTGGGGGACAGGCAGGGGGAACACACTCCCAGGTCAAGGCAGAACCACATGCACACGTCTGTTCCTGCCCCCTACACCGGCAGAGTGTTCGGGGGAGCCAGAGACTGCCAGGCTGCTGCTGGGCTGGCTGCCTGTGTGGGACGGGGTAGAGCCGACCTAGGGGCAAGTTGGGCCTCTTGCTCTCCCTGCTGCCCTGAGGCTGCTGGGTCAAAGAGGTCTTGGGCATCCAGCCCTTTGCTGGTCCTTTCCCTCTGACGAGGCCCTCTGAGCTCCAGCACCTTGCAGTGTGCAGACAGCCCCTGCCGGCAACCTCCTCTCCAAGGAGGCCTCAACCGAGGCCTAGGCCCAGGGGAAAGGCACCAGCGGGGATGAGACTGGGGAGGCGCCCGGGCATGTCTGGACCTAGGCCCCGCAGCCTGCCCCTTGGTGGGGCAGTACCCCCGGAGGCCAGGAAGGTCTGGGCAAGGCTGGCCAGGGGCAGGGGCCCTGCTGGGTCCTGCCCCTGGCCTGTGAGGCCTCTGAGCACAACTGGCACTCTCCCGCTGGAAGACCTCCCCGGCTGCCTCCAAAGGCTGGTTTGCAAGCACTCAATCCCGCTGTTCACGCCAGCTGCGCACAATGCTCCCAAGCCCGGGAGAAAAGCATTTTGGGGTGGTGCTCACTCCGGGCTTTGGAAGACCTCCCCGGCTGCCTCCAAGGCCGGTTTGCAAGCACTTCTGCCTGCTGTTCCCGCCACCCGCGCACAATGCTCCCAAGCCCGGGAGAAAAGCGTTTCGGGGTGGTGTTCTCTCTGGGCCCAAGAAAGACCTCCCGGGCTGCCCCCAAATGCCGGTTTGCAAGCACTCCCACTCGCTGTTCCCGCCATCCGTGCAAATGCTCCAAGCCCAGGAGAAAAGCCCTTCAGGGTGGTGCTCTCTCCCGGCCCTTGGAAGACCTCCCCGGCTGCCTCCAAAGGCTGGATTTCAAGTACTCCCTCCCGCTGTCCCGCCAGCCGCACACAATGCTCCCAATCACGGGAGAAAAGCGCTTCGGGGTGGTGCTCTCTACGGGCCCTTGGAAGACCTCCCCGTTTGTCTCCAAAGGCCGGTTTGCAAGCACTCATGCCCGCTGTTCCCGCCAGCCGCGCACAATGCTCCCAAGCCTAGGAGAAAAGCGCTTCGGGGTGGTGCTCTCTCCCGGCCCTTGGAAGACCTCCCCGGCTGCCTCCAAAGGCCGGTTTGCAAGCACTCAATCCCGCTGTTCCCGCCAGCCGCGCACAATGCTCCCAAGCCCGGGAGAAAAGCGCTTCGGGGTGGTGCTCTCTCCCGGCCCTTGGAAGACCTCCCCGGCTGCCTCCAAAGGCTGGTTTTCAAGAACTCCCTCCCGCTGACCCCCCAGCCGCACACAATGCTCCCAAGCCCGGGAGAAAAGCATTTTGGGGTGGTCTCTCTCGGGCCCTTGGAAGACTCCCCGGCTGCCTCTAAAGGCCGGTTTGCAAGCACTCATGTCCTCTGTTCCCGACAGCCGCGAACAATGCTCCCAATTTCGTGAGAAAAGTGCTTCGGGATGGTGCTCTCTCCGGGCCCTTGGAAGACCTCCCAAGCTGCCTCCAAAGGCCGGTTTGCAAGCACTCCCGCCCGCTGTTCCCGCCAGCCTCGCACAATGCTCCCAAGACCGGGAGAAAAGCGCTTCGGGGTGGTGTTCTCTCCGTGCCAATGGAGGACCTCCCTGGCTGCCCCCAAAGGCCGGTTTGCAAGCACTCCCACTCGCTGTTCCCGCCAGCCATGCACAATCCTCCAAAACCCCGGAGAAAAGCGCTTCGGGGTGGTGTTCTCTCCCTGCCCATGGAAGACCTCCCGGGGTGCCCCCAAAGGCCGGTTTGCAAGCACTCCCACTCGCTGTTCCCGCCATCCGCGCACAATGCTCCCAAGCCCGGGAGAAAAGCATTTTGGGGTGGTGCTCACACCGGGCCCTGGAAGACCTCCCCGGCTGCCTCCAAAGGACGGTTTTCAAGCACTCCTGCCTGCTGTTCCCGCCACCCGCGCACAATGCTCCCAAGCCCGGGAGAAAAGCGCTTCGGGGTGGTGCTCTCTACAGGCCCTTGGAAGACCTCCCCGGCTGCCTCCAAAGGCCGGTTTGCAAGGACTCCTTCCTGCTGTTCCCGCCATCCGCGCACAATGCTCCCAAGCCCGGGAGAAAAGCATTTTGGGGTGGTGCTCACACCGGGCCCTGGAAGACCTCCCCGGCTGCCTCCAAAGGACGGTTTTCAAGCACTCCTGCCTGCTGTTCCCGCCACCCGCGCAGAATGCTCCCAAGCGCGGGAGAAAAGCGCTTCGGGGTGGTGCTCTCTACAGGCCCTTGGAAGACCTCCCCGGCTGCCTCCAAAGGCCGGTTTGCAAGCACTCCCGCCCGCTGTTCCCGCCAGGCACGCACAATGCTCCCAAGCCCGGGAGAAAAGCGCTTCGGGGTGGTGCTCTCTCCGGGCCCTTGCCCCTGAGCCTGGGGGCCAGGCAGTTGGAACACACTCCCAGGCCAAGGCAGAACGACATGCACACGTCTGTTCCTGCCCCCTACACCGGCAGAGAGCTCGGGGGAGCCAGAGACTGCCAGGCTGCTGCTGGGCTGGCTGCCTGTGTGGGATGGGGCAGAGCCGATCTAGGGGCAAGTTGGGCCTCTTGCTCTAACTGCTGGCCTGGGGCTGCTGGGTCAAAGAGGTCTTGGGCATCCAGCCCTTTGCTGGTCCCTTCCCTCTGACGAGGCCCTCTGAGCTCCAGCACCTTGCAGTGTGGAGACAGCCCCTGCCAGCAACCTCCTCTCCAAAGAGGCCTCAACCGAGGCCTACGCCCAGGGGAAAAGCACCAGCGGGGATGATCCTGGGGCGGCGCACGGACATGTCTGGACCCAGTCCCCGCAGCCTGCCCCTTGGTGGGGCAGTACCCCCGGAGGCCAGGAAGGTCTGGGCAAGGCTGGCCAGGGGCAGGGGCCCTGCTGGGTCCTGCCCCTGGCCTGTGAGGCCTCTGAGCACAACCGGCCCTCTCCCACTGGAAGACCTCCCCGGCTGCCTCCAAAGTCCTCTTTGCAAACACTCCCGCCCGCTGTTCACGCCAGGCTCGCACAATGCTCCCAAGCCCGGGAGAAAAGCGCTTCGGGGTGGTGCTTTCTCCGGGCCCTTGCCCCTGAGCCTGGGGGCCAGGCAGTTGGAACACACTCCCAGGCCAAGGCAGAACGACATGCACACGTCTGTTCCTGCCCCCTACACCGGCAGAGAGCTCGGGGGAGCCAGAGACTGCCAGGCTGCTGCTGGGCTGGCTGCCTGTGTGGGATGGGGCAGAGCCGATCTAGGGGCAAGTTGGGCCTCTTGCTCTAACTGCTGGCCTGAGGCTGCTGGGTCAAAGAGGTCTTGGGCATCCAGCCCTTTGCTGGTCCCTTCCCTCTGACGAGGCCCTCTGAGCTCCAGCACCTTGCAGTGTGGAGACAGCCCCTGCCAGCAACCTCCTCTCCAAAGAGGCCTCAACCGAGGCCTACGCCCAGGGGAAAAGCACCAGCGGGGATGATCCTGGGGCGGCGCACGGACATGTCTGGACCCAGTCCCCGCAGCCTGCCCCTTGGTGGGGCAGTACCCCCGGAGGCCAGGAAGGTCTGGGCAAGGCTGGCCAGGGGCAGGGGCCCTGCTGGGTCCTGCCCCTGGCCTGTGAGGCCTCTGAGCACAACCGGCCCTCTCCCACTGGAAGACCTCCCCGGCTGCCTCCAAAGGCCGGTTTGCAAGCACTCCCGCCCACTGTTCCAACCAAGGGCGCACAACGCTCCCAAGCCCGGGAGAAAATCGCCTCGGGGTGGTGCTCTCTCCGGGCCCTTTCCCCTGAGCCTGGGGGCTAGGCAGGGGGTCCACAATCCCAGGCCAAGGCAGAACGACATGCACACGTCTGTTCCTGCCCCATGCACCGGCAGAGAGCTTGGGGGAGCCAGAGTCTGTCAGGCAGCTGCTGGGCTGGCCGCCTGTGTGGGAAGGGGCAGAGCCGACCTAGGGGCAAGTTGGGCCTCTTGCTCTCCCTGCTGCCCTGAGGCTGCTGGGACCAAAGAGATCTTGGGCATCCAGCCCCTTGCTTGTCCCTTCCCTCTGACGAGGCCCTCTGAGCTCCAGCACCTTGCAGTGTGGAGACAGCCCCTGCCAGCAACCTCCTCTCCAAGGAGGCCTCAACCGAGGCCTAGGACCAGGGGAAAGGCACCAGCGGGGATGAGCCTGGGGAGGCGCCCGGGCATGTCTGGACCCAGTCCCCGCAGCCTGCCCCTTGGTGGGGCAGTACCCCCGGAGGCCAGGAAGGTCTGGGCAAGGCTGGCCACGGGCAGGGGCCCTGCTGGGTCCTGCCCCTGGCCTGTGTGGCCTCTGAGCACAACCGGCCCTCTCCCACTGGAAGACTTCCCCGGCTGCCTCCAAAGGCCGGTTTGCCAACACTCCCGCCCGCTGTTCCCGCCAGGCACGCACAATTCTCCCAAGCCCGGGAGAAAAGCGCTTCGGGGTGTTGCTCTCTCCGGGCCCTTGCCCCTGAGCGTGGGGGCGAGGCAGTGGGTCCACACTCCCAGACAAACGCAGAACCACATGCACACGTCTTTTCCTGACCCCTGCACCGGTAGAGAGCTCGGGGGAGCCAGAGTCTGTCAGGCAGCTGCTGGGCTGGCCGCCTGTGTGGGAAGGGGCAGAGCCGAACTAGGGGCAAGTTGGGCCTCTTCCTCTCCCTGCTGCCCTGAGGCTGCTGGGCCAAAGAGGTCTTGGGCATCCAGCCCCTTGCTTGTCCCTTCCCTCTGACGAGGCCCTCTGAGCTCCAGCACCTTGCAGTGTGGAGACAGCCCCTGCCAGCAACCTCCTCTCCAAGGAGGCCTCAACCGAGGCCTAGGCCCAGGGGAAAGGCACCAGCGGGGATGAGCCTGGGGAGGCGCCCGGCCATGTCTGGACCCAGTCCCCGCAGCCTGCCCCTTGGTGGGGCAGTACCCCCGGAGGCCAGGAGGGTCTGGGCAAGGCTGCCAGGGGCAGGGACACTGCTGGGTCCTGCCCCTGGCCTGTGGGGCGTCTGAGCACAACCGGCACTCTCCCGCTGGAAGACCTCCCCGGCTGCCTCCAAAGGCCGGTTTGCAAGCACTCCCGCCCGCTGTTCCCGCCAGGCACGCACAATGCTCCCAAGCCCGGGAGAAAAGCGCTTCGGGATGGTGCTCTCTCCGGGCCCTTGCCCCTGAGCCTGGGGGACAGGCAGGGGGAACACACTCCCAGGTCAAGGCAGAACGACATGCACACGTCTGTTCCTGCCCCCTACACCGGCAGAGTGTTCGGGGGAGCCAGAGACTGCCAGGCTGCTGCTGGGCTGGCTGCCTGTGTGGGACGGGGTAGAGCCGACCTAGGGGCAAGTTGGGCCTCTTGCTCTCCCTGCTGCCCTGAGGCTGCTGGGTCAAAGAGGTCTTGGGCATCCAGCCCTTTGCTGGTCCTTTCCCTCTGACGAGGCCCTCTGAGCTCCAGCACCTTGCAGTGTGCAGACAGCCCCTGCCGGCAACCTCCTCTCCAAGGAGGCCTCAACCGAGGCCTAGGCCCAGGGGAAAGGCACCAGCGGGGATGAGACTGGGGAGGCGCCCGGGCATGTCTGGACCTAGGCCCCGCAGCCTGCCCCTTGGTGGGGCAGTACCCCCGGAGGCCAGGAAGGTCTGGGCAAGGCTGGCCAGGGGCAGGGGCCCTGCTGGGTCCTGCCCCTGGCCTGTGAGGCCTCTGAGCACAACTGGCACTCTCCCGCTGGAAGACCTCCCCGGCTGCCTCCAAAGGCTGGTTTGCAAGCACTCAATCCCGCTGTTCACGCCAGCTGCGCACAATGCTCCCAAGCCCGGGAGAAAAGCATTTTGGGGTGGTGCTCACTCCGGGCTTTGGAAGACCTCCCCGGCTGCCTCCAAGGCCGGTTTGCAAGCACTTCTGCCTGCTGTTCCCGCCACCCGCGCACAATGCTCCCAAGCCCGGGAGAAAAGCGTTTCGGGGTGGTGTTCTCTCTGGGCCCAAGAAAGACCTCCCGGGCTGCCCCCAAATGCCGGTTTGCAAGCACTCCCACTCGCTGTTCCCGCCATCCGTGCAAATGCTCCAAGCCCAGGAGAAAAGCCCTTCAGGGTGGTGCTCTCTCCCGGCACTTGGAAGACCTCCCCGGCTGCCTCCAAAGGCTGGATTTCAAGTACTCCCTCCCGCTGTCCCGCCAGCCGCACACAATGCTCCCAATCACGGGAGAAAAGCGCTTCAGGGTGGTGCTCTCTACGGGCCCTTGGAAGACCTCCCCGTTTGTCTCCAAAGGCCGGTTTGCAAGCACTCATGCCCGCTGTTCCCGCCAGCCGCGCACAATGCTCCCAAGCCTAGGAGAAAAGCGCTTCGGGGTGGTGCTCTTTCCCGGCCCTTGGAAGACCTCCCCGGCTGCCTCCAAAGGCCGGTTTGCAAGCACTCAATCCCGCTGTTCCCGCCAGCCGCGCACAATGCTCCCAAGCCCGGGAGAAAAGCGCTTCGGGGTGGTGCTCTCTCCCGGCCCTTGGAAGACCTCCCCGGCTGCCTCCAAAGGCTGGTTTTCAAGAACTCCCTCCCGCTGACCCCCCAGCCGCACACAATGCTCCCAAGCCCGGGAGAAAAGCATTTTGGGGTGGTCTCTCTCGGGCCCTTGGAAGACTCCCCGGCTGCCTCTAAAGGCCGGTTTGCAAGCACTCATGTCCTCTGTTCCCGACAGCCGCGAACAATGCTCCCAATTCCGTGAGAAAAGTGCTTCGGGATGGTGCTCTCTCCGGGCCCTTGGAAGACCTCCCAAGCTGCCTCCAAAGGCCGGTTTGCAAGCACTCCCGCCCGCTGTTCCCGCCAGCCTCGCACAATGCTCCCAAGACCGGGAGAAAAGCGCTTCGGGGTGGTGTTCTCTCCGTGCCAATGGAGGACCTCCCTGGCTGCCCCCAAAGGCCGGTTTGCAAGCACTCCCACTCGCTGTTCCCGCCAGCCATGCACAATCCTCCAAAACCCCGGAGAAAAGCGCTTCGGGGTGGTGTTCTCTCCCTGCCCATGGAAGACCTCCCGGGGTGCCCCCAAAGGCCGGTTTGCAAGCACTCCCACTCGCTGTTCCCGCCATCCGCGCACAATGCTCCCAAGCCCGGGAGAAAAGCATTTTGGGGTGGTGCTCACACCGGGCCCTGGAAGACCTCCCCGGCTGCCTCCAAAGGACGGTTTTCAAGCACTCCTGCCTGCTGTTCCCGCCACCCGCGCACAATGCTCCCAAGCCCGGGAGAAAAGCGCTTCGGGGTGGTGCTCTCTACAGGCCCTTGGAAGACCTCCCCGGCTGCCTCCAAAGGCCGGTTTGCAAGGACTCCTTCCTGCTGTTCCCGCCATCCGCGCACAATGCTCCCAAGCCCGGGAGAAAAGCATTTTGGGGTGGTGCTCACACCGGGCCCTGGAAGACCTCCCCGGCTGCCTCCAAAGGACGGTTTTCAAGCACTCCTGCCTGCTGTTCCCGCCACCCGCGCAGAATGCTCCCAAGCGCGGGAGAAAAGCGCTTCGGGGTGGTGCTCTCTACAGGCCCTTGGAAGACCTCCCCGGCTGCCTCCAAAGGCCGGTTTGCAAGCACTCCCGCCCGCTGTTCCCGCCAGGCACGCACAATGCTCCCAAGCCCGGGAGAAAAGCGCTTCGGGGTGGTGCTCTCTCCGGGCCCTTGCCCCTGAGCCTGGGGGCCAGGCAGTTGGAACACACTCCCAGGCCAAGGCAGACGACATGCACACGTCTGTTCCTGCCCCCTACACCGGCAGAGAGCTCGGGGGAGCCAGAGACTGCCAGGCTGCTGCTGGGCTGGCTGCCTGTGTGGGATGGGGCAGAGCCGATCTAGGGGCAAGTTGGGCCTCTTGCTCTAACTGCTGGACTGAGGCTGCTGGGTCAAAGAGGTCTTGGGCATCCAGCCCTTTGCTGGTCCCTTCCCTCTGACGAGGCCCTCTGAGCTCCAGCACCTTGCAGTGTGGAGACAGCCCCTGCCAGCAACCTCCTCTCCAAAGAGGCCTCAACCGAGGCCTACGCCCAGGGGAAAAGCACCAGCGGGGATGATCCTGGGGCGGCGCACGGACATGTCTGGACCCAGTCCCCGCAGCCTGCCCCTTGGTGGGGCAGTACCCCCGGAGGCCAGGAAGGTCTGGGCAAGGCTGGCCAGGGGCAGGGGCCCTGCTGGGTCCTGCCCCTGGCCTGTGAGGCCTCTGAGCACAACCGGCCCTCTCCCACTGGAAGACCTCCCCGGCTGCCTCCAAAGGCCGGTTTGCAAGCACTCCCGCCCACTGTTCCAACCAAGGGCGCACAACGCTCCCAAGCCCGGGAGAAAATCGCCTCGGGGTGGTGCTCTCTCCGGGCCCTTTCCCCTGAGCCTGGGGGCTAGGCAGGGGGTCCACAATCCCAGGCCAAGGCAGAACGACATGCACACGTCTGTTCCTGCCCCATGCACCGGCAGAGAGCTCGGGGGAGCCAGAGTCTGTCAGGCAGCTGCTGGGCTGGCCGCCTGTGTGGGAAGGGGCAGAGCCGACCTAGGGGCAAGTTGGGCCTCTTGCTCTCCCTGCTGCCCTGAGGCTGCTGGGACCAAAGAGATCTTGGGCATCCAGCCCCTTGCTTGTCCCTTCCCTCTGACGAGGCCCTCTGAGCTCCAGCACCTTGCAGTGTGGAGACAGCCCCTGCCAGCAACCTCCTCTCCAAGGAGGCCTCAACCGAGGCCTAGGACCAGGGGAAAGGCACCAGCGGGGATGAGCCTGGGGAGGCGCCCGGGCATGTCTGGACCCAGTCCCCGCAGCCTGCCCCTTGGTGGGGCAGAACCCCCGGAGGCCAGGAAGGTCTGGGCAAGGCTGGCCACGGGCAGGGGCCCTGCTGGGTCCTGCCCCTGGCCTGTGTGGCCTCTGAGCACAACCGGCCCTCTCCCACTGGAAGACTTCCCCGGCTGCCTCCAAAGGCCGGTTTGCCAACACTCCCGCCCGCTGTTCCCGCCAGGCACGCACAATTCTCCCAAGCCCGGGAGAAAAGCGCTTCGGGGTGTTGCTCTCTCCGGGCCCTTGCCCCTGAGCGTGGGGGCGAGGCAGTGGGTCCACACTCCCAGACCAACGCAGAACCACATGCACACGTCTTTTCCTGACCCCTGCACCGGCAGAGAGCTCGGGGGAGCCAGAGTCTGTCAGGCAGCTGCTGGGCTGGCCGCCTGTGTGGGAAGGGGCAGAGCCGACCTAGGGGCAAGTTGGGCCTCTTGCTCTCCCTGCTGCCCTGAGGCTGCTGGGACCAAAGAGATCTTGGGCATCCAGCCCCTTGCTTGTCCCTTCCCTCTGACGAGGCCCTCTGAGCTCCAGCACCTTGCAGTGTGGAGACAGCCCCTGCCAGCAACCTCCTCTCCAAGGAGGCCTCAACCGAGGCCTAGGCCCAGGGGAAAGGCACCAGCGGGGATGAGCCTGGGGAGGCGCCCGGCCATGTCTGGACCCAGTCCCCGCAGCCTGCCCCTTGGTGGGGCAGTACCCCCGGAGGCCAGGAGGGTCTGGGCAAGGCTGCCAGGGGCAGGGACACTGCTGGGTCCTGCCCCTGGCCTGTGGGGCGTCTGAGCACAACCGGCACTCTCCCGCTGGAAGACCTCCCCGGCTGCCTCCAAAGGCCGGTTTGCAAGCACTCCCGCCCGCTGTTCCTGCCAGGCGCGCACAATGCTCCCAAGCCCGGGAGAAAAGCGCTTCGGGGTGGTGCTCTCTCCGGGCCCTTGCCCCTGAGCCTGGGGGACAGGCAGGGGGAACACACTCCCAGGTCAAGGCAGAACGACATGCACACGTCTGTTTCTGCCCCCTACACCGGCAGAGTGTTCGGGGGAGCCAGAGACTGCCAGGCTGCTGCTGGGCTGGCTGCCTGTGTGGGACGGGGTAGAGCCGACCTAGGGGCAAGTTGGGCCTCTTGCTCTCCCTGCTGCCCTGAGGCTGCTGGGTCAAAGAGGTCTTGGGCATCCAGCCCTTTGCTGGTCCTTTCCCTCTGACGAGGCCCTCTGAGCTCCAGCACCTTGCAGTGTGCAGACAGCCCCTGCCGGCAACCTCCTCTCCAAGGAGGCCTCAACCGAGGCCTAGGCCCAGGGGAAAGGCACCAGCGGGGATGAGACTGGGGAGGCGCCCGGGCATGTCTGGACCCAGGCCCCGCAGCCTGCCCCTTGGTGGGGCAGTACCCCCGGAGGCCAGGAAGGTCTGGGCAAGGCTGGCCAGGGGCAGGGGCCCTGCTGGGTCCTGCCCCTGGCCTGTGAGGCCTCTGAGCACAACTGGCACTCTCCCGCTGGAAGACCTCCCCGGCTGCCTCCAAAGGCTGGTTTGCAAGCACTCAATCCCGCTGTTCACGCCAGCTGCGCACAATGCTCCCAAGCCCGGGAGAAAAGCATTTTGGGGTGGTGCTCACTCCGGGCTTTGGAAGACCTCCCCGGCTGCCTCCAAGGCCGGTTTGCAAGCACTTCTGCCTGCTGTTCCCGCCACCCGCGCACAATGCTCCCAAGCCCGGGAGAAAAGCGTTTCGGGGTGGTGTTCTCTCTGGGCCCAAGAAAGACCTCCCGGGCTGCCCCCAAATGCCGGTTTGCAAGCACTCCCACTCGCTGTTCCCGCCATCCGTGCAAATGCTCCAAGCCCAGGAGAAAAGCCCTTCAGGGTGGTGCTCTCTCCCGGCACTTGGAAGACCTCCCCGGCTGCCTCCAAAGGCTGGATTTCAAGTACTCCCTCCCGCTGTCCCGCCAGCCGCACACAATGCTCCCAATCACGGGAGAAAAGCGCTTCGGGGTGGTGCTCTCTACGGGCCCTTGGAAGACCTCCCCGTTTGTCTCCAAAGGCCGGTTTGCAAGCACTCATGCCCGCTGTTCCCGCCAGCCGCGCACAATGCTCCCAAGCCTAGGAGAAAAGCGCTTCGGGGTGGTGCTCTCTCCCGGCCCTTGGAAGACCTCTCCGGCTGCCTCCAAAGGCCGGTTTGCAAGCACTCAATCCCGCTGTTCCCGCCAGCCGCGCACAATGCTCCCAAGCCCGGGAGAAAAGCGCTTCGGGGTGGTGCTCTCTCCCGGCCCTTGGAAGACCTCCCCGGCTGCCTCCAAAGGCTGGTTTTCAAGAACTCCCTCCCGCTGACCCCCCAGCCGCACACAATGCTCCCAAGCCCGGGAGAAAAGCATTTTGGGGTGGTCTCTCTCGGGCCCTTGGAAGACTCCCCGGCTGCCTCTAAAGGCCGGTTTGCAAGCACTCATGTCCTCTGTTCCCGACAGCCGCGAACAATGCTCCCAATTCCGTGAGAAAAGTGCTTTGGGATGGTGCTCTCTCCGGGCCCTTGGAAGACCTCCCAAGCTGCCTCCAAAGGCCGGTTTGCAAGCACTCCCGCCCGCTGTTCCCGCCAGCCTCGCACAATGCTCCCAAGACCGGGAGAAAAGCGCTTCGGGGTGGTGTTCTCTCCGTGCCAATGGAGGACCTCCCTGGCTGCCCCCAAAGGCCGGTTTGCAAGCACTCCCACTCGCTGTTCCCGCCAGCCATGCACAATCCTCCAAAACCCCGGAGAAAAGCGCTTCGGGGTGGTGTTCTCTCCCTGCCCATGGAAGACCTCCCGGGGTGCCCCCAAAGGCCGGTTTGCAAGCACTCCCACTCGCTGTTCCCGCCATCCGCGCACAATGCTCCCAAGCCCGGGAGAAAAGCATTTTGGGGTGGTGCTCACACCGGGCCCTGGAAGACCTCCCCGGCTGCCTCCAAAGGACGGTTTTCAAGCACTCCTGCCTGCTGTTCCCGCCACCCGCGCACAATGCTCCCAAGCCCGGGAGAAAAGCGCTTCGGGGTGGTGCTCTCTACAGGCCCTTGGAAGACCTCCCCGGCTGCCTCCAAAGGCCGGTTTGCAAGGACTCCTTCCTGCTGTTCCCGCCATCCGCGCACAATGCTCCCAAGCCCGGGAGAAAAGCATTTTGGGGTGGTGCTCACACCGGGCCCTGGAAGACCTCCCCGGCTGCCTCCAAAGGACGGTTTTCAAGCACTCCTGCCTGCTGTTCCCGCCACCCGCGCAGAATGCTCCCAAGCACGGGAGAAAAGCGCTTCGGGGTGGTGCTCTGTACAGGCCCTTGGAAGACCTCCCCGGCTGCCTCCAAAGGCCGGTTTGCAAGCACTCCCGCCCGCTGTTCCCGCCAGGCACGCACAATGCTCCCAAGCCCGGGAGAAAAGCGCTTCGGGGTGGTGCTCTCTCCGGGCCCTTGCCCCTGAGCCTGGGGGCCAGGCAGTTGGAACACACTCCCAGGCCAAGGCAGAACGACATGCACACGTCTGTTCCTGCCCCCTACACCGGCAGAGAGCTCGGGGGAGCCAGAGACTGCCAGGCTGCTGCTGGGCTGGCTGCCTGTGTGGGATGGGGCAGAGCCGATCTAGGGGCAAGTTGGGCCTCTTGCTCTCCCTGCTGCCCTGAGGCTGCTGGGTCAAAGAGGTCTTGGGCATCCAGCCCTTTGCTGGTCCCTTCCCTCTGACGAGGCCCTCTGATCTCCAGCACCTTGCAGTGTGGAGACAGCCCCTGCCAGCAACATCCTCTCCAAGGAGGCCTCAACCGAGGCCTAGGCCCAGGGGAAAGGCACCAGCGGGGATGAGCCTGGGGAGGCGCCCGGCCATGTCTGGACCCAGTCCCCGCAGCCTGCCCCTTGGTGGGGCAGTACCCCCGGAGGCCAGGAAGGTCTGGGCAAGGCTGGCCAGGGTCAGGGGCCCTGCTGGGTCCTGCCCCTGGCCTGTGAGGCCTCTGAGCACAACCGGCCCTCTCCCACTGGAAGACCTCCCCAGCTGCCTCCAAAGTCCTGTTTGCAAACACTCCCGCCCGCTGTTCACGCCAGGCTCGCACAATGCTCCCAAGCCCGGGAGAAAAGCGCTTCGGGGTGGTGCTCTCTCCGGGCCCTTGCCCCTGAGCCTGGGGGCCAGGCAGTGGGTCCACACTCCCAGACCAAGGCAGAACCACATGCACACGTCTGTTCCTGACCCCTGCACCGGCAGAGAGCTCGGGGGAGCCAGAGTCTGTCAGGCAGGTGCTGGGCTGGCCGCCTGTGTGGGAAGGGGCAGAGCCGACCTAGGGGCAAGTTGGGCCTCTTCCTCTCCCTGCTGCCCTGAGGCTGCTGGGCCAAAGACGTCTTGGGCATCCAGCCCCTTGCTGGTCCCTTCCCTCTGACGAGGCCCTCTGAGCTCCAGCACCTTGCAGTGTGGAGACAGCCCCTGCCAGCAACCTCCTCTCCAATGAGGCCTCAACCGAGGCCTAGGCCCAGGGGAAAGGCACCAGCGGGGATGAGCCTGGGGAGGCGCCCGGGCATGTCTGGACCCAGTCCCCGCAGCCTGCCCCTTGGTGGGGCAGTACCCCCGGAGGCCAGGAAGGTCTGTGCAAGGCTGCCAGGGGCAGGGACAGCGCTGGGTCCTGCCCCTGGCCTGTGGGACGTCTGAGCACAACCGGCACTCTCCCGCTGGAAGACCTCCCCGTCTGCCTCGAAAGGCCGGTTTGCAAGCACTCCCGCCCGCTGTTCCCGCCAGGCACGCACAATGCTCCCAAGCCCGGGAGAAAAGCGCTTCGGGGTGGTGCTCTCTCCGGGCCCTTGCCCCTAAGCCTGCGGGCCAGGCAGGGGGAACACACTCCCAGGCCAAGACAGAACGACATGAACACGTCTGTTCCTGCCCCCTACACCGGCAGAGAGCTCGGGGGAGCCAGAGTCTCTCAGGCAGGTGCTGGGCTGGCCGCCTGTGTGGGAAGGGGCAGAGCCGACCTAGGGGCAAGTTGGGCCTCTTGCTCTCCCTGCTGCCCTGAGGCTGCTGGGCCAAAGACGTCTTGGGCATCCAGCCCTTTGCTGGTCCCTTCCCTCTGACGAGGCCCTCTGAGCTCCAGCACCTTGCAGTGTGGAGACAGCACCTGCCAGCAATCTCCTCTCCAAGGAGGCCTCAACCGAGGCCTAGGCCCAGGGCAAAGGCACCAGCGGGGATGAGCCTGGGGAGGCGCCCGGGCATGTCTGGACCCAGTCCCCGCAGCCTGCCCCTTGGTGGGGCAGTACCCCTGGAGGCCAGGAAGGTCTGGGCAAGGCTGACCAGGGGCAGGGGACCTGCTGGGTCCTGCCCATGGCCTGTGGGGCCTCTGAGCACAACCGGCCCTCTCCCACTGGAAGACCTCCCCGGCTGCCTCCAAAGGACGGTTTGCAAGCGTTCCCGGCCACTGTTACCAGCAGGCGGCACAATGCTCCTAAGCCCGGAAGAAAAGCGCTTCAGGGTGGTGCTCTCTCTGGGCCCTTGCCCCTGAGCCTGGGGGCAAGGCAGGGTGTCCACACTCCCAGGCCAAGGCAGAACCACATGCACACGTCTGATCTGCCCCCTGCACCGGCAGAGAGCTCGGGGGAGCCAGAGTCTGTCAGGCAGCTGCTGGGCTGGCCGCCTGTGTGGGAAGTGGCAGAGCCGACCTAGGGGCAAGTTGGGCCTCTTGCTCTCCCTGCTGCCCTGAGGCTGCTGGGCCAAAGAGGTCTTGGGCATCCAGCCCCTTGCTGGTCCCTTCCCTCTGACGAGGCCCTCTGAGCTCCAGCACCTTGCAGTGTGGAGACAGCCCCTGCCAGCAACCTCCTCTCCAAGGAGGTCTCAACCGAGGCCTAGGCCCAGGGGAAAGGCACCACCGGGGATGAGCCTGGGGAGGCGCCCGGGCATGTCTGGACCCAGTCCCCGCAGCCTGCCCCTTGGTGGGGCAGTACCCCCGGAGGCCAGGAAGGTCTGGGCAAGGCTGGCCAGGGGCAGGGGCCCTGCTGGGTCCTGCCCCTGGCCTGTGGGGCCTCTGAGCACAACCGGCCCTCTCCCACTGGAAGAACTCCCCGGCTGCCTCCAAAGGCCAGTTTGCCAACACTCCCGCCCGCTGTTCCCGCCAGGCAAGCACAATGCTTCCAAGCCCGGGAGAAAAGCGCTTCGGGGTGGTGCTCTCCTCGGGCCCTTGCCCCTGAGCCTGGGGGCCAGGCAGTTGGTCCACACTCCCAGACCAAGGCAGAACCACATGCACACGTCTGTTCCTGACCCCTGCACCGGCAGAGAGCTCAGGGGAGCCAGAGTCTGTCAGGCAGCTGCTGGGCTGGCCGCCTGTGTGGGAAGGGGCAGAGCCAAACTAGGGGCAAGTTGGGCCTCTTCCTCTCCCTGCTGCCCTGAGGCTGCTGGGCCAAAGAGGTCTTGGGCATCCAGCCCCTTGCTGGTCCCTTCCCTCTGACGAGGCCCTTTGAGCTCCAGCACCTTGCAGTGTGGAGACAGCCCCTGCCAGCAACATCCTCTCCAAGGAGGCCTCAACCGAGGCCTAGGCCCAGGGGAAAGGCACCAGCGGGGATGAGCCTGGGGAGGCGCCCGGGCATGTCTGGACCCAGTCCCCGCAGCCTGCCCCTTGGTGGGGCAGTACCCCCGGAGGCCAGGAAGATCTGGGCAAGGCTGGCCAGGGGGAGGGGCCCTGCTGGGTCCTCCCCATGGCCTGTGGGGCCTCTGAGCACAACCGGCCCTCTCCCACTGGAAGACCTCCCCGGCTGCCTCCAAAGGCCAGTTTGCCAACACTCCTGCCCGCTCTTCCCGCCAGGCACGCACAATGCTCCCAAGCCCGGGAGAAAAGCGCTTCGGGGTGGTGCCCTCTCCGGGCCCTTGCCCCTGAGCCTGTGGGCAAGGCAGGGGGAACACACTCCCAGACCAAGGCAGAAACACATGCACACGTCTGGTCCTGTCCCCGGCACCGGCAGAGAGCTCGGGGGAGCCAGAGTCTCTCAGGCAGGTGCTGGGCTGGCCGCCTGTGTGGGAAGGGGCAGAGCCGACCTAGGGGCAAGTTGGGCCTCTTGCTCTCCCTGCTGCCCTGAGGCTGCAGGGCCAAAGACGTCTTGGGCATCCAGCCCCTTACTGGTCCCTTCCCTCTGACGAGGCCCTCTGAGCTCCAGCACCTTGCAGTGTGGAGACAGCCCCTGCCAGCAACCTCCTCTCCAAGGAGGCCTCAACCGAGGCCTAGGCCCAGGGGAAAGGCACCAGCGGGGATGAGCCTGGGGAGGCGCCCGGGCATGTCTGGACCCAGGCCCCGCAGCCTGCCCCTTGGTGGGGCAGTACCCCCGGAGGCCAGGAAGGTCTGGGCAAGGCTGGCCAGGGGCAGGGGCCCTGCTGCGTCCTGCCCCTGGCCTGTGGGGCCTCTGAGCACAACCGGCCCTCTCCCACTGGAAGACCTCCCCGGCTGTCTCCAAAGGCCAGTTTGCAAGCGCGCCCGCCCACTGTTCCCAGCAGGCGTGCACAATGCTCCCAAGCCCGGGAGAAAAGCGCTTCAGGGTGGTGCTCTCTCCGGGCCCTTGCCCCTGAGCCTGGGGGCAAGGCAGGGTGTCCACACTCCCAGGCCAAGGCAGAACCACATGCACACGTCTGATCTGCCCCCTGCACCGGCAGAGAGCTCGGGGGAGCCAGAGTCTGTCAGGCAGCTGCTGGGTTGGCCGCCTGTGTGGGAAGGGGCAGAGCCGACCTAGGGGCAAGTTGGGCCTCTTGCTCTCCCTGCTGCCCTGAGGCTGCTGGGCCAAAGAGGTCTTGGCCATCCAGCCCCTTGCTGGTCCCTTCCCTCTGACGAGGCCCTCTGAGCTCCAGCACCTTTCAGTGTGGAGACAGCCCCGGCCAGCAACCTCCTCTCCAAGGAGGCCTCAACCGAGGCCTAGGCCCAGGGGAAAGGCACCAGCGGGGATGAGCCTGGGGAGGCGCCCGGGCATGACTGGACCCAGTCCCCGCAGCCTGCCCCTTGGTGGGGCAGTACCCCCGGAGGCCAGGAAGGTCTGGGCAAGGCTGGCCAGGGTCAGGGGCCCTGCTGGGTCCTGCCCCTGGCCTGTGGGGCCTCTGAGCACAACCGGCCCTCTCCCACTGGAAGACCTCCCCGGCTGCCTCCAAAGGCCGGTTTGCCAACACTCCCGCCCGCTGTTCTCACCAGGCACGCACAATTCTCCCAAGCCCGGGAGAAAAGCGCTTCGGTGTGTTGCTCTCTCCGGGCCCTTGCCCCTGAGTGTGGGGGCCAGGCAGTGGTTCCACACTCCCAGACCAAGGCAGAACCCCATGCACACGTCTGTTCCTGACCCCTGCACCGGCAGAGAGCTCGGGGAAGCCAGAGTCTGTCAGGCAGCTGCTGGGCTGGCCGCCTGTGTGGGAAGGGGCAGAGCCGACCTAGGGGCAAGTTGGGCCTCTTGCTCTCCCTGCTGCCCTGAGGCTGCTGGGCCAAAGAGGTCTTGGGCATCCAGCCCCTTGCTGGTCCCTTCCCTCTGACGAGGCCCTCTGAGCTCCAGCACCTTGCAGTGTGGAGACAGCCCCTGCCAGCAACCTCCTCTCCAAGGAGGCCTCAACCGAGGCCTAGGCCCAGGGGAAAGGCACCAGCGGGGATGAGCCAGTGGAGGCGCACGGGCATGTCTGGACCCAGTCCCCGCAGCCTGCCCCTTGGTGGGGCAGTACCCCCGGAGGCCAGGAAGGTCTGGGCAAGGCTGCCAGGGGCAGGGACACTGCTGGGGCTACCCCTGGCCTGTGGGGCGTCTGAGCACAACCGGCACTCTCCCGCTGGAAGACCTGCCCGGCTGCCTCCAAAGGCCGGTTAACAAGCGCTCCCGCCCATTGTTCCCAGCAGGCGTGCACAATGCTCCCAAGCCCGGGAGAAAAGCGCTTCGCGGTGGTGCTCTCTCCGGGCCCTTGCCCCTGAGCCTGGGGTCCAGGCAGTTGGAACACACTCCCAGGCCAAAGCAGAACGACATGCACACGTCTGTTCCTGCCCCCTACACCGGCAGAGAGCTCGGGGGAGCCAGAGACTGCCAGGCTGCTGCTGGGCTGGCTGCCTGTGTGGGACGGGGCAGAGCCGACCTAGGGGCAAGTTGGGCCTCTTGCTCTCCCTGCTGCCCTGAGGCTGCTGGGTCAAAGAGGTCTTGGGCATCCAGCCCTTTGCTGGTCCCTTCCCTCTGACGAGGCCCTCTGAGCTCCAGCACCTTGCAGTGTGGAGATAGCCCCTGCCAGCAACCTCCTCTCCAAAGAGGCCTCAACCGAGGCCTACGACCAGGGGAAAAGCACCAGCGGGGATGATCCTGGGGAGGCGCACGGACATGTCTGGACCCTGTCCCCGCAGCCTGCCCCTTGGTGGGGCAGTACCCCCGGAGGCCAGGAAGGTCTGGGCAAGGCTGGCCAGGGGCAGGGGCCCTGCTGGGTCCTGCCCCTGGCCTGTGGGGCCTCTGAGCACAACCGGCCCTTGCCCACTGGAAGACCTCCCCGGCTGCCTCCAAAGGCCGGTTTGCAAGCCCTCCCGCCCACTGTTCCCGCCAGGCGCGCACAATGCTCCCAAGCCCGGGAGAAAAGCGCTTCGGGGTGGTGGTCTCTCCGGGCCCCTGCCCCTGAGCCTGGGGGCCAGGCAGGGGATCCACAGTCCCAGGCCAAGGCAGAACCACATGCACACGTCTGTTCCTGCCCCCTCCACCGGCAGAGAGCTGAGGGGAGCCAGAGTCTGTCAGGCAGCTGCTGGGCTGGCCGCCTGTGTGGGAAGGGGCAGAGCCGACCTAGGGGCAAGTTGGGCCTCTTGCTCTCCCTGCTGCCCTGAGGCTGCTGGGCCAAAGAGGTCTTGGGCATCCAGCCCCTTGCTGGTCCCTTCCCTCTGACGAGGCCCTCTGAGCTCCAGCACCTTGCAGTGTGGAGACAGCCCCTGCCAGCAACCTCCTCTCCAAGGAGGCCTCAACCGAGAACTAGGCCCAGGGGAAAGGCACCAGCGGGGATGAGCCAGTGGAGGCGCACGGGCATGTCTGGACCCAGTCCCCGCAGCCTGCCCCTTGGTGGGGCAGTACCCCCGGAGGCCAGGAAGGTCTGGGCAAGGCTGGCCAGGGGCAGGGGCCCTGCTGGGTCCTGCCCCTGGGCTGTGGGGCCTCTGAGCACAACCGGCCCTCTCCCACTGGAAGACCTCCCCGGCTGCCTCCAAAGGCCGGTTTGCCAACACTCCCGCCCGCTGTTCCCGCCAGGCACGCACAATGCTCCCAAGCCCGAGAGAAAAGCGCTTCGGGGTGTTGCCCTCTCCAGACCCTTGCCCCTGAGCCTGGGGTCCAGGCAGTGGGTCCACACTCCCAGACCAAGGCAGAACCACATGCACTCGTCTGTTCCTGACCCCTGCACCGGCAGAGAGCTCGGGGGAGCCAGAGTCTGTCAGGCAGCTGCTGGGTTGGCTGCCTGTGTGGGAAGGGGCAGAGGCGACCTAGGGGCAAGTTGGGCCTCTTGCTCTCCCTGCTGCCCTGAGGCTGCTGGGCCAAAGAGGTCTTGGGCATCCAGCCCCTTGCTGGTCCCTTCCCGCTGACGAGGCCCTCTGAGCTCCAGCACTTTGCAGTGTGGAGACAGCCCCTGCCAGCAACCTCCTCTCCAAGGAGGCATCAACCGAGGCCTATGCCCAGGGGAAAGGCACCAGCGGGGATGAGCCTGGGGAGGCGCCCAGGCATGTCTGGACCCAGTCCCCGCAGCCTGCCCCTTGGTGGGGCAGTACCCCCGGAGGCCAGGAAGGTCTGGGCAAGGCTGGCCAGGGGCAGGGGCCCTACTGGGTCCTGCCCCTGGCCTGTGGGGCCTCTGAGCACAACCGGCCCTCTCCCACTCGAAGAACTCCCCGGCTGCCTCCAAAGGCCAGTTTGCCAACACTCCCGCCCGCTGTTCCCGCCACGCACGCACAATGCTCCCAAGCCCGGGAGAAAAGCACTTCGGGGTGGTGCTCTCCTCGGGCCCTTGCCCCTGAGCCTGGGGGCCAGGCAGTTGGTCCACACTCCCAGACCAAGGCAGAACCACATGCACACGTCTGTTCCTGACCCCTGCACCGGCAGAGAGCTCGGGGGAGCCAGAGTCTGTCAGGCAGCTGCTGGGCTGGCCGCCTGTGTGGGAAGGGGCAGAGCCGACCTAGGGGCAAGTTGGGCCTCTTCCTCTCCCTGCTGCCCTGAGGCTGCTGGGCCAAATAGGTCTTGGGCATCCAGCCCCTTGCTGGTCCCTTCACTCTGACGAGGCCCTCTGAGCTGTAGCACCTTGCAGTGTGGAGACAGCCCCTGCCAGCAACCTCCTCTCCAAGGAGGCCTCAACCGAGACCTAGGCCCAGGGGAAAGGCACCAGCGGGGATGAGCCTGGGGAGGCGCCCGGGCATGTCTGGACCCAGTCCCCGCAGCGTGCCCCTTGGTGGGGCAGTACCCCCGGAGGCCAGGAAGATCTGGGCAAGGCTGGCCAGGGGCAGGGGCCCTGCTGGGTCCTCCCCATGGCCTGTGGGGCCTCTGAGCACAACCGGCCCTCTCCCACTGGAAGACCTCCCCGGCTGCCTCCAAAGGCCAGTTTGCCAACACTCCTGCCCGCTCTTCCCGCCAGGCACGCACAATGCTCCCAAGCCCGGGAGAAAAGCGCTTCGGGGTGGTGGTCTCTCCGGGCCCTTGCCCCTGAGCCAGTGGGCAAGGCAGGGGGAACACACTCCCAGACCAAGGCAGAAACACATGCACACGTCTGTTCCTGTCCCCTGCACCGTCAGAGAGCTCGGGGGAGCCAGAGTCTCTCAGGCAGGTGCTGGGCTGGCCGCCTGTGTGGGAAGGGGCAGAGCCGACCTAGGGGCAAGTTGGGCCTCTTGCTCTCCCTGCTGCCCTGAGGCTGCAGGGCCAAAGACGTCTTGGGCATCCAGCCCCTTACTGGTCCCTTCCCTCTGACGAGGCCCTCTGAGCTCCAGCACCTTGCAGTGTGGAGACAGCCCCTGCCAGCAATCTCCTCTCCAAGGAGGCCTCAACCGAGGCCTAGGCCCAGGGGAAAGGCACCAGCGGGGTTGAGCCAGGGGAGGCGCCCGGGCATGTCTGGACCCAGGCCCCGCAGCCTGCCCCTTGGTGGGGCAGTACCCCCGGAGGCCAGGAAGGTCTGGGCAAGGCTGGCCAGGGGCAGGGGCCCTGCTGGGTCCTGCCCCTGGCCTGTGGGGCCTCTGAGCACAACCGGCCCTCTCCCACTGGAAGACCTCCCCGGCTGCCTCCAAAGGCCGGTTTGCAAGCGCTCCCGCCCACTGTTCCCAGCAGGCGTGCACAATGCTCCCAAGCCCGGGAGAAAAGCGCTTCAGGGTGGTGCTCTCTCCGGGCCCTTGTCCCTGAGCCTGGGGGAAAGGCAGGGTGTCCACACTCCCAGGACAAGGCAGAACCACATGCACACATCTGATCTGCCCCCTGCACCGGCAGAGAGCTCGGGGGAGCCAGAGTCTGTCAGGCAGCTGCTGGGCTGGCCGCCTGTGTGGGAAGGGGCAGAGCCGACCTAGGGGCAAGTTGGGCCTCTTGCTCTCCCTGCTGCCCTGAGGCTGCTGGGCCAAAGAGGTCTTGGGCATCCAGCCCCTTGCTGGTCCCTTCCCTCTGACGAGGCCCTCTGAGCTCCAGCACCTTTCAGTGTGGAGACAGCCCCTGCCAGCAACCTCCTCTCCAAGGAGGCCTCAACCGAGGCCTAGGCCCAGGGGAAAGGCACCAGCGGGGATGAGCCTGGGGAGGCGCCCGGGCATGTCTGGACCCAGTCCCCGCAGCCTGCCCCTTGGTGGGGCAGTACCCCCGGAGGCCAGGAAGGTCTGGGCAAGGCTGCCAGGGGCAGGGACACTGCTGGGTCCTGCCCCTGGCCTGTGGGGCCTCTGAGCACAACCGGCACTCTCCCGCTGGAAGATCTCCCCGTCTGCCTCGAAAGGCCGGTTTGCAAGCACTCCCGCCCGCTGTTCCCGCCAGGCACGCACAATGTTCCCAAGCCCGGGAGAAAAGCGCTTCGGGGTGGTGCTCTCTCCGGGCCCTTGCCCCTGAGCCTGGGGGCAAGGCATGGGGAACACACTCCCAGGCCAAGGCAGAACCACATGCCCACGTCTGTTCCTGTCCCCTGCACCGGCAGAGAGCTGGGGGGAGCCAGAGTCTGTCAGGCAGCTGCTGGGCTGGCCGCCTGTGTGGGAAGGGGCAGAGCCGACCTAGGGGCAAGTTGGGCCTCTTGCTCTCCCTGCTGCCCTGAGGCTGCTGGGCCAAAGAGGTCTTGGGCATCCAGCCCCTTGCTGGTCCCTTCCCTCTGACGAGGCCCTCTGAGCTCCAGCACCTTGCAGTGTGGAGACAGCCCCTGCCAGCAACCTCCTCTCCAAGGAGGCCTCAACCGAGGCCTAGGCCCAGGGGAAAGGCACCAGCGGGGATGAGCCAGTGGAGGCGCACGGGCATGTCTGGACCCAGTCCCCGCAGCCTGCCCCTTGGTGGGGCAGTACCCCCGGAGGCCAGGAAGGTCTGGGCAAGGCTGGCCAGGGGCAGGGGCCCTGCTGGGTCCTGCCCCTGGCCTGTGGGGCCTCTGAGCACAACCGGCCCTCTCCCACTGGAAGACCTCCCCGGCTGCCTCCAAAGGCCGGTTTGCCAACACTCCCGCCCGCTGTTCCCGCCAGGCACGCACAATGCTCCCAAGCCCGGGAGAAAAGCGCTTCAGGGTGTTGCCCTCTCCGGGCCCTTGCCCCTGAGCCTGGGGTCCAGGCAGTGGGTCCACACTCCCAGACCAAGGCAGAACCACATGCACACGTCTGTTCCTGACCCCTGCACCGGCAGAGAGCTCGGGGGAGCCAGAGTCTGTCAGGCAGCTGCTGGGTTGGCTGCCTGTGTGGGAAGGGGCAGAGCCGACCTAGGGGCAAGTTGGGCCTCTTGCTCTCCCTGCTGCCCTGAGGCTGCTGGGCCAAAGACGTCTTGGGCATCCAGCCCCTTACTGGTCCCTTCCCTCTGACGAGGCCCTCTGAGCTCCAGCACCTTGCAGTGTGGAGACAGCCCCTGCCAGCAACCTCCTCTCCAAGGAGGCCTCAACCGAGGCCTAGGCCCAGGGGAAAGGCACCAGCGGGGATGAGCCAGTGGAGGCGCAAGGGCATGTCTGGACCCAGTCCCCGCAGCCTGCCCCTTGGTGGGGCAGTACCCCCGGAGGCCAGGAAAGTCTGGGCAAGGCTGCGAGGGGCAGGGGCCCTGCTGGGTCGTGCCCCTGGCCTGTGGGGTGTCTGAGCACAACCGGCACTCTACCGCTGGAAGACCTCCCCGTCTGCCTCCAAAGGCCGGTTTGCAAGCACTCCCGCCCGCTGTTCCCGCCAGGCAGGCACAATGCTCCCAAGCCCGGGAGAAAAGCGCTTCGGGGTGGTGCTCTCCTCGGGCCCTTGCCCCTGAGCCTGGGGGCCAGGCAGTTGGAACACACTCCCAGGCCAAGGCAGAACGACATGCACACGTCTGTTCCTGCCCCCTACACAGGCAGAGAGCTCGGGGGAGCCAGAGACTGCCAGGCTGCTGCTGGGCTGGCTGCCTGTGTGGGACGGGGCAGAGCCGACCTAGGGGCAAGTTGGGCCTCTTGCTCTCCCTGCTGCCCTGAGGCTGCTGGGTCAAAGAGGTCTTGGGCATCCAGCCCTTTGCTGGTCCCTTCCCTCTGACGAGGCCCTCTGAGCTCCAGCACCTTGCAGTGTGGAGACAGCCCCTGCCAGCAATCTCCTCTCCAAAGAGGCCTCAACCGAGGCCTACGCCCAGGGGAAAAGCACCAGCGGGGATGATCCTGGGGAGGCGCACGGACATGTCTGGACCCAGTCCCCGCAGCCTGCCCCTTGGTGGGGCAGTACCCCCGGAGGCCAGGAAGGTCTGGGAAAGGCTGGCCAGGGGCAGGGGACCTGCTGGGTCCTACCCCTGGCCTGTGAGGCCTCTGAGCACAACCGGCCCTCTCCCACTGGAAGACCTCCCCAGCTGCCTCCAAAGTCCTGTTTGCAAAGACTCCCGCCCGCTGTTCACGCCAGGCTCGCACAATGCTCCCAAGCCCGGGAGAAAAGCGCTTCGGGGTGGTGCTCTCTCCGGGCCCTTGCCCCTGAGCCTGGGGGCCAGGCAGTGGGTCCACACTCCCAGACCAAGGCAGAACCACATGCACACGTCTGTTCCTGACCCCTGCACCGGCAGAGAGCTCGGGGGAGCCAGAGTCTGTCAGGCAGCTGCTGGGCTGGCCGCCTGTGTGGGAAGGGGCAGAGCCGACCTAGGGGCAAGTTGGGCCTCTTCCTCTCCCTGCTGCCCTGAGGCTGCTGGGCCAAAGAGGTCTTGGGCATCCAGCCCCTTGCTGGTCCCTTCCCTCTGACGAGGCCCTCTGAGCTCCAGCACCTTGCAGTGTGGAGACAGCCCCTGCCAGCAACCTCCTCTCCAATGAGGCCTCAACCGAGGCCTAGGCCCAGGGGAAAGGCACCAGCGGGGATGAGCCTGGGGAGGCGCCCGGGCATGTCTGGACCCAGTCCCCGCAGCCTGCCCCTTGGTGGGGCAGTACCCCCGGAGGCCAGGAAGGTCTGGGCAAGGCTGCCAGGGGCAGGGACAGCGCTGGGTCCTGCCCCTGGCCTGTGGGACGTCTGAGCACAACCGGCACTCTCCCGCTGGAAGACCTCCCCGTCTGCCTCCAAAGGCCGGTTTGCAAGCACTCCCGCCCGCTGTTCCCGCCAGGCACGCACAATGCTCCCAAGCCCAGGAGAAAAGCGCTTCGGGGTGGTGCTCTCTCCGGGCCCTTGCCCCTAAGCCTGCGGGCCAGGCAGGGGGAACACACTCCCAGGCCTAGACAGAACGACATGAACACGTCTGTTCCTGCCCCCTACACCGGCAGAGAGCTCGGGGGAGCCAGAGTCTCTCAGGCAGGTGCTGGGCTGGCCGCCTGTGTGGGAAGGGGCAGAGCCGACCTAGGGGCAAGTTGGGCCTCTTGCTCTCCCTGCTGCCCTGAGGCTGCTGGGCCAAAGACGTCTTGGGCATCCAGCCCTTTGCTGGTCCCTTCCCTCTGACGAGGCCCTCTGAGCTCCAGCACCTTGCAGTGTGGAGACAGCACCTGCCAGCAATCTCCTCTCCAAGGAGGCCTCAACCGAGGCCTAGGCCCAGGGGAAAGGCACCAGCGGGGATGAGCCTGGGGAGGCGCCCGGGCATGTCTGGACCCAGTCCCCGCAGCCTGCCCCTTGGTGGGGCAGTACCCCTGGAGGCCAGGAAGGTCTGGGCAAGGCTGACCAGGGGCAGGGGACCTGCTGGGTCCTGCCCCTGGCCTGTGGGGCCTCTGAGCACAACCGGCCTTCTCCCACTGGAAGACCTCCCCGGCTGCCTCCAAAGGCCGGTTTGCCAACACTCCCACCCGCTGTTCCCGCGAGGCACGCACAATGCTCCCAAGCCCGGGAGAAAAGCGCTTCGGGGTGGTGCTCTCTCCGGGCCCTTGCCCCTAAGCCTGCGGGCCAGGCAGGGGGAACACACTCCCAGGCCAAGACAGAACGACATGAACACGTCTGTTCCTGCCCCCTACACCGGCAGAGAGCTCGGGGGAGCCAGAGTCTGTCAGGCAGGTGCTGGGCTGGCCGCCTGTGTGGGAAGTGGCAGAGCCGACCTAGGGGCATGTTGGGCCTCTGCTCTCCCTGCTGCCCTGAGGCTGCTGGGCCAAAGAGGTCTTGGGCATCCAGCCCCTTGCTGGTCCCTTCCCGCTGACGAGGCCCTCTGAGCTCCAGCACCTTGCAGTGTGGAGACAGCCCCTGCCAGCAACCTCCTCTCCAAGGAGGCATCAACCGAGGCCTATGCCCAGGGGAAAGGCACCAGCGGGGATGAGCCTGGGGAGGCGCCCAGGCATGTCTGGACCCAGTCCCCGCAGCCTGCCCCTTGGTGGGGCAGTACCCCCGGAGGCCAGGAAGGTCTGGGCAAGGCTGGCCAGGGGCAGGGGCCCTACTGGGTCCTGCCCCTGGCCTGTGGGGCCTCTGAGCACAACCGGCCCTCTCCCACTCGAAGAACTCCCCGGCTGCCTCCAAAGGCCAGTTTGCCAACACTCCCGCCCGCTGTTCCCGCCAGGCACGCACAATGCTCCCAAGCCCGGGAGAAAAGCACTTCGGGGTGGTGCTCTCCTCGGGCCCTTGCCCCTGAGCCTGGGGGCCAGGCAGTTGGTCCACACTCCCAGACCAAGGCAGAACCACATGCACACGTCTGTTCCTGACCCCTGCACCGGCAGAGAGCTCGGGGGAGCCAGAGTCTGTCAGGCAGCTGCTGGGCTGGCCGCCTGTGTGGGAAGGGGCAGAGCCGACCTAGGGGCAAGTTGGGCCTCTTCCTCTCCCTGCTGCCCTGAGGCTGCTGGGCCAAATAGGTTTTGGGCATCCAGCCCCTTGCTGGTCCCTTCACTCTGACGAGGCCCTCTGAGCTCTAGCACCTTGCAGTGTGGAGACAGCCCCTGCCAGCAACCTCCTCTCCAAGGAGGCCTCAACCGAGACCTAGGCCCAGGGGAAAGGCACCAGCTGGGATGAGCCTGGGGAGGCGCCCGGGCATGTCTGGACCCAGTCCCCGCAGCCTGCCCCTTGGTGGGGCAGTACCCCCGGAGGCCAGGAAGATCTGGGCAAGGCTGGCCAGGGGCAGGGGCCCTGCTGGGTCCTCCCCATGGCCTGTGGGGCCTCTGAGCACAACCGGCCCTCTCCCACTGGAAGACCTCCCCGGCTGCCTCCAAAGGCCAGTTTGCCAACACTCCTGCCCGCTCTTCCCGCCAGGCACGCACAATGCTCCCAAGCCCGGGAGAAAAGCGCTTCGGGGTGGTGGTCTCTCCGGGCCCTTGCCCCTGAGCCAGTGGGCAAGGCAGGGGGAACACACTCCCAGACCAAGGCAGAAACACATGCACACGTCTGTTCCTGTCCCCTGCACCGTCAGAGAGCTCGGGGGAGCCAGAGTCTCTCAGGCAGGTGCTGGGCTGGCCGCCTGTGTGGGAAGGGGCAGAGCCGACCTAGGGGCAAGTTGGGCCTCTTGCTCTCCCTGCTGCCCTGAGGCTGCAGGGCCAAAGACGTCTTGGGCATCCAGCCACTTACTGGTCCCTTCCCTCTGACGAGGCCCTCTGAGCTCCAGCACCTTGCAGTGTGGAGACAGCCCCTGCCAGCAATCTCCTCTCCAAGGAGGCCTCAACCGAGGCCTAGGCCCAGGGGAAAGGCACCAGCGGGGTTGAGCCAGGGGAGGCGCCCGGGCATGTCTGGACCCAGGCCCCGCAGCCTGCCCCTTGGTGGGGCAGTACCCCCGGAGGCCAGGAAGGTCTGGGCAAGGCTGGCCAGGGGCAGGGGCCCTGCTGGGTCCTGCCCCTGGCCTGTGGGGCCTCTGAGCACAACCGGCCCTCTCCCACTGGAAGACCTCCCCGTCTGCCTCCAAAGGCCGGTTTGCAAGCGCTCCCGCCCACTGTTCCCAGCAGGCGTGCACAATGCTCCCAAGCCCGGGAGAAAAGCGCTTCAGGGTGGTGCTCTCTCCGGGCCCTTGCCCCTGAGCCTGGGGGAAAGGCAGGGTGTCCACACTCCCAGGACAAGGCAGAACCACATGCACACATCTGATCTGCCCCCTGCACCGGCAGAGAGCTCGGGGGAGCCAGAGTCTGTCAGGCAGCTGCTGGGTTGGCCGCCTGTGTGGGAAGGGGCAGAGCCGACCTAGGGGCAAGTTGGGCCTCTGGCTCTCCCTGCTGCCCTGAGGCTGCTGGGCCAAAGAGGTCTAGGGCATCCAGCCCCTTGCTGGTCCCTTCCCTCTGACGAGGCCCTCTGAGCTCCAGCACCTTTCAGTGTGGAGACAGCCCCTGCCAGCAACCTCCTCTCCAAGGAGGCCTCAACCGAGGCCTAGGCCCAGGGGAAAGGCACCAGCGGGGATGAGCCTGGGGAGGCGCCCGGGCATGTCTGGACCCAGTCCCCGCAGCCTGCCCCTTGGTGGGGCAGTACCCCCGGAGGCCAGGAAGGTCTGGGCAAGGCTGCCAGGGGCAGGGACACTGCTGGGTCCTGCCCCTGGCCTGTGGGGCCTCTGAGCACAACCGGCCCTCTCCCACTGGAAGACCTCCCCGGCTGCCTCCAAAGGCCGGTTTGCCAACACTCCCGCCCGCTGTTCCCGCCAGGCACGCACAATGCTCCCAAGCCCGGGAGAAAAGCGCTTCAGGGTGTTGCCCTCTCCGGGCCCTTGCCCCTGAGCCTGGGGTCCAGGCAGTGGGTCCACACTCCCAGACCAAGGCAGAACCACATGCACACGTCTGTTCCTGACCCCTGCACCGGCAGAGAGCTCGGGGGAGCCAGAGTCTGTCAGGCAGCTGCTGGGTTGGCTGCCTGTGTGGGAAGGGGCAGAGCCGACCTAGGGGCAAGTTGGGCCTCTTCCTCTCCCTGCTGCCCTGAGGCTGCTGGGCCAAAGACGTCTTGGGCATCCAGCCCCTTACTGGTCCCTTCCCTCTGACGAGGCCCTCTGAGCTCCAGCACCTTGCAGTGTGGAGACAGCCCCTGCCAGCAACCTCCTCTCCAAGGAGGCCTCAACCGAGGCCTAGGCCCAGGGGAAAGGCACCAGCGGGGATGAGCCAGTGGAGGCGCAAGGGCATGTCTGGACCCAGTCCCCGCAGCCTGCCCCTTGGTGGGGCAGTACCCCCGGAGGCCAGGAAAGTCTGGGCAAGGCTGCGAGGGGCAGGGGCCCTGCTGGGTCGTGCCCCTGGCCTGTGGGGTGTCTGAGCACAACCGGCACTCTACCGCTGGAAGACCTCCCCGGCTGCCTCCAAAGGCCGGTTTGCAAGCACTCCCGCCCGCTGTTCCCACCAGCCACGCACAATGCTCCCAAGCCCGGGAGAAAAGCATTTTGGGGTGGTGCTCACACCGGGCCCTGGAAGACCTCCCCGGCTGCCTCCAAAGGACGGTTTTCAAGCACTCCTGCCTGCTGTTCCCGCCACCCGCGCACAATGCTCCCAAGCCCGGGAGAAAAGCGCTTCGGGGTGGTGCTCTCTACAGGCCCTTCGAAAACCTCCCCGGCTGCCTCCAAAGGCCGGTTTGCAAGGACTCCTTCCTGCTGTTCCCGCCAGCCACGCACAATGCTCCCAAGCCCGGGAGAAAAGCATTTTGGGGTGGTGCTCACTCCGGGCCCTTGGAAGACTTCCCCGGCTGCCTCCAATGGCCAGTTTGCAAGCACTCATGGCCGCTGTTCCCAGCAGCCGCGCACAATGCTCCCAAGCCCGGGAGAAAAGCTTTTTGGGGTGGTGCTCACACCGGGCCCTGGAAGACCTCCCCGGCTGCCTCCAAAGGCCGGTTTTCAAGCACTCCTGCCTGCTGTTCCCGCCACCTGCGCACAATGCTCCCAAGCCCGGGAGAAAAGCGCTTCGGAGTGGTGCTCTCTACAGGCCCTTGGAAGACCTCCCCGGCTGCCTCCAATGGCCAGTTTGCAAGCACTCATGCCCGCTGTTCCCACCAGCCGCGCACAATGCTCCAAAGCCCGGGAGAAAAGCTTTTTGGGGTGGTGCTCACACCGGGCCCTGGAAGACCTCCCCGGCTGCCTGCAAAGGCCGGTTTTCAAGCACTCCTGCCTGCTGTTCCCGCCACCCGCGCACAATACTCCCAAGCCCGGGAGAAAAGCGCTTCGGGGTGGTGCTCTCTACAGGTCCTTGGAAGACCTCCCCGGCAGCCTCCAAAGGCCGGTTTGCAAGTACTCATGCCCGTTGTTCCCACCAGCCGCGCACAATGCTCCCAAGCCCGGGAGAAAAGCGCTTCGGGGTGGTGCTCACTCCGGGCCCTTGGAAGACGTCCCCGGCTGCCTCCAATGGCCAGTTTGAAAGCACTCATGCCTGCTGTTCCCACCAGCCGCGCACAATGCTCCCAAGCCCGGGAGAAAAGCTTTTTGGGGTGGTGCTCACACCGGGCCCTGGAAGACCTCCCCGGCTGCCTCCAAAGGCCGGTTTTCAAGCACTCCTGCCTGCTGTTCCCGCCACCTGCGCACAATGCTCCCAAGCCCGGGAGAAAAGCGCTTCGGGGTGGTGCTCTCTACAGGCCCTTGGAAGACCTCCCCGGCTGCCTCCAAAGGCCGGTTTGCAAGGACTCCTTCCTGCTGTTCCCGCCAGCCACGCACAATGCTCCCAAGCCCGGGAGAAAAGCATTTTGGGGTGGTGCTCTCTACAGGCCCTTGGAAGACCTCCCCGGCTGCCTCCAGTGGCCAGTTTGCAAGCACTCATGCCCGCTGTTCCCACCAGCCACGCACAATGCTCCCAAGCCCGGGAGAAAAGCTTTTTGGGGTGGTGCTCACACCGGGCCCTGGAAGACCTCCCCGGCTGCCTCCAAAGGCCGGTTTTCAAGCACTCCTGCCTGCTGTTCCCGCCACCTGCGCACAATGCTCCCAAGCCCGGGAGAGAAGCGCTTCGGGGTGGTGCTCTCTACAGGCCCTTGGAAGACCTCCCCGGCTGCCTCCAATGGCCAGTTTGCAAGCACTCATGCCCGCTGTTCCAACCAGCCGCGCACAATGCTCCCAAGCCCAGGAGAAAAGCTTTTTGGGGTGGTGCTCACACCGGGCCCTGGAAGACCTCCCCGGCTGCCTGCAAAGGCCGGTTTTCAAGCACTCCTGCCTGCTGTTCCCGCCACCCGCGCACAATGCTCCCAAGCCCGGGAGAAAAGCGCTTCGGGGTGGTACTCTCTACAGGCCCTTGGAAGACCTTCCCGGCTGCCTCCAATGGCCGGTTTGCAAGGACTCCTTCCTGCTGTTCCCGCCAGCCACGCACAATGCTCCCAAGCCTGGGAGAAAAGTGCTTCGGGGTGGTGCTCTCTCCGGGCCCTTGGAAGACGTCCCCGGCTGCCTCCAAAGGCCGGTTTGCAAGCACTCATGCCCGTTGTTCCCACCAGCCGCGCACAATGCTCCCAAGCCCGGGAGAAAAGCATTTTGGGGTGGTGCTCTCTCCGGGCCCTTGGAAGACCTCCCCGGCTGCCTCCAAAGGCCAGTTTGCAAGCACTCCTGCCTGCTGTTCCCGCCAGCCGCGCACAATGCTCCCAAGCCCGGGAGAAAAGCGCTTCGGGGTGGTGCTCTCTCCGGGCACTTTCAAGACCTCCCCGGCTGCCTGCAAAGGCCGGTTTGTAAGTACTCATTCCCGCTGCTTCCGCCAGCCACGCACAATGCTCCCAAGACCGGGAGAAAAGCATTTTGGGGTGGTGCTCTCTCCGGGCCCTTGGAAGACCTCCCGGGCTGCCTCCAAAGGCCGGTTTGCAAGCACTCATGTCCGCTGTTCCCGACAGCCGCGCACAATGCTCCCAAGCCCGGGAGAAAAGCATTTTGGGGTGGTGATCAGTCCGGGCCCTTGGAAGACCTCCCCGGCTGCCTCCAAAGGACAGTTTGCAAGCACTCATGCCCGCTGTTCCCGCCAGCCGCGCACAATTCTCCCAAGACCGTGAGAAAAGCGCTTCGGGGTGGTGGTCTCTCCGGGACCATGGAGGACCTCCCCGGCTGCCCCCAAAGGCCGGTTTGCAAGCACTCCCACTCGCTGTTCCCGCCAGCCACACACAATGTTCCAAAACCCCAGAGAAAAGCGCTTCGGGGTGGTGCTCTCTCCGGGCCCTTGGAAGACTTCTCTGGCTGCCTCCAAAGGCCGGTTTGCAAGAATTCCCTCCCGCTGTCCCACCAGCCGCACACAATGCTCCAGAACCCGAGAGAAAAGCGCTTCGAGGTGGTGCTCTCTCCGGGCCCTTGGAAGACCTCCCCGGCTGCCTCCAATGGGCGGTATGCAAGCACTCATGCCCGCTGTTCCCACCAGCTATGCACAATGCTCCCAAGCATGGGAGAAAAGCATTTTGGGGTGGTGCTCACTCCTTGCCCTTGGAAGACCTCCGCGCCTGCCTCCAAAGGCCGGATTGCAAGCACTCCTGCCTGCTGTTCCCGCCACACGCGCACACTGCTCCCAAGCCCGGGAGAAAAGCGCATCGGGGTGGTGTTCTCTCCGGGCCCATGGAGGACCTCCCCGGCTGCCCCCAAAAGCCGGTTTGCAAGCATTCCCACTAGCTGTTGCCGCCAGCCACGCAAATGCTCCCAAGCCCGGGAGAAAAGCATTTTGGGGTGGTGCTCTCTCCGGGCCCTTGCCCCTGTGCCTCGGGGCCAGGCAGGGGGTCCACACGCCCAGGCAAAGTCAGAACCACATGCACACGTCTGTTCCTGTCCCCTGCACCGGAAGAGAGCTCGGGGGAGCCAGAGTCTGTCAGGCAGCTGCTGGGCTGGCGGCCTGTGTGGGAAGGGGCAGAGCCGACCTAGGGGCAAGTTGGGCCTCTTGCTCTCCCTGCTGCCCTGAGGCTGCTGGGCCAAAGAGGTCTTGGACATCCAGCCCCTTGCTGGTCCCTTCCATCTGAGGAGGCCCTCTGAGCTCCAACACCTTGCAGTGTGGAGACAGCCCCTGCCAGCAACCTCCTCTCCAAGGAGGCCTCAACCGAGGCCTAGTCCCAGGGAAAGGCACCAGCGGGGATGAACCTGGGGAGGCGCACGGGAATGTCTGGACCCAGTCCCCGCAGCCTGCCCCTTGGTGGGGCAGTACCCCCGGAGGCCAGGAAGGTCTGGGCAAGGCTGGCCAGGGGCAGGGGCCCTGCTGGGTCCTGCCCCTGGCCTGTGGGGCCTCTGAGCACAACCGGCCCTCTCCCACTGGAAGACCTCCCCGTCTGCCTCCAAAGGCCGGTTTGCAAGCGCTCCCGCCCACTGTTCCCAGCAGGCGTGCACAATGCTCCCAAGCCCGGGAGAAAAGCGCTTCAGGGTGGTGCTCTCTCCGGGCCCTTGCCCCTGAGCCTGGGGGAAAGGCAGGGTGTCCACACTCCCAGGACAAGGCAGAACCACATGCACACATCTGATCTGCCCCCTGCACCGGCAGAGAGCTCGGGGGAGCCAGAGTCTGTCAGGCAGCTGCTGGGTTGGCCGCCTGTGTGGGAAGGGGCAGAGCCGACCTAGGGGCAAGTTGGGCCTCTGGCTCTCCCTGCTGCCCTGAGGCTGCTGGGCCAAAGAGGTCTAGGGCATCCAGCCCCTTGCTGGTCCCTTCCCTCTGACGAGGCCCTCTGAGCTCCAGCACCTTTCAGTGTGGAGACAGCCCCTGCCAGCAACCTCCTCTCCAAGGAGGCCTCAACCGAGGCCTAGGCCCAGGGGAAAGGCACCAGCGGGGATGAGCCTGGGGAGGCGCCCGGGCATGTCTGGACCCAGTCCCCGCAGCCTGCCCCTTGGTGGGGCAGTACCCCCGGAGGCCAGGAAGGTCTGGGCAAGGCTGCCAGGGGCAGGGACACTGCTGGGTCCTGCCCCTGGCCTGTGGGGCCTCTGAGCACAACCGGCACTCTCCCGCTGGAAGACCTCCCCGTCTGCCTCGAAAGGCCGGTTTGCAAGCACTCCCGCCCGCTGTTCCCGCCAGGCACGCACAATGCTCCCAAGCCCGGGAGAAATGCGCTTCGGGGTGGTGCTCTCTCCGGGCCCTTGCCCCTGAGCCTGGGGGCAAGGCATGGGGAACACACTCCCAGGCCAAGGCAGAACCACATGCCCACGTCTGTTCCTGTCCCCTGCACCGGCAGAGAGCTGGGGGGAGCCAGAGTCTGTCAGGCAGCTGCTGGGCTGGCCGCCTGTGTGGGAAGGGGCAGAGCCGACCTAGGGGCAAGTTGGGCCTCTTCCTCTCCCTGCTGCCCTGAGGCTGCTGGGCCAAAGAGGTCTTGGGCATCCAGCCCCTTACTGGTCCCTTCCCTCTGACGAGGCCCTCTGAGCTCCAGCACCTTGCAGTGTGGAGACAGCCCCTGCCAGCAACCTCCTCTCCAAGGAGGCCTCAACCGAGGCCTAGGCCCAGGGGAAAGGCACCAGCGGGGATGAGCCAGTGGAGGCGCACGGGCATGTCTGGACCCAGTCCCCGCAGCCTGCCCCTTGGTGGGGCAGTACCCCCGGAGGCCAGGAAGGTCTGGGCAAGGCTGGCCAGGGGCAGGGGCCCTGCTGGGTCCTGCCCCTGGCCTGTGGGGCCTCTGAGCACAACCGGCCCTCTCCCACTGGAAGACCTCCCCGGCTGCCTCCAAAGGCCGGTTTGCCAACACTCCCGCCCGCTGTTCCCGCCAGGCACGCACAATGCTCCCAAGCCCGGGAGAAAAGCGCTTCAGGGTGTTGCCCTCTCCGGGCCCTTGCCCCTGAGCCTGGGGTCCAGGCAGTGGGTCCACACTCCCAGACCAAGGCAGAACCACATGCACACGTCTGTTCCTGACCCCTGCACCGGCAGAGAGCTCGGGGGAGCCAGAGTCTGTCAGGCAGCTGCTGGGTTGGCTGCCTGTGTGGGAAGGGGCAGAGCCGACCTAGGGGCAAGTTGGGCCTCTTCCTCTCCCTGCTGCCCTGAGGCTGCTGGGCCAAAGACGTCTTGGGCATCCAGCCCCTTACTGGTCCCTTCCCTCTGACGAGGCCCTCTGAGCTCCAGCACCTTGCAGTGTGGAGACAGCCCCTGCCAGCAACCTCCTCTCCAAGGAGGCCTCAACCGAGGCCTAGGCCCAGGGGAAAGGCACCAGCGGGGATGAGCCAGTGGAGGCGCAAGGGCATGTCTGGACCCAGTCCCCGCAGCCTGCCCCTTGGTGGGGCAGTACCCCCGGAGGCCAGGAAAGTCTGGGCAAGGCTGCGAGGGGCAGGGGCCCTGCTGGGTCGTGCCCCTGGCCTGTGGGGTGTCTGAGCACAACCGGCACTCTACCGCTGGAAGACCTCCCCGGCTGCCTCCAAAGGCCGGTTTGCAAGCACTCCCGCCCGCTGTTCCCACCAGCCACGCACAATGCTCCCAAGCCCGGGAGAAAAGCATTTTGGGGTGGTGCTCACACCGGGCCCTGGAAGACCTCCCCGGCTGCCTCCAAAGGACGGTTTTCAAGCACTCCTGCCTGCTGTTCCCGCCACCCGCGCACAATGCTCCCAAGCCCGGGAGAAAAGCGCTTCGGGGTGGTGCTCTCTACAGGCCCTTCGAAAACCTCCCCGGCTGCCTCCAAAGGCCGGTTTGCAAGGACTCCTTCCTGCTGTTCCCGCCAGCCACGCACAATGCTCCCAAGCCCGGGAGAAAAGCATTTTGGGGTGGTGCTCACTCCGGGCCCTTGGAAGACTTCCCCGGCTGCCTCCAATGGCCAGTTTGCAAGCACTCATGGCCGCTGTTCCCAGCAGCCGCGCACAATGCTCCCAAGCCCGGGAGAAAAGCTTTTTGGGGTGGTGCTCACACCGGGCCCTGGAAGACCTCCCCGGCTGCCTCCAAAGGCCGGTTTTCAAGCACTCCTGCCTGCTGTTCCCGCCACCTGCGCACAATGCTCCCAAGCCCGGGAGAAAAGCGCTTCGGGGTGGTGCTCTCTACAGGCCCTTGGAAGACCTCCCCGGCTGCCTCCAATGGCCAGTTTGCAAGCACTCATGCCCGCTGTTCCCACCAGCCGCGCACAATGCTCCAAAGCCCGGGAGAAAAGCTTTTTGGGGTGGTGCTCACACCGGGCCCTGGAAGACCTCCCCGGCTGCCTGCAAAGGACGGTTTTCAAGCACTCCTGCCTGCTGTTCCCGCCACCCGCGCACAATACTCCCAAGCCCGGGAGAAAAGCGCTTCGGGGTGGTGCTCTCTACAGGTCCTTGGAAGACCTCCCCGGCAGCCTCCAAAGGCCGGTTTGTAAGCACTCATGCCCGTTGTTCCCACCAGCCGCGCACAATGCTCCCAAGCCCGGGAGAAAAGCGCTTCGGGGTGGTGCTCACTCCGGGCCCTTGGAAGACGTCCCCGGCTGCCTCCAATGGCCAGTTTGAAAGCACTCATGCCCGCTGTTCCCACCAGCCGCGCACAATGCTCCCAAGCCCGGGAGAAAAGCTTTTTGGGGTGGTGCTCACACCGGGCCCTGGAAGACCTCCCCGGCTGCCTCCAAAGGCCGGTTTTCAAGCACTCCTGCCTGCTGTTCCCGCCACCTGCGCACAATGCTCCCAAGCCCGGGAGAAAAGCGCTTCGGGGTGGTGCTCTCTACAGGCCCTTGGAAGACCTCCCCGGCTGCCTCCAAAGGCCGGTTTGCAAGGACTCCTTCCTGCTGTTCCCGCCAGCCACGCACAATGCTCCCAAGCCCGGGAGAAAAGCATTTTGGGGTGGTGCTCTCTACAGGCCCTTGGAAGACCTCCCCGGCTGCCTCCAGTGGCCAGTTTGCAAGCACTCATGCCCGCTGTTCCCACCAGCCACGCACAATGCTCCCAAGCCCGGGAGAAAAGCTTTTTGGGGTGGTGCTCACACCGGGCCCTGGAAGACCTCCCCGGCTGCCTCCAAAGGCCGGTTTTCAAGCACTCCTGCCTGCTGTTCCCGCCACCCGCGCACAATGCTCCCAAGCCCGGGAGAAAAGCGCTTCGGGGTGGTACTCTCTACAGGCCCTTGGAAGACCTTCCCGGCTGCCTCCAATGGCCAGTTTGCAAGCACTCATGCCCGCTGTTCCAACCAGCCGCGCACAATGCTCCCAAGCCCAGGAGAAAAGCTTTTTGGGGTGGTGCTCACACCGGGCCCTGGAAGACCTCCCCGGCTGCCTGCAAAGGCCGGTTTTCAAGCACTCCTGCCTGCTGTTCCCGCCACCCGCGCACAATGCTCCCAAGCCCGGGAGAAAAGCGCTTCGGGGTGGTACTCTCTACAGGCCCTTGGAAGACCTTCCCGGCTGCCTCCAATGGCCAGTTTGCAAGCACTCATGCCCGCTGTTCCAACCAGCCGCGCACAATGCTCCCAAGCCCAGGAGAAAAGCTTTTTGGGGTGGTGCTCACACCGGGCCCTGGAAGACCTCCCCGGCTGCCTCCAAAGGCCGGTTTGCAAGGACTCCTTCCTGCTGTTCCCGCCAGCCACGCACAATGCTCCCAAGCCCGGGAGAAAAGCATTTTGGGGTGGTGCTCTCTACAGGCCCTTGGAAGACCTCCCCGGCTGCCTCCAGTGGCCAGTTTGCAAGCACTCATGCCCGCTGTTCCCACCAGCCACGCACAATGCTCCCAAGCCCGGGAGAAAAGCTTTTTGGGGTGGTGCTCACACCGGGCCCTGGAAGACCTCCCCGGCTGCCTCCAAAGGCCGGTTTTCAAGCACTCCTGCCTGCTGTTCCCGCCACCTGCGCACAATGCTCCCAAGCCCGGGAGAGAAGCGCTTCGGGGTGGTGCTCTCTACAGGCCCTTGGAAGACCTCCCCGGCTGCCTCCAATGGCCAGTTTGCAAGCACTCATGCCCGCTGTTCCAACCAGCCGCGCACAATGCTCCCAAGCCCAGGAGAAAAGCTTTTTGGGGTGGTGCTCACACCGGGCCCTGGAAGACCTCCCCGGCTGCCTGCAAAGGCCGGTTTTCAAGCACTCCTGCCTGCTGTTCCCGCCACCCGCGCACAATGCTCCCAAGCCCGGGAGAAAAGCGCTTCGGGGTGGTACTCTCTACAGGCCCTTGGAAGACCTTCCCGGCTGCCTCCAATGGCCGGTTTGCAAGGACTCCTTCCTGCTGTTCCCGCCAGCCACGCACAATGCTCCCAAGCCTGGGAGAAAAGTGCTTCGGGGTGGTGCTCTCTCCGGGCCCTTGGAAGACGTCCCCGGCTGCCTCCAAAGGCCGGTTTGCAAGCACTCATGCCCGTTGTTCCCACCAGCCGCGCACAATGCTCCCAAGCCCGGGAGAAAAGCATTTTGGGGTGGTGCTCTCTCCGGGCCCTTGGAAGACCTCCCCGGCTGCCTCCAAAGGCCAGTTTGCAAGCACTCCTGCCTGCTGTTCCCGCCAGCCGCGCACAATGCTCCCAAGCCCGGGAGAAAAGCGCTTCGGGGTGGTGCTCTCTCCGGGCACTTTCAAGACCTCCCCGGCTGCCTGCAAAGGCCGGTTTGTAAGTACTCATTCCCGCTGCTTCCGCCAGCCACGCACAATGCTCCCAAGACCGGGAGAAAAGCATTTTGGGGTGGTGCTCTCTCCGGGCCCTTGGAAGACCTCCCGGGCTGCCTCCAAAGGCCGGTTTGCAAGCACTCATGTCCGCTGTTCCCGACAGCCGCGCACAATGCTCCCAAGCCCGGGAGAAAAGCATTTTGGGGTGGTGATCAGTCCGGGCCCTTGGAAGACCTCCCCGGCTGCCTCCAAAGGACAGTTTGCAAGCACTCATGCCCGCTGTTCCCGCCAGCCGCGCACAATTCTCCCAAGACCGTGAGAAAAGCGCTTCGGGGTGGTGGTCTCTCCGGGACCATGGAGGACCTCCCCGGCTGCCCCCAAAGGCCGGTTTGCAAGCACTCCCACTCGCTGTTCCCGCCAGCCACACACAATGTTCCAAAACCCCAGAGAAAAGCGCTTCGGGGTGGTGCTCTCTCCGGGCCCTTGGAAGACTTCTCTGGCTGCCTCCAAAGGCCGGTTTGCAAGAATTCCCTCCCGCTGTCCCACCAGCCGCACACAATGCTCCAGAACCCGAGAGAAAAGCGCTTCGAGGTGGTGCTCTCTCCGGGCCCTTGGAAGACCTCCCCGGCTGCCTCCAATGGGCGGTATGCAAGCACTCATGCCCGCTGTTCCCACCAGCTATGCACAATGCTCCCAAGCATGGGAGAAAAGCATTTTGGGGTGGTGCTCACTCCTTGCCCTTGGAAGACCTCCGCGCCTGCCTCCAAAGGCCGGATTGCAAGCACTCCTGCCTGCTGTTCCCGCCACACGCGCACACTGCTCCCAAGCCCGGGAGAAAAGCGCATCGGGGTGGTGTTCTCTCCGGGCCCATGGAGGACCTCCCCGGCTGCCCCCAAAAGCCGGTTTGCAAGCATTCCCACTAGCTGTTGCCGCCAGCCACGCAAATGCTCCCAAGCCCGGGAGAAAAGCATTTTGGGGTGGTGCTCTCTCCGGGCCCTTGCCCCTGTGCCTCGGGGCCAGGCAGGGGGTCCACACGCCCAGGCAAAGTCAGAACCACATGCACACGTCTGTTCCTGTCCCCTGCACCGGAAGAGAGCTCGGGGGAGCCAGAGTCTGTCAGGCAGCTGCTGGGCTGGCGGCCTGTGTGGGAAGGGGCAGAGCCGACCTAGGGGCAAGTTGGGCCTCTTGCTCTCCCTGCTGCCCTGAGGCTGCTGGGCCAAAGAGGTCTTGGACATCCAGCCCCTTGCTGGTCCCTTCCATCTGAGGAGGCCCTCTGAGCTCCAACACCTTGCAGTGTGGAGACAGCCCCTGCCAGCAACCTCCTCTCCAAGGAGGCCTCAACCGAGGCCTAGTCCCAGGGAAAGGCACCAGCGGGGATGAACCTGGGGAGGCGCACGGGAATGTCTGGACCCAGTCCCCGCAGCCTGCCCCTTGGTGGGGCAGTAACCCCGGAGGCCAGGAGGGTCTGGGCAAGGCTGCCAGGGGCAGGGACACTGCTGGGTCCTGCCCCTGGCCTGTGGGGCGTCTGAGCAAAACCGGCACTCTCCCGCTGGAAGACCTCCCGTCTGCCTCCAAAGGCCGGTTTGCAAGCACTCCCGCCCGCTGTTCCCGCCAGGCACGCACAATGCTCCCAAGCCCGGGAGAAAAGCGCTTCGGGGTGGTGCTCTCTCCGGGCCCTTGCCCCTGAGCCTGGGGGCCAGGCAGGGGGAACACACTCCCAGGCCAAGGCAGAACGACATGCACACGTCTGTTCCTGCCCCCTACACCGGCAGAGAGATCGGGGGAGCCAGAGACTGCCAGGCTGCTGCTGGGCTGGCTGCCTGTGTGGGACGGGGCAGAGCCGACCTAGGGGCAAGTTGGGCCTCTTGCTCTCCCTGCTGCCCTGAGGCTGCTGGGCCAAAGAGGTCTTGGCCATCCAGCCCCTTGCTGGTCCCTTCCCTCTGACGAGGCCCTCTGAGCTCCAGCACCTTGCAGTGTGGAGACAGCCCCTGCCAGCAACCTCCTCTCCAAGGAGGCCTCAACCGAGGCCTAGGCCCAGGGGAAAGGCACCAGCGGGGATGAGACTGGGGAGGCGCCCGGGCATGACTGGACCCAGTCCCCGCAGCCTGCCCCTTGGTGGGGCAGTACCCCCGGAGGCCAGGAAGGTCTGGGCAAGGCTGGCCAGGGGCAGGGGCCCTGCTGGGTCCTGCCCCTGTCCTGTGGGGCCTCTGAGCACAACCGGCCCTCTCCCACTGGAAGACCTCCCCGGCTGCCTCCAAAGGCCGGTTTTCCAACACTCCCGCCCGCTGTTCTCGCCAGGCACGCACAATTCTCCCAAGCCCCGGAGAAAAGCGCTTCGGTGTGTTGCTCTCTCCGGGCCCTTGCCCCTGAGTGTGGGGGCCAGGCAGTGGTTCCACACTCCCAGACCAAGGCAGAACCACATGCACACGTCTGTTCCTGACCCCTGCACCGGCAGAGAGCTCGGGGGAGCCAGAGTCTGTCAGGCAGCTGCTGGGCTGGCCGCCTGTGTGGGAAGGGGCAGAGCCGACCTAGGGGCAAGTTGGGCCTCTTGCTCTCCCTGCTGCCCTGAGGCTGCTGGGCCAAAGAGGTCTTGGGCATCCAGCCCCTTGCTGGTCCCTTCCCTCTGATGAGGCCCTCTGAGCTCAAGCACCTTGCAGTGTGGACACAGCCCCTGCCAGCAACCTCCTCTCCAAGGAGGCCTCAACCGAGGCCTAGGCCCAGGGGAAAGGCACCAGCGGGGATGAGCCAGTGGAGGCGCACGGGCATGTCTGGACCCAGTCCCCGCAACCTGCCCCTTGGTGGGGCAGTACCCCCGGAGGCCAGGAAGGTCTGGGCAACGCTGCCAGGGGCAGGGGCCCTGCTGGGTCCTGCCCCTGGCCTGTGGGGCGTCTGAGCACAACCGGCACTCTCCCGCTGGAAGACCTGCCCGGCTGCCTCCAAAGGCCGGTTAACAAGCGCTCCCGCCCACTGTTCCCAGCAGGCGTGCACAATGCTCCCAAGCCCGGGAGAAAAGCGCTTCGGGGTGGTGCTCTCTCCGGGCCCTTGCCCCTGAGCCTGGGGGCAAGGCAGGGGGTCCACACTCCCAGGACAAGGCAGAACCACGCGCACACGTCTGATCTGCCCCCTGCACCGGCAGAGAGCTCGGGGGAGCCAGAGTCTGTCAGGCAGCTGCTGGGCTGGCCGCCTGTGTGGGAAGGGGCAGAGCCGACCTAGGGGCAAGTTGGGCCTCTTGCTCTCCCTGCTGCCCTGAGGCTGCTGGGCCAAAGAGGTCTTGGGCATCCAGCCCCTTGCTTGTCCCTTCCCTCTGACGAGGCCCTCTGAGCTCCAGCACCTTGCAGTGTTGAGACAGCACCTGCCAGCAATCTCCTCTCCAAGGAGGCCTCAACCGAGGCCTAGGCCCAGGGAAAAGGCACCAGCGGGGTTGAGCCAGGGGAGGCGCCCGGGCATGTCTGGACCCTGTCCCCGAGCCTGCCCCTTGGTGGGGCAGTACCCCCGGAGGCCAGTAAGGTCTGGGCAAGGCTGGCCAGGGGCAGGGGCCCTGCTGGGTCCTGCCCCTGGCCTGTGGGGCCTCTGAGCACAACCGGCCCTTGCCCACTGGAAGACCTCCCCGGCTGCCTCCAAAGGCCGGTTTGCAAGCACTCCCGCCCACTGTTCCCGCCAGGCGCGCACAATGCTCCCAAGCCCGGGAGAAAATCGCTTCGGGGTGGTGGTCTCTCCGGGCCCCTGCCCCTGAGCCTGGGGGCCAGGCAGGGGATCCACAGTCCCAGGCCAAGGCAGAACCACATGCACACGTCTGTTCCTGCCCCCTCCACCGGCAGAGAGCTGGGGGGAGCCAGAGTCTGTCAGGCAGCTGCTGGGCTGGCCGCCTGTGTGGGAAGGGGCAGAGCCGACCTAGGGGCAAGTTGGGCCTCTTGCTCTCCCTGCTGCCCGGAGGCTGCTGGGCCAAAGAGGTCTTGGGCATCCAGCCCCTTGCTGGTCCCTTCCCTCTGACGAGGCCCTCTGAGCTCCAGCACCTTGCAGTGTGGAGACAGCCCCTGCCAGCAACCTCCTCTCCAAGGAGGCCTCAACCGAGGCCTAGGCCCAGGGGAAAGGCACCAGCGGGGATGAGCCAGTGGAGGCGCACGGGCATGTCTGGACCCAGTCCCCGCAGCCTGCCCCTTGGTGGGGCAGTACCCCCGGAGGCCAGGAAGGTCTGGGCAAGGCTGGCCAGGGGCAGGGGCCCTGCTGGGTCCTGCCCCTGGCCTGTGGGGCCTCTGAGCACAACCGGCCCTCTCCCACTGGAAGACCTCCCCGGCTTCCTCCAAAGGCCGGTTTGCAAGCACTCCCGCCCGCTGTTCCCGCCAGGCACGCACAATGCTCCCAAGCCCGGGAGAAAAGCGCTTCGGGGTTTTGACCTCTCCGGGCCCTTGCCCCTGAGCCTGGGGTCCCTGCAGTGGGTCCACACTCCCAGGGCAAGGCAGAACCACATGCACACGTCTGTTCCTGACCCCTGCACCGGCAGAGAGCTCGGGGGAGCCAGAGTCTGTCAGGCAGCTGCTGGGTTGGCTGCCTGTGTGGGAAGGGCCAGAGCCGACCTAGGGGCAAGTTGGGCCTCTTCCTCTCCCTGCTGCCCTGAGGCTGCTGGGCCAAAGAGGTCTTGGGCATCCAGCCCCTTACTGGTCCCTTCCCTCTGACGAGGCCCTCTGAGCTCCAGCACCTTGCAGTGTGGAGACAGCCCCTGCCAGCAACCTCCTCTCCAAGGAGGCCTCAACCGAGGCCTAGGCCCAGGGGAAAGGCACCAGCGGGGATGAGCCAGTGGGGGCGCACGGGCATGTCTGGACCCAGTCCCCGCAGCCTGCCCCTTGGTGGGGCAGTACCCCCGGAGGCCAGGAAGGTCTGGGCAAGGCTGCGAGGGGCAGGGGCCCTGCTGGGTCGTGCCCCTGGCCTGTGGGGCGACTGAGCACAACCGGCACTCTCCCGCTGGAAGACCTCCCCGTCTGCCTCCAAAGGCCGGTTTGCAAGCACTCCCGCCCGCTGTTCCCGCCAGGCACGCACAATGCTCCCAAGCCCGGGAGAAAAGCGTTTCGGGGTGGTGCTCTCTCCGGGCCCTTGCCCCTGAGCCTGGGGGCCAGGCAGTTGGAACACACTCCCAGGCCAAGGCAGAACGACATGCACACGTCTGTTCCTGCCCCCTACACCGGCAGAGAGCTCGGGGGAGCCAGAGACTGCCAGGCTGCTGCTGGGCTGGCTGCCTGTGTGGGACGGGGCAGAGCCGACCTAGGGGCAAGTTGGGCCTCTTGCTCTCCCTGCTGCCCTGAGGCTGCTGGGTCAAAGAGGTCTTGGGCATCCAGCCCTTTGCTGGTCCCTTCCCTCTGACGAGGCCCTCTGAGCTTCAGCACCTTGCAGTGTGGAGACAGCCCCTGCCAGCAACCTCCTCTCCAAAGAGGCCTCAACCGAGGCCTACGCCAAGGGGAAAAGCACCAGCGGGGATGAGCCTGGGGAGGCGCCCGGCCATGTCTGGACCCAGTCCGCGCAGCCTGCCCCTTGGTGGGGTAGTAACCCCGGAGGCCAGGAGGGTCTGGGCAAGGCTGCCAGGGGCAGGGACACTGCTGGGTCCTGCCCCTGGCCTGTGGGGCGTCTGAGCAAAACCGGCACTCTCCCGCTGGAAGACCTCCCCGTCTGCCTCCAAAGGCCGGTTTGCAAGCACTCCCGCCCGCTGTTCCCGCCAGGCACGCACAATGCTCCCAAGCCCGGGAGAAAAGCGCTTCGGGGTGGTGCTCTCTCCGGGCCCTTGCCCCTGAGCCTGGGGGCCAGGCAGGGGGAACACACTCCCAGGCCAAGGCAGAACGACATGCACACGTCTGTTCCTGCCCCCTACACCGGCAGAGAGATCGGGGGAGCCAGAGACTGCCAGGCTGCTGCTGGGCTGGCTGCCTGTCTGGGACGGGGCAGAGCCGACCTAGGGGCAAGTTGGGCCTCTTGCTCTCCCTGCTGCCCTGAGGCTGCTGGGTCAAAGAGGTCTTGGGCATCCAGCCCCTTACTGGTCCCTTCCCTCTGACGAGGCCCTCTGAGCTCCAGCACCTTGCAGTGTGGAGACAGCCCCTGCCAGCAACCTCCTCTCCAAAGAGGCCTCAACCGAGGCCTAGGCCCAGGGGAAAGGCACCAGCGGGGATGAGCCTGGGGAGGCGCACGGACATGTCTGGACCCAGTCCCCGCAGCCTGCCCCTTGGTGGGGCAGTACCCCCGGAGGCCAGGAAGGTCTGGGCAAGGCTGGCCAGGGGCAGGGGCCCTGCTGGGTCCTGCCCCTGGCCTGTGGGGCCTCTGAGCACAACCGGCCCTCTCCCACTGGAAGACCTCCCCGGCTGCCTCCAAAGGCCGGTTTGCAAGCGCTCCCGCCCACTGTTCCCAGCAGGCGTGCACAATGCTCCCAAGCCCGGGAGAAAAGCGCTTCAGGGTGGTGCTCTCTCTGGGCCCTTGCCCCTGAGCCTGGGGCAAGGCAGGGTGTCCACACTCCCAGGCCAAGGCAGAACCACATGCACACGTCTGATCTGCCCCCTGCACCGGCAGAGAGCTCGGGAGAGCCAGAGTCTGTCAGGCAGCTGCTGGGTTGGCCGCCTGTGTGGGAAGGGGCAGAGCCGACCTAGGGGCAAGTTGGGCCTCTTGCTCTCCCTGCTGCCCTGAGGCTGCTGGGCCAAAGAGGTCTTGGCCATCCAGCCCCTTGCTGGTCCCTTCCCTCTGACGAGGCCCTCTGAGCTCCAGCACCTTGCAGTGTGGAGACAGCCCCTGCCAGCAACCTCCTCTCCAAGGAGGCCTCAACCGAGGCCTAGGCCCAGGGGAAAGGCACCAGCGGGGATGAGACTGGGGAGGCGCCCGGGCATGACTGGACCCAGTCCCCGCAGCATGCCCCTTGGTGGGGCAGTACCCCCGGAGGCCAGGTAGGTCTGGGCAAGGCTGGCCAGGGGCAGGGGCCCTGCTGGGTCCTGCCCCTGTCCTGTGGGGCCTCTGAGCACAACCGGCCCTCTCCCACTGGAAGACCTCCCCGGCTGCCTCCAAAGGCCGGTTTTCCAACACTCCCGCCCGCTGTTCTCGCCAGGCACGCACAATTCTCCCAAGCCCGGGAGAAAAGCGCTTCGGTGTGTTGCTCTCTCCGGGCCCTTGCCCCTGAGTGTGGGGGCCAGGCAGTGGTTCCACACTCCCAGACCAAGGCAGAACCACATGCACACGTCTGTTCCTGACCCCTGCACCGGCAGAGAGCTCGGGGGAGCCAGAGTCTGTCAGGCAGCTGCTGGGTTGGCTGCCTGTGTGGGAAGGGGCAGAGCCGACCTAGGGGCAAGTTGGGCCTCTTCCTCTCCCTGCTGCCCTGAGGCTGCTGGGCCAAAGAGGTCTTGGGCATCCAGCCCCTTACTGGTCCCTTCCCTCTGACGAGGCTCTCTGAGCTCCAGCACCTTGCAGTGTGGAGACAGCCCCTGCCAGCAACCTCCTCTCCAAGGAGGCCTCAACCGAGGCCTAGGCCCAGGGGAAAGGCACCAGCGGGGATGAGCCAGTGGGGGCGCACGGGCATGTCTGGACCCAGTCCCCGCAGCCTGCCCCTTGGTGGGGCAGTACCCCCGGAGGCCAGGAAGGTCTGGGCAAGGCTGCGAGGGGCAAGGGCCCTGCTGGGTCGTGCCCCTGGCCTGTGGGGCGACTGAGCACAACCGGCACTCTCCCGCTGGAAGACCTCCCCGTCTGCCTCCAAAGGCCGGTTTGCAAGCACTCCCGCCCGCTGTTCCCGCCAGGCACGCACAATGCTCCCAAGCCCGGGAGAAAAGCGCTTCGGGGTGGTGCTCTCTCCGGGCCCTTGCCCCTGAGCCTGGGGGCCAGGCAGTTGGAACACACTCCCAGGCCAAGGCAGAACGACATGCACACGTCTGTTCCTGCCCCCTACACCGGCAGAGAGCTCGGGGGAGCCAGAGACTGCCAGGCTGCTGCTGGGCTGGCTGCCTGTGTGGGACGGGGCAGAGCCGACCTAGGGGCAAGTTGGGCCTCTTGCTCTCCCTGCTGCCCTGAGGCTGCTGGGTCAAAGAGGTCTTGGGCATCCAGCCCTTTGCTGGTCCCTTCCCTCTGACGAGGCCCTCTGAGCTCCAGCACCTTGCAGTGTGGAGACAGCCCCTGCCAGCAACCTCCTCTCCAAAGAGGCCTCAACCGAGGCCTACGCCCAGGGGAAAGGCACCAGCGGGGATGATCCTGGGAAGGCGCACGGACATGTCTGGACCCAGTCCCCGCAGCCTGCCCCTTGGTGGGGCAGTACCCCCGGAGGCCAGGAAGGTCTGGGCAAGGCTGGCCAGGGGCAGGGGCCCTGCTGGGTCCTGCCCCTGGCCTGTGAGGCCTCTGAGCACAACCGGCCCTCTCCCACTGGAAGACCTCCCCAGCTGCCTCCAAAGTCCTGTTTGCAAACACTCCCGCCCGCTGTTCACGCCAGGCTCGCACAATGCTCCCAAGCCCGGGAGAAAAGCGCTTCGGGGTGGTGCTCTCTCCGGGCCCTTGCCCCTGAGCCTGGGGGCCAGGCAGTGGGTCCACACTCCCAGACCAAGGCAGAACCACATGCACACGTCTGTTCCTGACCCCTGCACCGGCAGAGAGCTCGGGGGAGCCAGAGTCTGTCAGGCAGGTGCTGGGCTGGCCGCCTGTGTGGGAAGGGGCAGAGCCGACCTAGGGGCAAGTTGGGCCTCTTGCTCTCCCTGCTGCCCTGAGGCTGCTGGGCCAAAGAGGTCTTGGGCATCCAGCCCCTTGCTGGTCCCTTCCCTCTGACGAGGCCCTCTGAGCTCCAGCACCTTGCAGTGTGGAGACAGCCCCTGCCAGCAACCTCCTCTCCAATGAGGCCTCAACCGAGGCCTAGGCCCAGGGGAAAGGCACCAGCGGGGATGAGCCTGGGGAGGCGCCCGGGCATGTCTGGACCCAGTCCCCGCAGCCTGCCCCTTGGTGGGGCAGTACCCCCGGAGGCCAGGAAGGTCTGTGCAAGGCTGCCAGGGGCAGGGACAGCGCTGGGTCCTGCCCCTGGCCTGTGGGACGTCTGAGCACAACCGGCACTCTCCCGCTGGAAGACCTCCCCGTCTGCCTCCAAAGGCCGGTTTGCAAGCACTCCCGCCCGCTGTTCCCGCCAGGCACGCACAATGCTCCCAAGCCCGGGAGAAAAGCGCTTCGGGGTGGTGCTCTCTCCGGGCCCTTGCCCCTAAGCCTGCGGGCCAGGCAGGGGGAAGACACTCCCAGGCCAAGACAGAACGACATGAACACATCTGTTCCTGCCCCCTACACCGGCAGAGAGCTCGGGGGAGCCAGAGTCTCTCAGGCAGGTGCTGGGCTGGCCGCCTGTGTGGGAAGGGGCAGAGCCGACCTAGGGGCAAGTTGGGCCTCTTGCTCTCCCTGCTGCCCTGAGGCTGCTGGGCCAAAGACGTCTTGGGCATCCAGCCCTTTGCTGGTCCCTTCCCTCTGACGAGGCCCTCTGAGCTCCAGCACCTTGCAGTGTGGAGACAGCACCTGCCAGCAATCTCCTCTCCAAGGAGGCCTCAACCGAGGCCTAGGCCCAGGGGAAAGGCACCAGCGGGGATGAGCCTGGGGAGGCGCCCGGGCATGTCTGGACCCAGTCCCCGCAGCCTGCCCCTTGGTGGGGCAGTACCCCTGGAGGCCAGGAAGGTCTGGGCAAGGCTGACCAGGGGCAGGGGACCTGCTGGGTCCTGCCCCTGGCCTGTGGGGCCTCTGAGCACAACCGGCCCTCTCCCACTGGAAGACCTCCCCGGCTGCCTCCAAAGGCCGTTTTGCACGCACTCCCGCCCACTGTTCCCACCAAGCGCGCACAATGCTCCCAAGCCCGGGAGAAAAGCGCTTCGGGGTGGTGCTCTCTCCGGGCCCTTGCCCCTGAGCCTGGGGGCCAGGCAGGGGGTCCACACTCCCAGGGCAAGGCAGAACCACATGCACACGTCTGTTCCTGACCCCTGCACCGGCAGAGAGCTCGGGGGAGCCAGAGTCTGTCAGGCAGCTGCTGGGCTGGCCGCCTTTGTGGGAAGGGGCAGAGCCGCCCTAGGGGCAAGTTGGGCCTCTTGCTCTCCCTGCTGCCCTGAGGCTGCTGGGCCAAAGAGGTCTTGGGCATCCAGCCCTTTGCTTGTCCCTTCCCTCTGACGAGGCCCTCTGAGCTCCAGCACCTTGCAGTGTGGAGACAGCCCCTGCCAGCAACCTCCTCTCCAAGGAGGCCTCAACCGAGACCTAGGACCAGGGGAAAGGCACCAGCGGGGATGAGCCTGGGGAGGCGCCCGGGCATGTCTGGACCCAGTCCCCGCAGCCTGCCCCTTGGTGGGGCAGTACCCCCGGAGGCCAGAAAGGTCTGGGAAAGGCTGGCCAGGGGCAGGGGACCTGCTGGGTCCTGCCCCTGGCCTGTGGGGCCTCTGAGCACAACCGGCCCTCTCCCACTGGAAGACCTCCCCGGCTGCCTCCAAAGTCCTGTTTGCCAACACTACCACCCGCTGTTCACGCCAGACTTGCACAATGCTCCCAAGCCCGGGAGAAAAGCGTTTCGGGGTGGTGCTCTCTCCGGGCCCTTGCCCCTGAACCTGGGGGCAAGGCATGGGGATCACACTCCCAGGCCAAGGCAGAACCACATGCCCACGTCTGTTCCTGTCCCCTGCACCGGCAGAGAGCTTGGGGGAGCCAGAGTCTGTCAGGCAGCTGCTGGGTTGGCCGCCTGTGTGGGAAGGGGCAGAGCCGCCCTAGGGGCAAGTTGGGCCTCTTGCTCTCCCTGCTGCCCTGAGGCTGCTGGGCCAAAGAGGTCTTGGGCATCCAGCCCCTTGCTGGTCCCTTCCCTCTGACGAGGCCCTCTGAGCTCCAGCACCTTGCAGTGTGGAGACAGCCCCTGCCAGCAACCTCATCTCCAAGGAGGCCTCAACCGAGGCCTAGGCCCAGGGGAAAGGCACCAGCGGGGATGATCCTGGGGAGGCACACGGACATGTCTGGACCCAGTCCCCGCAGCCTGCCCCTTGGTGGGGCAGTACCCCCGGAGGCCAGGAAGGTCTGGGCAAGGCTGGCCAGGGGCAGGGGCCCTGCTGGGTCCTGCCCCTGGCCTGTGAGGCCTCTGAGCACAACCGGCCCTCTCCCACTGGAAGACCTCCCCAGCTGCCTCCAAAGTCCTGTTTGCAAACACTCCCGCCCGCTGTTCACGCCAGGCTCGCACAATGCTCCCAAGCCCGGGAGAAAAGCGCTTCGGGGTGGTGCTCTCTCCGGGCCCTTGCCCCTGAGCCTGGGGGCAAGGCAGTGGGTCCACACTCCCAGACCAAGGCAGAACCACATGCACACGTCTGATCTGCCCCCTGCACCGGCAGAGAGCTCGGGGGAGCCAGAGTCTGTCAGGCAGCTGCTGGGCTGGCCGCCTGTGTGGGAAGGGGCAGAGCCGACCTAGGGGCAAGTTGGGCCTCTTGCTCTCCCTGCTGCCCTGAGGCTGCTGGGCCAAAGAGGTCTTGGGCATCCAGCCCCTTGCTGGTCCCTTCCCTCTGACGAGGCCCTCTGAGCTCCAGCACCTTGCAGTGTGGAGACAGCCCCTGCCAGCAACCTCATCTCCAAGGAGGCCTCAACCGAGGCCTAGGCCCAGGGGAAAGGCACCAGCGGGTATGAGCCTGGGGAGGCGCCCGGGCATGTCTGGACCCAGTCCCCGCAGCCTGCCCCTTGGTGGGGCAGTACCCCCGGAGGCCAGGAAGGTCTGGGCAAGGCTGCCAGGGGCAGGGACACTGCTGGGTCCTGCCCCTGGCCTGTGGGGCGTCTGAGCACAACCGGCACTCTCCCGCTGGAAGACCACCCCGTCTGCCTCGAAAGGCCGGTTTGCAAGCACTCCCGCCCGCTGTTCCCGCCAGGCACGCACAATGCTCCCAAGCCCGGGAGAAAAGCGCTTCGGGGTGTTGCCCTCTCCGGGCCCTTGCCCCTGAGCCTGGTGTCCAGGCAGTGGGTCCACACTCCCAGACCAAGGCAGAACCACATGCACACGTCTGTTCCTGACCCCTGCACCGGCAGAGAGCTCGGGGGAGCCAGAGTCTGTCAGGCAGCTGCTGGGTTGGCTGCCTGTGTGGGAAGGGGCAGAGCCGACCTAGGGGCAAGTTGGGCCTCTTCCTCTCCCTGCTGCCCTGAGGCTGCTGGGCCAAAGACGTCTTGGGCATCCAGCCCCTTACTGGTCCCTTCCCTCTGACGAGGCCCTCTGAGCTCCAGCACCTTGCAGTGTGGAGACAGCCCCTGCCAGCAACCTCATCTCCAAGGAGGCCTCAACCGAGGCCTAGGCCCAGGGGAAAGGCACCAGCGGGGATGAGCCAGTGGAGGCGCACGGGCATGTCTGGACCCAGTCCCCGCAGCCTGCCCCTTGGTGGGGAAGTACCCCCGGAGGCCAGGAAGGTCTGGGCAAGGCTGCGAGGGGCAGGGGCCCTGCTGGGTCGTGCCCCTGGCCTGTGGGGCGTCTGAGCACAACCGGCACTCTCCCGCTGGAAGACCTCCCCGTCTGCCTCCAAAGGCCGGTTTGCAAGCACTCCCGCCCGCTGTTCCCGCCAGGCACGCACAATGCTTTCAAGCCCGGGAGAAAAGCGCTTCGGGGTGGTGCTCTCTCCGGGCCCTTGCCCCTGAGCCTGGGGGCCAGGCAGTTGGAGCACACTCCCAGGCCAAGGCAGAACGACATGCACACGTCTGTTCCTGCCCCCTACACCGGCAGAGAGCTCGGGGGAGCCAGAGACTGCCAGGCTGCTGCTGGGCTGGCTGCCTGTGTGGGATGCGGCAGAGCCGACCTAGGGGCAAGTTGGGCCTCTTGCTCTCCCTGCTGCCCTGAGGCTGCTGGGTCAAAGAGGTCTTGGGCATCCAGCCCTTTGCTGGTCCCTTCCCTCTGACGAGGCCCTCTGAGCTCCAGCACCTTGCAGTGTGGAGACAGCCCCTGCCAGCAACCTCCTCTCCAAAGAGGCCTCAACCGAGGCCTACGCCCAGGGGAAAGGCACCAGCGGGGATGATCCTGGGGAGGCGCACGGACATGTCTGGACCCAGTCCCCGCAGCCTGCCCCTTGGTGGGGCAGTACCCCCGGAGGCCAGGAAGGTCTGGGCAAGGCTGGCCAGGGGCAGGGGCCCTGCTGGGTCCTGCCCCTGGCCTGTGAGGCCTCTGAGCACAACCGGCCCTCTCCCACTGGAAGACCTCCCCAGCTGCCTCCAAGGTCCTGTTTGCAAACACTCCCGCCCGCTGTTCACGCCAGGCTCGCACAATGCTCCCAAGCCCGGGAGAAAAGCGCTTCGGGGTGGTGCTCTCTCCGGGCCCTTGCCCCTGAGCCTGGGGGCCAGGCAGTGGGTCCACACTCCCAGACCAAGGCAGAACCACATGCACACGTCTGTTCCTGACCCCTGCACCGGCAGAGAGCTCGGGGGAGCCAGAGTCTGTCAGGCAGGTGCTGGGCTGGCCACCTGTGTGGGAAGGGGCAGAGCCGACCTAGGGGCAAGTTGGGCCTCTTCCTCTCCCTGCTGCCCTGAGGCTGCTGGGCCAAAGAGGTCTTGGGCATCCAGCCCCTTGCTGGTCCCTTCCCTCTGACGAGGCCCTCTGAGCTCCAGCACCTTGCAGTGTGGAGACAGCCCCTGCCAGCAACCTCCTCTCCAAGGAGGCCTCAACCGAGGCCTAGGCCCAGGGGAAAGGCACCAGCGGGGATGAGCCTGGGGAGGCGCCCGGGCATGTCTGGACCCAGTCCCCGCAGCCTGCCCCTTGGTGGGGCAGTACCCCCGGAGGCCAGGAAGGTCTGTGCAAGGCTGCCAGGGGCAGGGACAGCGCTGGGTCCTGCCCCTGGCCTGTGGGACGTCTGAGCACAACTGGCACTCTCCCGCTGGAAGACCTCCCCGTCTGCCTCCAAAGGCCGGTTTGCAAGCACTCCCGCCCGCTGTTCCCGCCAGGCACGCACAATGCTCCCAAGCCCGGGAGAAAAGCGCTTCGGGGTGGTGCTCTCTCCGGGCCATTGCCCATAAGCCTGCGGGCCAGGCAGGGGGAACACACTCCCAGGCCAAGACAGAACGACATGAACATGTCTGTTCCTGCCCCCTACACCGGCAGAGAGCTCGGGGGAGCCAGAGTCTCTCAGGCAGGTGCTGGGCTGGCCGCCTGTGTGGGAAGGGGCAGAGCCGACCTAGGGGCAAGTTGGGCCTCTTGCTCTCCCTGCTGCCCTGAGTCTGCTGGGCCAAAGACGTCTTGGGCATCCAGCCCTTTGCTGGTCCCTTCCCTCTGACGAGGCCCTCTGAGCTCCAGCACCTTGCAGTGTGGAGACAGCACCTGCCAGCAATCTCCTCTCCAAGGAGGCCTCAACCGAGGCCTAGGCCCAGGGGAAATGCACCAGCGGGGATGAGCCTGGGGAGGCGCCCGGGCATGACTGGACCCAGTCCCCGCAGCCTGCCCCTTGGTGGGGCAGTACCCCTGGAGGCCAGGAAGGTCTGGGCAAGGCTGACCAGGGGCAGGGGACCTGCTGGGTCCTGCCCATGGCCTGTGGGGCCTCTGAGCACAACCGGCCCTCTCCCACTGGAAGACCTCCCCGGCTGCCTCCAAAGGCCGTTTTGCATGCACTCCCGCCCACTGTTCCCACCAAGCGCGCACAGTGCTCCCAAGCCCGGGAGAAAAGCGCTTCGTGGTGGTGCTCTCTCCGGGCCCTTGCCCCTGAGCCTGGGGGCCAGGCAGGGGGTCCAAACTCCCAGGGCAAGGCAGAACCACATGCACACGTCTGTTCCTGACCCCTGCACCGGCAGAGAGCTCGGGGGAGCCAGAGTCTGTCAGGCAGCTGCTGGGCTGGCCGCCTTTGTGGGAAGGGGCAGAGCCGACCTAGGGGCAAGTTGGGCCTCTTGCTCTCCCTGCTGCCCTGAGGCTGCTGGGCCAAAGAGGTCTTGGGCATCCAGCCCTTTGCTTGTCCCTTCCCTCTGACGAGGCCCTCTGAGCTCCAGCACCTTGCAGTGTGGAGACAGCCCCTGCCAGCAACCTCCTCTCCAAGGAGGGCTCAACCGAGACCTAGGCCCAGGGGAAAGGCACCAGCGGGGATGAGCCTGGGGAGGCGCCCGGGCATGTCTGGACCCAGTCCCCGCAGCCTGCCCCTTGGTGGGGCAGTACCCCCGGAGGCCAGGAAGGTCTGGGAAAGGCTGGCCAGGGGCAGGGGACCTGCTGGGTCCTGCCCCTGGACTGTGGGGCCTCTGAGCACAACCGGCCCTCTCCCACTGGAAGACCTCCCCGGCTGCCTCCAAAGTCCTGTTTGCCAACACTCCTACCCGCTGTTCACGCCAGACTTGCACAATGCTCCCAAGCCCGGGAGAAAATCGCTTCGGGGTGGTGCTCTCTCCGGGCCCTTGCCCCTGAACCTGGGGGCAAGGCATGGGGAACACACTCCCAGGCCAAGGCAGAACCACATGCCCACGTCTGTTCCTGTCCCCTGCACCGGCAGAGAGCTTGGGGGAGCCAGAGTCTGTCAGGCAGCTGCTGGGTTGGCCGCCTGTGTGGGAAGGGGCAGAGCCGCCCTAGGGGCAAGTTGGGCCTCTTGCTCTCCCTGCTGCCCTGAGGCTGCTGGGCCAAAGACGTCTTGGGCATCCAGCCCCTTACTGGTCCCTTCCCTCTGACGAGGCCCTCTGAGCTCCAGCACCTTACAGTGTGGAGACAGCCCCTGCCAGCAACCTCCTCTCCAAGGAGGCCTCAACCGAGGCCTAGGCCCAGGGGAAAGGCACCAGCGGGGATGAGCCAGGGGAGGCGCCCGAGCATGTCTGGACCCAGTCCCCGCAGCCTGCCCCTTGGTCGGGCAGTACCCCCGGAGGCCAGGAAGGTCTGGGTAAGGCTGGCCAGGGGCAGGGGCCCTGCTGGGTCCTGCCCCTGGCCTGTGGGGCCTCTGAGCACAACCGGCCCTCTCCCACTGGAAGACCTCCCTGGCTGCCTCCAAAGGCCGGTTTGCAAGCGCTCCCGCCCACTGTTACCAGCAGGCGGGCACAATGCTCCTAAGCCCGGAAGAAAAGCGCTTCAGGGTGGTGCTCTCTCTGGGCCCTTGCCCCTGAGCCTGGGGGCAAGGCAGGGTGTCCACACTCCCAGGCCAAGGCAGAACCACATGCACACGTCTGATCTGCCCCCTGCACCGGCAGAGAGCTCGGGGGAGCCAGAGTCTGTCAGGCAGCTGCTGGGCTGGCCGCCTGTGTGGGAAGTGGCAGAGCCGACCTAGGGGCAAGTTGGGCCTCTTGCTCTCCCTGCTGCCCTGAGGCTGCTGGGCCATAGAGGTCTTGGGCATCCAGCCCCTTGCTGGTCCCTTCCCTCTGACGAGGCCCTCTGAGCTCCAGCACCTTGCAGTGTGGAGACAGCCCCTGCCAGCAACCTCCTCTCCAAGGAGGCCTCAACCGAGGCCTAGGCCCAGGGGAAAGGCACCAGCGGGGATGAGCCTGGGGAGGCGCCCGGGCATGTCTGGACCCAGTCCCCGCAGCCTGCCCCTTGGTGGGGCAGTACCCCCGGAGGCCAGGAAGGTCTGGGCAAGGCTGGCCAGGGGCAGGGGCCCTGCTGGGTCCTGCCCCTGGCCTGTGGGGCCTCTGAGCACAACCGGCCCTCTCCCACTGGAAGAACTCCCCGGCTCCCTCCAAAGGCCAGTTTGCCAACACTCCCGCCCGCTGTTCCCGCCAGGCACGCACAATGCTCCCAAGCCCGGGAGAAAAGCGCTTCGGGGTGGTGGTCTCTTCGGGCCCTTGCCCTTGAGCCTGGGGGCCAGGCAGGGGATCCACAGTCCCAGGCCAAGGCACAACAACATGCACACGTCTGTTCCTGCCCCCTCCACCGGCAGAGAGCTGGGGGGAGCCAGAGTCTGTCAGGCAGCTGCTGGGCTGGCCGCCTGTGTGGGAAGGGGCAGAGCCGACCTAGGGGCAAGTTGGGCCTCTTGCTCTCCCTGCTGCCCTGAGGCTGCTGTGCCAAAGAGGTCTTGGGCATCCAGCCCCTTGCTGGTCCCTTCCCTCTGACGAGGCCCTCTGAGCTCCAGCACCTTGCAGTGTGGAGACAGACCCTGCCAGCAATCTCCTCTCCAAGGAGGCCTCAACCGAGGCCTAGGCCCAGGGGAAAGGCACCAGCGGGGTTGAGCCAGGGGAGGCGACCGTGCATGTCTGGACCCTGTCCTCGCAGCCTGCCCCTTGGTGGGGCAGTACCCCCGGAGGCCAGGAAGGTCTGGGCAAGGCTGGCCAGGGGCAGGGGACCTGCTGGGTCCTGCCCCTGGCCTGTGGGGCCTCTGAGCACAACCGGCCCTCTCCCACTGGAAGACGTCCCCGGCTGCCTCCAAAGGCCGGTTTGCAAGCACTCCCGCCCACTGTTCCTGCCAGGCGCGCACAATGCTCCCAAGCCCGGGAGAAAAGCGCTTCGGGGTGGTGGTCTCTTCGGGCCCTTGCCCTTGAGCCTGGGGGCCAGGCAGGGGATCCACAGTCCCAGGCCAAGGCACAACAACATGCACACGTCTGTTCCTGCCCCCTCCACCGGCAGAGAGCTGGGGGGAGCCAGAGTCTGTCAGGCAGCTGCTGGGCTGGCCGCCTGTGTGGGAAGGGGCAGAGCCGAGCTAGGGGCCAGTTGGGCCTCTTGCTCTCCCTGCTGCCCTGAGGCTGCTGTGCCAAAGAGGTCTTGGGCATCCAGCCCCTTGCTGGTCCCTTCCCTCTGACGAGGCCCTCTGAGCTCCAGCACCTTGCAGTGTGGAGACAGACCCTGCCAGCAACCTCCTCTCCAAGGAGGCCTCAACCGAGGCCTAGGCCCAGGGGAAAGGCACCAGCGGGGATGAGCCAGTGGAGGCGCACGAGCATATCAGGACCCAGTCCCCGCAGCCTGCCCCTTGGTGGGGCAGTACCCCCGGAGGCCAGGAAGGTCTGGGCAAGGCTGGCCAGGGGCAGGGTCCCTGCTGGGTCCTGCCCCTGGCCTGTGGGGCCTCTGAGCACAACCGGCCCTCTCCCACTGGAAGACCTCCCCGGCTGCCTTCAAAGGCGGGTTTGCCAACACTCCCGCCCGCTGTTCCCGCCAGGCACGCACAACGCTCCCAAGGCCAGGAGAAAAGCGCTTCGGGGTGTTGCTCTCTCCGGGCCCTTGCCCCTGAGCCTGGGGTCCAGGCAGTGGGTCCACACTCCCAGACCAAGGCAGAACCACATGCACACGTCTGTTCCTAACCCCTGAACCGGCAGAGAGCTCGGGGGAGCCAGAGTCTATCAGGCAGCTGCTGGGTTGGCTGCCTGTGTGGGAAGGGGCAGAGCCGACCTAGGGGCAAGTTGGGCCTCTTGCTCTCCCTGCTGCCCTGAGGCTGCTGGGCCAAAGAGGTCTTGGGCATCCAGCCCCTTGCTGGTTCCTTCCCGCTGACGAGGCCCTCTGAGCTCCAGCACCTTGCAGTGTGGAGACAGCCCCTGCCAGCAACCTCCTCTCCAAGGAGGCATCAACCGAGGCCTATGCCCAGGGGAAAGGCACCAGCGGGGATGAGCCTGGGGAGGCGCCCAGGCATGTCTGGACCCAGTCCCTGCAGCCTGCCCCTTGGTGGGGCAGTACCCCCGGAGGCCAGGAAGGTCTGGGCAAGGCTGGCCAGGGGCAGGGGACCTGCTGGGTCCTGCCCCTGGCCTGTGTGGCCTCTGAGCACAACCGGCCCTCTCCCACTGGAAGACCTCCACGGCTGCCTCCAAAGTCCTGTTTGCAAACACTCCCGCCCGCTGTTCACGCCAGGCTCGCACAATGCTCCCAAGCCCGGGAGAAAAGCGCTTCGGGGTGGTGCTCTCTCCGGGCCCTTGCCCCTGAGCCTGGGGGCAAGGCAGAGAGAACACACTCCCAGGCCAAGGCAGAACCACATGCCCACGTCTGTTCCTGTCCCCTGCACCGGCAGAGAGCTTGGGGGAGCCAGAGTCTGTCAGGCAGCTGCTGAGTTGGCCGCCTGTGTGGGAAGGGGCAGAGCCGCCCTAGGGGCAAGTTGGGCCTCTTGCTCTCCCTGCTGCCCTGAGGCTGCTGGGCCAAAGACGTCTTGGGCATCCAGCCCCTTACTGGTCCCTTCCCTCTGACGAGGCCCTCTGAGCTCCAGCACCTTGCAGTGTGGAGACAGCCCCTGCCAGCAACCTCCTCTCCAAGGAGGCCTCAACCGAGGCCTAGGCCCAGGGGAAAGGCACCAGCGGGGATGAGCCTGGGGAGGCGCCCGGGCATGTCTGGACCCAGTCCCCGCAGCCTGCCCCTTGGTGGGGCAGTACCCCCGGAGGCCAGGAAGGTCTGGGCAAGGCTGGCCAGGGGCAGGGGCCCTGCTGCGTCCTGCCCCTGGCCTGTGGGGCCTCTGAGCACAACCGGCCCTCTCCCACTGGAAGACCTCCCCGGCTGCCTCCAAAGGCCGGTTTGCAAGCGCTCCCGCCCACTGTTCCCAGCAGGCGTGCACAATGCTCCCAAGCCCGGGAGAAAAGCGCTTCAGGGTGGTGCTCTCTCCGGGCCCTTGCCCCTGAGCCAGGGGCAAGGCAGGGTGTCCACACTCCCAGGAAAAGGCAGACCACATGCACACGTCTGATCTGCCCCCTGCACCGGCAGAGAGCTCGGGGGAGCCAGAGTCTGTCAGGCAGCTGCTGGGCTGGCCGCCTGTGTGGGAAGGGGCAGAGCCGACCTAGGGGCAAGTTGGGCCTCTTGCTCTCCCTGCTGCCCTGAGGCTGCTGGGCCAAAGAGGTCTTGGGCATCCAGCCCCTTGCTGGTCCCTTCCCTCTGACGAGGCCCTCTGAGCTCCAGCACCTTGCAGTGTGGAGACAGCCCCTGCCAGCAACCTCCTCTCCAAGGAGGCCTCAACTGAGGCCTAGGCCCAGGGGAAAGGCACCAGCGGGGATGAGCCTGGGGAGGCGCCCGGCCATGTCTGGACCCAGTCCCCGCAGCCTGCCCCTTGGTGGGGCAGTACCCCCGGAGGCCAGGAGGGTCTGGGCAAGGCTGCCAGGGGCAGGGACACTGCTGGGTCCTGCCCCTGGCCTGTGGGGCGTCTGAGCACAACCGGCACTCTCCCGCTGGAAGACCTCCCCGGCTGCCTCCAAAGGCCGGTTTGCAAGCACTCCCGCCCGCTGTTCCCGCCAGGCACGCACAATGCTCCCAAGCCCGGGAGAAAAGCGCTTGGGGTGGTGCTCTCTCCGGGCCCTTGCCCCTGAGCCTGGGGGACAGGCAGGGGGAACACACTCCCAGGCCAAGGCAGAACGACATGCACACGTCTGTTCCTGCCCCCTACACCGGCAGAGAGTTCGGGGGAGCCAGAGACTGCCAGGCTGCTGCTGGGCTGGCTGCCTGTGTGGGACGGGGTAGAGCCGACCTAGGGGCAAGTTGGGCCTCTTGCTCTCCCTGCTGCCCTGAGGCTGCTGGGTCAGAGAGGTCTTGGGCATCCAGCCCTTTGCTGGTCCTTTCCCTCTGACGAGGCCCTCTGAGCTCCAGCACCTTGCAGTGTGCAGACAGCCCCTGCCGGCAACCTCCTCTCCAAGGAGGCCTCAACCGAGGCCTAGGCCCAGGGGAAAGGCACCAGCGGGGATGAGCCTGGGGAGGCGCCCGGGCATGTCTGGACCCAGGCCCCGCAGCCTGCCCCTTGGTGGGGTAGTACCCCCGGAGGCCAGGAAGGTCTGGGCAAGGCTGCCAGAGGCAGGGACACTGCTGGGTCCTGCCCCTGGCCTGTGGGGCCTCTGAGAACAACTGGCACTCTCCCGCTGGAAGACCTCCCCGGCTGCCTCCAAAGGCTGGTTTGCAAGCACTCAATCCCGCTGTTCACGCCAGCTGCGCACAATGCTCCCAAGCCCGGGAGAAAAGCATTTTGGGGTGGTGCTCACTCCGGGCTTTGGAAGACCTCCCCGGCTGCCTCCAAGGCCGGTTTGCAAGCACTTCTGCCTGCTGTTCCCGCCACCCGCGCACAATGCTCCCAAGCCCGGGAGAAAAGCGTTTCGGGGTGGTGTTCTCTCTGGACCCAAGAAAGACCTCCCGGGCTGCCCCCAAATGCTGGTTTGCAAGCACTCCCACTCACTGTTCCCGCCATCCGTGCAAATGCTCCAAGCCCAGGAGAAAAGCCCTTCAGGGTGGTGCTCTCTCCCGGCCCTTGGAAGACCTCCCCGGCTGCCTCCAAAGGCTGGATTTCAAGTACTCCCTCCCGCTGTCCCGCCAGCCGCACACAATGCTCCCAATCACGGGAGAAAAGCGCTTCGGGGTGGTGCTCTCTACGGGCCCTTGGAAGACCTCCCCGTTTGTCTCCAAAGGCCGGTTTGCAAGCACTCATGCCCGCTGTTCCCACCAGCCGCGCACAATGCTCCCAAGCCTAGGAGAAAAGCGCTTCGGGGTGGTGCTCTCTCCCAGCCCTTGGAAGACCTCCCCGGCTGCCTCCAAAGGCCGGTTTGCAAGCACTCAATCCCGCTGTTCCCGCCAGCCGCGCACAATGCTCCCAAGCCCGGGAGAAAAGCGCTTCGGGGTGGTGCTCTCTCCTGGCCCTTGGAAGACCTCCCCGGCTGCCTCCAAAGGCTGGTTTTCAAGAACTCCCTCCCGCTGACCCGCAAGCCGCACACAATGCTCCCAAGCCCGGGAGAAAAGCATTTTGAGGTGGTCTCTCTCCGGGCCCTTGGAAGACTCCCCGGCTGCCTCTAAAGGCCGGTTTGCAAGCACTCATGTCCTCTGTTCCCGACAGCCGCGAACAATGCTCCCAATTCCGTGAGAAAAGTGCTTCGGGATGGTGCTCTCTCCGGGCCGTTGGAAGACCTCCCAAGCTGCCTCCAAAGGCCGGTTTGCAAGCACTCCCGCCCGCTGTTCCCGCCAGCCTCGCACAATGCTCCCAAGACCGGGAGAAAAGCGCTTCGGGGTGGTGTTCTCTCCGTGCCAATGGAGGACCTCCCTGGCTGCCCCCAAAGGCCGGTTTGCAAGCACTCCCACTCGCTGTTCCCGCCATCCGCGCACAATGCTCCCAAGCCCGGGAGAAAAGCATTTTGGGGTGGTGCTCACACCGGGCCCTGGAAGACCTCCCCGGCTGCCTCCAAGGACGGTTTTCAAGCACTCCTGCCTGCTGTTCCCGACACCCGCGCACAATGCTCCCAAGCCCGGGAGAAAAGCGCTTCGGGGTGGTGCTCTCTACAGGCCCTTGGAAGACCTCCCCGGCTGCCTCCAAAGGCCGGTTTGCAAGGACTCCTTCCTGCTGTTCCCGCCATCCGCGCACAATGCTCCCAAGCCCGGGAGAAAAGCATTTTGGGGTGGTGCTCACACCGGGCCCTGGAAGACCTCCCCGGCTGCCTCCAAAGGACGGTTTTCAAGCACTCCTGCCTGCTGTTCCCGCCAGCCGCGCAGAATGCTCCCAAGCGCGGGAGAAAAGCGCTTCGGGGTGGTGCTCTCTACAGGCCCTTGGAAGACCTCCCCGGCTGCCTCCAAAGGACGGTTTGCAAGGACTCCTTCCTGCTGTTCCCGCCAGCCACGCACAATGCTCCCAAGCCCGGGAGAAAAGCATTTTGGGGTGGTGCTCACACCGGGCCCTGGAAGACCTCCCCGGCTGCCTCCAAAGGACGGTTTTCAAGCACTCCTGCCTGCTGTTCCCGCCACCCGCGCAGAATGCTCCCAAGCGCGGGAGAAAAGCGCTTCGGGGTGGTGCTCTCTACAGGCCCTTGGAAGACATCCCCGGCTGCCTCCAAAGGCCGGTTTGCAAGGACTCCTTCCTGCTGTTCCCGCCAGCCACGCACAATGCTCCCAAGCCCGGGAGAAAAGCATTTTGGGGTGGTGCTCACTCCGGGCGCTTGGAAGACCTCCCCGGCTGCCTCCAGTGGCCAGTTTGCAAGCACTCATGCCCGCTGTTCCCACCAGCCGCGCACAATGCTCCCAAGCCCGGGAGAAAAGCTTTTTGGGGTGGTGCTCACACCGGGCCCTGGAAGACCTCCCCGGCTGCCTGCAAAGGCCGGTTTTCAAGCACTCCTGCCTGCTGTTCCCGCCACCCGCGCACAATACTCCCAAGCCCGGGAGAAAAGCGCTTCGGGGTGGTGCTCTCTACAGGCCCTTGGAAGACCTCCCCCGCTGCCTCCAAAGGCCGGTTTGCAAGGACTCCTTCCTGCTGTTCCCGCCAGCCACGCACAATGCTCCCAAGCCCGGGGGAAAAGTGCTTCGGGGTGGTGATCTCTCCGGGCCCTTGGAAGTCGTCCCCGGCTGCCTCCAAAGGCCGGTTTGCAAGCACTCATGCCCGTTGTTCCCGCCAGCCGCGCACAATGTTCCCAAGCCCGGGAGAAAAGCGCTTCGGGGTGGTGCTCTCTCCGGGCACTTTCAAGACCTCCCCGGCTGCCTCCAAAGGCCGGTTTGTAAGTACTCATTCCCGCTGCTTCCGCCAGCCACGCACAATGCTCCCAAGCCCGGGAGAAAAGCATTTTGGGGTGGTGCTCTCTCCGGGCCCTTGGAAGACCTCCCGGGCTGCCTCCAAAGGCCGGTTTGCAAGCATTCATGTCCGTTGTTCCCGACAGCCGCGCATAATGCTCCCAAGCCCGAGAGAAAAGCATTTTGGGGTGGTGATCAGTCCGGCCCTTGGAAGACCTCCCCGGCTGCCTCCAAAGGACAGTTTGCAAGCACTCATGCCCGCTGTTCCCGCCAGGCGCGCACAATGCTCCCAAGACCGTGAGAAAAGCGCTTCGGGGTGGTGTTCTCTCAGGGACCATGGAGGACCTCCCCGGCTGCCCCCAAAGGCCGGTTTGCAAGCATTCCCACTCGCTGTTCCGGCCAGGCACACACAATGTTCCAAAACCCCGGAGAAAAGCGCTTCGGGGTGGTGGTCTCTCCGGGCCCCTGCCCCTGAGCCTGGGGGCCAGGCAGGGGATCCACAATCCCAGGCCAAAGCAGAACCACATGCACACGTCTGTTCCTGCCCCCTGCACCGGCAGAGAGCTCGGGGGAGCCAGAGTCTGTCAGGCAGCTGCTGGGCTGGCCGCCTGTGTGGGAAGGGGCAGAGCCGACCTAGGGGCAAGTTGGGCCTCTTGCTCTCCCTGCTTCCCTGAGGCTGCTGGCCCAAAGACGTCTTGGGCATCCAGCCCCTTACTGTTCCCTTCCCTCTGACGAGGCCCTCTGAGCTCCAGCACCTTGCAGTGTGGAGACAGCCCCTGCCAGCAACCTCCTCTCCAAGGAGGCCTCAACCGAGGCCTAGGCCCAGGGGAAAGGCACCAGCGGGGATGAGCCAGGGGAGGCGCCCGAGCATGTCTGGACCCAGTCCCCGCAGCCTGCCCCTTGGTGGGGCAGTACCCCCGGAGGCCAGGAAGGTCTGGGCAAGGCTGGCCAGGGGCAGGGGCCCTGCTGCGTCCTGCCCCTGACCTGTGGGGCCTCTGAGCACAACCGGCCCTCTCCCACTGGAAGACCTCCCCGGCTGCCTCCAAAGGCCGGTTTGCAAGCGCTCCCGCCCACTGTTCCCAGCAGGCGTGCACAATGCTCCCAAGCCCGGGAGAAAAGCGCTTCAGGGTGGTGCTCCCTCCGGGCCCTTGCCCCTGAGCCTGGGGTCAAGGCACGGTGTCCACATTCCCAGGCCAATTCAGAACCACATGCACACGTCTGTTCCTGCCCCTGCACCGGCAGAGAGCTCGGGGGAGCCAGAGTCTGTCAGGCAGCTGCTGGGCTGGCCGCCTGTGTGGGAAGGGGCAGAGCCGACCTAGGGGCAAGTTGGGCCTCTTGCTCTCCCGGCTGCCCTGAGGCTGCTGGGCCAAAGAGGTCTTGGGCATCCATCCCGTTGCTGGTCCCTTCCCTCTGACGAGGCCCTCTGAGCTCCAGCACCTTGCAGTGTGGAGACAGCCCCTGCCAGCAACCTCCTCTCCAAGGAGGCCTCAACCGAGGCCTAGGCCCAGGGGAAAGGCACCAGCGGGGATGAGCCTGGGGAGGCGCCCGGGCATGTCTGGACCCATTCCCCGCAGCCTACCCCTTGGTGGGGCTGTAACCCCGGAGGCAGGAAGGTCTGGGCAAGGCTGGCCAGGGGCAGGGGCCCTGCTGGGTCCTGCCCCTGGCCTGTGGGGCCTCTGAGCACAACCGGCCCTCTCCCACTGGAAGACCTCCCCGGCTGCCTCCAAAGGCCGGTTTGCAAGCACTCCCGCCCACTGTTCCCACCAAGCACGCACAATTCTCCCAAGCCCGGGAGAAAAGCGCTTCGGGGTGGTGCTCTCTCCAGGCCCTTGCCCCTGAACCTGGGGGCCAGGCAGTTGGTTCACACTCGGAGACCAAGGCAGAACCACATGCACACGTCTGTTCCTGACCCCTGCACCGGCAGAGAGCTCGGGGGAGCCAGAGTCTGTCAGGCAGCTGCTGGGCTGGCCACCTGTGTGGGAAGGGGCAGAGCCGACCTAGGGGCAAGTTGGGCCTCTTGCTCTCCCTGCTGCCCTGAAGCTGCTGGGCCAAAGAGGTCTTGGGCATCCAGCCCCTTGCTGGTCCCTTCCCTCTGATGAGGCCCTCTGAGCTCCAGCACCTTGCAGTGTGGAGACAGCCCCTGCCAGGAACCTCCTCTCCAAGGAGGCCTCAACCGAGGCCTAGGCCTAGGGGAAAGGCACCAGCGGGGATGAGCCTGGGGAGGCGCCCGGCCATGTCTGGACCCAGTCCCCGCAGCCTGCCCCTTGGTGGGGCAGTACCCCCGGAAGCCAGGAAGGTCTCGGCAAGGCTGCCAGGGGCAGGGACACTGCTGGGTCCTGCCCCTGGCCTGTTGGGCGTCTGAGCACAACCGGCACTCTCCTGCTGGAAGACCTCCCCGTCTGCCTCCAAAAGACGGTTTGCAAGCACTCCCACCCGCTGTTCCCCCAGGCACGCACAATGCTCCCAAGCCCGGGAGAAAAGCGCTTTGGGGTGGTGCTCTCTCCGGGCCCTTGCCCCTGAGCCTGGGGGCCAAGCAGTTGGAACACACTCCCAGGCCAAGGCAGAACGACATGCACACGTCTGTTCCTGCCCCCTACACCGGCAGAGAGCTCGGGGGAGCCAGAGACTGCCAGGCTGCTGCTGGGCTGGCTGCCTGTGTGGGACCGGGCAGAGCCGACCTAGGGGCAAGTTGGGCCTCTTGCTCTCCCTGCTGCCCTGAGGCTGCTGGGCCAAAGAGGTCTTGGGCATCCAGCCCCTTGCTGGTCCCTTCCCGCTGACGAGGCCCTCTGACCTCCAGCACCTTGCAGTGTGGAGACAGCCCCTGCCAGCAACCTCCTCTCCAAGGAGGCATCAACCGAGGCCTATGCCCAGGGGAAAGGCACCAGCGGGGATGAGCCTGGGGAGGCGCCCAGGCATGTCTGGACCCAGTCCCCGCAGCCTGCCCCTTGGTGGGGCAGTACCCCCGGAGGCCAGGAAGGTCTGGGCAAGGCTGGCCAGGGTCAGGGGCCCTGCTGGGTCCTGCCCCTGGCCTGTGGGGCCTCTGAGCACAACCGGCCCTCTCCCACTGTAAGACCTCCCCGGCTGCCTCCAAAGTCCTGTTTGCAAACACTCCCGCCCGCTGTTCACGCCAGGCTCGCACAATGCTCCCAAGCCCGGGAGAAAAGCGCATTGGGGTGGTTCTCTCTCCGGGCCCTTGCCCCTGAGCCTGGGGGCCAGGCAAGGGGAACACTCTCCCAGGCCAAGGGAGAACGACATGCACACGTCTGTTCCTGCCCCCTACACCGGCAGAGAGCTCGGGGGAGCCAGAGACTGCCAGGCTGCTGCTGGGCTGGCCGCCTGTGTGGGACGGGGCAGAGCCGACCTAGGGGCAAGTTGGGCCTCTTGCTCTCCCTGCTGCCTGAGGCTGCTGGGTCAAAGAGGTCTTGGGCATCCAGCCCTTTGCTGGTGCCTTCCCTCTGACGAGGCCCTCTGAGCTCCAGCACCTTGCAGTGTGGAGACAGCCCCTGCCAGCAACCTCCTCTCCAAAGAGGCCTCAACCGAGGACTACACCCAGGGGAAAGGCACCAGCGGGGATGATCCTGGGGAGGCGCACGGACATGTCTGGACCCAGTCTCCACAGCCTGCCCCTTGGTGGGGCAGTACCCCCGGAGTCCAGGAAGGTCTGGGCAAGTCTGTCCATGGGCAGGGGCCCTGCTGGGTCCTGACCCTGGCCTGTGGGGCCTCTGAGCACAACCGGCCCTCTCCCACTGGAAGACCTCCCCGGCTGCCTCCAAAGTCCTGTTTGCAAACACTCCCGCCCGCTGTTCCAACCAAGGGCGCACAATGCTCCCAAGCCCGGGAGAAAATCGCCTCGGGGTGGTGCTCTCTCCGGGCCCTTTCCCCTGAGCCTGGGGGCCAGGCAGGGGGTCCACACTCCCAGGCCAAGGCAGAACCACATGCACACGTCTGTTCCTGCCCCATGCACCGGCAGAGAGCTCGGGGGAGCCAGAGTCTGTCAGGCAGCTGCTGGGCTGGCCGCCTGTGTGGGAAGGGGCAGAGCCGACCTAGGGGCAAGTTGGGCCTCTTGCTCTCCCTGCTGCGCTGAGGCTGCTGGGCCAAAGAGATCTTGGGCATCCAGCCCCTTGCTTGTCCCTTCCCTCTGACGAGGCCCTCTGAGCTCCAGCACCTTGCAGTGTGGAGACAGCCCCTGCCAGCAACCTCCTCTCCAAGGAGGCCTCAACCGAGGCCTAGGACCAGGGGAAAGGCACCAGCGGGGATGAGCCTGGGGAGGCGCCCGGGCATGTCTGGACCCAGGCCCGCAGCCTGCCCCTTGGTGGGGCAGTACCCCCGGAGGCCAGGAAGGTCTGGGCAAGGCTGGCCACGGGCAGGGGCCCTGCTGGGTCCTGCCCCTGGCCTGTGGGGCCTCTGAGCACAACCGGCCCTCTCCCACTGGAAGAATTCCCCGGCTGCCTCCAAAGGCCGGTTTGCCAACACTCCCGCCCGCTGTTCCCGCCAGGCGCGCACAATTCTCCCAAGCCCGGGAGAAAAGCGCTTCGGGGTCGTGCTCTCTCCGGGCACTTGCCCCTGAGCGTGGGGGCGAGGCAGTGGGTCCACACTCCCAGACCAACGCAGAACCACATGCACACGTCTGTTCCTGCCCCCTGCACCGGCAGAAAGCTCGGGGGAGCCAGAGTCTCTCAGGCAGCTGCTGGGCTGGCCGCCTGTGTGGGAAGGGGCAGAGCCGACCTAGGGGCAAGTTGGGCCTCTTCCTCTCCCTGCTGCCCTGAGGCTGCTGGGCCAAAGAGGTCTTGGGCATCCAGCCCCTTGCTGGTCCCTTCCCTCTGATGAGGCCCTCTGAGCTCCAGCACCTTGCAGTGTGGAGACAGCCCCTGCCAGCAACCTCCTCTCCAAGGAGGCCTCAACCCAGGCCTAGGCCTAGGGGAAAGGCACCAGCGGGGATGAGCCTGGGGAGGCGCCCGGCCATGTCTGGACCCAGTCCCCGCAGCCTGCCCCTTGGTGGGGCAGTACCCCCGGAAGCCAGGAAGGTCTCGGCAAGGCTGCCAGGGGCAGGGACACTGCTGGGTCCTGCCCCTGGCCTGTTGGGCGTCTGAGCACAACCGGCACTCTCCCGCTGGAAGACCTCCCCGTCTGCCTCCAAAAGACGGTTTGCAAGCACTCCCACCCGCTGTTCCCCCAGGCACGCACAATGCTCCCAAGCCCGGGAGAAAAGTGCTTTGGGGTGGTGCTCTCTCCGGGCCCTTGCCCCTGAGCCTGGGGCCAGGCAAGGGGAACACTCTCCCAGGCCAAGGGAGAACGACATGCACACGTCTGTTCCTGCCCCCTACACCGGCAGAGAGCTCGGGGGAGCCAGAGACTGCCAGGCTGCTGCTGGGCTGGCTGCCTGTGTGGGACGGGGCAGAGCCGACCTAGGGGCAAGTTGGGCCTCTTGCTCTCCCTGCTGCCCTGAGGCTGCTGGGTCAAAGAGGTCTTGGGCATCCAGCCCTTTGCTGGTGCCTTCCCTCTGACGAGGCCCTCTGAGCTCCAGCACCTTGCAGTGTGGAGACAGCCCCTGCCAGCAACCTCCTCTCCAAAGAGGCCTCAACCGAGGACTACACCCAGGGGAAAGGCACCAGCGGGGATGATCCTGGGGAGGCGCACGGACATGTCTGGACCCAGTCTCCACAGCCTGCCCCTTGGTGGGGCAGTACCCCCGGAGTCCAGGAAGGTCTGGGCAAGTCTGTCCATGGGCAGGGGCCCTGCTGGGTCCTGACCCTGGCCTGTGGGGCCTCTGAGCACAACCGGCCCTCTCCCACTGGAAGACCTCCCCGGCTGCCTCCAAAGTCCTGTTTGCAAACACTCCCGCCCGCTGTTCACGTCAGGCTCGCACAATGCTCCCAAGCCCGGGAGAAAAGCACTTCGGAGTGGTGCTCTCTCCGGGCCCTTGCCCCTGAGCCTGGGGGCAAGGCAGGGGGAACACACTCCCAGGCCAAGGCAGAAACACATGCCCACGTCTGTTCCTGTCCCCTGCACCGGCAGAGAGCTTGGGGGAGCCAGAGTCTGTCAGGCAGGTGCTGGGTTGGCCGCCTGTGTGGGAAGGGGCAGAGCCGACCTAGGGGCAAGTTGGGCCTCTTGCTCTCCCTGCTGCCCTGAGGCTGCTGGGCCAAAGACGTCTTGGGCATCCAGCCCCTCGCTGGTCCCTTCACTCTGACGAGGCCCTCTGAGCTCCAGCACCTTGCAGTGTGGAGACAGCCCCTGCCAGCAACCTCCTCTCCAAGGAGGCCTCAACCGAGGCCTAGGCCCAGGGGAAAGGCACCAGCGGGGATGAGCCAGGGGAGGCGCCCGAGCATGTCTGGACCCAGTTCCCGCAGCCTGCCCCTTGGTGGGGCAGTACCCCCGGAGGCCAGGAAGGTCTGGGCAAGGCTGGCCAGGGGCAGGGGCCCTGCTGGGTCCTGCCCCTGGCCTGTGGGGCCTCTGAGCACAACCGGCCCTCTCCCACTGAAAGACCTCCCCGGCTGCCTCCAAAGGCCGGTTTGCAAGCGCTACCGCCCACTGTTCCCAGCAGGCGTGCACAATGCTCCTAAGCCCGGGAGAAAAGCGCTTCAGGGTGGTGCTCTCTCTGGGCCCTTGCCCCTGAGCCTGGGGGCAAGGCAGGGTGTCCACACTCCCAGGCCAAGGCAGAACCACATGCACACGTCTGATCTGCCCCCTGCACCGGCAGAGAGCTCGGGGGAGCCAGAGTCTGTCAGGCAGCTGCTGGGCTGGCCGCCTGTGTGGGAAGTGGCAGAGCCGACCTAGGGGCAAGTTGGGCCTCTTGCCCTCCCTGCTGCCCTGAGGCTGCTGGGCCAAAGAGGTTTGGGCATCCAACCCCTTGCTGGTCCCTTCCCTCTGACGAGGCCCTCTGAGCTCCAGCACCTTGCAGTGTGGAGACAGCCCCTGCCAGCAACCTCCTCTCCAAGGAGGCCTAAACCGAGGCCTAGGCACAGGGGAAAGGCACCAGCGGGGATGAGCCTGGGGAGGCGCCCGGGCATGTATGGACCCAGTCCCCGCAGCCTGCCCCTTGGTGGGGCAGTACCCCCGGAGGCGAGGAAGGTCTGGGCAAGGCTGGCCAGGGGCAGGGGAGCTGCTGGGTCCTGCCCCTGTCCTGTGGGTCCTCTGAGCACAACCGGCCCTCTCCCACTGGAAGACTTCCCCGGCTGCCTCCAAAGGCCGGTTTGCCAACACTCCCGCCCGCTGTTCCAACCAAGGGCGCACAATGCTCCCAAGCCCGGGAGAAAATCGCCTCGGGGTGGTGCTCTCTCCGGGCCATTTCCCCTGAGCCTGGGGGCCAGGCAGGGGGTCCACACTCCCAGGCCAAGGCAGAACGACATGCACACGTCTGTTCCTGCCCCATGCACCGGCAGAGAGCTCGGGGGAGCCAGAGTCTGTCAGGCAGCTGCTAGGCTGGCCGCCTGTGTGGGAAGGGGCAGAGCCGACCTAGGGGCAAGTTGGGCCTCTTCCTCTCCCTGCTGCCCTGAGGCTGCTGGACCAAAGAGGTCTTGGGCATCCAGCCCCTTGCTGGTCCCTTCCCTCTGACGAGGCCCTCTGAGCTCCAGCACCTTGCAGTGTGGAGACAGCCCCTGCCAGCAACCTCCTCTCCAAGGAGGCCTCAACCGAGGCCTAGGCCCAGGGGAAAGGCACCAGCGGGGATGAGCCTGGGGAGGCGCCCGGCCATGTCTGGACCCAGTCCCCGCAGCCTGCCCCTTGGTGGGGCAGTACCCCCGGAGGCCAGGAGGGTCTGGGCAAGGCTGCCAGGTGCAGGGACACTGCTGGGTCCTGCCCCTGGCCTGTGGGGCGTCTGAGCACAACCGGCACTCTCCCGCTGGAAGACCTCCCCGGCTGCCTCTAAAGGCCGGTTTGCAAGCACTCCCGCCCGCTGTTCCCGCCAGGCACGCACAATGCTCCCAAGCCCGGGAGAAAAGCGCTTCGGGGTGGTGCTCTCTCCGGGCCCTTGCCCCTGAGCCTGGGGGACAGGCAGGGGGAACACACTCCCAGGCCAAGGCAGAACGACATGCACACGTCTGTTCCCGCCCCCTACACCGGCAGAGAGCTCGGGGGAGCCAGAGACTGCCAGGCTGCTGCTGGGCTGGCTGCCTGTGTGGGACGGGGTAGAGCCGACCTAGGGGCAAGTTGGGCCTCTTGCTCTCCCTGCTGCCCTGATGCTGCTGGGTCAAAGAGGTCTTGGGCATCCAGCCCTTTGCTGGTCCTTTCCCTCTGACGAGGCCCTCTGAGCTCCAGCACCTTGCAGTGTGCAGACAGCCCCTGCCGGCAACCTCCTCTCCAAGGAGGCCTCAACCGAGGCCTAGGCCCAGGGGAAAGGCACCAGCGGGGATGAGCCTGGGGAGGCGCCCGGGCATGTGTGGACCCAGGCCCCGCAGCCTGCCCCTTGGTGGGGTAGTACCCCCGGAGGCCAGGAAGGTCTGGGCAAGGCTGCCAAAGGCAGGGACACTGCTGGGTCCTGCCCCTGGCCTGTGGGGCCTCTGAGAACAACTGGCACTCTCCCGCTGGAAGACCTCCCCGGCTGCCTCCAAAGGCTGGTTTGCAAGCACTCAATCCCGCTGTTCACGCCAGCTGCGCACAATGCTCCCAAGCCCGGGAGAAAAGCATTTTGGGGTGGTGCTCACTCCGGGCTTTGGAAGACCTCCCCGGCTGCCTCCAAGGCCGGTTTGCAAGCACTTCTGCCTGCTGTTCCCGCCACCCGCGCACAATGCTCCCAAGCCCGGGAGAAAAGCGTTTCGGGGTGGTGTTCTCTCTGGGCCCAAGAAAGACCTCCCGGGCTGCCCCCAAATGCCGGTTTGCAAGCACTCCCACTCGCTGTTCCCGCCATCCGTGCAAATGCTCCAAGCCCAGGAGAAAAGCCCTTCAGGGTGGTGCTCTCTCCCGGCCCTTGGAAGACCTCCCCGGCTGCCTCCAAAGGCTGGATTTCAAGTACTCCCTCCCGCTGTCCCGCCAGCCGCACACAATGCTCCCAATCACGGGAGAAAAGCGCTTCGGGGTGGTGCTCTCTACGGGCCCTTGGAAGACCTCCCCGTTTGTCTCCAAAGGCCGGTTTGCAAGCACTCATGCCCGCTGTTCCCGCCAGCCGCGCACAATGCTCCCAAGCCTAGGAGAAAAGCGCTTCGGGGTGGTGATCTCTCCCGGCCCTTGGAAGACCTCCCCGGCTGCCTCCAAAGGCCGGTTTGCAAGCACTCAATCCCGCTGTTCCCGCCAGCCGCGCACAATGCTCCCAAGCCCGGGAGAAAAGCGCTTCGGGGTGGTGCTCTCTCCCGGCCCTTGGAAGACCTCCCCGGCTGCCTCCAAAGGCTGGTTTTCAAGAACTCCCTCCCGCTGACCCGCCAGCCGCACACAATGCTCCCAAGCCCGGGAGAAAAGCATTTTGGGGTGGTCTCTCTCCGGGCCCTTGGAAGACTCCCCGGCTGCCTCTAAAGGCCGGTTTGCAAGCACTCATGTCCTCTGTTCCCGACAGCCGCGAACAATGCTCCCAATTCCGTGAGAAAAGTGCTTCGGGATGGTGCTCTCTCCGGGCCGTTGGAAGACCTCCCAAGCTGCCTCCAAAGGCCGGTTTGCAAGCACTCCCGCCCGCTGTTCCCGCCAGCCTCGCACAATGCTCCCAAGACCGGGAGAAAAATGCTTCGGGGTGGTGTTCTCTCCGTGCCAATGGAGGACCTCCCTGGCTGCCCCCAAAGGCCGGTTTGCAAGCACTCCCACTCGCTGTTCCCGCCAGCCACGCACAATCCTCCAAAACCCCGGAGAAAAGCGCTTCGGGGTGGTGTTCTCTCCGTGCCCATGGAAGACCTCCCGGGGTGCCCCCAAAGGCCGGTTTGCAAGCACTCCCACTCGCTGTTCCCGCCATCCGCGTACAATGCTCCCAAGCCCGGGAGAAAAGCATTTTGGGGTGGTGCTCACACCGGGCCCGGGAAGACCTCCCCGGCTGCCTCCAAAGGACGGTTTTCAAGCACTCCTGCCTGCTGTTCCCGCCACCCGCGCACAATGCTCCCAAGCCCGGGAGAAAAGCGCTTCGGGGTGGTGCTCTCTACAGGCCCTTGGAAGACCTCCCCGGCTGCCTCCAAAGGCCGGTTTGCAAGGACTCCTTCCTGCTGTTCCCGCCATCCGCGCACAATGCTCCCAAGCCCGGGAGAAAAGCATTTTGGGGTGGTGCTCACACCGGGCCCTGGAAGACCTCCCCGGCTGCCTCCAAAGGACGGTTTTCAAGCACTCCTGCCTGCTGTTCCCGCCACCCGCGCAGAATGCTCCCAAGCGCAGGAGAAAAGCGCTTCGGGGTGGTGCTCTCTACAGGCCCTTGGAAGACCTCCCCGGCTGCCTCCAAAGGCCGGTTTGCAAGGACTCCTTCCTGCTGTTCCCGCCATCCGCGCACAATGCTCCCAAGCCCGGGAGAAAAGCATTTTGGGGTGGTGCTCACACCGGGCCCTGGAAGACCTCCCCGGCTGCCTCCAAAGGACGGTTTTCAAGCACTCCTGCCTGCTGTTCCCGCCACCCGCGCAGAATGCTCCCAAGCCCGGGAGAAAAGCGCGTCGGGGTGGTGCTCTCTACAGGCCCTTGGAAGACCTCCCCGGCTGCCTCCAAAGGCCGGTTTGCAAGGACTCCTTCCTGCTGTTCCCGCCAGCCGCGCACAATGCTCCCAAGCCCGGGAGAAAAGCGCTTCGGGGTGGTGCTCTCTCCGGGCCCTTGGAAGACGTCCCCGGCTGCCTCCAAAGGCCTGTTTGCAAGCACTCATGCCCGTTGTTCCCACCAGCCGCGCACAATGCTCCCAAGCCCGGGAGAAAAGCGCTTCGGGGTGGTGCTCTCTCCGGGCACTTTCAAGACCTCCCCGGCTGCCTCCAAAGGCCGGTTTGTAAGTACTCATGCCCGCTGCTTCCGCCAGCCACGCACAATGCTCCCAAGCCCGGGAGAAAAGCATTTTGGGGTGGTGCTCTCTCCGGGCCCTTGGAAGACCTCCCCGGCTGCCTCCAAAAGCCAGTTTGCAAGCAGTCCTGCCTGCTGTTCCCGCCAGCCGCGCACAATGTTCCCAAGCCCGGGAGAAAAGCGCTTCGGGGTGATGCTCTCTCCGGGCACTTTCAAGACCTCCCCGGCTGCCTCCAAAGGCCGGTTTGTAAGTACTCATTCCCGCTGCTTCCGCCAGCCACGCACAATGCTCCCAAGCCCGGGAGAAAAGCATTTTGGGGTGGTGCTCACTCCGGGCCCTTGGAAGACCTCCCCGGCTGCCTCCAAAAGCCAGTTTGCAAGCAGTCCTGCCTGCTGTTCCCGCCAGCCGCGCACAATGTTCCCAAGCCCGGGAGAAAAGCGCTTCGGGGTGGTGCTCTCTCCGGGCACTTTCAAGACCTCCCCGGCTGCCTCCAAAGGCCGGTTTGTAAGTACTCATGCCCGCTGCTTCCGCCAGCCACGCACAATGCTCCCAAGCCCGGGAGAAAAGCATTTTGGGGTGGTGCTCTCTCCGGGCCCTTGGAAGACCTCCCGGGCTGCCTCCAAAGGCCGGTTTGCAAGCATTCATGTCCGTTGTTCCCGACAGCCGCGCACAATGCTCCCAAGCCCGAGAGAAAAGCATTTTGGGGTGGTGCTCTCTCCGGGCCCTTGGAAGACCTCCCGGGCTGCCTCCAAAGGCCGGTTTGCAAGCATTCATGTCCGTTGTTCCCGACAGCCGCGCACAATGCTCCCAAGCCCGGGAGAGAAGCATTTTGGGGTGGTGCTCTCTACAGGCCCTTGGAAGACCTCCCCGGCTGCCTCCAGTGGCCAGTTTGCAAGCACTCATGCCCGCTGTTCCCACCAGCCGCTCACAATGCTCCCAAGCCCGGGAGAAAAGCTTTTTGGGGTGGTGCTCACACCGGGCCCTGGAAGACCTCCCTGGCTGCCTGCAAAGGCCGGTTTTCAAGCACTCCTGCCTGCTGTTCCTGCCACCCGCGCACAATACTCCCAAGCCCGGGAGAAAAGCGCTTCGGGGTGGTGCTCTCTACAGGCCCTTGGAAGACCTCCCCCGCTGCCTCCAAAGGCCGGTTTGCAAGGACTCCTTCCTGCTGTTCCCGCCAGCCACGCACAATGCTCCCAAGCCCGGGAGAAAAGTGCTTCGGGGTGGTGATCTCTCCGGGCCCTTGGAAGTCGTCCCCGGCTGCCTCCAAAGGCCGGTTTGCAAGCACTCATGCCCGTTGTTCCCACCAGCCGCGCACAATGCTCCCAAGCCCGGGAGAAAAGCATTTTGGGGTGGTGCTCACTCCGGGCCCTTGGAAGACCTCCCCGGCTGCCTCCAAAGGCCAGTTTGCAAGCAGTCCTGCCTGCTGTTCCCGCCAGCCGCGCACAATGCTCCCAAGCCCGGGAGAAAAGCGCTTTGGGGTGGTGCTCTCTCCGGGCCCTTGGAAGACGTCCCCGGCTGCCTCCAAAGGCCGGTTTGCAAGCACTCATGCCCGTTGTTCCCACCAGCCGCGCACAATGCTCCCAAGCCAGGGAGAAAAGCATTTTGGGGTGGTGCTCACTCCGCGCCCTTGGAAGACCTCCCCGGCTGCCTCCAAAGGCCAGTTTGCAAGCAGTCCTGCCTGCTGTCCCCGCCAGCTGCGCACAATGTTCCCAAGCCCGGGAGAAAAGCGCTTCGGGGTGGTGCTCTCTCCGGGCACTTTCAAGACCTCCCCGGCTGCCTCCAAAGGCCGGTTTGTAAGTACTCATTCCCGCTGCTTCCGCCAGCCACGCACAATGCTCCCAAGCCCGGGAGAAAAGCATTTTGGGGTGGTGCTCTCTCCGGGCCCTTGGAAGACCTCCCGGGCTGCCTCCAAAGGCCAGTTTGCAAGCATTCATGTCCGTTGTTCCCGACAGCCGCGCACAATGCTCCCAAGCCCGAGAGAAAAGCATTTTGGGGTGGTGATCAGTCCGGCCCTTGGAAGACCTCCCCGGCTGCCTCCAAAGGACAGTTTGCAAGCACTCATGCCCGCTGTTCCCGCCAGCCGCGCACAATGCTCCCAAGACCGTGAGAAAAGCGCTTCGGGGTGGTGTTCTCTCAGGGACCATGGAGGACCTCCCCGGCTGCCCCCAAAGGCCGGTTTGCAAGCATTCCCACTCGCTGTTCCCGCCAGGCACACACAATGTTCCAAAACCCCGGAGAAAAGCGCTTCGGGGTGGTGGTCTCTCCGGGCCCCTGCCCCTGAGCCTGGGGGCCAGGCAGGGGATCCACAGTCCCAGGCCAAGGCAGAACCACATGCACACGTCTGTTCCTGCCCCCTCCACCGGCAGAGAGCTGGGGGGAGCCAGAGTCTGTCAGGCAGCTGCTGGGCTGGCCGCCTGTGTGGGAAGGGGCAGAGCCGACCTAGGGGCAAGTTGGGCCTCTTGCTCTCCCTGCTGCCCTGAGGCTGCTGGGCCAAAGAGGTCTTGGGCATCCAGCCCCTTGCTGGTCCCTTCCCTCTGACGAGGCCCTCTGAGCTCCAGCACCTTGCAGTGTGGAGACAGCCCCTGCCAGCAACCTCCTCTCCAAGGAGGCCTCAACCGAGGCCTAGGCCCAGGGGAAAGGCACCAGCGGAGATGAGCCAGTGGAGGCGCACGGGCATGTCTGGACCCAGTCCCCGCAGCCTGCCCCTTGGTGGGGCAGTACCCCCGGAGGCCAGGAAGGTCTGGGCAAGGCTGCGAGGGGCAGGGGCCCTGCTGGGTCTTGCCCCTGGCCTGTGGGGCGTCTGAGCACAACCGGCACTCTCCTGCTGGAAGACCTCCCCGTCTGCCTCCAAAGGCCGGTTTGCAAGCACTCCCGCCCGCTGTTCCCGCCAGGCACGCACAATGCTCCCAAGCCCGGGAGAAAAGCGCTTCGGGGTGGTGCTCTCTCCGGGCCCTTGCCCCTGAGCCTGGGGGCCAGGCAGTTGGAACACACTCCCAGGCCAATGCAGAACGACATGCACACGTCTGTTCCTGCCCCCTACACCGGCAGAGACCTCGGGGGAGCCAGAGACTGCCAGGCTGCTGCTGGGCTGGCTGCCTGTGTGGGATGGGGCAGAGCCGACCTAGGGGCAAGTTGGGCCTCTTGCTCTCCCTGCTGCCCTGAGGCTGCTGGGTCAAAGAGGTCTTGGGCATCCAGCCCTTTGCTGGTCCCTTCCCTCTGACGAGGCCCTCTGAGCTCCAGCACCTTGCAGTGTGGAGACAGCCCCTGCCAGCAACCTCCTCTCCAAAGAGGCCTCAACCGAGGCCTACGCCCAGGGGAAAAGCACCAGCGGGGATGATCCTGGGGAGGCGCACGGACATGTCTGGACCCAGTCCCCGCAGCCTGCCCCTTGGTGGGGCAGTACCCCCGGAGGCCAGGAAGGTCTGGGCAAGGCTGGCCAGGGGCAGGGGCCCTGCTGGGTCCTGCCCCTGGCCTGTGAGGCCTCTGAGCACAACCGGCCCTCTCCCACTGGAAGACCTCCCCAGCTGCCTCCAAGGTCCTGTTTGCAAACACTCCCGCCCGCTGTTCACGCCAGGCTCGCACAATGCTCCCAAGCCCGGGAGAAAAGCGCTTCGGGGTGGTGCTCTCTCCGGGCCCTTGCCCCTGAGCCTGGGGGCCAGGCAGTGGGTCCACACTCCCAGACCAAGGCAGAACCACATGCACACGTCTGTTCCTGACCCCTGCACCGGCAGAGAGCTCTGGGGAGCCAGAGTCTGTCAGGCAGGTGCTGGGCTGGCCGCCTGTGTGGGAAGGGGAAGAGCCGACCTAGGGGCAAGTTGGGCCTCTTCCTCTCCCTGCTGCCCTGAGGCTGCTGGGTCAAAGAGGACTTGGGCATCCAGCCCTTTGCTGGTCCCTTCCCTCTGACGAGGCCCTCTGAGCTCCAGCACCTTGCAGTGTGGAGACAGCCCCTGCCAGCAACCTCCTCTCCAAAGAGGCCTCAACCGAGGCCTACGCCCAGGGGAAAAGCACCAGCGGGGATGATCCTGGGGAGGCGCACGGACATGTCTGGACCCAGTCCCCGCAGCCTGCCCCTTGGTGGGGCAGTACCCCCGGAGGCCAGGAAGGTCTGGGCAAGGCTGGCCAGGGGCAGGGGCCCTGCTGGGTCCTGCCCCTGGCCTGTGAGGCCTCTGAGCACAACCGGCCCTCTCCCACTGGAAGACCTCCCCAGCTGCCTCCAAAGTCCTGTTTGCAAACACTCCCGCCCGCTGTTCACGCCAGGCTCGCACAATGCTCCCAAGCCCGGGAGAAAAGCGCTTCGGGGTGGTGCTCTCTCCGGGCCCTTGCCCCTGAGCCTGGGGGCCAGGCAGTGGGTCCACACTCCCAGACCAAGGCAGAACCACATGCACACGTCTGTTCCTGACCCCTGCACCGGCAGAGAGCTCTGGGGAGCCAGAGTCTGTCAGGCAGGTGCTGGGCTGGCCGCCTGTGTGGGAAGGGGCAGAGCCGACCTAGGGGCAAGTTGGGCCTCTTCCTCTCCCTGCTGCCCTGAGGCTGCTGGGCCAAAGAGGTCTTGGGCATCCAGCCCCTTGCTGGTCCCTTCCCTCTGACGAGGCCCTCTGAGCTCCAGCACCTTGCAGTGTGGAGACAGCCCCTGCCAGCAACCTCCTCTCCAAGGAGGCCTCAACCGAGGCCTAGGCACAGGGGAAAGGCACCAGCGGGGATGAGCCTGGGGAGGCGCCCGGGCATGTCTGGACCCAGTCCCCGCAGCCTGCCCCTTGGTGGGGCAGTACCCCCGGAGGCCAGGAAGGTCTGGGAAAGGCTGGCCAGGGGCAGGGGACCTGCTGGGTCCTGCCCCTGGCCTGTGGGGCCTCTGAGCACAACCGGCCCTCTCCCACTGGAAGACGTCCCCGGCTGCCTCCAAAGGCCGGTTTGCAAGCACTCCCGCCCACTGTTCCAACCAAGGGCGCACAACGCTCCCAAGCCCGGGAGAAAATCGCCTCGGGGTGGTGCTCTCTCCGGGCCCTTTCCCCTGAGCCTGTGGGCCAGGCAGGGTGTCCACACTCCCAGGCCAAGGCAGAACGACATGCACACGTCTGTTCCTGCCCCATGCACCGGCAGAGAGCTCGGGGGAGCCAAAGTCTGTCAGGCAGCTGCTGGGCTGGCCGCCTGTGTGGGAAGGGGCAGAGCCGACCTAGGGGCAAGTTGGGCCTCTTGCTCTCCCTGATGCCCTGAGGCTGCTGGGTCAAAGAGATCTTGGGCATCCAGCCCCTTGCTTGTCCCTTCCCTCTGACGAGGCCCTCTGAGCTCCAGCACCTTGCAGTGTGGAGACAGCCCCTGCCAGCAACCTCCTCTCCAAGGAGGCCTCAACCGAGGCCTAGGCCCAGGGGAAAGGCACCAGCGGGGATGAGCCTGGGGAGGCGCCCGGGCATGTCTGGACCCAGTCCACGCAGCCTGCCCCTTGGTGGGGCAGTACCCCCGGAAGCCAGGAAGGTCTGGGCAAGGCTGGCCACGGGCAGGGGCCCTGCTGGGTCCTGCCCCTGGACTGTGGGTCCTCTGAGCACAACCGGCCCTCTCCCACTGGAAGACTTCCCCGGCTGCCTCCAAAGGCCGGTTTGCCAACACTCCCGCCCGCTGCTTCCGCCAGCCACGCACAATGCTCCCAAGCCCGGGAGAAAAGCATTTTGGGGTGGTGCTCACTCCGGGCCCTTGGAAGACCTCCCCCGCTGCCTCCAAAGGCCGGTTTGCAAGGACTCCTTCCTGCTGTTCCCGCCAGCCACGCACAATGCTCCCAAGCCCGGGAGAAAAGTGCTTCGGGGTGGTGATCTCTCCGGGCCCTTGGAAGTCGTCCCCGGCTGCCTCCAAAGGCCGGTTTGCAAGCACTCATGCCCGTTGTTCCCACCAGCCGCGCACAATGCTCCCAAGCCCGGGAGAAAAGCATTTTGGGGTGGTGCTCACTCCGGGCCCTTGGAAGACCTCCCCGGCTGCCTCCAAAGGCCAGTTTGCAAGCAGTCCTGCCTGCTGTTCCCGCCAGCCGCGCACAATGTTCCCAAGCCCGGGAGAAAAGCGCTTCGGGGTGGTGCTCTCTCCGGGCACTTTCAAGACCTCCCCGGCTGCCTCCAAAGGCCGGTTTGTAAGTACTCATTCCCGCTGCTTCCGCCAGCCACGCACAATGCTCCCAAGCCCGGGAGAAAAGCATTTTGGGGTGGTGCTCTCTCCGGGCCCTTGGAAGACCTCCCGGGCTGCCTCCAAAGGCCAGTTTGCAAGCATTCATGTCCGTTGTTCCCGACAGCCGCGCACAATGCTCCCAAGCCCGAGAGAAAAGCATTTTGGGGTGGTGATCAGTCCGGCCCTTGGAAGACCTCCCCGGCTGCCTCCAAAGGACAGTTTGCAAGCACTCATGCCCGCTGTTCCCGCCAGCCGCGCACAATGCTCCCAAGACCGTGAGAAAAGCGCTTCGGGGTGGTGTTCTCTCAGGGACCATGGAGGACCTCCCCGGCTGCCCCCAAAGGCCGGTTTGCAAGCATTCCCACTCGCTGTTCCCGCCAGGCACACACAATGTTCCAAAACCCCGGAGAAAAGCGCTTCGGGGTGGTGGTCTCTCCGGGCCCCTGCCCCTGAGCCTGGGGGCCAGGCAGGGGATCCACAGTCCCAGGCCAAGGCAGAACCACATGCACACGTCTGTTCCTGCCCCCTCCACCGGCAGAGAGCTGGGGGGAGCCAGAGTCTGTCAGGCAGCTGCTGGGCTGGCCGCCTGTGTGGGAAGGGGCAGAGCCGACCTAGGGGCAAGTTGGGCCTCTTGCTCTCCCTGCTGCCCTGAGGCTGCTGGGCCAAAGAGGTCTTGGGCATCCAGCCCCTTGCTGGTCCCTTCCCTCTGACGAGGCCCTCTGAGCTCCAGCACCTTGCAGTGTGGAGACAGCCCCTGCCAGCAACCTCCTCTCCAAGGAGGCCTCAACCGAGGCCTAGGCCCAGGGGAAAGGCACCAGCGGAGATGAGCCAGTGGAGGCGCATGGGCATGTCTGGACCCAGTTCCCGCAGCCTGCCCCTTGGTGGGGCAGTACCCCCGGAGGCCAGGAAGGTCTGGGCAAGGCTGCGAGGGGCAGGGGCCCTGCTGGGTCGTGCCCCTGGCCTGTGGGGCGTCTGAGCACAACCGGCACTCTCCCGCTGCAAGACCTCCCCGTCTGCCTCCAAAGGCCGGTTTGCAAGCACTCCCGCCCGCTGTTCCCGCCAGGCACGCACAATGCTCCCAAGCCCGGGAGAAAAGCGCTTCGGGGTGGTGCTCTCTCCGGGCCCTTGCCCCTGAGCCTGGGGGCCAGGCAGTTGGAACACACTCCCAGTCCAATGCAGAAAGACATGCACACGTCTGTTCCTGCCCCCTACACCGGCAGAGACCTCGGGGGAGCCAGAGACTGCCAGGCTGCTGCTGGGCTGGCTGCCTGTGTGGGACGGGGCAGAGCCGACCTAGGGGCAAGTTGGGCCTCTTGCTCTCCCTGCTGCCCTGAGGCTGCTGGGTAAAAGAGGTCTTGGGCATCCAGCCCTTTGCTGGTCCCTTCCCTCTGACGAGGCCCTCTGAGCTCCAGCACCTTGCAGTGTGGAGACAGCCCCTGCCAGCAACCTCCTCTCCAAAGAGGCCTCAACCGAGGCCTACGCCCAGGGGAAAAGCACCAGCGGGGATGATCCTGGGGAGGCGCACGGACATGTCTGGACCCAGTCCCCGCAGCCTGCCCCTTGGTGGGGCAGCACCCCCGGAGGCCAGGAAGGTCTGGGCAAGGCTGGCCAGGGGCAGGGGCCCTGCTGGGTCCTGCCCCTGGCCTGTGAGGCCTCTGAGCACAACCGGCCCTCTCCCACTGGAAGACCTCCCCAGCTGCCTCCAAAGTCCTGTTTGCAAACACTCCCGCCCGCTGTTCACGCCAGGCTCGCACAATGCTCCCAAGCCCGGGAGAAAAGCGCTTCGGGGTGGTGCTCTCTCCGGGCCCTTGCCCCTGAGCCTGGGGGCCAGGCAGTGGGTCCACACTCCCAGACCAAGGCAGAACCACATGCACACGTCTGTTCCTGACCCCTGCACCGGCAGAGAGCTCTGGGGAGCCAGAGTCTGTCAGGCAGGTGCTGGGCTGGCCGCCTGTGTGGGAAGGGGCAGAGCCGACCTAGGGGCAAGTTGGGCCTCTTGCTCTCCCTGCTGCCCTGAGGCTGCTGGGCCAAAGAGGTCTTGGGCATCCAGCCCCTTGCTGGTCCCTTCCCTCTGACGAGGCCCTCTGAGCTCCAGCACCTTGCAGTGTGGAGACAGCCCCTGCCAGCAACCTCCTCTCCAAGGAGGCCTCAACCGAGGCCTAGGCACAGGGGAAAGGCACCAGCGGGGATGAGCCTGGGGAGGCGCCCGGGCATGTCTGGACCCAGTCCCCGCAGCCTGCCCCTTGGTGGGGCAGTACCCCCGGAGGCCAGGAAGGTCTGGGAAAGGCTGGCCAGGGGCAGGGGACCTGCTGGGTCCTGCCCCTGGCCTGTGGGGCCTCTGAGCACAACCGGCCCTCTCCCACTGGAAGACGTCCCCGGCTGCCTCCAAAGGCCGGTTTGCAAGCACTCCCGCCCACTGTTCCAACCAAGGGCGCACAACGCTCCCAAGCCCGGGAGAAAATCGCCTCGGGGTGGTGCTCTCTCCGGGCCCTTTCCCCTGAGCCTTTGGCCCAGGCAGGGTGTCCACACTCCCAGGCCAAGGCAGAACGACATGCACACGTCTGTTCCTGCCCCATGCACCGGCAGAGAGCTCGGGGGAGCCAAAGTCTGTCAGGCAGCTGCTGGGCTGGCCGCCTGTGTGGGAAGGGGCAGAGCCGACCTAGGGGCAAGTTGGGCCTCTTGCTCTCCCTGATGCCCTGAGGCTGCTGGGTCAAAGAGATCTTGGGCATCCAGCCCCTTGCTTGTCCCTTCCCTCTGACGAGGCCCTCTGAGCTCCAGCACCTTGCAGTGTGGAGACAGCCCCTGCCAGCAACCTCCTCTCCAAGGAGGCCTCAACCGAGGCCTAGGCCCAGGGGAAAGGCACCAGCGGGGATGAGCCTGGGGAGGCGCCCGGGCATGTCTGGACCCAGTCCACGCAGCCTGCCCCTTGGTGGGGCAGTACCCCCGGAAGCCAGGAAGGTCTGGGCAAGGCTGGCCACGGGCAGGGGCCCTGCTGGGTCCTGCCCCTGGACTGTGGGTCCTCTGAGCACAACCGGCCCTCTCCCACTGGAAGACTTCCCCGGCTGCCTCCAAAGGCCGGTTTGCCAACACTCCCGCCCGCTGCTTCCGCCAGCCACGCACAATGCTCCCAAGCCCGGGAGAAAAGCATTTTGGGGTGGTGCTCACTCCGGGCCCTTGGAAGACCTCCCCCGCTGCCTCCAAAGGCCGGTTTGCAAGGACTCCTTCCTGCTGTTCCCGCCAGCCACGCACAATGCTCCCAAGCCCGGGAGAAAAGTGCTTCGGGGTGGTGATCTCTCCGGGCCCTTGGAAGTCGTCCCCGGCTGCCTCCAAAGGCCGGTTTGCAAGCACTCATGCCCGTTGTTCCCACCAGCCGCGCACAATGCTCCCAAGCCCGGGAGAAAAGCATTTTGGGGTGGTGCTCACTCCGGGCCCTTGGAAGACCTCCCCGGCTGCCTCCAAAGGCCAGTTTGCAAGCAGTCCTGCCTGCTGTTCCCGCCAGCCGCGCACAATGTTCCCAAGCCCGGGAGAAAAGCGCTTCGGGGTGGTGCTCTCTCCGGGCACTTTCAAGACCTCCCCGGCTGCCTCCAAAGGCCGGTTTGTAAGTACTCATTCCCGCTGCTTCCGCCAGCCACGCACAATGCTCCCAAGCCCGGGAGAAAAGCATTTTGGGGTGGTGCTCTCTCCGGGCCCTTGGAAGACCTCCCGGGCTGCCTCCAAAGGCCAGTTTGCAAGCATTCATGTCCGTTGTTCCCGACAGCCGCGCACAATGCTCCCAAGCCCGAGAGAAAAGCATTTTGGGGTGGTGATCAGTCCGGCCCTTGGAAGACCTCCCCGGCTGCCTCCAAAGGACAGTTTGCAAGCACTCATGCCCGCTGTTCCCGCCAGCCGCGCACAATGCTCCCAAGACCGTGAGAAAAGCGCTTCGGGGTGGTGTTCTCTCAGGGACCATGGAGGACCTCCCCGGCTGCCCCCAAAGGCCGGTTTGCAAGCATTCCCACTCGCTGTTCCCGCCAGGCACACACAATTCTCCCAAGCCCGGGAGAAAAGCGCTTCGGGGTGGTGTTCTCTCAGGGACCATGGAAGACCTCCCCGGCTGCCTCCAAAGGCCGGTTTGCCAACACTCCCGCCCGCTGTTCCCGCCAGGCACACACAATTCTCCCAAGCCCGGGAGAAAAGCGCTTCGGGGTGGTGCTCTCTCCGGGCCCTTGCCCCTGAGCGTGGGGGCGAAGCAGTGGGTCCACACTCCCAGACCAACGCAGAACCACATGCACACGTCTGTTCCTGACCCCTGCACCTGCAGAGAGCTCGGGGGAGCCAGAGTCTGTCAGGCAGCTGCTGGGCTGGCCGCCTGTGTGGGAAGGGGCAGAGCCGACCTAGGGGCAAGTTGGGCCTCTTCCTCTCCCTGCTGCCCTGAGGCTGCTGGGCCAAAGAGGTCTTGGGCATCCAGCCCCTTGCTGGTCCCTTCCCTCTGACGAGGCCCTCTGAGCTCCAGCACCTTGCAGTGTGGAGACAGCCCCTGCCAGCAACCTCCTCTCCAAGGAGGCCTCAACCGAGGCCTAGGCCCAGGGGAAAGGCACCAGCGGGGATGAGCCTGGGGAGGCGCCCGGCCATGTCTGGACCCAGTCCCCGCAGCCTGCCCCTTGTTGGGGCAGTACCCCCGGAGGCCAGGAGGGTCTGGGCAAGGCTGCCAGGGGCAGGGACACTGCTGGGTCCTGCCCCTGGCCTGTGGGGCGTCTGAGCACAACCGGCACTCTCCCGCTGGAAGACCTCCCCGGCTGCCTCCAAAGGCCGGTTTGCAAGCACTCCCGCCCGCTGTTCCCGCCAGGCACGCACAATGCTCCCAAGCCCGGGAGAAAAGCGCTTCGGGGTGGTGCTCTCTCCGGGCCCTTGCCCCTGAGCCTGGGGGACAGGCAGGGGGAACACACTCCCAGGCCAAGGCAGAACGACATGCACACGTCTGTTCCTGCCCCCTACACCGGCAGAGAGTTCGGGGGAGCCAGAGACTGCCAGGCTGCTGCTGGGCTGGCTGCCTGTGTGGGACGGGGTAGAGCCGACCTAGGGGCAAGTTGGGCCTCTTGCTCTCCCTGCTGCCCTGAAGCTGCTGGGTCAAAGAGGTCTTGGGCATCCAGCCCTTTGCTGGTCCTTTCCCTCTGACGAGGCCCTCTGAGCTCCAGCACCTTGCAGTGTGCAGACAGCCCCTGCCGGCAACCTCCTCTCCAAGGAGGCCTCAACCGAGGCCTAGGCCCAGGGGAAAGGCACCAGCGGGGATGAGCCTGGGGAGGCGCCCGGGCATGTCTGGACCCAGGCCCCGCAGCCTGCCCCTTGGTGGGGTAGTACCCCCGGAGGCCAGGAAGGTCTGGGCAAGGCTGCCAGAGGCAGGGACACTGCTGGGTCCTGCCCCTGGCCTGTGGGGCCTCTGAGAACAACTGGCACTCTCCCGCTGGAAGACCTCCCCGGCTGCCTCCAAAGGCTGGTTTGCAAGCACTCAATCCCGCTGTTCACGCCAGCTGCGCACAATGCTCCAAAGCACGGGAGAAAAGCATTTTGGGGTGGTGCTCACTCCGGGCTTTGGAAGACCTCCCCGGCTGCCTCCAAGGCCGGTTTGCAAGCACTTCTGCCTGCTGTTCCCGCCACCCGCGCACAATGCTCCCAAGCCCGGGAGAAAAGCGTTTCGGGGTGGTGTTCTCTCTGGGCCCAAGAAAGACCTCCCGGGCTGCCCCCAAATGCCGGTTTGCAAGCACTCCCACTCGCTGTTCCCGCCATCCGTGCAAATGCTCCAAGCCCAGGAGAAAAGCCCTTCAGGGTGGTGCTCTCTCCCGGCCCTTGGAAGACCTCCCCGGCTGCCTCCAAAGGCTGGATTTCAAGTACTCCCTCCCGCTGTCCCGCCAGCCGCAAACAATGCTCCCAATCACGGGAGAAAAGCGCTTCGAGGTGGTGCTCTCTACGGGCCCTTGGAAGACCTCCCCGTTTGTCTCCAAAGGCCGGTTTGCAAGCACTCATGCCCGCTGTTCCCGTCAGCCGCGCACAATGCTCCCAAGCCTAGGAGAAAAGCGCTTCGGGGTGGTGCTCTCTCCCGGCCCTTGGAAGACCTCCCCGGCTGCCTCCAAAGGCCGGTTTTCAAGCACTCCTGCCTGCTGTTCCCGCCACCCGCGCACAATGCTCCCAAGCGCGGGAGAAAAGCGCTTCGGGGTGGTGCTCTCTACAGGCCCTTGGAAGACCTCCCCGGCTGCCTCCAAAGGCCGGTTTGCAAGGACTCCTTCCTGCTGTTCCCGCCAGCCACGCACAATGCTCCCAAGCCCGGGAGAAAAGCATTTTGGGGTGGTGCTCACACCGGGCCCTGGAAGACCTCCCCGGCTGCCTCCAAAGGACGGTTTTCAAGCACTCCTGCCTGCTGTTCCCGCCACCCGCGCAGAATGCTCCCAAGCGCGGGAGAAAAGCGCTTCGGGGTGGTGCTCTCTACAGGCCCTTGGAAGAGCTCCCCGGCTGCCTCCAAAGGCCGGTTTGCAAGGACTCCTTCCTGCTGTTCCCGCCAGCCACGCACAATGCTCCCAAGCCCGGGAGAAAAGCATTTTGGGGTGGTGCTCACTCCGGGCCCTTGGAAGACCTCCCCGGCTGCCTCCAAAGGCCAGTTTGCAAGCACTCATGTCCGCTGTTCCCACCAGCCGCGCCCAATGCTCCCAAGCCCGGGAGAAAAGCTTTTTGGGGTGGTGCTCACACCGGGCCCTGGAAGACCTCCCCGGCTGCCTGTAAAGGCCGGTTTTCAAGCACTCCTGCCTGCTGTTCCCGCCAGCCGCGCACAATGCTCCCAAGCCCGGGAGAAAAGCTTTTTGGGGTGGTGCTCACACCGGGCCCTGGAAGACCTCCCCGGCTGCCTCCAAAGGACGGTTTTCAAGCACTCCTGCCTGCTGTTCCCGCCACCTGCGCACAATGCTCCCAAGCCCGGGAGGAAAGCGCTTCGGGGTGGTGCTCTCTACAGGCCCTTGGAAGACCTCCCCGGCTGCCTCCAAAGGCCGGTTTGCAAGGACTCCTTCCTGCTGTTCCCGCCAGCCACGCACAATGCTCCCAAGCCCGGGAGAGAAGCATTTTGGGGTGGTGCTCTCTACAGGCCCTTGGAAGACCTCCCCGGCTGCCTCCAGTGGCCAGTTTGCAAGCACTCATGCCCGCTGTTCCCACCAGCCGCGCACAATGCTCCCAAGCCCGGGAGAAAAGCTTTTTGGGGTGGTGCTCACACCGGGCCCTGGAAGACCTCCCCGGCTGCCTGCAAAGGCCGGTTTTCAAGCACTCCTGCCTGCTGTTCCTGCCACCCGCGCACAATACTCCCAAGCCCGGGAGAAAAGCGCTTCGGGGTGGTGCTCTCTACAGGCCCTTGGAAGACCTCCCCCGCTGCCTCCAAAGGCCGGTTTGCAAGGACTCCTTCCTGCTGTTCCCGCCAGCCACGCACAATGCTCCCAAGCCCGGGAGAAAAGTGCTTCGGGGTGGTGATCTCTCCGGGCCCTTGGAAGTCGTCCCCGGCTGCCTCCAAAGGCCGGTTTGCAAGCACTCATGCCCGTTGTTCCCACCAGCCGCGCACAATGCTCCCAAGCCCGGGAGAAAAGCATTTTGGGGTGGTGCTCACTCCGGGCCCTTGGAAGACCTCCCCGGCTGCCTCCAAAGGCCAGTTTGCAAGCAGTCCTGCCTGCTGTTCCCGCCAGCCGCGCACAATGCTCCCAAGCCCGGGAGAAAAGCGCTTTGGGGTGGTGCTCTCTCCGGGCCCTTGGAAGACGTCCCCGGCTGCCTCCAAAGGCCGGTTTGCAAGCACTCATGCCCGTTGTTCCCACCAGCCGCGCACAATGCTCCCAAGCCCGGGAGAAAAGCATTTTGGGGTGGTGCTCACTCCGGGCCCTTGGAAGACCTCCCCGGCTGCCTCCAAAGGCCAGTTTGCAAGCAGTCCTGCCTGCTGTTCCCGCCAGCCGCGCACAATGTTCCCAAGCCCGGGAGAAAAGCGCTTCGGGGTGGTGCTCTCTCCGGGCACTTTCAAGACCTCCCCGGCTGCCTCCAAAGGCCGGTTTGTAATTACTCATTCCCGCTGCTTCCGCCAGCCACGCACAATGCTCCCAAGCCCGGGAGAAAAGCATTTTGGGGTGGTGCTCTCTCCGGGCCCTTGGAAGACCTCCCGGGCTGCCTCCAAAGGCCAGTTTGCAAGCATTCATGTCCGTTGTTCCCGACAGCCGCGCACAATGCTCCCAAGCCCGAGAAAAAAGCATTTTGGGGTGGTGATCAGTCCGGCCCTTGGAAGACCTCCCCGGCTGCCTCCAAAGGCCAGTTTGCAAGCACTCATGCCCGCTGTTCCCGCCAGCCGCGCACAATGCTCCCAAGACCGTGAGAAAAGCGCTTCGGGGTGGTGTTCTCTCAGGGACCATGGAGGACCTCCCCGGCTGCCGCCAAAGGCCGGTTTGCAAGCATTCCCACTCGCTGTTCCCGCCAGGCACACACAATGTTCCAAAACCCCGGAGAAAAGCGCTTCGGGGTGGTGGTCTCTCCGGGCCCCTGCCCCTGAGCCTGGGGGCCAGGCAGGGGATCCACAGTCCCAGGCCAAGGCAGAACCACATGCACACGTCTGTTCCTGCCCCCTCCACCGGCAGAGAGCTGGGGGGAGCCAGAGTCTGTCAGGCAGCTGCTGGGCTGGCCGCCTGTGTGGGAAGGGGCAGAGCCGACCTAGGGGCAAGTTGGGCCTCTTGCTCTCCCTGCTGCCCTGAGGCTGCTGGGCCAAAGAGGTCTTGGGCATCCAGCCCCTTGCTGGTCCCTTCCCTCTGACGAGGCCCTCTGAGCTCCAGCACCTTGCAGTGTGGAGACAGCCCCTGCCAGCAACCTCCTCTCCAAGGAGGCCTCAACCGAGGCCTAGGCCCAGGGGAAAGGCACCAGCGGAGATGAGCCAGTGGAGGCGCACGGGCATGTCTGGACCCAGTCCCCGCAGCCTGCCCCTTGGTGGGGCAGTACCCCCGGAGGCCAGGAAGGTCTGGGCAAGGCTGCGAGGGGCAGGGGCCCTGCTGGGTCGTGCCCCTGGCCTGTGGGGCGTCTGAGCACAACCGGCACTCTCCCGCTGGAAGACCTCCCCGTCTGCCACCAAAGGCCGGTTTGCAAGCACTCCCGCCCGCTGTTCCCGCCAGGCACGCACAATGCTCCCAAGCCCGGGAGAAAAGCGCTTCGTGGTGGTGCTCTCTCCGGGCCCTTGCCCCTGAGCCTGGGGGCCAGGCAGTTGGAACACACTCCCAGGCCAATGCAGAACGACATGCACACGTCTGTTCCTGCCCCCTACACCGGCAGAGACCTCGGGGGAGCCAGAGACTGCCAGGCTGCTGCTGGGCTGGCTGCCTGTGTGGGACGGGGCAGAGCCGACCTAGGGGCAAGTTGGGCCTCTTGCTCTCCCTGCTGCCCTGAGGCTGCTGGGTAAAAGAGGTCTTGGGCATCCAGCCCTTTGCTGGTCCCTTCCCTCTGACGAGGCCCTCTGAGCTCCAGCACCTTGCAGTGTGGAGACAGCCCCTGCCAGCAACCTCCTCTCCAAAGAGGCCTCAACCGAGGCCTACGCCCAGGGGAAAAGCACCAGCGGGGATGATCCTGGGGAGGCGCACGGACATGTCTGGACCCAGTCCCCGCAGCCTGCCCCTTGGTGGGGCAGCACCCCCGGAGGCCAGGAAGGTCTGGGCAAGGCTGGCCAGGGGCAGGGGCCCTGCTGGGTCCTGCCCCTGGCCTGTGAGGCCTCTGAGCACAACCGGCCCTCTCCCACTGGAAGACCTCCCCAGCTGCCTCCAAAGTCCTGTTTGCAAACACTCCCGCCCGCTGTTCACGCCAGGCTCGCACAATGCTCCCAAGCCCGGGAGAAAAGCGCTTCGGGGTGGTGCTCTCTCCGGGCCCTTGCCCCTGAGCCTGGGGGCCAGGCAGTGGGTCCACACTCCCAGACCAAGGCAGAACCACATGCACACGTCTGTTCCTGACCCCTGCACCGGCAGAGAGCTCTGGGGAGCCAGAGTCTGTCAGGCAGGTGCTGGGCTGGCCGCCTGTGTGGGAAGGGGCAGAGCCGACCTAGGGGCAAGTTGGGCCTCTTGCTCTCCCTGCTGCCCTGAGGCTGCTGGGCCAAAGAGGTCTTGGGCATCCAGCCCCTTGCTGGTCCCTTCCCTCTGACGAGGCCCTCTGAGCTCCAGCACCTTGCAGTGTGGAGACAGCCCCTGCCAGCAACCTCCTCTCCAAGGAGGCCTCAACCGAGGCCTAGGCACAGGGGAAAGGCACCAGCGGGGATGAGCCTGGGGAGGCGCCCGGGCATGTCTGGACCCAGTCCCCGCAGCCTGCCCCTTGGTGGGGCAGTACCCCCGGAGGCCAGGAAGGTCTGGGAAAGGCTGGCCAGGGGCAGGGGACCTGCTGGGTCCTGCCCCTGGCCTGTGGGGCCTCTGAGCACAACCGGCCCTCTCCCACTGGAAGACGTCCCCGGCTGCCTCCAAAGGCCGGTTTGCAAGCACTCCCGCCCACTGTTCCAACCAAGGGCGCACAACGCTCCCAAGCCCGGGAGAAAATCGCCTCGGGGTGGTGCTCTCTCCGGGCCCTTTCCCCTGAGCCTGTGGGCCAGGCAGGGTGTCCACACTCCCAGGCCAAGGCAGAACGACATGCACACGTCTGTTCCTGCCCCATGCACCGGCAGAGAGCTCGGGGGAGCCAAAGTCTGTCAGGCAGCTGCTGGGCTGGCCGCCTGTGTGGGAATGGGCAGAGCCGACCTAGGGGCAAGTTGGGCCTCTTGCTCTCCCTGATGCCCTGAGGCTGCTGGGTCAAAGAGATCTTGGGCATCCAGCCCCTTGCTTGTCCCTTCCCTCTGACGAGGCCCTCTGAGCTCCAGCACCTTGCAGTGTGGAGACAGCCCCTGCCAGCAACCTCCTCTCCAAGGAGGCCTCAACCGAGGCCTAGGCCCAGGGGAAAGGCACCAGCGGGGATGAGCCTGGGGAGGCGCCCGGGCATGTCTGGACCCAGTCCACGCAGCCTGCCCCTTGGTGGGGCAGTACCCCCGGAAGCCAGGAAGGTCTGGGCAAGGCTGGCCACGGGCAGGGGCCCTGCTGGGTCCTGCCCCTGGACTGTGGGTCCTCTGAGCACAACCGGCCCTCTCCCACTGGAAGACTTCCCCGGCTGCCTCCAAAGGCCGGTTTGCCAACACTCCCGCCCGCTGCTTCCGCCAGCCACGCACAATGCTCCCAAGCCCGGGAGAAAAGCATTTTGGGGTGGTGCTCACTCCGGGCCCTTGGAAGACCTCCCCCGCTGCCTCCAAAGGCCGGTTTGCAAGGACTCCTTCCTGCTGTTCCCGCCAGCCACGCACAATGCTTCCAAGCCCGGGAGAAAAGTGCTTCGGGGTGGTGATCTCTCCGGGCCCTTGGAAGTCGTCCCCGGCTGCCTCCAAAGGCCGGTTTGCAAGCACTCATGCCCGTTGTTCCCACCAGCCGCGCACAATGCTCCCAAGCCCGGGAGAAAAGCATTTTGGGGTGGTGCTCACTCCGGGCCCTTGGAAGACCTCCCCGGCTGCCTCCAAAGGCCAGTTTGCAAGCAGTCCTGCCTGCTGTTCCCGCCAGCCGCGCACAATGTTCCCAAGCCCGGGAGAAAAGCGCTTCGGGGTGGTGCTCTCTCCGGGCACTTTCAAGACCTCCCCGGCTGCCTCCAAAGGCCGGTTTGTAAGTACTCATTCCCGCTGCTTCCGCCAGCCACGCACAATGCTCCCAAGCCCGGGAGAAAAGCATTTTGGGGTGGTGCTCTCTCCGGGCCCTTGGAAGACCTCCCGGGCTGCCTCCAAAGGCCAGTTTGCAAGCATTCATGTCCGTTGTTCCCGACAGCCGCGCACAATGCTCCCAAGCCCGAGAGAAAAGCATTTTGGGGTGGTGATCAGTCCGGCCCTTGGAAGACCTCCCCGGCTGCCTCCAAAGGACAGTTTGCAAGCACTCATGCCCGCTGTTCCCGCCAGCCGCGCACAATGCTCCCAAGACCGTGAGAAAAGCGCTTCGGGGTGGTGTTCTCTCAGGGACCATGGAGGACCTCCCCGGCTGCCCCCAAAGGCCGGTTTGCAAGCATTCCCACTCGCTGTTCCCGCCAGGCACACACAATGTTCCAAAACCCCGGAGAAAAGCGCTTCGGGGTGGTGGTCTCTCCGGGCCCCTGCCCCTGAGCCTGGGGGCCAGGCAGGGGATCCACAGTCCCAGGCCAAGGCAGAACCACATGCACACGTCTGTTCCTGCCCCCTCCACCGGCAGAGAGCTGGGGGGAGCCAGAGTCTGTCAGGCAGCTGCTGGGCTGGCCGCCTGTGTGGGAATGGGCAGAGCCGACCTAGGGGCAAGTTGGGCCTCTTGCTCTCCCTGCTGCCCTGAGGCTGCTGGGCCAAAGAGGTCTTGGGCATCCAGCCCCTTGCTGGTCCCTTCCCTCTGACGAGGCCCTCTGAGCTCCAGCACCTTGCAGTGTGGAGACAGCCCCTGCCAGCAACCTCCTCTCCAAGGAGGCCTCAACCGAGGCCTAGGCCCAGGGGAAAGGCACCAGCGGAGATGAGCCAGTGGAGGCGCATGGGCATGTCTGGACCCAGTTCCCGCAGCCTGCCCCTTGGTGGGGCAGTACCCCCGGAGGCCAGGAAGGTCTGGGCAAGGCTGCGAGGGGCAGGGGCCCTGCTGGGTCGTGCCCCTGGCCTGTGGGGCGTCTGAGCACAACCGGCACTCTCCCGCTGCAAGACCTCCCCGTCTGCCTCCAAAGGCCGGTTTGCAAGCACTCCCGCCCGCTGTTCCCGCCAGGCACGCACAATGCTCCCAAGCCCGGGAGAAAAGCGCTTCGGGGTGGTGCTCTCTCCGGGCCCTTGCCCCTGAGCCTGGGGGCCAGGCAGTTGGAACACACTCCCAGGCCAATGCAGAAAGACATGCACACGTCTGTTCCTGCCCCCTACACCGGCAGAGACCTCGGGGGAGCCAGAGACTGCCAGGCTGCTGCTGGGCTGGCTGCCTGTGTGGGACGGGGCAGAGCCGACCTAGGGGCAAGTTGGGCCTCTTGCTCTCCCTGCTGCCCTGAGGCTGCTGGGTAAAAGAGGTCTTGGGCATCCAGCCCTTTGCTGGTCCCTTCCCTCTGACGAGGCCCTCTGAGCTCCAGCACCTTGCAGTGTGGAGACAGCCCCTGCCAGCAACCTCCTCTCCAAAGAGGCCTCAACCGAGGCCTACGCCCAGGGGAAAAGCACCAGCGGGGATGATCCTGGGGAGGCGCACGGACATGTCTGGACCCAGTCCCCGCAGCCTGCCCCTTGGTGGGGCAGCACCCCCGGAGGCCAGGAAGGTCTGGGCAAGGCTGGCCAGGGGCAGGGGCCCTGCTGGGTCCTGCCCCTGGCCTGTGAGGCCTCTGAGCACAACCGGCCCTCTCCCACTGGAAGACCTCCCCAGCTGCCTCCAAAGTCCTGTTTGCAAACACTCCCGCCCGCTGTTCACGCCAGGCTCGCACAATGCTCCCAAGCCCGGGAGAAAAGCGCTTCGGGGTGGTGCTCTCTCCGGGCCCTTGCCCCTGAGCCTGGGGGCCAGGCAGTGGGTCCACACTCCCAGACCAAGGCAGAACCACATGCACACGTCTGTTCCTGACCCCTGCACCGGCAGAGAGCTCTGGGGAGCCAGAGTCTGTCAGGCAGGTGCTGGGCTGGCCGCCTGTGTGGGAAGGGGCAGAGCCGACCTAGGGGCAAGTTGGGCCTCTTGCTCTCCCTGCTGCCCTGAGGCTGCTGGGCCAAAGAGGTCTTGGGCATCCAGCCCCTTGCTGGTCCCTTCCCTCTGACGAGGCCCTCTGAGCTCCAGCACCTTGCAGTGTGGAGACAGCCCCTGCCAGCAACCTCCTCTCCAAGGAGGCCTCAACCGAGGCCTAGGCACAGGGGAAAGGCACCAGCGGGGATGAGCCTGGGGAGGCGCCCGGGCATGTCTGGACCCAGTCCCCGCAGCCTGCCCCTTGGTGGGGCAGTACCCCCGGAGGCCAGGAAGGTCTGGGAAAGGCTGGCCAGGGGCAGGGGACCTGCTGGGTCCTGCCCCTGGCCTGTGGGGCCTCTGAGCACAACCGGCCCTCTCCCACTGGAAGACGTCCCCGGCTGCCTCCAAAGGCCGGTTTGCAAGCACTCCCGCCCACTGTTCCAACCAAGGGCGCACAACGCTCCCAAGCCCGGGAGAAAATCGCCTCGGGGTGGTGCTCTCTCCGGGCCCTTTCCCCTGAGCCTGTGGGCCAGGCAGGGTGTCCACACTCCCAGGCCAAGGCAGAACGACATGCACACGTCTGTTCCTGCCCCATGCACCGGCAGAGAGCTCGGGAGAGCCAAAGTCTGTCAGGCAGCTGCTGGGCTGGCCGCCTGTGTGGGAAGGGGCAGAGCCGACCTAGGGGCAAGTTGGGCCTCTTGCTCTCCCTGATGCCCTGAGGCTGCTGGGTCAAAGAGATCTTGGGCATCCAGCCCCTTGCTTGTCCCTTCCCTCTGACGAGGCCCTCTGAGCTCCAGCACCTTGCAGTGTGGAGACAGCCCCTGCCAGCAACCTCCTCTCCAAGGAGGCCTCAACCGAGGCCTAGGCCCAGGGGAAAGGCACCAGCGGGGATGAGCCTGGGGAGGCGCCCGGGCATGTCTGGACCCAGTCCACGCAGCCTGCCCCTTGGTGGGGCAGTACCCCCGGAAGCCAGGAAGGTCTGGGCAAGGCTGGCCACGGGCAGGGGCCCTGCTGGGTCCTGCCCCTGGACTGTGGGTCCTCTGAGCACAACCGGCCCTCTCCCACTGGAAGACTTCCCCGGCTGCCTCCAAAGGCCGGTTTGCCAACACTCCCGCCCGCTGCTTCCGCCAGCCACGCACAATGCTCCCAAGCCCGGGAGAAAAGCATTTTGGGGTGGTGCTCACTCCGGGCCCTTGGAAGACCTCCCCCGCTGCCTCCAAAGGCCGGTTTGCAAGGACTCCTTCCTGCTGTTCCCGCCAGCCACGCACAATGCTCCCAAGCCCGGGAGAAAAGTGCTTCGGGGTGGTGATCTCTCCGGGCCCTTGGAAGTCGTCCCCGGCTGCCTCCAAAGGCCGGTTTGCAAGCACTCATGCCCGTTGTTCCCACCAGCCGCGCACAATGCTCCCAAGCCCGGGAGAAAAGCATTTTGGGGTGGTGCTCACTCCGGGCCCTTGGAAGACCTCCCCGGCTGCCTCCAAAGGCCAGTTTGCAAGCAGTCCTGCCTGCTGTTCCCGCCAGCCGCGCACAATGTTCCCAAGCCCGGGAGAAAAGCGCTTCGGGGTGGTGCTCTCTCCGGGCACTTTCAAGACCTCCCCGGCTGCCTCCAAAGGCCGGTTTGTAAGTACTCATTCCCGCTGCTTCCGCCAGCCACGCACAATGCTCCCAAGCCCGGGAGAAAAGCATTTTGGGGTGGTGCTCTCTCCGGGCCCTTGGAAGACCTCCCGGGCTGCCTCCAAAGGCCAGTTTGCAAGCATTCATGTCCGTTGTTCCCGACAGCCGCGCACAATGCTCCCAAGCCCGAGAGAAAAGCATTTTGGGGTGGTGATCAGTCCGGCCCTTGGAAGACCTCCCCGGCTGCCTCCAAAGGACAGTTTGCAAGCACTCATGCCCGCTGTTCCCGCCAGCCGCGCACAATGCTCCCAAGACCGTGAGAAAAGCGCTTCGGGGTGGTGTTCTCTCAGGGACCATGGAGGACCTCCCCGGCTGCCCCCAAAGGCCGGTTTGCAAGCATTCCCACTCGCTGTTCCCGCCAGGCACACACAATGTTCCAAAACCCCGGAGAAAAGCGCTTCGGGGTGGTGGTCTCTCCGGGCCCCTGCCCCTGAGCCTGGGGGCCAGGCAGGGGATCCACAGTCCCAGGCCAAGGCAGAACCACATGCACACGTCTGTTCCTGCCCCCTCCACCGGCAGAGAGCTGGGGGGAGCCAGAGTCTGTCAGGCAGCTGCTGGGCTGGCCGCCTGTGTGGGAAGGGGCAGAGCCGACCTAGGGGCAAGTTGGGCCTCTTGCTCTCCCTGCTGCCCTGAGGCTGCTGGGCCAAAGAGGTCTTGGGCATCCAGCCCCTTGCTGGTCCCTTCCCTCTGACGAGGCCCTCTGAGCTCCAGCACCTTGCAGTGTGGAGACAGCCCCTGCCAGCAACCTCCTCTCCAAGGAGGCCTCAACCGAGGCCTAGGCCCAGGGGAAAGGCACCAGCGGAGATGAGCCAGTGGAGGCGCATGGGCATGTCTGGACCCAGTTCCCGCAGCCTGCCCCTTGGTGGGGCAGTACCCCCGGAGGCCAGGAAGGTCTGGGCAAGGCTGCGAGGGGCAGGGGCCCTGCTGGGTCGTGCCCCTGGCCTGTGGGGCGTCTGAGCACAACCGGCACTCTCCCGCTGCAAGACCTCCCCGTCTGCCTCCAAAGGCCGGTTTGCAAGCACTCCCGCCCGCTGTTCCCGCCAGGCACGCACAATGCTCCCAAGCCCGGGAGAAAAGCGCTTCGGGGTGGTGCTCTCTCCGGGCCCTTGCCCCTGAGCCTGGGGGCCAGGCAGTTGGAACACACTCCCAGGCCAATGCAGAAAGACATGCACACGTCTGTTCCTGCCCCCTACACCGGCAGAGACCTCGGGGGAGCCAGAGACTGCCAGGCTGCTGCTGGGCTGGCTGCCTGTGTGGGATGGGGCAGAGCCGACCTAGGGGCAAGTTGGGCCTCTTGCTCTCCCTGCTGCCCTGAGGCTGCTGGGTCAAAGAGGTCTTGGGCATCCAACCCTTTGCTGGTCCCTTCCCTCTGACGAGGCCCTCTGAGCTCCAGCACCTTGCAGTGTGGAGACAGCCCCTGCCAGCAACCTCCTCTCCAAAGAGGCCTCAACCGAGGCCTACGCCCAGGGGAAAAGCACCAGCGGGGATGATCCTGGGGAGGCGCACGGACATGTCTGGACCCAGTCCCCGCAGCCTGCCCCTTGGTGGGGCAGTACCCCCGGAGGCCAGGAAGTTCTGGGCAAGGCTGGCCAGGGGCAGGGGCCCTGCTGGGTCCTGCCCCTGGCCTGTGAGGCCTCTGAGCACAACCGGCCCTCTCCCACTGGAAGACCTCCCCGGCTGCCTCCAAAGTCCTGTTTGCAAACACTCCCGCCCGCTGTTCACGCCAGGCTCGCACAATGCTCCCAAGCCCGGGAGAAAAGCGCTTCGGGGTGGTGCTCTCTCCGGGCCCTTGCCCCTGAGCCTGGGGGCCAGGCAGTGGGTCCACACTCCCAGACCAAGGCAGAACCACATGCACACGTCTGTTCCTGACCCCTGCACCGGCAGAGAGCTCTGGGGAGCCAGAGTCTGTCAGGCAGGTGCTGGGCTGGCCGCCTGTGTGGGAAGGGGCAGAGCCGACCTAGGGGCAAGTTGGGCCTCTTCCTCTCCCTGCTGCCCTGAGGCTGCTGGGCCAAAGAGGTCTTGGGCATCCAGCCCCTTGCTGGTCCCTTCCCTCTGACGAGGCCCTCTGAGCTCAGCACTTGCAGGTGGAGACCCAGCAGTCCCCTGCCCCTGCCAGCCTTCCCAGAGCCTTCACGGGCCTCCGGAGGGGACTGGCCCACCAAGGGGCATGGCTGCGGGGACTGGGTCCCGGGCATGTCTGGACCCAGTCCCCGCAGCCTGCCCCTTGGTGGGGCAGTACCCCCGGAGGCCAGGAAGGTCTGGGAAAGGCTGGCCAGGGGCAGGGGACCTGCTGGGTCCTGCCCCTGGCCTGTGGGGCCTCTGAGCACAACCGGCCCTCTCCCACTGGAAGACGTCCCCGGCTGCCTCCAAAGGCCGGTTTGCAAGCACTCCCGCCCACTGTTCCAACCAAGGGCGCACAACGCTCCCAAGCCCGGGAGAAAATCGCCTCGGGGTGGTGCTCTCTCCGGGCCCTTTCCCCTGAGCCTGTGGGCCAGGCAGGGTGTCCACACTCCCAGGCCAAGGCAGAACGACATGCACACGTCTGTTCCTGCCCCATGCACCGGCAGAGAGCTCGGGGGAGCCAAAGTCTGTCAGGCAGCTGCTGGGCTGGCCGCCTGTGTGGGAAGGGGCAGAGCCGACCTAGGGGCAAGTTGGGCCTCTTGCTCTCCCTGATGCCCTGAGGCTGCTGGGTCAAAGAGATCTTGGGCATCCAGCCCCTTGCTTGTCCCTTCCCTCTGACGAGGCCCTCTGAGCTCCAGCACCTTGCAGTGTGGAGACAGCCCCTGCCAGCAACCTCCTCTCCAAGGAGGCCTCAACCGAGGCCTAGGCCCAGGGGAAAGGCACCAGAGGGGATGAGCCTGGGGAGGCGCCCGGGCATGTCTGGACCCAGTCCACGCAGCCTGCCCCTTGGTGGGGCAGTACCCCCGGAAGCCAGGAAGGTCTGGGCAAGGCTGGCCACGGGCAGGGGCCCTGCTGGGTCCTGCCCCTGGACTGTGGGGCCTCTGAGCACAACCGGCCCTCTCCCACTGGAAGACTTCCCCGGCTGCCTCCAAAGGCCGGTTTGCCAACACTCCCGCCCGCTGTTCCCGCCAGGCACACACAATTCTCCCAAGCCCGGGAGAAAAGCGCTTCGGGGTGGTGCTCTCTCCGGGCCTTTGCCCCTGAGCGTGGGGGCGAAGCAGTGGGTCCACACTCCCAGACCAACGCAGAACCACATGCACACGTCTGTTCCTGACCCCTGCACCGGCAGAGAGCTCGGGGGAGCCAGAGTCTGTCAGGCAGCTGCTGGGCTGGCCGCCTGTGTGGGAAGGGGCAGAGCCGACCTAGGGGCAAGTTGGGCCTCTTCCTCTCCCTGCTGCCCTGAGGCTGCTGGGCCAAAGAGGTCTTGGGCATCCAGCCCCTTGCTGGTCCCTTCCCTCTGACGAGGCCCTCTGAGCTCCAGCACCTTGCAGTGTGGAGACAGCCCCTGCCAGCAACCTCCTCTCCAAGGAGGCCTCAACCGAGGCCTAGGCCCAGGGGAAAGGCACCAGCGGGGATGAGCCTGGGGAGGCGCCCGGCCATGTCTGGACCCAGTCCCCGCAGCCTGCCCCTTGTTGGGGCAGTACCCCCGGAGGCCAGGAGGGTCTGGGCAAGGCTGCCAGGGGCAGGGACACTGCTGGGTCCTGCCCCTGGCCTGTGGGGCGTCTGAGCACAACCGGCACTCTCCCGCTGGAAGACCTCCCCGGCTGCCTCCAAAGGCCGGTTTGCAAGCACTCCCGCCCGCTGTTCCCGCCAGGCACGCACAATGCTCCCAAGCCCGGGAGAAAAGCGCTTCGGGGTGGTGCTCTCTCCGGGCCCTTGCCCCTGAGCCTGGGGGACAGGCAGGGGGAACACACTCCCAGGCCAAGGCAGAACGACATGCACACGTCTGTTCCTGCCCCCTACACCGGCAGAGAGTTCGGGGGAGCCAGAGACTGCCAGGCTGCTGCTGGGCTGGCTGCCTGTGTGGGACGGGGTAGAGCCGACCTAGGGGCAAGTTGGGCCTCTTGCTCTCCCTGCTGCCCTGAAGCTGCTGGGTCAAAGAGGTCTTGGGCATCCAGCCCTTTGCTGGTCCTTTCCCTCTGACGAGGCCCTCTGAGCTCCAGCACCTTGCAGTGTGCAGACAGCCCCTGCCGGCAACCTCCTCTCCAAGGAGGCCTCAACCGAGGCCTAGGCCCAGGGGAAAGGCACCAGCGGGGATGAGCCTGGGGAGGCGCCCGGGCATGTCTGGACCCAGGCCCCGCAGCCTGCCCCTTGGTGGGGTAGTACCCCCGGAGGCCAGGAAGGTCTGGGCAAGGCTGCCAGAGGCAGGGACACTGCTGGGTCCTGCCCCTGGCCTGTGGGGCCTCTGAGAACAACTGGCACTCTCCCGCTGGAAGACCTCCCCGGCTGCCTCCAAAGGCTGGTTTGCAAGCACTCAATCCCGCTGTTCACGCCAGCTGCGCACAATGCTCCCAAGCACGGGAGAAAAGCATTTTGGGGTGGTGCTCACTCCGGGCTTTGGAAGACCTCCCCGGCTGCCTCCAAGGCCGGTTTGCAAGCACTTCTGCCTGCTGTTCCCGCCACCCGCGCACAATGCTCCCAAGCCCGGGAGAAAAGCGTTTCGGGGTGGTGTTCTCTCTGGGCCCAAGAAAGACCTCCCGGGCTGCCCCCAAATGCCGGTTTGCAAGCACTCCCACTCGCTGTTCCCGCCATCCGTGCAAATGCTCCAAGCCCAGGAGAAAAGCCCTTCAGGGTGGTGCTCTCTCCCGGCCCTTGGAAGACCTCCCCGGCTGCCTCCAAAGGCTGGATTTCAAGTACTGCCTCCCGCTGTCCCGCCAGCCGCAAACAATGCTCCCAATCACGGGAGAAAAGCGCTTCGAGGTGGTGCTCTCTACGGGCCCTTGGAAGACCTCCCCGTTTGTCTCCAAAGGCCGGTTTGCAAGCACTCATGCCCGCTGTTCCCGTCAGCCGCGCACAATGCTCCCAAGCCTAGGAGAAAAGCGCTTCGGGGTGGTGCTCTCTCCCGGCCCTTGGAAGACCTCCCCGGCTGCCTCCAAAGGCCGGTTTTCAAGCACTCCTGCCTGCTGTTCCCGCCACCCGCGCACAATGCTCCCAAGCGCGGGAGAAAAGCGCTTCGGGGTGGTGCTCTCTACAGGCCCTTGGAAGACCTCCCCGGCTGCCTCCAAAGGCCGGTTTGCAAGGACTCCTTCCTGCTGTTCCCGCCAGCCACGCACAATGCTCCCAAGCCCGGGAGAAAAGCATTTTGGGGTGGTGCTCACACCGGGCCCTGGAAGACCTCCCCGGCTGCCTCCAAAGGACGGTTTTCAAGCACTCCTGCCTGCTGTTCCCGCCACCCGCGCAGAATGCTCCCAAGCGCGGGAGAAAAGCGCTTCGGGGTGGTGCTCTCTACAGGCCCTTGGAAGAGCTCCCCGGCTGCCTCCAAAGGCCGGTTTGCAAGGACTCCTTCCTGCTGTTCCCGCCAGCCACGCACAATGCTCCCAAGCCCGGGAGAAAAGCATTTTGGGGTGGTGCTCACTCCGGGCCCTTGGAAGACCTCCCCGGCTGCCTCCAAAGGCCAGTTTGCAAGCACTCATGTCCGCTGTTCCCACCAGCCGCGCCCAATGCTCCCAAGCCCGGGAGAAAAGCTTTTTGGGGTGGTGCTCACACCGGGCCCTGGAAGACCTCCCCGGCTGCCTGTAAAGGCCGGTTTTCAAGCACTCCTGCCTGCTGTTCCCGCCAGCCGCGCACAATGCTCCCAAGCCCGGGAGAAAAGCTTTTTGGGGTGGTGCTCACACCGGGCCCTGGAAGACCTCCCCGGCTGCCTCCAAAGGACGGTTTTCAAGCACTCCTGCCTGCTGTTCCCGCCACCTGCGCACAATGCTCCCAAGCCCGGGAGGAAAGCGCTTCGGGGTGGTGCTCTCTACAGGCCCTTGGAAGACCTCCCCGGCTGCCTCCAAAGGCCGGTTTGCAAGGACTCCTTCCTGCTGTTCCCGCCAGCCACGCACAATGCTCCCAAGCCCGGGAGAGAAGCATTTTGGGGTGGTGCTCTCTACAGGCCCTTGGAAGACCTCCCCGGCTGCCTCCAGTGGCCAGTTTGCAAGCACTCATGCCCGCTGTTCCCACCAGCCGCGCACAATGCTCCCAAGCCCGGGAGAAAAGCTTTTTGGGGTGGTGCTCACACCGGGCCCTGGAAGACCTCCCCGGCTGCCTGCAAAGGCCGGTTTTCAAGCACTCCTGCCTGCTGTTCCTGCCACCCGCGCACAATACTCCCAAGCCCGGGAGAAAAGCGCTTCGGGGTGGTGCTCTCTACAGGCCCTTGGAAGACCTCCCCCGCTGCCTCCAAAGGCCGGTTTGCAAGGACTCCTTCCTGCTGTTCCCGCCAGCCACGCACAATGCTCCCAAGCCCGGGAGAAAAGTGCTTCGGGGTGGTGATCTCTCCGGGCCCTTGGAAGTCGTCCCCGGCTGCCTCCAAAGGCCGGTTTGCAAGCACTCATGCCCGTTGTTCCCACCAGCCGCGCACAATGCTCCCAAGCCCGGGAGAAAAGCATTTTGGGGTGGTGCTCACTCCGGGCCCTTGGAAGACCTCCCCGGCTGCCTCCAAAGGCCAGTTTGCAAGCAGTCCTGCCTGCTGTTCCCGCCAGCCGCGCACAATGCTCCCAAGCCCGGGAGAAAAGCGCTTTGGGGTGGTGCTCTCTCCGGGCCCTTGGAAGACGTCCCCGGCTGCCTCCAAAGGCCGGTTTGCAAGCACTCATGCCCGTTGTTCCCACCAGCCGCGCACAATGCTCCCAAGCCCGGGAGAAAAGCATTTTGGGGTGGTGCTCACTCCGGGCCCTTGGAAGACCTCCCCGGCTGCCTCCAAAGGCCAGTTTGCAAGCAGTCCTGCCTGCTGTTCCCGCCAGCCGCGCACAATGTTCCCAAGCCCGGGAGAAAAGCGCTTCGGGGTGGTGCTCTCTCCGGGCACTTTCAAGACCTCCCCGGCTGCCTCCAAAGGCCGGTTTGTAATTACTCATTCCCGCTGCTTCCGCCAGCCACGCACAATGCTCCCAAGCCCGGGAGAAAAGCATTTTGGGGTGGTGCTCTCTCCGGGCCCTTGGAAGACCTCCCGGGCTGCCTCCAAAGGCCAGTTTGCAAGCATTCATGTCCGTTGTTCCCGACAGCCGCGCACAATGCTCCCAAGCCCGAGAAAAAAGCATTTTGGGGTGGTGATCAGTCCGGCCCTTGGAAGACCTCCCCGGCTGCCTCCAAAGGCCAGTTTGCAAGCACTCATGCCCGCTGTTCCCGCCAGCCGCGCACAATGCTCCCAAGACCGTGAGAAAAGCGCTTCGGGGTGGTGTTCTCTCAGGGACCATGGAGGACCTCCCCGGCTGCCGCCAAAGGCCGGTTTGCAAGCATTCCCACTCGCTGTTCCCGCCAGGCACACACAATGTTCCAAAACCCCGGAGAAAAGCGCTTCGGGGTGGTGGTCTCTCCGGGCCCCTGCCCCTGAGCCTGGGGGCCAGGCAGGGGATCCACAGTCCCAGGCCAAGGCAGAACCACATGCACACGTCTGTTCCTGACCCCTGCACCGGCAGAGAGCTCTGGGGAGCCAGAGTCTGTCAGGCAGGTGCTGGGCTGGCCGCCTGTGTGGGAAGGGGCAGAGCCGACCTAGGGGCAAGTTGGGCCTCTTGCTCTCCCTGCTGCCCTGAGGCTGCTGGGCCAAAGAGGTCTTGGGCATCCAGCCCCTTGCTGGTCCCTTCCCTCTGACGAGGCCCTCTGAGCTCCAGCACCTTGCAGTGTGGAGACAGCCCCTGCCAGCAACCTCCTCTCCAAGGAGGCCTCAACCGAGGCCTAGGCACAGGGGAAAGGCACCAGCGGGGATGAGCCTGGGGAGGCGCCCGGGCATGTCTGGACCCAGTCCCCGCAGCCTGCCCCTTGGTGGGGCAGTACCCCCGGAGGCCAGGAAGGTCTGGGAAAGGCTGGCCAGGGGCAGGGGACCTGCTGGGTCCTGCCCCTGGCCTGTGGGGCCTCTGAGCACAACCGGCCCTCTCCCACTGGAAGACGTCCCCGGCTGCCTCCAAAGGCCGGTTTGCAAGCACTCCCGCCCACTGTTCCAACCAAGGGCGCACAACGCTCCCAAGCCCGGGAGAAAATCGCCTCGGGGTGGTGCTCTCTCCGGGCCCTTTCCCCTGAGCCTGTGGGCCAGGCAGGGTGTCCACACTCCCAGGCCAAGGCAGAACGACATGCACACGTCTGTTCCTGCCCCATGCACCGGCAGAGAGCTCGGGGGAGCCAAAGTCTGTCAGGCAGCTGCTGGGCTGGCCGCCTGTGTGGGAAGGGGCAGAGCCGACCTAGGGGCAAGTTGGGCCTCTTGCTCTCCCTGATGCCCTGAGGCTGCTGGGTCAAAGAGATCTTGGGCATCCAGCCCCTTGCTTGTCCCTTCCCTCTGACGAGGCCCTCTGAGCTCCAGCACCTTGCAGTGTGGAGACAGCCCCTGCCAGCAACCTCCTCTCCAAGGAGGCCTCAACCGAGGCCTAGGCCCAGGGGAAAGGCACCAGCGGGGATGAGCCTGGGGAGGCGCCCGGGCATGTCTGGACCCAGTCCACGCAGCCTGCCCCTTGGTGGGGCAGTACCCCCGGAAGCCAGGAAGGTCTGGGCAAGGCTGGCCACGGGCAGGGGCCCTGCTGGGTCCTGCCCCTGGACTGTGGGTCCTCTGAGCACAACCGGCCCTCTCCCACTGGAAGACTTCCCCGGCTGCCTCCAAAGGCCGGTTTGCCAACACTCCCGCCCGCTGCTTCCGCCAGCCACGCACAATGCTCCCAAGCCCGGGAGAAAAGCATTTTGGGGTGGTGCTCACTCCGGGCCCTTGGAAGACCTCCCCCGCTGCCTCCAAAGGCCGGTTTGCAAGGACTCCTTCCTGCTGTTCCCGCCAGCCACGCACAATGCTCCCAAGCCCGGGAGAAAAGTGCTTCGGGGTGGTGATCTCTCCGGGCCCTTGGAAGTCGTCCCCGGCTGCCTCCAAAGGCCGGTTTGCAAGCACTCATGCCCGTTGTTCCCACCAGCCGCGCACAATGCTCCCAAGCCCGGGAGAAAAGCATTTTGGGGTGGTGCTCACTCCGGGCCCTTGGAAGACCTCCCCGGCTGCCTCCAAAGGCCAGTTTGCAAGCAGTCCTGCCTGCTGTTCCCGCCAGCCGCGCACAATGTTCCCAAGCCCGGGAGAAAAGCGCTTCGGGGTGGTGCTCTCTCCGGGCACTTTCAAGACCTCCCCGGCTGCCTCCAAAGGCCGGTTTGTAAGTACTCATTCCCGCTGCTTCCGCCAGCCACGCACAATGCTCCCAAGCCCGGGAGAAAAGCATTTTGGGGTGGTGCTCTCTCCGGGCCCTTGGAAGACCTCCCGGGCTGCCTCCAAAGGCCAGTTTGCAAGCATTCATGTCCGTTGTTCCCGACAGCCGCGCACAATGCTCCCAAGCCCGAGAGAAAAGCATTTTGGGGTGGTGATCAGTCCGGCCCTTGGAAGACCTCCCCGGCTGCCTCCAAAGGACAGTTTGCAAGCACTCATGCCCGCTGTTCCCGCCAGCCGCGCACAATGCTCCCAAGACCGTGAGAAAAGCGCTTCGGGGTGGTGTTCTCTCAGGGACCATGGAGGACCTCCCCGGCTGCCCCCAAAGGCCGGTTTGCAAGCATTCCCACTCGCTGTTCCCGCCAGGCACACACAATGTTCCAAAACCCCGGAGAAAAGCGCTTCGGGGTGGTGGTCTCTCCGGGCCCCTGCCCCTGAGCCTGGGGGCCAGGCAGGGGATCCACAGTCCCAGGCCAAGGCAGAACCACATGCACACGTCTGTTCCTGCCCCCTCCACCGGCAGAGAGCTGGGGGGAGCCAGAGTCTGTCAGGCAGCTGCTGGGCTGGCCGCCTGTGTGGGAAGGGGCAGAGCCGACCTAGGGGCAAGTTGGGCCTCTTGCTCTCCCTGCTGCCCTGAGGCTGCTGGGCCAAAGAGGTCTTGGGCATCCAGCCCCTTGCTGGTCCCTTCCCTCTGACGAGGCCCTCTGAGCTCCAGCACCTTGCAGTGTGGAGACAGCCCCTGCCAGCAACCTCCTCTCCAAGGAGGCCTCAACCGAGGCCTAGGCCCAGGGGAAAGGCACCAGCGGAGATGAGCCAGTGGAGGCGCATGGGCATGTCTGGACCCAGTTCCCGCAGCCTGCCCCTTGGTGGGGCAGTACCCCCGGAGGCCAGGAAGGTCTGGGCAAGGCTGCGAGGGGCAGGGGCCCTGCTGGGTCGTGCCCCTGGCCTGTGGGGCGTCTGAGCACAACCGGCACTCTCCCGCTGCAAGACCTCCCCGTCTGCCTCCAAAGGCCGGTTTGCAAGCACTCCCGCCCGCTGTTCCCGCCAGGCACGCACAATGCTCCCAAGCCCGGGAGAAAAGCGCTTCGGGGTGGTGCTCTCTCCGGGCCCTTGCCCCTGAGCCTGGGGGCCAGGCAGTTGGAACACACTCCCAGGCCAATGCAGAAAGACATGCACACGTCTGTTCCTGCCCCCTACACCGGCAGAGACCTCGGGGGAGCCAGAGACTGCCAGGCTGCTGCTGGGCTGGCTGCCTGTGTGGGACGGGGCAGAGCCGACCTAGGGGCAAGTTGGGCCTCTTGCTCTCCCTGCTGCCCTGAGGCTGCTGGGTAAAAGAGGTCTTGGGCATCCAGCCCTTTGCTGGTCCCTTCCCTCTGACGAGGCCCTCTGAGCTCCAGCACCTTGCAGTGTGGAGACAGCCCCTGCCAGCAACCTCCTCTCCAAAGAGGCCTCAACCGAGGCCTACGCCCAGGGGAAAAGCACCAGCGGGGATGATCCTGGGGAGGCGCACGGACATGTCTGGACCCAGTCCCCGCAGCCTGCCCCTTGGTGGGGCAGCACCCCCGGAGGCCAGGAAGGTCTGGGCAAGGCTGGCCAGGGGCAGGGGCCCTGCTGGGTCCTGCCCCTGGCCTGTGAGGCCTCTGAGCACAACCGGCCCTCTCCCACTGGAAGACCTCCCCAGCTGCCTCCAAAGTCCTGTTTGCAAACACTCCCGCCCGCTGTTCACGCCAGGCTCGCACAATGCTCCCAAGCCCGGGAGAAAAGCGCTTCGGGGTGGTGCTCTCTCCGGGCCCTTGCCCCTGAGCCTGGGGGCCAGGCAGTGGGTCCACACTCCCAGACCAAGGCAGAACCACATGCACACGTCTGTTCCTGACCCCTGCACCGGCAGAGAGCTCTGGGGAGCCAGAGTCTGTCAGGCAGGTGCTGGGCTGGCCGCCTGTGTGGGAAGGGGCAGAGCCGACCTAGGGGCAAGTTGGGCCTCTTGCTCTCCCTGCTGCCCTGAGGCTGCTGGGCCAAAGAGGTCTTGGGCATCCAGCCCCTTGCTGGTCCCTTCCCTCTGACGAGGCCCTCTGAGCTCCAGCACCTTGCAGTGTGGAGACAGCCCCTGCCAGCAACCTCCTCTCCAAGGAGGCCTCAACCGAGGCCTAGGCACAGGGGAAAGGCACCAGCGGGGATGAGCCTGGGGAGGCGCCCGGGCATGTCTGGACCCAGTCCCCGCAGCCTGCCCCTTGGTGGGGCAGTACCCCCGGAGGCCAGGAAGGTCTGGGAAAGGCTGGCCAGGGGCAGGGGACCTGCTGGGTCCTGCCCCTGGCCTGTGGGGCCTCTGAGCACAACCGGCCCTCTCCCACTGGAAGACGTCCCCGGCTGCCTCCAAAGGCCGGTTTGCAAGCACTCCCGCCCACTGTTCCAACCAAGGGCGCACAACGCTCCCAAGCCCGGGAGAAAATCGCCTCGGGGTGGTGCTCTCTCCGGGCCCTTTCCCCTGAGCCTGTGGGCCAGGCAGGGTGTCCACACTCCCAGGCCAAGGCAGAACGACATGCACACGTCTGTTCCTGCCCCATGCACCGGCAGAGAGCTCGGGAGAGCCAAAGTCTGTCAGGCAGCTGCTGGGCTGGCCGCCTGTGTGGGAAGGGGCAGAGCCGACCTAGGGGCAAGTTGGGCCTCTTGCTCTCCCTGATGCCCTGAGGCTGCTGGGTCAAAGAGATCTTGGGCATCCAGCCCCTTGCTTGTCCCTTCCCTCTGACGAGGCCCTCTGAGCTCCAGCACCTTGCAGTGTGGAGACAGCCCCTGCCAGCAACCTCCTCTCCAAGGAGGCCTCAACCGAGGCCTAGGCCCAGGGGAAAGGCACCAGCGGGGATGAGCCTGGGGAGGCGCCCGGGCATGTCTGGACCCAGTCCACGCAGCCTGCCCCTTGGTGGGGCAGTACCCCCGGAAGCCAGGAAGGTCTGGGCAAGGCTGGCCACGGGCAGGGGCCCTGCTGGGTCCTGCCCCTGGACTGTGGGTCCTCTGAGCACAACCGGCCCTCTCCCACTGGAAGACTTCCCCGGCTGCCTCCAAAGGCCGGTTTGCCAACACTCCCGCCCGCTGCTTCCGCCAGCCACGCACAATGCTCCCAAGCCCGGGAGAAAAGCATTTTGGGGTGGTGCTCACTCCGGGCCCTTGGAAGACCTCCCCCGCTGCCTCCAAAGGCCGGTTTGCAAGGACTCCTTCCTGCTGTTCCCGCCAGCCACGCACAATGCTCCCAAGCCCGGGAGAAAAGTGCTTCGGGGTGGTGATCTCTCCGGGCCCTTGGAAGTCGTCCCCGGCTGCCTCCAAAGGCCGGTTTGCAAGCACTCATGCCCGTTGTTCCCACCAGCCGCGCACAATGCTCCCAAGCCCGGGAGAAAAGCATTTTGGGGTGGTGCTCACTCCGGGCCCTTGGAAGACCTCCCCGGCTGCCTCCAAAGGCCAGTTTGCAAGCAGTCCTGCCTGCTGTTCCCGCCAGGCGCACAATGTTCCCAAGCCCGGGAGAAAAGCGCTTCGGGGTGGTGCTCTCTCCGGGCACTTTCAAGACCTCCCCGGCTGCCTCCAAAGGCCGGTTTGTAAGTACTCATTCCCGCTGCTTCCGCCAGCCACGCACAATGCTCCCAAGCCCGGGAGAAAAGCATTTTGGGGTGGTGCTCTCTCCGGGCCCTTGGAAGACCTCCCGGGCTGCCTCCAAAGGCCAGTTTGCAAGCATTCATGTCCGTTGTTCCCGACAGCCGCGCACAATGCTCCCAAGCCCGAGAGAAAAGCATTTTGGGGTGGTGATCAGTCCGGCCCTTGGAAGACCTCCCCGGCTGCCTCCAAAGGACAGTTTGCAAGCACTCATGCCCGCTGTTCCCGCCAGCCGCGCACAATGCTCCCAAGACCGTGAGAAAAGCGCTTCGGGGTGGTGTTCTCTCAGGGACCATGGAGGACCTCCCCGGCTGCCCCCAAAGGCCGGTTTGCAAGCATTCCCACTCGCTGTTCCCGCCAGGCACACACAATGTTCCAAAACCCCGGAGAAAAGCGCTTCGGGGTGGTGGTCTCTCCGGGCCCCTGCCCCTGAGCCTGGGGGCCAGGCAGGGGATCCACAGTCCCAGGCCAAGGCAGAACCACATGCACACGTCTGTTCCTGCCCCCTCCACCGGCAGAGAGCTGGGGGGAGCCAGAGTCTGTCAGGCAGCTGCTGGGCTGGCCGCCTGTGTGGGAAGGGGCAGAGCCGACCTAGGGGCAAGTTGGGCCTCTTGCTCTCCCTGCTGCCCTGAGGCTGCTGGGCCAAAGAGGTCTTGGGCATCCAGCCCCTTGCTGGTCCCTTCCCTCTGACGAGGCCCTCTGAGCTCCAGCACCTTGCAGTGTGGAGACAGCCCCTGCCAGCAACCTCCTCTCCAAGGAGGCCTCAACCGAGGCCTAGGCCCAGGGGAAAGGCACCAGCGGAGATGAGCCAGTGGAGGCGCATGGGCATGTCTGGACCCAGTTCCCGCAGCCTGCCCCTTGGTGGGGCAGTACCCCCGGAGGCCAGGAAGGTCTGGGCAAGGCTGCGAGGGGCAGGGGCCCTGCTGGGTCGTGCCCCTGGCCTGTGGGGCGTCTGAGCACAACCGGCACTCTCCCGCTGCAAGACCTCCCCGTCTGCCTCCAAAGGCCGGTTTGCAAGCACTCCCGCCCGCTGTTCCCGCCAGGCACGCACAATGCTCCCAAGCCCGGGAGAAAAGCGCTTCGGGGTGGTGCTCTCTCCGGGCCCTTGCCCCTGAGCCTGGGGGCCAGGCAGTTGGAACACACTCCCAGGCCAATGCAGAAAGACATGCACACGTCTGTTCCTGCCCCCTACACCGGCAGAGACCTCGGGGGAGCCAGAGACTGCCAGGCTGCTGCTGGGCTGGCTGCCTGTGTGGGATGGGGCAGAGCCGACCTAGGGGCAAGTTGGGCCTCTTGCTCTCCCTGCTGCCCTGAGGCTGCTGGGTCAAAGAGGTCTTGGGCATCCAACCCTTTGCTGGTCCCTTCCCTCTGACGAGGCCCTCTGAGCTCCAGCACCTTGCAGTGTGGAGACAGCCCCTGCCAGCAACCTCCTCTCCAAAGAGGCCTCAACCGAGGCCTACGCCCAGGGGAAAAGCACCAGCGGGGATGATCCTGGGGAGGCGCACGGACATGTCTGGACCCAGTCCCCGCAGCCTGCCCCTTGGTGGGGCAGTACCCCCGGAGGCCAGGAAGTTCTGGGCAAGGCTGGCCAGGGGCAGGGGCCCTGCTGGGTCCTGCCCCTGGCCTGTGAGGCCTCTGAGCACAACCGGCCCTCTCCCACTGGAAGACCTCCCCGGCTGCCTCCAAAGTCCTGTTTGCAAACACTCCCGCCCGCTGTTCACGCCAGGCTCGCACAATGCTCCCAAGCCCGGGAGAAAAGCGCTTCGGGGTGGTGCTCTCTCCGGGCCCTTGCCCCTGAGCCTGGGGGCCAGGCAGTGGGTCCACACTCCCAGACCAAGGCAGAACCACATGCACACGTCTGTTCCTGACCCCTGCACCAGCAGAGAGCTCTGGGGAGCCAGAGTCTGTCAGGCAGGTGCTGGGCTGGCCGCCTGTGTGGGAAGGGGCAGAGCCGACCTAGGGGCAAGTTGGGCCTCTTCCTCTCCCTGCTGCCCTGAGGCTGCTGGGCCAAAGAGGTCTTGGGCATCCAGCCCCTTGCTGGTCCCTTCCCTCTGACGAGGCCCTCTGAGCTCCAGCACCTTGCAGTGTGGAGACAGCCCCTGCCAGCAACCTCCTCTCCAAGGAGGCCTCAACCGAGGCCTAGGCACAGGGGAAAGGCACCAGCGGGGATGAGCCTGGGGAGGCGCCCGGGCATGTCTGGACCCAGTCCCCGCAGCCTGCCCCTTGGTGGGGCAGTACCCCCGGAGGCCAGGAAGGTCTGGGAAAGGCTGGCCAGGGGCAGGGGACCTGCTGGGTCCTGCCCCTGGCCTGTGGGGCCTCTGAGCACAACCGGCCCTCTCCCACTGGAAGACGTCCCCGGCTGCCTCCAAAGGCCGGTTTGCAAGCACTCCCGCCCACTGTTCCAACCAAGGGCGCACAACGCTCCCAAGCCCGGGAGAAAATCGCCTCGGGGTGGTGCTCTCTCCGGGCCCTTTCCCCTGAGCCTGTGGGCCAGGCAGGGTGTCCACACTCCCAGGCCAAGGCAGAACGACATGCACACGTCTGTTCCTGCCCCATGCACCGGCAGAGAGCTCGGGGGAGCCAAAGTCTGTCAGGCAGCTGCTGGGCTGGCCGCCTGTGTGGGAAGGGGCAGAGCCGACCTAGGGGCAAGTTGGGCCTCTTGCTCTCCCTGATGCCCTGAGGCTGCTGGGTCAAAGAGATCTTGGGCATCCAGCCCCTTGCTTGTCCCTTCCCTCTGACGAGGCCCTCTGAGCTCCAGCACCTTGCAGTGTGGAGACAGCCCCTGCCAGCAACCTCCTCTCCAAGGAGGCCTCAACCGAGGCCTAGGCCCAGGGGAAAGGCACCAGAGGGGATGAGCCTGGGGAGGCGCCCTGGCATGTCTGGACCCAGTCCACGCAGCCTGCCCCTTGGTGGGGCAGTACCCCCGGAAGCCAGGAAGGTCTGGGCAAGGCTGGCCACGGGCAGGGGCCCTGCTGGGTCCTGCCCCTGGACTGTGGGGCCTCTGAGCACAACCGGCCCTCTCCCACTGGAAGACTTCCCCGGCTGCCTCCAAAGGCCGGTTTGCCAACACTCCCGCCCGCTGTTCCCGCCAGGCACACACAATTCTCGCAAGCCCGGGAGAAAAGCGCTTCGGGGTGGTGCTCTCTCCGGGCCCTTGCCCCTGAGCGTGGGGGCGAAGCAGTGGGTCCACACTCCCAGACCAACGCAGAACCACATGCACACGTCTGTTCCTGACCCCTGCACCGGCAGAGAGCTCGGGGGAGCCAGAGTCTGTCAGGCAGCTGCTGGGCTGGCCGCCTGTGTGGGAAGGGGCAGAGCCGACCTAGGGGCAAGTTGGGCCTCTTCCTCTCCCTGCTGCCCTGAGGCTGCTGGGCCAAAGAGGTCTTGGGCATCCAGCCCCTTGCTGGTCCCTTCCCTCTGACGAGGCCCTCTGAGCTCCAGCACCTTGCAGTGTGGAGACAGCCCCTGCCAGCAACCTCCTCTCCAAGGAGGCCTCAACCGAGGCCTAGGCCCAGGGGAAAGGCACCAGCGGGGATGAGCCTGGGGAGGCGCCCGGCCATGTCTGGACCCAGTCCCCGCAGCCTGCCCCTTGTTGGGGCAGTACCCCCGGAGGCCAGGAGGGTCTGGGCAAGGCTGCCAGGGGCAGGGACACTGCTGGGTCCTGCCCCTGGCCTGTGGGGCGTCTGAGCACAACCGGCACTCTCCCGCTGGAAGACCTCCCCGGCTGCCTCCAAAGGCCGGTTTGCAAGCACTCCCGCCCGCTGTTCCCGCCAGGCACGCACAATGCTCCCAAGCCCGGGAGAAAAGCGCTTCGGGGTGGTGCTCTCTCCGGGCCCTTGCCCCTGAGCCTGGGGGACAGGCAGGGGGAACACACTCCCAGGCCAAGGCAGAACGACATGCACACGTCTGTTCCTGCCCCCTACACCGGCAGAGAGTTCGGGGGAGCCAGAGACTGCCAGGCTGCTGCTGGGCTGGCTGCCTGTGTGGGACGGGGTAGAGCCGACCTAGGGGCAAGTTGGGCCTCTTGCTCTCCCTGCTGCCCTGAAGCTGCTGGGTCAAAGAGGTCTTGGGCATCCAGCCCTTTGCTGGTCCTTTCCCTCTGACGAGGCCCTCTGAGCTCCAGCACCTTGCAGTGTGCAGACAGCCCCTGCCGGCAACCTCCTCTCCAAGGAGGCCTCAACCGAGGCCTAGGCCCAGGGGAAAGGCACCAGCGGGGATGAGCCTGGGGAGGCGCCCGGGCATGTCTGGACCCAGGCCCCGCAGCCTGCCCCTTGGTGGGGTAGTACCCCCGGAGGCCAGGAAGGTCTGGGCAAGGCTGCCAGAGGCAGGGACACTGCTGGGTCCTGCCCCTGGCCTGTGGGGCCTCTGAGAACAACTGGCACTCTCCCGCTGGAAGACCTCCCCGGCTGCCTCCAAAGGCTGGTTTGCAAGCACTCAATCCCGCTGTTCACGCCAGCTGCGCACAATGCTCCCAAGCACGGGAGAAAAGCATTTTGGGGTGGTGCTCACTCCGGGCTTTGGAAGACCTCCCCGGCTGCCTCCAAGGCCGGTTTGCAAGCACTTCTGCCTGCTGTTCCCGCCACCCGCGCACAATGCTCCCAAGCCCGGGAGAAAAGCGTTTCGGGGTGGTGTTCTCTCTGGGCCCAAGAAAGACCTCCCGGGCTGCCCCCAAATGCCGGTTTGCAAGCACTCCCACTCGCTGTTCCCGCCATCCGTGCAAATGCTCCAAGCCCAGGAGAAAAGCCCTTCAGGGTGGTGCTCTCTCCCGGCCCTTGGAAGACCTCCCCGGCTGCCTCCAAAGGCTGGATTTCAAGTACTCCCTCCCGCTGTCCCGCCAGCCGCAAACAATGCTCCCAATCACGGGAGAAAAGCGCTTCGAGGTGGTGCTCTCTACGGGCCCTTGGAAGACCTCCCCGTTTGTCTCCAAAGGCCGGTTTGCAAGCACTCATGCCCGCTGTTCCCGTCAGCCGCGCACAATGCTCCCAAGCCTAGGAGAAAAGCGCTTCGGGGTGGTGCTCTCTCCCGGCCCTTGGAAGACCTCCCCGGCTGCCTCCAAAGGCCGGTTTTCAAGCACTCCTGCCTGCTGTTCCCGCCACCCGCGCACAATGCTCCCAAGCGCGGGAGAAAAGCGCTTCGGGGTGGTGCTCTCTACAGGCCCTTGGAAGACCTCCCCGGCTGCCTCCAAAGGCCGGTTTGCAAGGACTCCTTCCTGCTGTTCCCGCCAGCCACGCACAATGCTCCCAAGCCCGGGAGAAAAGCATTTTGGGGTGGTGCTCACACCGGGCCCTGGAAGACCTCCCCGGCTGCCTCTAAAGGACGGTTTTCAAGCACTCCTGCCTGCTGTTCCCGCCACCCGCGCAGAATGCTCCCAAGCGCGGGAGAAAAGCGCTTCGGGGTGGTGCTCTCTACAGGCCCTTGGAAGAGCTCCCCGGCTGCCTCCAAAGGCCGGTTTGCAAGGACTCCTTCCTGCTGTTCCCGCCAGCCACGCACAATGCTCCCAAGCCCGGGAGAAAAGCATTTTGGGGTGGTGCTCACTCCGGGCCCTTGGAAGACCTCCCCGGCTGCCTCCAAAGGCCAGTTTGCAAGCACTCATGTCCGCTGTTCCCACCAGCCGCGCCCAATGCTCCCAAGCCCGGGAGAAAAGCTTTTTGGGGTGGTGCTCACACCGGGCCCTGGAAGACCTCCCCGGCTGCCTGTAAAGGCCGGTTTTCAAGCACTCCTGCCTGCTGTTCCCGCCAGCCGCGCACAATGCTCCCAAGCCCGGGAGAAAAGCTTTTTGGGGTGGTGCTCACACCGGGCCCTGGAAGACCTCCCCGGCTGCCTCCAAAGGACGGTTTTCAAGCACTCCTGCCTGCTGTTCCCGCCACCTGCGCACAATGCTCCCAAGCCCGGGAGGAAAGCGCTTCGGGGTGGTGCTCTCTACAGGCCCTTGGAAGACCTCCCCGGCTGCCTCCAAAGGCCGGTTTGCAAGGACTCCTTCCTGCTGTTCCCGCCAGCCACGCACAATGCTCCCAAGCCCGGGAGAGAAGCATTTTGGGGTGGTGCTCTCTACAGGCCCTTGGAAGACCTCCCCGGCTGCCTCCAGTGGCCAGTTTGCAAGCACTCATGCCCGCTGTTCCCACCAGCCGCGCACAATGCTCCCAAGCCCGGGAGAAAAGCTTTTTGGGGTGGTGCTCACACCGGGCCCTGGAAGACCTCCCCGGCTGCCTGCAAAGGCCGGTTTTCAAGCACTCCTGCCTGCTGTTCCTGCCACCCGCGCACAATACTCCCAAGCCCGGGAGAAAAGCGCTTCGGGGTGGTGCTCTCTACAGGCCCTTGGAAGACCTCCCCGGCTGCCTCCAAAGGCCGGTTTGCAAGGACTCCTTCCTGCTGTTCCCGCCAGCCACGCACAATGCTCCCAAGCCCGGGAGAAAAGTGCTTCGGGGTGGTGATCTCTCCGGGCCCTTGGAAGTCGTCCCCGGCTGCCTCCAAAGGCCGGTTTGCAAGCACTCATGCCCGTTGTTCCCACCAGCCGCGCACAATGCTCCCAAGCCCGGGAGAAAAGCATTTTGGGGTGGTGCTCACTCCGGGCCCTTGGAAGACCTCCCCGGCTGCCTCCAAAGGCCAGTTTGCAAGCAGTCCTGCCTGCTGTTCCCGCCAGCCGCGCACAATGCTCCCAAGCCCGGGAGAAAAGCGCTTTGGGGTGGTGCTCTCACCGGGCCCTTGGAAGACGTCCCCGGCTGCCTCCAAAGGCCGGTTTGCAAGCACTCATGCCCGTTGTTCCCACCAGCCGCGCACAATGCTCCCAAGCCCGGGAGAAAAGCATTTTGGGGTGGTGCTCACTCCGGGCCCTTGGAAGACCTCCCCGGCTGCCTCCAAAGGCCAGTTTGCAAGCAGTCCTGCCTGCTGTTCCCGCCAGCCGCGCACAATGTTCCCAAGCCCGGGAGAAAAGCGCTTCGGGGTGGTGCTCTCTCCGGGCACTTTCAAGACCTCCCCGGCTGCCTCCAAAGGCCGGTTTGTAAGTACTCATTCCCGCTGCTTCCGCCAGCCACGCACAATGCTCCCAAGCCCGGGAGAAAAGCATTTTGGGGTGGTGCTCTCTCCGGGCCCTTGGAAGACCTCCCGGGCTGCCTCCAAAGGCCAGTTTGCAAGCATTCATGTCCGTTGTTCCCGACAGCCGCGCACAATGCTCCCAAGCCCGAGAGAAAAGCATTTTGGGGTGGTGATCAGTCCGGCCCTTGGAAGACCTCCCCGGCTGCCTCCAAAGGACAGTTTGCAAGCACTCATGCCCGCTGTTCCCGCCAGCCGCGCACAATGCTCCCAAGACCGTGAGAAAAGCGCTTCGGGGTGGTGTTCTCTCAGGGACCATGGAGGACCTCCCCGGCTGCCCCCAAAGGCCGGTTTGCAAGCATTCCCACTCGCTGTTCCCGCCAGGCACACACAATGTTCCAAAACCCCGGAGAAAAGCGCTTCGGGGTGGTGCTCTCTCCGGGCCCTTGCCCCTGAGCCTGGGGGCCAGGCAGTGGGTCCACACTGCCAGACCAAGGCAGAACCACATGCACACGTCTGTTCCTGACCCCTGCACCGGCAGAGAGCTCTGGGGAGCCAGAGTCTGTCAGGCAGGTGCTGGGCTGGCCGCCTGTGTGGGAAGGGGCAGAGCCGACCTAGGGGCAAGTTGGGCCTCTTGCTCTCCCTGCTGCCCTGAGGCTGCTGGGCCAAAGAGGTCTTGGGCATCCAGCCCCTTGCTGGTCCCTTCCCTCTGACGAGGCCCTCTGAGCTCCAGCACCTTGCAGTGTGGAGACAGCCCCTGCCAGCAACCTCCTCTCCAAGGAGGCCTCAACCGAGGCCTAGGCACAGGGGAAAGGCACCAGCGGGGATGAGCCTGGGGAGGCGCCCGGGCATGTCTGGACCCAGTCCCCGCAGCCTGCCCCTTGGTGGGGCAGTACCCCCGGAGGCCAGGAAGGTCTGGGAAAGGCTGGCCAGGGGCAGGGGACCTGCTGGGTCCTGCCCCTGGCCTGTGGGGCCTCTGAGCACAACCGGCCCTCTCCCACTGGAAGACGTCCCCGGCTGCCTCCAAAGGCCGGTTTGCAAGCACTCCCGCCCACTGTTCCAACCAAGGGCGCACAACGCTCCCAAGCCCGGGAGAAAATCGCCTCGGGGTGGTGCTCTCTCCGGGCCCTTTCCCCTGAGCCTGTGGGCCAGGCAGGGTGTCCACACTCCCAGGCCAAGGCAGAACGACATGCACACGTCTGTTCCTGCCCCATGCACCGGCAGAGAGCTCGGGGGAGCCAAAGTCTGTCAGGCAGCTGCTGGGCTGGCCGCCTGTGTGGGAAGGGGCAGAGCCGACCTAGGGGCAAGTTGGGCCTCTTGCTCTCCCTGATGCCCTGAGGCTGCTGGGTCAAAGAGATCTTGGGCATCCAGCCCCTTGCTTGTCCCTTCCCTCTGACGAGGCCCTCTGAGCTCCAGCACCTTGCAGTGTGGAGACAGCCCCTGCCAGCAACCTCCTCTCCAAGGAGGCCTCAACCGAGGCCTAGGCCCAGGGGAAAGGCACCAGCGGGGATGAGCCTGGGGAGGCGCCCGGGCATGTCTGGACCCAGTCCCCGCAGCCTGCCCCTTGGTGGGGCAGTACCCCCGGAAGCCAGGAAGGTCTGGGCAAGCCTGGCCACGGGCAGGGGCCCTGCTGGGTCCTGCCCCTGGCCTGTGGGGCCTCTGAGCACAACCGGCCCTCTCCCACTGGAAGACTTCCCCGGCTGCCTCCAAAGGCCGGTTTGCCAACACTCCCGCCCGCTGTTCCCGCCAGGCACGCACAATTCTCCCAAGCCCGGGAGAAAAGCGCTTAGGGGTGGTGCTCTCTCCGGGCCCTTGCCCCTGAGCGTGGGGGCGAAGCAGTGGGTCCACACTCCCAGACCAACGCAGAACCACATGCACACGTCTGTTCCTGACCCCTGCACCGGCAGAGAGCTCGGGGGAGCCAGAGTCTGTCAGGCAGCTGCTGGGCTGGCCGCCTGTGTGGGAAGGGGCAGAGCCGACCTAGGGGCAAGTTGGGCCTCTTCCTCTCCCTGCTGCCCTGAGGCTGCTGGGCCAAAGAGGTCTTGGGCATCCAGCCCCTTGCTGGTCCCTTCCCTCTGACGAGGCCCTCTGAGCTCCAGCACCTTGCAGTGTGGAGACAGCCCCTGCCAGCAACCTCCTCTCCAAGGAGGCCTCAACCGAGGCCTAGGCCCAGGGGAAAGGCACCAGCGGGGATGAGCCTGGGGAGGCGCCCGGCCATGTCTGGACCCAGTCCCCGCAGCCTGCCCCTTGGTGGGGCAGTACCCCCGGAGGCCAGGAGGGTCTGGGCAAGGCTGCCAGGGGCAGGGACACTGCTGGGCCCTGCCCCTGGCCTGTGGGGCGTCTGAGCACAACCGGCACTCTCCCGCTGGAAGACCTCCCCGGCTGCCTCCAAAGGCCGGTTTGCAAGCACTCCCGCCCACTGTTCCCGCCAGGCACGCACAATGCTCCCAAGCCCGGGAGAAAAGCGCTTCGGGGTGGTGCTCTCTCCGGGCCCTTGCCCCTGAGCCTGGGGGACAGGCAGGGGGAACACACTCCCAGGCCAAGGCAGAACGACATGCACACGTCTGTTCCTGCCCCCTACACCGGCAGAGAGTTCGGGGGAGCCAGAGACTGCCAGGCTGCTGCTGGGCTGGCTGCCTGTGTGGGACGGGGTAGAGCCGACCTAGGGGCAAGTTGGGCCTCTTGCTCTCCCTGCTGCCCTGAGGCTGCTGGGTCAAAGAGGTCTTGGGCATCCAGCCCTTTGCTGGTCCTTTCCCTCTGACGAGGCCCTCTGAGCTCCAGCACCTTGCAGTGTGCAGACAGCCCCTGCCGGCAACCTCCTCTCCAAGGAGGCCTCAACCGAGGCCTAGGCCCAGGGGAAAGGCACCAGCGGGGATGAGCCTGGGGAGGCGCCCGGGCATGTCTGGACCCAGGCCCCGCAGCCTGCCCCTTGGTGGGGTAGTACCCCCGGAGGCCAGGAAGGTCTGGGCAAGGCTGCCAGAGGCAGGGACACTGCTGGGTCCTGCCCCTGGCCTGTGGGGCCTCTGAGAACAACTGGCACTCTCCCGCCGGAAGACCTCCCCGGCTGCCTCCAAAGGCTGGTTTGCAAGCACTCAATCCCGCTGTTCCCGCCAGCCGCGCACAATGCTCCCAAGCCCGGGAGAAAAGCATTTTGGGGTGGTGCTCACTCCGGGCCCTTGGAAGACCTCCCCGGCTGCCTCCAAGGCCGGTTTGCAAGCACTTCTGCCTGCTGTTCCCGCCACCCGCGCACAATGCTCCCAAGCCCGGGAGAAAAGCGTTTCGGGGTGGTGATCTCTCCGGGCCCTTGGAAGTCGTCCCCGGCTGCCTCCAAAGGCCGGTTTGCAAGCACTCATGCCCGTTGTTCCCACCAGCCGCGCACAATTCTCCCAAGCCCGGGAGAAAAGTGCTTCGGGGTGGTGATCTCTCCGGGCCCTTGGAAGTCGTCCCCGGCTGCCTCCAAAGGCCGGTTTGCAAGCACTCATGCCCGTTGTTCCCACCAGCCGCGCACAATGCTCCCAAGCCCGGGAGAAAAGCATTTTGGGGTGGTGCTCACTCCGGGCCCTTGGAAGACCTCCCCGGCTGCCTCCAAAGGCCAGTTTGCAAGCAGTCCTGCCTGCTGTTCCCGCCAGCCGCGCACAATGCTCCCAAGCCCGGGAGAAAAGCGCTTTGGTGTGGTGCTCTCTCCGGGCCCTTGGAAGACGTCCCCGGCTGCCTCCAAAGGCCGGTTTGCAAGCACTCATGCCCGTTGTTCCCACCAGCCGCGCACAATGCTCCCAAGCCCGGGAGAAAAGCATTTTGGGGTGGTGCTCACTCCGGGCCCTTGGAAGACCTCCCCGGCTGCCTCCAAAGGCCAGTTTGCAAGCAGTCCTGCCTGCTGTTCCCGCCAGCCGCGCACAATGTTCCCAAGCCCGGGAGAAAAGCGCTTCGGGGTGGTGCTCTCTCCGGGCACTTTCAAGACCTCCCCGGCTGCCTCCAAAGGCCGGTTTGTAAGTACTCATTCCCGCTGCTTCCGCCAGCCACGCACAATGCTCCCAAGCCCGGGAGAAAAGCATTTTGGGGTGGTGCTCTCTCCGGGCCCTTGGAAGACCTCCCGGGCTGCCTCCAAAGGCCAGTTTGCAAGCATTCATGTCCGTTGTTCCCGACAGCCGCGCACAATGCTCCCAAGCCCGAGAGAAAAGCATTTTGGGGTGGTGATCAGTCCGGCCCTTGGAAGACCTCCCCGGCTGCCTCCAAAGGACAGTTTGCAAGCACTCATGCCCGCTGTTCCCGCCAGCCGCGCACAATGCTCCCAAGACCGTGAGAAAAGCGCTTCGGGGTGGTGTTCTCTCAGGGACCATGGAGGACCTCCCCGGCTGCCCCCAAAGGCCGGTTTGCAAGCATTCCCACTCGCTGTTCCCGCCAGGCACACACAATGTGCCAAAACCCCGGAGAAAAGCGCTTCGGGGTGGTGGTCTCTCCGGGCCCCTGCCCCTGAGCCTGGGGGCCAGGCAGGGGATCCACAGTCCCAGGCCAAGGCAGAACCACATGCACACGTCTGTTCCTGCCCCCTCCACCGGCAGAGAGCTGGGGGGAGCCAGAGTCTGTCAGGCAGCTGCTGGGCTGGCCGCCTGTGTGGGAAGGGGCAGAGCCGACCTAGGGGCAAGTTGGGCCTCTTGCTCTCCCTGCTGCCCTGAGGCTGCTGGGCCAAAGAGGTCTTGGGCATCCAGCCCCTTGCTGGTCCCTTCCCTCTGACGAGGCCCTCTGAGCTCCAGCACCTTGCAGTGTGGAGACAGCCCCTGCCAGCAACCTCCTCTCCAAGGAGGCCTCAACCGAGGCCTAGGCCCAGGGGAAAGGCACCAGCGGAGATGAGCCAGTGGAGGCGCACGGGCATGTCTGGACCCAGTCCCCGCAGCCTGCCCCTTGGTGGGGCAGTACCCCCGGAGGCCAGGAAGGTCTGGGCAAGGCTGCGAGGGGCAGGGGCCCTGCTGGGTCGTGCCCCTGGCCTGTGGGGCGTCTGAGCACAACCGGCACTCTCCCGCTGGAAGACCTCCCCGTCTGCCACCAAAGGCCGGTTTGCAAGGACTCCCGCCCGCTGTTCCCGCCAGGCACGCACAATGCTCCCAAGCCCGGGAGAAAAGCGCTTCGGGGTGGTGCTCTCTCCGGGCCCTTGCCCCTGAGCCTGGGGGCCAGGCAGTTGGAACACACTCCCAGGCCAATGCAGAACGACATGCACACGTCTGTTCCTGCCCCCTACACCGGCAGAGACCTCGGGGGAGCCAGAGACTGCCAGGCTGCTGCTGGGCTGGCTGCCTGTGTGGGACGGGGCAGAGCCGACCTAGGGGCAAGTTGGGCCTCTTGCTCTCCCTGCTGCCCTGAGGCTGCTGGGTAAAAGAGGTCTTGGGCATCCAGCCCTTTGCTGGTCCCTTCCCTCTGACGAGGCCCTCTGAGCTCCAGCACCTTGCAGTGTGGAGACAGCCCTTGCCAGCAACCTCCTCTCCAAAGAGGCCTCAACCGAGGCCTACGCCCAGGGGAAAAGCACCAGCGGGGATGATCCTGGGGAGGCGCACGGACATGTCTGGACCCAGTCCCCGCAGCCTGCCCCTTGGTGGGGCAGCACCCCCGGAGGCCAGGAAGGTCTGGGCAAGGCTGGCCAGGGGCAGGGGCCCTGCTGGGTCCTGCCCCTGGCCTGTGAGGCCTCTGAGCACAACCGGCCCTCTCCCACTGGAAGACCTCCCCAGCTGCCTCCAAAGTCCTGTTTGCAAACACTCCCGCCCGCTGTTCACGCCAGGCTCGCACAATGCTCCCAAGCCCGGGAGAAAAGCGCTTCGGGGTGGTGCTCTCTCCGGGCCCTTGCCCCTGAGCCTGGGGGCCAGGCAGTGGGTCCACACTCCCAGACCAAGGCAGAACCACATGCACACGTCTGTTACTGACCCCTGCACCGGCAGAGAGCTCTGGGGAGCCAGAGTCTGTCAGGCAGGTGCTGGGCTGGCCGCCTGTGTGGGAAGGGGCAGAGCCGACCTAGGGGCAAGTTGGGCCTCTTGCTCTCCCTGCTGCCCTGAGGCTGCTGGGCCAAAGAGGTCTTGGGCATCCAGCCCCTTGCTGGTCCCTTCCCTCTGACGAGGCCCTCTGAGCTCCAGCACCTTGCAGTGTGGAGACAGCCCCTGCCAGCAACCTCCTCTCCAAGGAGGCCTCAACCGAGGCCTAGGCACAGGGGAAAGGCACCAGCGGGGATGAGCCTGGGGAGGCGCCCGGGCATGTCTGGACCCAGTCCCCGCAGCCTGCCCCTTGGTGGGGCAGTACCCCCGGAGGCCAGGAAGGTCTGGGAAAGGCTGGCCAGGGGCAGGGGACCTGCTGGGTCCTGCCCCTGGCCTGTGGGGCCTCTGAGCACAACCGGCCCTCTCCCACTGGAAGACGTCCCCGGCTGCCTCCAAAGGCCGGTTTGCAAGCACTCCCGCCCACTGTTCCAACCAAGGGCGCACAACGCTCCCAAGCCCGGGAGAAAATCGCCTCGGGGTGGTGCTCTCTCCGGGCCCTTTCCCCTGAGCCTGTGGGCCAGGCAGGGTGTCCACACTCCCAGGCCAAGGCAGAACGACATGCACACGTCTGTTCCTGCCCCATGCACCGGCAGAGAGCTCGGGGGAGCCAGAGTCTGTCAGGCAGCTGCTGGGCTGGCCGCCTGTGTGGGAAGGGGCAGAGCCGACCTAGGGGCAAGTTGGGCCTCTTGCTCTCCCTGATGCCCTGAGGCTGCTGGGTCAAAGAGATCTTGGGCATCCAGCCCCTTGCTTGTCCCTTCCCTCTGACGAGGCCCTCTGAGCTCCAGCACCTTGCAGTGTGGAGACAGCCCCTGCCAGCAACCTCCTCTCCAAGGAGGCCTCAACCGAGGCCTAGGCCCAGGGGAAAGGCACCAGCGGGGATGAGCCTGGGGAGGCGCCCGGGCATGTCTGGACCCAGTCCCCGCAGCCTGCCCCTTGGTGGGGCAGTACCCCCGGAAGCCAGGAAGGTCTGGGCAAGCCTGGCCACGGGCAGGGGCCCTGCTGGGTCCTGCCCCTGGCCTGTGGGGCCTCTGAGCACATCCGGCCCTCTCCCACTGGAAGACTTCCCCGGCTGCCTCCAAAGGCCGGTTTGCCAACACTCCCGCCCGCTGTTCCCGCCAGGCACGCACAATTCTCCCAAGCCCGGGAGAAAAGCGCTTAGGGGTGGTGCTCTCTCCGGGCCCTTGCCCCTGAGCGTGGGGGCGAAGCAGTGGGTCCACACTCCCAGACCAACGCAGAACCACATGCACACGTCTGTTCCTGACCCCTGCACCGGCAGAGAGCTCGGGGGAGCCAGAGTCTGTCAGGCAGCTGCTGGGCTGGCCGCCTGTGTGGGAAGGGGCAGAGCCGACCTAGGGGCAAGTTGGGCCTCTTCCTCTCCCTGCTGCCCTGAGGCTGCTGGGCCAAAGAGGTCTTGGGCATCCAGCCCCTTGCTGGTCCCTTCCCTCTGACGAGGCCCTCTGAGCTCCAGCACCTTGCAGTGTGGAGACAGCCCCTGCCAGCAACCTCCTCTCCAAGGAGGCCTCAACCGAGGCCTAGGCCCAGGGGAAAGGCACCAGCGGGGATGAGCCTGGGGAGGCGCCCGGCCATGTCTGGACCCAGTCCCCGCAGCCTGCCCCTTGGTGGGGCAGTACCCCCGGAGGCCAGGAGGGTCTGGGCAAGGCTGCCAGGGGCAGGGACACTGCTGGGCCCTGCCCCTGGCCTGTGGGGCGTCTGAGCACAACCGGCACTCTCCCGCTGGAAGACCTCCCCGGCTGCCTCCAAAGGCCGGTTTGCAAGCACTCCCGCCCACTGTTCCCGCCAGGCACGCACAATGCTCCCAAGCCCGGGAGAAAAGCGCTTCGGGGTGGTGCTCTCTCCGGGCCCTTGCCCCTGAGCCTGGGGGACAGGCAGGGGGAACACACTCCCAGGCCAAGGCAGAACGACATGCACACGTCTGTTCCTGCCCCCTACACCGGCAGAGAGTTCGGGGGAGCCAGAGACTGCCAGGCTGCTGCTGGGCTGGCTGCCTGTGTGGGACGGGGTAGAGCCGACCTAGGGGCAAGTTGGGCCTCTTGCTCTCCCTGCTGCCCTGAGGCTGCTGGGTCAAAGAGGTCTTGGGCATCCAGCCCTTTGCTGGTCCTTTCCCTCTGACGAGGCCCTCTGAGCTCCAGCACCTTGCAGTGTGCAGACAGCCCCTGCCGGCAACCTCCTCTCCAAGGAGGCCTCAACCGAGGCCTAGGCCCAGGGGAAAGGCACCAGCGGGGATGAGCCTGGGGAGGCGCCCGGGCATATCTGGACCCAGGCCCCGCAGCCTGCCCCTTGGTGGGGTAGTACCCCCGGAGGCCAGGAAGGTCTGGGCAAGGCTGCCAGAGGCAGGGACACTGCTGGGTCCTGCCCCTGGCCTGTGGGGCCTCTGAGAACAACTGGCACTCTCCCGCCGGAAGACCTCCCCGGCTGCCTCCAAAGGCTGGTTTGCAAGCACTCAATCCCGCTGTTCCCGCCAGCCGCGCACAATGCTCCCAAGCCCGGGAGAAAAGCATTTTGGGGTGGTGCTCACTCCGGGCTTTGGAAGACCTCCCCGGCTGCCTCCAAGGCCGGTTTGCAAGCACTTCTGCCTGCTGTTCCCGCCACCCGCGCACAATGCTCCCAAGCCCGGGAGAAAAGCGTTTCGGGGTGGTGTTCTCTCTGGGCCCAAGAAAGACCTCCCGGGCTGCCCCCAAATGCCGGTTTGCAAGCACTCCCACTCGCTGTTCCCGCCATCCGTGCAAATGCTCCAAGCCCAGGAGAAAAGCCCTTCAGGGTGGTGCTCTCTCCCGGCCCTTGGAAGACCTCCCCGTTTGTCTCCAAAGGCCGGTTTGCAAGCACTCATGCCCTCTGTTCCCGTCAGCCGCGCACAATGCTCCCAAGCCTAGGAGAAAAGCGCTTCGGGGTGGTGCTCTCTCCCGGCCCTTGGAAGACCTCCCCGGCTGCCTCCAAAGGCCGGTTTGCAAGCACTCAATCCCGCTGTTCCCGTCAGCCGCGCACAATGCTCCCAAGCCCGGGAGAAAAGCGCTTCGGGGTGGTGCTCTCTCCTGGCCCTTGGAAGACCTCCCCGGCTGCCTCCAAAGGCTGGTTTTCGAGAACTCCCTCCCGCTGACCCGCCAGCCGCACACAATGCTCCCAAGCCCGGGAGAAAAGCATTTTGGGGTGGTCTCTCTCCGGGCCCTTGGAAGACTCCCCGGCTGCCTCTAAAGGCCGGTTTGCAAGCACTCATGTCCTCTGTTCCCGACAGCCGCGAACAATGCTCCCAATTCCGTGAGAAAAGTGCTTCGGGATGGTGCTCTCTCCGGGCCCTTGGAAGACCTCCCAAGCTGCCTCCAAAGGCCGGTTTGCAAGCACTCCCGCCCGCTGTTCCCGCCAGCCTCGCCCAATGCTCCCAAGACCGGGAGAAAAGCGCTTCGGGGTGGTGTTCTCTCCGTGCCAATGGAGGACCTCCCTGGCTGCCCCCAAAGGCCGGTTTGCAAGCACTCCCACTCGCTGTTCCCGCCAGCCACGCACAATCCTCCAAAACCCCGGAGAAAAGCGCTTCGGGGTGGTGTTCTCTCCGGGCCCATGGAAGACCTCCTGGGGTGCCCCCAAAGGCCGGTTTGCAAGCACTCCCACTCGCTGTTCCCGCCATTCGCGCACAATGCTCCCAAGCCCGGGAGAAAAGCATTTTGGGGTGGTGCTCACACCGGGCCCTGGAAGACCTCCCCGGCTGCCTCCAAAGGACGGTTTTCAAGCACTCCTGCCTGCTGTTCCCGCCACCCGCGCACAATGCTCCCAAGCCCGGGAGAAAAGCGCTTCGGGGTGGTGCTCTCTACAGGCCCTTGGAAGACCTCCCCGGCTGCCTCCAAAGGCCGGTTTGCAAGGACTCCTTCCTGCTGTTCCCGCCAGCCACGCACAATGCTCCCAAGCCCGGGAGAAAAGCATTTTGGGGTGGTGCTCACACCGGGCCCTGGAAGACCTCCCCGGCTGCCTCCAAAGGACGGTTCTCAAGCACTCCTGCCTGCTGTTCCCGCCACCCGCGCAGAATGCTCCCAAGCGCGGGAGAAAAGCGCTTCGGGGTGGTGCTCTCTACAGGCCCTTGGAAGACCTCCCCGGCTGCCTCCAAAGGCCGGTTTGCAAGGACTCCTTCCTGCTGTTCCCGCCAGCCACGCACAATGCTCCCAAGCCCGGGAGAAAAGCATTTTGGGGTGGTGCTCACTCCGGGCCCTTGGAAGACCTCCCCGGCTGCCTCCAATGGCCAGTTTGCAAGCACTCATGTCCGCTGTTCCCACCAGCCGCGCACAATGCTCCCAAGCCCGGGAGAAAAGCTTTTGGGGTGGTGCTCACACCGGGCCCTGGAAGACCTCCCCGGCTGCCTCCAAAGGCCAGTTTTCAAGCACTCCTGCCTGCTGTTCCCGCCACCTGCGCACAATGCTCCTAAGCCCGGGAGAAAAGCGCTTCGGGGTGGTGCTCTCTACAGGCCCTTGGAAGACCTCCCCGGCTGCCTCCAAAGGCCGGTTTGCAAGGACTCCTTCCTGCTGTTCCCACCAGCCACGCACAATGCTCCCAAGCCCGGGAGAAAAGTGCTTCGGGGTGGTGATCTCTCCGGGCCCTTGGAAGTCGTCCCCGGCTGCCTCCAAAGGCCGGTTTGCAAGCACTCATGCCCGTTGTTCCCACCAGCCGCGCACAATGCTCCCAAGCCCGGGAGAAAAGCATTTTGGGGTGGTGCTCACTCCGGGCCCTTGGAAGACCTCCCCGGCTGCCTCCAAAGGCCAGTTTGCAAGCAGTCCTGCCTGCTGTTCCCGCCAGCCGCGCACAATGCTCCCAAGCCCGGGAGAAAAGCGCTTTGGGGTGGTGCTCTCTCCGGGCCCTTGGAAGACGTCCCCGGCTGCCTCCAAAGGCCGGTTTGCAAGCACTCATGCCCGTTGTTCCCACCAGCCGCGCACAATGCTCCCAAGCCCGGGAGAAAAGCATTTTGGGGTGGTGCTCACTCCGGGCCCTTGGAAGACCTCCCCGGCTGCCTCCAAAGGCCAGTTTGCAAGCACTCATGCCCGCTGTTCCCGCCAGCCGCGCACAATGCTCCCAAGACCGTGAGAAAAGCGCTTCGGGGTGGTGTTCTCTCAGGGACCATGGAGGACCTCCCCGGCTGCCCCCAAAGGCCGGTTTGCAAGCATTCCCACTCGCTGTTCCCGCCAGGCACACACAATGTTCCAAAACCCCGGAGAAAAGCGCTTCGGGGTGGTGGTCTCTCCGGGCCCCTGCCCCTGAGCCTGGGGGCCAGGCAGGGGATCCACAGTCCCAGGCCAAGGCAGAACCACATGCACACGTCTGTTCCTGCCCCCTCCACCGGCAGAGAGCTGGGGGGAGCCAGAGTCTGTCAGGCAGCTGCTGGGCTGGCCGCCTGTGTGGGAAGGGGCAGAGCCGACCTAGGGGCAAGTTGGGCCTCTTGCTCTCCCTGCTGCCCTGAGGCTGCTGGGCCAAAGAGGTCTTGGGCATCCAGCCCCTTGCTGGTCCCTTCCCTCTGACGAGGCCCTCTGAGCTCCAGCACCTTGCAGTGTGGAGACAGCCCCTGCCAGCAACCTCCTCTCCAAGGAGGCCTCAACCGAGGCCTAGGCCCAGGGGAAAGGCACCAGCGGAGATGAGCCAGTGGAGGCGCACGGGCATGTCTGGACCCAGTCCCCGCAGCCTGCCCCTTGGTGGGGCAGTACCCCCGGAGGCCAGGAAGGTCTGGGCAAGGCTGCGAGGGGCAGGGGCCCTGCTGGGTCGTGCCCCTGGCCTGTGGGGCGTCTGAGCACAACCGGCACTCTCCCGCTGGAAGACCTCCCCGTCTGCCTCCAAAGGCCGGTTTGCAAGCACTCCCGCCCGCTGTTCCCGCCAGGCACGCACAATGCTCCCAAGCCCGGGAGAAAAGCGCTTCGGGGTGATGCTCTCTCCGGGCCCTTGCCCCTGAGCCTGGGGGCCAGGCAGTTAGAACACACTCCCAGGCCAATGCAGAACGACATGCACACGTCTGTTCCTGCCCCCTACACCGGCAGAGAGCTCGGGGGAGCCAGAGACTGCCAGGCTGCTGCTGGGCTGGCTGCCTGTGTGGGACGGGGCAGAGCCGACCTAGGGGCAAGTTGGGCCTCTTGCTCTCCCTGCTGCCCTGAGGCTGCTGGGTCAAAGAGGTCTTGGGCATCCAGCCCTTTGCTGGTCCCTTCCCTCTGACGAGGCCCTCTGAGCTCCAGCACCTTGCAGTGTGGAGACAGCCCCTGCCAGCAACCTCCTCTCCAAAGAGGCCTCAACCGAGGCCTACGCCCAGGGGAAAAGCACCAGCGGGGATGATCCTGGGGAGGCGCACGGACATGTCTGGACCCAGTCCCCGCAGCCTGCCCCTTGGTGGGGCAGTACCCCCGGAGGCCAGGAAGGTCTGGGCAAGGCTGGCCAGGGGCAGGGGCCCTGCTGGGTCCTGCCCCTGGCCTGTGAGGCCTCTGAGCACAACCGGCCCTCTCCCACTGGAAGACTTCCCCGGCTGCCTCCAAAGGCCCGTTTGCCAACACTCCCGCCCGCTGTTCCCGCCAGGCACGCACAATTCTCCCAAGCCTGGGAGAAAAGCGCTTCGGGGAGGTGCTCTCTCCGGGCCCTTGCCCCTGAGCGTGGGGGCGAAGCAGTGGGTCCACACTCCCAGACCAACGCAGAACCACATGCACACGTCTGTTCCTGACCCCTGCACCGGCAGAGAGCTCGGGGGAGCCAGAGTCTGTCAGGCAGCTGCTGGGCTGGCCGCCTGTGTGGGAAGGGGCAGAGCCGACCTAGGGGCAAGTTGGGCCTCTTCCTCTCCCTGCTGCCCTGAGGCTGCTGGGCCAAAGAGGTCTTGGGCATCCAGCCCCTTGCTGGTCCCTTCCCTCTGACGAGGCCCTCTGAGCTCCAGCACCTTGCAGTGTGGAGACAGCCCCTGCCAGCAACCTCCTCTCCAAGGAGGCCTCAACCGAGGCCTAGGCCCAGGGGAAAGGCACCAGCGGGGATGAGCCTGGGGAGGCGCCCGGCCATGTCTGGACCCAGTCCCCGCAGCCTGCCCCTTGGTGGGGCAGTACCCCCGGAGGCCAGGAGGGTCTGGGCAAGGCTGCCAGGGGCAGGGACACTGCTGGGTCCTGCCCCTGGCCTGTGGGGCGTCTGAGCACAACCGGCACTCTCCCGCTGGAAGACCTCCCCGGCTGCCTCCAAAGGCCGGTTTGCAAGCACTCCCGCCCGCTGTTCCCGCCAGGCACGCACAATGCTCCCAAGCCCGGGAGAAAAGCGCTTCGGGGTGGTGCTCTCTCCGGGCCCTTGCCCCTGAGCCTGGGGGACAGGCAGGGGGAACACACTCCCAGGCCAAGGCAGAACGACATGCACACGTCTGTTCCTGCCCCCTACACCGGCAGAGAGTTCGGGGGAGCCAGAGACTGCCAGGCTGCTGCTGGGCTGGCTGCCTGTGTGGGACGGGGTAGAGCCGACCTAGGGGCAAGTTGGGCCTCTTGCTCTCCCTGCTGCCCTGAGGCTGCTGGGTCAAAGAGGTCTTGGGCATCCAGCCCTTTGCTGGTCCTTTCCCTCTGACGAGGCCCTCTGAGCTCCAGCACCTTGCAGTGTGCAGACAGCCCCTGCCGGCAACCTCCTCTCCAAGGAGGCCTCAACCGAGGCCTAGGCCCAGGGGAAAGGCACCAGCGGGGATGAGCCTGGGGAGGCGCCCGGGCATGTCTGGACCCAGGCCCCGCAGCCTGCCCCTTGGTGGGGTAGTACCCCCGGAGGCCAGGAAGGTCTGGGCAAGGCTGCCAGAGGCAGGGACACTGCTGGGTCCTGCCCCTGGCCTGTGGGGCCTCTGAGAACAACTGGCACTCTCCCGCTGGAAGACCTCCCCGGCTGCCTCCAAAGGCTGGTTTGCAAGCACTCAATCCCGCTGTTCACGCCAGCTGCGCACAATGCTCCCAAGCCCGGGAGAAAAGCATTTTGGGGTGGTGCTCACTCCGGGCTTTGGAAGACCTCCCCGGCTGCCTCCAAGGCCGGTTTGCAAGCACTTCTGCCTGCTGTTCCCGCCACCCGCGCACAATGCTCCCAAGCCCGGGAGAAAAGCGTTTCGGGGTGGTGTTCTCTCTGGGCCCAAGAAAGACCTCCCGGGCTGCCCCCAAATGCCGGTTTGCAAGCACTCCCACTCGCTGTTCCCGCCATCCATGCAAATGCTCCAAGCCCAGGAGAAAAGCCCTTCAGGGTGGTGCTCTCTCCCGGCCCTTGGAAGACCTCCCCGTTTGTCTCCAAAGGCCGGTTTGCAAGCACTCATGCCCGCTGTTCCCGTCAGCCGCGCACAATGCTCCCAAGCCTAGGAGAAAAGCGCTTCGGGGTGGTGCTCTCTCCCGGCCCTTGGAAGACCTCCCCGGCTGCCTCCAAAGGCCGGTTTGCAAGCACTCAATCCCGCTGTTCCCGCCAGCCGCGCACAATGCTCCCAAGCCCGGGAGAAAAGCGCTTCGGGGTGGTGCTCTCTCCTGGCCCTTGGAAGACCTCCCCGGCTGCCTCCAAAGGCTGGTTTTCGAGAACTCCCTCCCGCTGACCCGCCAGCCGCACACAATGCTCCCAAGCCCGGGAGAAAAGCATTTTGGGGTGGTCTCTCTCCGGGCCCTTGGAAGACTCCCCGGCTGCCTCTAAAGGCCGGTTTGCAAGCACTCATGTCCTCTGTTCCCGACAGCCGCGAACAATGCTCCCAATTCCGTGAGAAAAGTGCTTCGGGATGGTGCTCTCTCCGGGCCCTTGGAAGACCTCCCAAGCTGCCTCCAAAGGCCGGTTTGCAAGCACTCCCGCCCGCTGTTCCCGCCAGCCTCGCACAATGCTCCCAAGACCGGGAGAAAAGCGCTTCGGGGTGGTGTTCTCTCCGTGCCAATGGAGGACCTCCCTGGCTGCCCCCAAAGGCCGGTTTGCAAGCACTCCTGCCTGCTGTTCCCGCCACGCGCGCACAATGCTCCCAAGCCCGGAAGAAAAGCATTTTGTGGTAGTGTTCTCTCCGGGCGCTTGGAAGACCTCCCGGGCGGCCTCCAAAGGCCGGTTTGCAAGCACTCATGTCCGCTGTTCCCGACAGCCGCACACAATGCTCCCAAGCCCGGGAGAAAAGCATTTTGGGGTGGTGATCAGTCCGGGCCCTTGGAAGACCTCCCCGGCTGCCTCCAAAGGACAGTTTGCAAGAACTCATGCCCGCTGTTCCCGCCAGGCACGCACAATGCTCCCAAGCCCGGGAGAAAAGCGCTTCGGGGTGGTGCTCTCACCGGTCCCTTGCCCCTGAGCCTGGGGGCAATGCAGGGGGAACACACTCCCAGGCCAAGGCAGAACCAGATGCAAACGTCTGTTCCTGGTCCCTGCACCGGCAGAGAGCTCGGGGGAGCCAGAGTATGCCAGGCAGCTGCTGGGTTGGCGGCCTGTGTGGAAAGGGGCAGAGCCGACCTAGGGGCAAGTTGGGCCTCTTGCTCTCCCTGCTGCCCTGAGGCTGCTGGGCCAAAGAGGTCTTGGGCATCCAGCCCCTTGCTGGTCCCTTCCCTCTGATGAGGCCCTCTGAGCTCCAGCACCTTGCAGTGTGGAGACAGCCCCTGCCAGCAACCTCCTCTCCAAGGCGGCCTCAACCGAGGCCTAGGCCCAGGGGAAAGGCACCAGCGGGGATGAGCCTGGGGAGGCGCCCGGGCATGTCTGGACCCAGTCCCCGCAGCCTGCCCCTTGGTAGGGCAGTACCCCCGGAGGCCAGGAAGGTCTGGGCAAGGCTGCCAGGGGCAGGGACACTGCTGGGTCCTGCCCCTGGCCTGTGGGGCGTCTGAGCACAACCAGCACCCTCCCGCTGGAAGACCTCCGCGTCTGCCTCCAAAGGCCTGTTTGCAAGCACTCCCACCCGCTGTTCCCGCCAGGCACGCACAATGCTCCCAAGCCCGGGAGAAAAGCGCTTCAGGGTGGTGCTCTCCTCGGGCCCTTGCCCCTGAGCCTGGGGGCCAGGCAGGTGGAACACACTCCCAGGCCAAGGGAGAACGACATGCACACGTCTGTTCCTGCCCCCTACACTGGCAGAGAGCTCGGGGGAGCCAGAGTCTGTCAGGCAGGTGCTGGGCTGGCCGCCTGTGTGGGAAGTGGCAGAGCCGACCTAGGGGCATGTTGGGCCTCTGCTCTCCCTGCTGCCCTTAGGCTGCTGGGCCAAAGAGGTCTTGGGCATCCAGCCCCTTGCTGGTCCCTTCCCTCTGACGAGGCCCTCTGAGCTCCAGCACCTTGCAGTGTGGAGACAGCCCCTGCCAGCAACCTCCTCTCCAAGGAGGCCTCAACCGAGGCCTAGGCCCAGGGGAAAGGCACCAGCTGGGAAGAGCCTGGGGAGGCGCCCGGGCATGTCTGGACCCAGTCCCCGCAGCCTGCCCCTTGGTGAGGCAGTACCCCCGGAGGCCAGGAAGGTCTGGGCAAGGCTGGTCAGGGGCAGGGGCCCTGCTGGGCCCTGCCCCTGGCCTGTGGGGCCTCTGAGCACAACCGGCCCTCTCCCACTGGAAGACCTCCCCGGGTGCCTCCAAAGGCCGGTTTGCCAACACTCCCGCCCGCTGTTCCCGCCAGGCACGCACAATTCTCCCAAGCCCGGGAGAAAAGCGCTTCGGGGTGGTGCTCTCTCCGGGCCCTTGCCCATGAGCCTGGGGGCAAGGCAGGGAGAACACACTCCCAGGCCAAGGCAGAACCACATGCCCACGTCTGTTCCTGTCCCCTGCACCGGCAGAGAGCTTGGGGGAGCCAGAGTCTGTCAGGCAGCTGCTGGGTTGGCCGCCTGTGTGGGAAGGGGCAGAGCCGAATAGGGGCAAGTTGGGCCTCTTGTTCTCCCTGCTGCCCTGAGGCTGCTGGGCCAAAGATGTCTTGGGCATCCAGCCCTTTACTGGTCCCTTCTCTCTGACGAGGCTCTCTGAGCTGCAGCACCTTGCAGTGTGGAGACAGCCCCTGCCAGCAACCTCCTCTCCAAGGAGGCCTCAACCGAGGCCTAGGCCCAGGGGAAAGGCACCAGCGGGGATGAGCCAGGGGAGGCGCCCGAGCATGTCTGGACCCAGTCCCCGCAGCCTGCCCCTTGGTGGGGCAGTACCCCCGGAGGCCAGGAAGGTCTGGGTAAGGCTGGCCAGGGGCAGGGGCCCTGCTGGGTCCTGCCCCTGGCCTGTGGGGCCTCTGAGCACAACCGGCCCTCTCCCACTGGAAGACGTCCCCGGCTGCCTCCAAAGGCCGGTTTGCAAGCGCTCCCGCCCACTGTTCCCAGCAGGCCTGCACAATGCTCCTAAGCCCGGGAGAAAAGCGCTTCGGGGTGGTGCTCTCTCCGGGCCCTTGCCCCTGAGCCTGGGGGCAAGGCAGGGTGTCCACACTCCCAGGCCAAGGCAGAACCACATGCACACGTCTGATCTGCCCCCTGCACCGGCAGAGAGCTCGGGGGAGCCAGAGTCTGTCAGGCAGCTGCTGGGCTGGCCGCCTGTGTGGGAAGGGGCAGAGCCGACCTAGGGGCAAGTTGGGCCTCTTGCTCTCCCTGCTGCCCTGAGGCTGCTGGGCCAAAGAGGTCTTGGGCATCCAGCCCCTTGCTTGTCCCTTCCCTCTGACGAGGCCCTCTGAGCTCCAGCACCTTGCAGTGTGGAGACAGCACCTGCCAGCAATCTCCTCTCCAAGGAGGCCTCAACCGAGGCCTAGGCCCAGGGAAAAGGCACCAGCGGGGTTGAGCCAGGGGAGGCGCCCGGGCATGTCTGGACCCTGTCCCCGCAGCCTGCCCCTTGGTGGGGCAGTACCCCCGGAGGCCAGGAAGGTCTGGGCAAGGCTGGCCAGGGGCAGGGGCCCTGCTGGGTCCTGCCCCTGGCCTGTGGGGCCTCTGAGCACAACCGGCCCTTGCCCACTGGAAGACCTCCCCGGCTGCCTCCAAAGGCCGGTTTGCAAGCCCTCCCGCCCACTGTTCCCGCCAGGCGCGCACAATGCTCCCAAGCCCGGGAGAAAAGCGCTTCGGGGTGGTGGTCTCTCCGGGCCCCTGCCCCTGAGCCTGGGGGCCAGGCAGGGGATCCACAGTCCCAGGCCAAGGCAGAACCACATGCACACGTCTGTTCCTGCCCCCTCCACCGGCAGAGAGCTGGGGGGAGCCAGAGTCTGTCAGGCAGCTGCTGGGCTGGCCGCCTGTGTGGGAAGGGGCAGAGCCGACCTAGGGGCAAGTTGGGCCTCTTGCTCTCCCTGCTGCCCTGAGGCTGCTGGGCCAAAGAGGTCTTGGGCATCCAGCCCCTTGCTGGTCCCTTCCCTCTGACGAGGCCCTCTGAGCTCCAGCACCTTGCAGTGTGGAGACAGCCCCTGCCAGCAACCTCCTCTCCAAGGAGGCCTCAACCGAGGCCTAGGCCCAGGGGAAAGGCACCAGCGGGGATGAGCCAGTGGAGGCGCACGGGCATGTCTGGACCCAGTCCCCGCAGCCTGCCTCTTGGTGGGGCAGTACCCCCGGAGGCCAGGAAGGTCTGGGCAAGGCTGGACAGGGGCAGGGGCCCTGCTGGGTCCTGCCCCTGGGCTGTGGGGCCTCTGAGCACAACCGGCCCTCTCCCACTGGAAGACCTCCCCGGCTGCCTCCAAAGGCCAGTTTGCCAACACTCCCGCCCGCTGTTCCCGCCAGGCACGCACAATGCTCCCAAGCCCGGGAGAAAAGCGCTTCGGGGTGTTGCCCTCTCCGGACCCTTGCCCCTGAGCCTGGGGTCCAGGCAGTGGGTCCACACTCCCAGACCAAGGCAGAACCACATGCACTCGTCTGTTCCTGACCCCTGCACCGACAGAGAGCTCGGGGGAGCCAGAGTCTGTCAGGCAGCTGCTGGGTTGGCTGCCTGTGTGGGAAGGGGCAGAGCCGACCTAGGGGCAAGTTGGGCCTCTTCCTCTCCCTGCTGCCCTGAGGCTGCTGGGCCAAAGACGTCTTGGGCATCCAGCCCCTTACTGGTCCCTTCCCTCTGACGAGGCCCTCTGAGCTCCAGCACCTTGCAGTGTGGAGACAGCCCCTGCCAGCAACCTCCTCTCCAAGGAGGCCTCAACCGAGGCCTAGGCCCAGGGGAAAGGCACCAGCGGGGATGAGCCAGTGGAGGCGCAAGGGCATGTCTGGACCCAGTCCCCGCAGCCTGCCCCTTGGTGGGGCAGTACCCCCGGAGGCCAGGAAGGTCTGGGCAAGGCTGCGAGGGGCAGGGGCCCTGCTGGGTCGTGCCACTGGCCTGTGGGGCGTCTGAGCACAACCGGCACTCTCCCGCTGGAAGACCTCCCCGTCTGCCTCCAAAGGCCGGTTTGCAAGCACTCCCGCCCGCTGTTCCCGCCAGGCAGGCACAATGCTCCCAAGCCCGGGAGAAAAGCGCTTCGGGGTGGTGCTCTCCTCGGGCCCTTGCCCCTGAGCCTGGGGGCCAGGCAGTTGGAACACACTCCCAGGCCAAGGCAGAACGACATGCACACGTCTGTTCCTGCCCCGGACACCGGCAGAGAGCTCGGGGGAGCCAGAGACTGCCAGGCTGCTGCTGGGCTGGCTGCCTGTGTGGGACGGGGCAGAGCCGACCTAGGGGCAAGTTGGGCCTCTTGCTCTCCCTGCTGCCCTGAGGCTGCTGGGTCAAAGAGGTCTTGGGCATCCAGCCCTTTGCTGGTCCCTTCCCTCTGACGAGGCCCTCTGAGCTCCAGCACCTTGCAGTGTGGAGACAGCCCCTGCCAGCAACCTCCTCTCCAAAGAGGCCTCAACCGAGGCCTACGCCCAGGGGAAAAGCACCAGCGGGGATGATCCTGGGGAGGCGCACGGACATGTCTGGACCCAGTCCCCGCAGCCTGCCCCTTGGTGGGGCAGTACCCCCGGAGGCCAGGAAGGTCTGGGCAAGGCTGGCCAGGGGCAGGGGCCCTGCTGTGTCCTGCCCCTGGCCTGTGGGGCCTCTGAGCACAACCGGCCCTCTCCCACTGGAAGACCTCCCGGGCTGCCTCCAAAGTCCTCTTTGCAAACACTCCCGCCCGCTGTTCACGCCAGGCTCGCACAATGCTCCCAAGCCCGGGAGAAAAGCGCTTCGGGGTGGTGCTCTCTCCGGGCCCTTGCCCCTGAGCCTGGGGGCCAGGCAGTGGGTCCACACTCCCAGATCAAGGCAGAACCACATGCACACGTCTGTTCCTGACCCCTGCACCGGCAGAGAGCTCGGGGGAGACAGAGTCTGTCAGGCAGGTGCTGGGCTGGCCGCCTGTGTGGGAAGGGGCAGAGCCGACCTAGGGGCAAGTTGGGCCTCTTCCTCTCCCTGCTGCCCTGAGGCTGCTGGGCCAAAGAGGTCTTGGGCATCCAGCCCCTTGCTGGTCCCTTCCCTCTGACGAGGCCCTCTGAGCTCCAGCACCTTGCATTGTGGAGACAGCCCCTGCCAGCAACCTCCTCTCCAATGAGGCCTCAACCGAGGCCTAGGCCCAGGGGAAAGGCACCAGCGGGGATGAGCCTGGGGAGGCACACGGGCATGTCTGGACCCAGTCCCCGCAGCCTGCCCCTTGGTGGGGCAGTACCCCCGGAGGCCAGGAAGGTCTGGGCAAGGCTGCCAGGGGCAGGGACAGCGCTGGGTCCTGCCCCTGGCCTGTGGGACGTCTGAGCACAACCGGCACTCTCCCGCTGGAAGACCTCCCCGTCTGCCTCCAAAGGCCGGTTTGCAAGCACTCCCGCCCGCTGTTCCCGCCAGGCACGCACAATGCTCCCAAGCCCGGTAGAAAAGCGCTTCGGGGTGATGCTCTCTCCGGGCCCTTGCCCCTGAGCCTGGGGGCCAGGCAGGGGATCCACAGTCCCAGGCCAAGGCAGAACCACATGCACACGTCTGTTCCTGCCCCCTCCACCGGCAGAGAGCTGGGGGGAGCCAGAGTCTGTCAGGCAGCTGCTGGGCTGGCCGCCTGTGTGGGAAGGGGCAGAGCCGACCTAGGGGCAAGTTGGGCCTCTTGCTCTCCCTGCTGCCCTGAGGCTGCTGGGCCAAAGAGGTCTTGGGCATCCAGCCCCTTGCTGGTCCCTTCCCTCTGACGAGGCCCTCTGAGCTCCAGCACCTTGCAGTGTGGAGACAGCCCCTGCCAGCAACCTCCTCTCCAAGGAGGCCTCAACCGAGGCCTAGGCCCAGGGGAAAGGCACCAGCGGGGATGAGCCAGTGGAGGCGCACGGGCATGTCTGGACCCAGTCCCCGCAGCCTGCCTCTTGGTGGGGCAGTACCCCCGGAGGCCAGGAAGGTCTGGGCAAGGCTGGACAGGGGCAGGGGCCCTGCTGGGTCCTGCCCCTGGGCTGTGGGGCCTCTGAGCACAACCGGCCCTCTCCCACTGGAAGACCTCCCCGGCTGCCTCCAAAGGCCGGTTTGCCAACACTCCCGCCCGCTGTTCCCGCCAGGCACGCACAATGCTCCCAAGCCCGGGAGAAAAGCGCTTCGGGGTGTTGCCCTCTCCGGACCCTTGCCCCTGAGCCTGGGGTCCAGGCAGTGGGTCCACACTCCCAGACCAAGGCAGAACCACATGCACTCGTCTGTTCCTGACCCCTGCACCGACAGAGAGCTCGGGGGAGCCAGAGTCTGTCAGGCAGCTGCTGGGTTGGCTGCCTGTGTGGGAAGGGGCAGAGCCGACCTAGGGGCAAGTTGGGCCTCTTCCTCTCCCTGCTGCCCTGAGGCTGCTGGGCCAAAGACGTCTTGGGCATCCAGCCCCTTACTGGTCCCTTCCCTCTGACGAGGCCCTCTGAGCTCCAGCACCTTGCAGTGTGGAGACAGCCCCTGCCAGCAACCTCCTCTCCAAGGAGGCCTCAACCGAGGCCTAGGCCCAGGGGAAAGGCACCAGCGGGGATGAGCCAGTGGAGGCGCAAGGGCATGTCTGGACCCAGTCCCCGCAGCCTGCCCCTTGGTGGGGCAGTACCCCCGGAGGCCAGGAAGGTCTGGGCAAGGCTGCGAGGGGCAGGGGCCCTGCTGGGTCGTGCCACTGGCCTGTGGGGCGTCTGAGCACAACCGGCACTCTCCCGCTGGAAGACCTCCCCGTCTGCCTCCAAAGGCCGGTTTGCAAGCACTCCCGCCCGCTGTTCCCGCCAGGCACGCACAATGCTCCCAAGCCCGGGAGAAAAGCGCTTCGGGGTGGTGCTCTCCTCGGGCCCTTGCCCCTGAGCCTGGGGGCCAGGCAGTTGGAACACACTCCCAGGCCAAGGCAGAACGACATGCACACGTCTGTTCCTGCCCCCTAAACCGGCAGAGAGCTCGGGGGAGCCAGAGACTGCCAGGCTGCTGCTGGGCTGGCTGCCTGTGTGGGACGGGGCAGAGCCGACCTAGGGGCAAGTTGGGCCTCTTGCTCTCCCTGCTGCCCTGAGGCTGCTGGGTCAAAGAGGTCTTGGGCATCCAGCCCTTTGCTGGTCCCTTCCCTCTGACGAGGCCCTCTGAGCTCCAGCACCTTGCAGTGTGGAGACAGCCCCTGCCAGCAACCTCCTCTCCAAAGAGGCCTCAACCGAGGCCTACGCCCAGGGGAAAAGCACCAGCGGGGATGATCCTGGGGAGGCGCACGGACATGTCTGGACCCAGTCCCCGCAGCCTGCCCCTTGGTGGGGCAGTACCCCCGGAGGCCAGGAAGGTCTGGGCAAGGCTGGCCAGGGGCAGGGGCCCTGCTGTGTCCTGCCCCTGGCCTGTGGGGCCTCTGAGCACAACCGGCCCTCTCCCACTGGAAGACCTCCCCGGCTGCCTCCAAAGTCCTCTTTGCAAACACTCCCGCCCGCTGTTCACGCCAGGCTTGCACAATGCTCCCAAGCCCGGGAGAAAAGCGCTTCGGGGTGGTGCTCTCTCCGGGCCCTTGCCCCTGAGCCTGGGGGCCAGGCAGTGGGTCCACACTCCCAGATCAAGGCAGAACCACATGCACACGTCTGTTCCTGACCCCTGCACCGGCAGAGAGCTCGGGGGAGCCAGAGTCTGTCAGGCAGGTGCTGGGCTGGCCGCCTGTGTGGGAAGGGGCAGAGCCGACCTAGGGGCAAGTTGGGCCTCTTGCTCTCCCTGCTGCCCTGAGGTTGCTGGGCCAAAGACGTCTTGGGCATCCAGCCCTTTGCTGGTCCCTTCCCTCTGACGAGGCCCTCTGAGCTCCAGCACCTTGCAGTGTGGAGACAGCACCTGCCAGCAATCTCCTCTCCAAGGAGGCCTCAACCGAGGCCTAGGCCCAGGGGAAAGGCACCAGCGGGGATGAGCCTGGGGAGGCGCCCGGGCATGTCTGGACCCAGTCCCCGCAGCCTGCCCCTTGGTGGGGCAGTACCCCTGGAGGCCAGGAAGGTCTGGGCAAGGCTGACCAGGGGCAGGGGACCTGCTGGGTCCTGCCCCTGGCCTGTGGGGCCTCTGAGCACAACCGGCCCTCTCCCACTGGAAGACCTCCCCGGCTGCCTCCAAAGGCCGTTTTGCACGCACTCCCGCCCACTGTTCCCACCAAGCGCGCACAATGCTCCCATCCCGGGAGAAAAGCGCTTCGGGGTGGTGCTCTCTCCGGGCCCTTGCCCCTGAGACTGGGGGCCAGGCAGGGGGTCCACACTCCCAGGCCAAGGCAGAACCACATGCACACGTCTGTTCCTGCCCCCTCCACCGGCAGAGAGCTCGGGGGAGCCAGAGTCTGTCAGGCAGCTGCTGGGCTGGCCGCCTTTGTGGGAAGGGGCAGAGCCGACCTAGGGGCAAGTTGGGCCTCTTGCTCTCCCTGCTGCCCTGAGGCTGCTGGGCCAAAGAGGTCTTGGGCATCCAGCCCTTTGCTTGTCCCTTCCCTCTGACGAGGCCCTCTGAGCTCCAGCACCTTGCAGTGTGGAGACAGCCCCTGCCAGCAACCTCCTCTCCAAGGAGGCCTCAACCGAGGCCTAGGCCCAGGGGAAAGGCACCAGCGGGGATGAGCCTGGGGAGGCGACCAGGCATGTCTGGACCCAGTCCCCGCAGCCTGCCCCTTGGTGGGGCAGTACCCCCGGAGGCCAGGAAGGTCTGGGAAAGGCTGGCCAGGGGCAGGGGACCTGCTGGGTCCTGCCCCTGGCCTGTGGGGCCTCTGAGCACAGCCGGCCCTCTCCCACTGGAAGACCTCCCCGGCTGCCTCCAAAGGCCGGTTTGCAAGCGCTCCCGGCCACTGTTACCAGCAGGCGGGCACAATGCTCCTAAGCCCGGAAGAAAAGCGCTTCAGGGTGGTGCTCTCTCTGGGCCCTTGCCCCTGAGCCTGGGGGCAAGGCAGGGTGTCCACACTCCCAGGCCAAGGCAGAACCACATGCACACGTCTGACCTGCCCCCTGCACCGGCAGAGAGCTCGGGGGAGCCAGAGTCTGTCAGGCAGCTGCTGGGCTGGCCGCCTGTGTGGGAAGTGGCAGAGCCGACCTAGGGGCAAGTTGGGCCTCTTGCTCTCCCTGCTGCCCTGAGGCTGCTGGGCCAAAGAGGTCTTGGGCATCCAGCCCCTTGCTGGTCCCTTCCCTCTGACGAGTCCCTCTGAGCTCCAGCACCTTGCAGTGTGGAGACAGCCCCTGCCAGCAACCTCCTCTCCAAGGAGGCCTCAACCGAGGCCTAGGCCCAGGGGAAAGGCACCAGCGGGGATGAGCCTGGGGAGGCGCCCGGGCATGTCTGGACCCAGTCCCCGCAGCCTGCCCCTTGGTGGGGCAGTACCCCCGGAGGCCAGGAAGGTCTGGGAAAGGCTGGCCAGGGGCAGGGGCCCTGCTGGGTCCTGCCCCTGGCCTGTGGGGCCTCTGAGCACAACCGGCCCTCTCCCACTGGAAGAACTCCCCGGCTGCCTCCAAAGGCCAGTTTGCCAACACTCCCGCCCGCTGTTCCCGCCAGGCACGCACAATGCTCCCAAGCCCGTGAGAAAAGCACTTCGGGGTGGTGCTCTCCTCGGGCCCTTGCCCCTGAGCCTGGGGGCCAGGCAGTTGGTCCACACTCCCAGACCAAGGCAGAACCACATGCACACGTCTGTTCCTGACCCCTGCACCGGCAGAGAGCTCGGGGGAGCCAGAGTCTGTCAGGCAGCTGCTGGGCTGGCCGCCTGTGTGGGAAGGGGCAGAGCCGACCTAGGGGCAAGTTGGGCCTCTTCCTCTCCCTGCTGCCCTGAGGCTGCTGGGCCAAAGAGGTCTTGGGCATCCAGCCCCTTGCTGGTCCCTTCCCTCTGACGAGGCCCTCTGAGCTCCAGCACCTTGCAGTGTGGAGACAGCCCCTGCCAGCAACCTCCTCTCCAAGGAGGCCTCAACCGAGGCCTAGGCCCAGGGGAAAGGCACCAGCGGGGATGAGCCTGGGGAGGCGCCCTGGCATGTCTGGACCCAGTCCCTGCAGCCTGCCCCTTGGTGGGGCAGTACCCCCGGAGGCCAGGAAGGTCTGGGCAAGGCTGCCAGGGGCAGGGACACTGCTGGGTCCTGCCCCTGGCCTGTGGGGCGTCTGAGCACAACCGGCCCTCTCCCACTGGAAGACCTCCCCGGCTGCCTCCAAAGTCCTGTTTGCCAACACTCCCACCCGCTGTTCACGCCAGACTTGCACAATGCTCCCAAGCCCGGGAGAAAAGCGCTTCGGGGTGGTGCTCTCTCCGGGCCCTTGCCCCTGAGCCTGGGGGCAAGGCATGGGGAACACACTCCCAGGCCAAGGCAGAACCACATGCCCACGTCTGTTCCTGTCTCCTGCACCGGCAGAGAGCTTGGGGGAGCCAGAGTCTGTCAGGCAGCTGCTGGGTTGGCCGCCTGTGTGGGAAGGGGCAGAGCCGCCCTAGGGGCAAGTTGGGCCTCTTGCTCTCCCTGCTGCCCTGAGGCTGCTGGGCCAAAGACGTCTTGGGCATCCAGCCCCTTACTGGTCCCTTCCCTCTGACGAGGCCCTCTGAGCTCCAGCACCTTGCAGTGTGGAGACAGCCCCTGCCAGCAACCTCCTCTCCAAGGAGGCCTCAACCGAGGCCTAGGCCCAGGGGAAAGGCACCAGCGGGGATGAGCCTGGGGAGGCGCCCGGCCATGTCTGGACCCAGTCCCCGCAGCCTGCCCCTTGGTGGGGCAGTACCCCCGGAGGCCAGGAGGGTCTGGGCAAGGCTGCCAGGGGCAGGGACACTGCTGGGTCCTGCCCCTGGCCTGTGGGGCGTCTGAGCACAACCGGCACTCTCCCGCTGGAAGACCTCCCCGGCTGCCTCCAAAGGCCGGTTTGCAAGCACTCCCGCCCGCTGTTCCCGCCAGGCACGCACAATGCTCCCAAGCCCGGGAGAAAAGCGCTTCGGGGTGGTGCTCTCTCCGGGCCCTTGCCCCTGAGCCTGGGGGACAGGCAGGGGGAACACACTCCCAGGCCAAGGCAGAACGACATGCACACGTCTGTTCCTGCCCCCTACACCGGCAGAGAGTTCGGGGGAGCCAGAGACTGCCAGGCTGCTGCTGGGCTGGCTGCCTGTGTGGGACGGGGTAGAGCCGACCTAGGGGCAAGTTGGGCCTCTTGCTCTCCCTGCTGCCCTGAGGCTGCTGGGTCAAAGAGGTCTTGGGCATCCAGCCCTTTGCTGGTCCTTTCCCTCTGACGAGGCCCTCTGAGCTCCAGCACCTTGCAGTGTGCAGACAGCCCCTGCCGGCAACCTCCTCTCCAAGGAGGCCTCAACCGAGGCCTAGGCCCAGGGGAAAGGCACCAGCGGGGATGAGCCTGGGGAGGCGCCCGGGCATGTCTGGACCCAGGCCCCGCAGCCTGCCCCTTGGTGGGGTAGTACCCCCGGAGGCCAGGAAGGTCTGGGCAAGGCTGCCAGAGGCAGGGACACTGCTGGGTCCTGCCCCTGGCCTGTGGGGCCTCTGAGAACAACTGGCACTCTCCCGCTGGAAGACCTCCCCGGCTGCCTCCAAAGGCTGGTTTGCAAGCACTCAATCCCGCTGTTCACGCCAGCCGCGCACAATGCTCCCAAGCCCGGGAGAAAAGCATTTTGGGGTGGTGCTCACTCCGGGCTTTGGAAGACCTCCCCGGCTGCCTCCAAGGCCGGTTTGCAAGCACTTCTGCCTGCTGTTCCCGCCACCCGCGCACAATGCTCCCAAGCCCGGGAGAAAAGCGTTTCGGGGTGGTGTTCTCTCTGGGCCCAAGAAAGACCTCCCGGGCTGCCCCCAAATGCCGGTTTGCAAGCACTCCCACTCGCTGTTCCCGCCATCCGTGCAAATGCTCCAAGCCCAGGAGAAAAGCCCTTCAGGGTGGTGCTCTCTCCCGGCCCTTGGAAGACCTCCCCGTTTGTCTCCAAAGGCCGGTTTGCAAGCACTCATGCCCTCTGTTCCCGTCAGCCGCGCACAATGCTCCCAAGCCTAGGAGAAAAGCGCTTCGGGGTGGTGCTCTCTCCCGGCCCTTGGAAGACCTCCCCGGCTGCCTCCAAAGGCCGGTTTGCAAGCACTCAATCCCGCTGTTCCCGCCAGCCGCGCACAATGCTCCCAAGCCCGGGAGAAAAGCGCTTCGGGGTGGTGCTCTCTCCTGGCCCTTGGAAGACCTCCCCGGCTGCCTCCAAAGGCTGGTTTTCGAGAACTCCCTCCCGCTGACCCGCCAGCCGCACACAATGCTCCCAAGCCCGGGAGAAAAGCATTTTGGGGTGGTCTCTCTCCGGGCCCTTGGAAGACTCCCCGGCTGCCTCTAAAGGCCGGTTTGCAAGCACTCATGTCCTCTGTTCCCGACAGCCGCGAACAATGCTCCCAATTCCGTGAGAAAAGTGCTTCGGGATGGTGCTCTCTCCGGGCCCTTGGAAGACCTCCCAAGCTGCCTCCAAAGGCCGGTTTGCAAGCACTCCCGCCCGCTGTTCCCGCCAGCCTCGCCCAATGCTCCCAAGACCGGGAGAAAAGCGCTTCGGGGTGGTGTTCTCTCCGTGCCAATGGAGGACCTCCCTGGCTGCCCCCAAAGGCCGGTTTGCAAGCACTCCCACTCGCTGTTCCCGCCAGCCACGCACAATCCTCCAAAACCCCGGAGAAAAGCGCTTCGGGGTGGTGTTCTCTCCGGGCCCATGGAAGACCTCCTGGGGTGCCCCCAAAGGCCGGTTTGCAAGCACTCCCACTCGCTGTTCCCGCCATTCGCGCACAATGCTCCCAAGCCCGGGAGAAAAGCATTTTGGGGTGGTGCTCACACCGGGCCCTGGAAGACCTCCCCGGCTGCCTCCAAAGGACGGTTTTCAAGCACTCCTGCCTGCTGTTCCCGCCACCCGCGCACAATGCTCCCAAGCCCGGGAGAAAAGCGCTTCGGGGTGGTGCTCTCTACAGGCCCTTGGAAGACCTCCCCGGCTGCCTCCAAAGGCCGGTTTGCAAGGACTCCTTCCTGCTGTTCCCGCCAGCCACGCACAATGCTCCCAAGCCCGGGAGAAAAGCATTTTGGGGTGGTGCTCACACCGGGCCCTGGAAGACCTCCCCGGCTGCCTCCAAAGGACGGTTCTCAAGCACTCCTGCCTGCTGTTCCCGCCACCCGCGCAGAATGCTCCCAAGCGCGGGAGAAAAGCGCTTCGGGGTGGTGCTCTCTACAGGCCCTTGGAAGACCTCCCCGGCTGCCTCCAAAGGCCGGTTTGCAAGGACTCCTTCCTGCTGTTCCCGCCAGCCACGCACAATGCTCCCAAGCCCGGGAGAAAAGCATTTTGGGGTGGTGCTCACTCCGGGCCCTTGGAAGACCTCCCCGGCTGCCTCCAATGGCCAGTTTGCAAGCACTCATGTCCGCTGTTCCCACCAGCCGCGCACAATGCTCCCAAGCCCGGGAGAAAAGCTTTTGGGGTGGTGCTCACACCGGGCCCTGGAAGACCTCCCCGGCTGCCTCCAAAGGCCAGTTTTCAAGCACTCCTGCCTGCTGTTCCCGCCACCTGCGCACAATGCTCCTAAGCCCGGGAGAAAAGCGCTTCGGGGTGGTGCTCTCTACAGGCCCTTGGAAGACCTCCCCGGCTGCCTCCAAAGGCCGGTTTGCAAGGACTCCTTCCTGCTGTTCCCACCAGCCACGCACAATGCTCCCAAGCCCGGGAGAAAAGTGCTTCGGGGTGGTGATCTCTCCGGGCCCTTGGAAGTCGTCCCCGGCTGCCTCCAAAGGCCGGTTTGCAAGCACTCATGCCCGTTGTTCCCACCAGCCGCGCACAATGCTCCCAAGCCCGGGAGAAAAGCATTTTGGGGTGGTGCTCACTCCGGGCCCTTGGAAGACCTCCCCGGCTGCCTCCAAAGGCCAGTTTGCAAGCAGTCCTGCCTGCTGTTCCCGCCAGCCGCGCACAATGCTCCCAAGCCCGGGAGAAAAGCGCTTTGGGGTGGTGCTCTCTCCGGGCCCTTGGAAGACGTCCCCGGCTGCCTCCAAAGGCCGGTTTGCAAGCACTCATGCCCGTTGTTCCCACCAGCCGCGCACAATGCTCCCAAGCCCGGGAGAAAAGCATTTTGGGGTGGTGCTCACTCCGGGCCCTTGGAAGACCTCCCCGGCTGCCTCCAAAGGCCAGTTTGCAAGCACTCATGCCCGCTGTTCCCGCCAGCCGTGCACAATGCTCCCAAGACCGTGAGAAAAGCGCTTCGGGGTGGTGTTCTCTCAGGGACCATGGAGGACCTCCCCGGCTGCCCCCAAAGGCCGGTTTGCAAGCATTCCCACTCGCTGTTCCCGCCAGGCACACACAATGTTCCAAAACCCCGGAGAAAAGCGCTTCGGGGTGGTGGTCTCTCCGGGCCCCTGCCCCTGAGCCTGGGGGCCAGGCAGGGGATCCACAGTCCCAGGCCAAGGCAGAACCACATGCACACGTCTGTTCCTGCCCCCTCCACCGGCAGAGAGCTGGGGGGAGCCAGAGTCTGTCAGGCAGCTGCTGGGCTGGCCGCCTGTGTGGGAAGGGGCAGAGCCGACCTAGGGGCAAGTTGGGCCTCTTGCTCTCCCTGCTGCCCTGAGGCTGCTGGGCCAAAGAGGTCTTGGGCATCCAGCCCCTTGCTGGTCCCTTCCCTCTGACGAGGCCCTCTGAGCTCCAGCACCTTGCAGTGTGGAGACAGCCCCTGCCAGCAACCTCCTCTCCAAGGAGGCCTCAACCGAGGCCTAGGCCCAGGGGAAAGGCACCAGCGGAGATGAGCCAGTGGAGGCGCACGGGCATGTCTGGACCCAGTCCCCGCAGCCTGCCCCTTGGTGGGGCAGTACCCCCGGAGGCCAGGAAGGTCTGGGCAAGGCTGCGAGGGGCAGGGGCCCTGCTGGGTCGTGCCCCTGGCCTGTGGGGCGTCTGAGCACAACCGGCACTCTCCCGCTGGAAGACCTCCCCGTCTGCCTCCAAAGGCCGGTTTGCAAGCACTCCCGCCCGCTGTTCCCGCCAGGCACGCACAATGCTCCCAAGCCCGGGAGAAAAGCGCTTCGGGGTGATGCTCTCTCCGGGCCCTTGCCCCTGAGCCTGGGGGCCAGGCAGTTAGAACACACTCCCAGGCCAAGGCAGAACGACATGCACACGTCTGTTCCTGCCCCCTACACCGGCAGAGAGTTCGGGGGAGCCAGAGACTGCCAGGCTGCTGCTGGGCTGGCTGCCTGTGTGGGACGGGGTAGAGCCGACCTAGGGGCAAGTTGGGCCTCTTGCTCTCCCTGCTGCCCTGAGGCTGCTGGGTCAAAGAGGTCTTGGGCATCCAGCCCTTTGCTGGTCCTTTCCCTCTGACGAGGCCCTCTGAGCTCCAGCACCTTGCAGTGTGCAGACAGCCCCTGCCGGCAACCTCCTCTCCAAGGAGGCCTCAACCGAGGCCTAGGCCCAGGGGAAAGGCACCAGCGGGGATGAGCCTGGGGAGGCGCCCGGGCATGTCTGGACCCAGGCCCCGCAGCCTGCCCCTTGGTGGGGTAGTACCCCCGGAGGCCAGGAAGGTCTGGGCAAGGCTGCCAGAGGCAGGGACACTGCTGGGTCCTGCCCCTGGCCTGTGGGGCCTCTGAGAACAACTGGCACTCTCCCGCTGGAAGACCTCCCCGGCTGCCTCCAAAGGCTGGTTTGCAAGCACTCAATCCCGCTGTTCACGCCAGCTGCGCACAATGCTCCCAAGCCCGGGAGAAAAGCATTTTGGGGTGGTGCTCACTCCGGGCTTTGGAAGACCTCCCCGGCTGCCTCCAAGGCCGGTTTGCAAGCACTTCTGCCTGCTGTTCCCGCCACCCGCGCACAATGCTCCCAAGCCCGGGAGAAAAGCGTTTCGGGGTGGTGTTCTCTCTGGGCCCAAGAAAGACCTCCCGGGCTGCCCCCAAATGCCGGTTTGCAAGCACTCCCACTCGCTGTTCCCGCCATCCATGCAAATGCTCCAAGCCCAGGAGAAAAGCCCTTCAGGGTGGTGCTCTCTCCCGGCCCTTGGAAGACCTCCCCGTTTGTCTCCAAAGGCCGGTTTGCAAGCACTCATGCCCGCTGTTCCCGTCAGCCGCGCACAATGCTCCCAAGCCTAGGAGAAAAGCGCTTCGGGGTGGTGCTCTCTCCCGGCCCTTGGAAGACCTCCCCGGCTGCCTCCAAAGGCCGGTTTGCAAGCACTCAATCCCGCTGTTCCCGCCAGCCGCGCACAATGCTCCCAAGCCCGGGAGAAAAGCGCTTCGGGGTGGTGCTCTCTCCTGGCCCTTGGAAGACCTCCCCGGCTGCCTCCAAAGGCTGGTTTTCGAGAACTCCCTCCCGCTGACCCGCCAGCCGCACACAATGCTCCCAAGCCCGGGAGAAAAGCATTTTGGGGTGGTCTCTCTCCGGGCCCTTGGAAGACTCCCCGGCTGCCTCTAAAGGCCGGTTTGCAAGCACTCATGTCCTCTGTTCCCGACAGCCGCGAACAATGCTCCCAATTCCGTGAGAAAAGTGCTTCGGGATGGTGCTCTCTCCGGGCCCTTGGAAGACCTCCCAAGCTGCCTCCAAAGGCCGGTTTGCAAGCACTCCCGCCCGCTGTTCCCGCCAGCCTCGCACAATGCTCCCAAGACCGGGAGAAAAGCGCTTCGGGGTGGTGTTCTCTCCGTGCCAATGGAGGACCTCCCTGGCTGCCCCCAAAGGCCGGTTTGCAAGCACTCCTGCCTGCTGTTCCCGCCACGCGCGCACAATGCTCCCAAGCCCGGAAGAAAAGCATTTTGTGGTAGTGTTCTCTCCGGGCGCTTGGAAGACCTCCCGGGCGGCCTCCAAAGGCCGGTTTGCAAGCACTCATGTCCGCTGTTCCCGACAGCCGCACACAATGCTCCCAAGCCCGGGAGAAAAGCATTTTGGGGTGGTGATCAGTCCGGGCCCTTGGAAGACCTCCCCGGCTGCCTCCAAAGGACAGTTTGCAAGAACTCATGCCCGCTGTTCCCGCCAGGCACGCACAATGCTCCCAAGCCCGGGAGAAAAGCGCTTCGGGGTGGTGCTCTCACCGGTCCCTTGCCCCTGAGCCTGGGGGCAATGCAGGGGGAACACACTCCCAGGCCAAGGCAGAACCAGATGCAAACGTCTGTTCCTGGTCCCTGCACCGGCAGAGAGCTCGGGGGAGCCAGAGTATGCCAGGCAGCTGCTGGGTTGGCGGCCTGTGTGGAAAGGGGCAGAGCCGACCTAGGGGCAAGTTGGGCCTCTTGCTCTCCCTGCTGCCCTGAGGCTGCTGGGCCAAAGAGGTCTTGGGCATCCAGCCCCTTGCTGGTCCCTTCCCTCTGATGAGGCCCTCTGAGCTCCAGCACCTTGCAGTGTGGAGACAGCCCCTGCCAGCAACCTCCTCTCCAAGGCGGCCTCAACCGAGGCCTAGGCCCAGGGGAAAGGCACCAGCGGGGATGAGCCTGGGGAGGCGCCCGGGCATGTCTGGACCCAGTCCCCGCAGCCTGCCCCTTGGTAGGGCAGTACCCCCGGAGGCCAGGAAGGTCTGGGCAAGGCTGCCAGGGGCAGGGACACTGCTGGGTCCTGCCCCTGGCCTGTGGGGCGTCTGAGCACAACCAGCACCCTCCCGCTGGAAGACCTCCGCGTCTGCCTCCAAAGGCCTGTTTGCAAGCACTCCCACCCGCTGTTCCCGCCAGGCACGCACAATGCTCCCAAGCCCGGGAGAAAAGCGCTTCAGGGTGGTGCTCTCCTCGGGCCCTTGCCCCTGAGCCTGGGGGCCAGGCAGGTGGAACACACTCCCAGGCCAAGGGAGAACGACATGCACACGTCTGTTCCTGCCCCCTACACTGGCAGAGAGCTCGGGGGAGCCAGAGTCTGTCAGGCAGGTGCTGGGCTGGCCGCCTGTGTGGGAAGTGGCAGAGCCGACCTAGGGGCATGTTGGGCCTCTGCTCTCCCTGCTGCCCTTAGGCTGCTGGGCCAAAGAGGTCTTGGGCATCCAGCCCCTTGCTGGTCCCTTCCCTCTGACGAGGCCCTCTGGGCTCCAGCACCTTGCAGTGTGGAGACAGCCCCTGCCAGCAACCTCCTCTCCAAGGAGGCCTCAACCGAGGCCTAGGCCCAGGGGAAAGGCACCAGCTGGGAAGAGCCTGGGGAGGCGCCCGGGCATGTCTGGACCCAGTCCCCGCAGCCTGCCCCTTGGTGAGGCAGTACCCCCGGAGGCCAGGAAGGTCTGGGCAAGGCTGGTCAGGGGCAGGGGCCCTGCTGGGCCCTGCCCCTGGCCTGTGGGGCCTCTGAGCACAACCGGCCCTCTCCCACTGGAAGACCTCCCCGGGTGCCTCCAAAGGCCGGTTTGCCAACACTCCCGCCCGCTGTTCCCGCCAGGCACGCACAATTCTCCCAAGCCCGGGAGAAAAGCGCTTCGGGGTGGTGCTCTCTCCGGGCCCTTGCCCATGAGCCTGGGGGCAAGGCAGGGAGAACACACTCCCAGGCCAAGGCAGAACCACATGCCCACGTCTGTTCCTGTCCCCTGCACCGGCAGAGAGCTTGGGGGAGCCAGAGTCTGTCAGGCAGCTGCTGGGTTGGCCGCCTGTGTGGGAAGGGGCAGAGCCGAATAGGGGCAAGTTGGGCCTCTTGTTCTCCCTGCTGCCCTGAGGCTGCTGGGCCAAAGATGTCTTGGGCATCCAGCCCTTTACTGGTCCCTTCTCTCTGACGAGGCTCTCTGAGCTGCAGCACCTTGCAGTGTGGAGACAGCCCCTGCCAGCAACCTCCTCTCCAAGGAGGCCTCAACCGAGGCCTAGGCCCAGGGGAAAGGCACCAGCGGGGATGAGCCAGGGGAGGCGCCCGAGCATGTCTGGACCCAGTCCCCGCAGCCTGCCCCTTGGTGGGGCAGTACCCCCGGAGGCCAGGAAGGTCTGGGTAAGGCTGGCCAGGGGCAGGGGCCCTGCTGGGTCCTGCCCCTGGCCTGTGGGGCCTCTGAGCACAACCGGCCCTCTCCCACTGGAAGACGTCCCCGGCTGCCTCCAAAGGCCGGTTTGCAAGCGCTCCCGCCCACTGTTCCCAGCAGGCCTGCACAATGCTCCTAAGCCCGGGAGAAAAGCGCTTCGGGGTGGTGCTCTCTCCGGGCCCTTGCCCCTGAGCCTGGGGGCAAGGCAGGGTGTCCACACTCCCAGGCCAAGGCAGAACCACATGCACACGTCTGATCTGCCCCCTGCACCGGCAGAGAGCTCGGGGGAGCCAGAGTCTGTCAGGCAGCTGCTGGGCTGGCCGCCTGTGTGGGAAGGGGCAGAGCCGACCTAGGGGCAAGTTGGGCCTCTTGCTCTCCCTGCTGCCCTGAGGCTGCTGGGCCAAAGAGGTCTTGGGCATCCAGCCCCTTGCTTGTCCCTTCCCTCTGACGAGGCCCTCTGAGCTCCAGCACCTTGCAGTGTGGAGACAGCACCTGCCAGCAATCTCCTCTCCAAGGAGGCCTCAACCGAGGCCTAGACCCAGGGAAAAGGCACCAGCGGGGTTGAGCCAGGGGAGGCGCCCGGGCATGTCTGGACCCTGTCCCCGCAGCCTGCCCCTTGGTGGGGCAGTACCCCCGGAGGCCAGGAAGGTCTGGGCAAGGCTGGCCAGGGGCAGGGGCCCTGCTGGGTCCTGCCCCTGGCCTGTGGGGCCTCTGAGCACAACCGGCCCTTGCCCACTGGAAGACCTCCCCGGCTGCCTCCAAAGGCCGGTTTGCAAGCCCTCCCGCCCACTGTTCCCGCCAGGCGCGCACAATGCTCCCAAGCCCGGGAGAAAAGCGCTTCGGGGTGGTGGTCTCTCCGGGCCCCTGCCCCTGAGCCTGGGGGCCAGGCAGGGGATCCACAGTCCCAGGCCAAGGCAGAACCACATGCACACGTCTGTTCCTGCCCCCTCCACCGGCAGAGAGCTGGGGGGAGCCAGAGTCTGTCAGGCAGCTGCTGGGCTGGCCGCCTGTGTGGGAAGGGGCAGAGCCGACCTAGGGGCAAGTTGGGCCTCTTGCTCTCCCTGCTGCCCTGAGGCTGCTGGGCCAAAGAGGTCTTGGGCATCCAGCCCCTTGCTGGTCCCTTCCCTCTGACGAGGCCCTCTGAGCTCCAGCACCTTGCAGTGTGGAGACAGCCCCTGCCAGCAACCTCCTCTCCAAGGAGGCCTCAACCGAGGCCTAGGCCCAGGGGAAAGGCACCAGCGGGGATGAGCCAGTGGAGGCGCACGGGCATGTCTGGACCCAGTCCCCGCAGCCTGCCTCTTGGTGGGGCAGTACCCCCGGAGGCCAGGAAGGTCTGGGCAAGGCTGGACAGGGGCAGGGGCCCTGCTGGGTCCTGCCCCTGGGCTGTGGGGCCTCTGAGCACAACCGGCCCTCTCCCACTGGAAGACCTCCCCGGCTGCCTCCAAAGGCCAGTTTGCCAACACTCCCGCCCGCTGTTCCCGCCAGGCACGCACAATGCTCCCAAGCCCGGGAGAAAAGCGCTTCGGGGTGTTGCCCTCTCCGGACCCTTGCCCCTGAGCCTGGGGTCCAGGCAGTGGGTCCACACTCCCAGACCAAGGCAGAACCACATGCACTCGTCTGTTCCTGACCCCTGCACCGACAGAGAGCTCGGGGGAGCCAGAGTCTGTCAGGCAGCTGCTGGGTTGGCTGCCTGTGTGGGAAGGGGCAGAGCCGACCTAGGGGCAAGTTGGGCCTCTTCCTCTCCCTGCTGCCCTGAGGCTGCTGGGCCAAAGACGTCTTGGGCATCCAGCCCCTTACTGGTCCCTTCCCTCTGACGAGGCCCTCTGAGCTCCAGCACCTTGCAGTGTGGAGACAGCCCCTGCCAGCAACCTCCTCTCCAAGGAGGCCTCAACCGAGGCCTAGGCCCAGGGGAAAGGCACCAGCGGGGATGAGCCAGTGGAGGCGCAAGGGCATGTCTGGACCCAGTCCCCGCAGCCTGCCCCTTGGTGGGGCAGTACCCCCGGAGGCCAGGAAGGTCTGGGCAAGGCTGCGAGGGGCAGGGGCCCTGCTGGGTCGTGCCACTGGCCTGTGGGGCGTCTGAGCACAACCGGCACTCTCCCGCTGGAAGACCTCCCCGTCTGCCTCCAAAGGCCGGTTTGCAAGCACTCCCGCCCGCTGTTCCCGCCAGGCAGGCACAATGCTCCCAAGCCCGGGAGAAAAGCGCTTCGGGGTGGTGCTCTCCTCGGGCCCTTGCCCCTGAGCCTGGGGGCCAGGCAGTTGGAACACACTCCCAGGCCAAGGCAGAACGACATGCACACGTCTGTTCCTGCCCCGGACACCGGCAGAGAGCTCGGGGGAGCCAGAGACTGCCAGGCTGCTGCTGGGCTGGCTGCCTGTGTGGGACGGGGCAGAGCCGACCTAGGGGCAAGTTGGGCCTCTTGCTCTCCCTGCTGCCCTGAGGCTGCTGGGTCAAAGAGGTCTTGGGCATCCAGCCCTTTGCTGGTCCCTTCCCTCTGACGAGGCCCTCTGAGCTCCAGCACCTTGCAGTGTGGAGACAGCCCCTGCCAGCAACCTCCTCTCCAAAGAGGCCTCAACCGAGGCCTACGCCCAGGGGAAAAGCACCAGCGGGGATGATCCTGGGGAGGCGCACGGACATGTCTGGACCCAGTCCCCGCAGCCTGCCCCTTGGTGGGGCAGTACCCCCGGAGGCCAGGAAGGTCTGGGCAAGGCTGGCCAGGGGCAGGGGCCCTGCTGTGTCCTGCCCCTGGCCTGTGGGGCCTCTGAGCACAACCGGCCCTCTCCCACTGGAAGACCTCCCGGGCTGCCTCCAAAGTCCTCTTTGCAAACACTCCCGCCCGCTGTTCACGCCAGGCTCGCACAATGCTCCCAAGCCCGGGAGAAAAGCGCTTCGGGGTGGTGCTCTCTCCGGGCCCTTGCCCCTGAGCCTGGGGGCCAGGCAGTGGGTCCACACTCCCAGATCAAGGCAGAACCACATGCACACGTCTGTTCCTGACCCCTGCACCGGCAGAGAGCTCGGGGGAGACAGAGTCTGTCAGGCAGGTGCTGGGCTGGCCGCCTGTGTGGGAAGGGGCAGAGCCGACCTAGGGGCAAGTTGGGCCTCTTCCTCTCCCTGCTGCCCTGAGGCTGCTGGGCCAAAGAGGTCTTGGGCATCCAGCCCCTTGCTGGTCCCTTCCCTCTGACGAGGCCCTCTGAGCTCCAGCACCTTGCATTGTGGAGACAGCCCCTGCCAGCAACCTCCTCTCCAATGAGGCCTCAACCGAGGCCTAGGCCCAGGGGAAAGGCACCAGCGGGGATGAGCCTGGGGAGGCACACGGGCATGTCTGGACCCAGTCCCCGCAGCCTGCCCCTTGGTGGGGCAGTACCCCCGGAGGCCAGGAAGGTCTGGGCAAGGCTGCCAGGGGCAGGGACAGCGCTGGGTCCTGCCCCTGGCCATTGGGACGTCTGAGCACAACCGGCACTCTCCCGCTGGAAGACCTCCCCGTCTGCCTCCAAAGGCCGGTTTGCAAGCACTCCCGCCCGCTGTTCCCGCCAGGCACGCACAATGCTCCCAAGCCCGGTAGAAAAGCGCTTCGGGGTGATGCTCTCTCCGGGCCCTTGCCCCTGAGCCTGGGGGCCAGGCAGGGGATCCACAGTCCCAGGCCAAGGCAGAACCACATGCACACGTCTGTTCCTGCCCCCTCCACCGGCAGAGAGCTGGGGGGAGCCAGAGTCTGTCAGGCAGCTGCTGGGCTGGCCGCCTGTGTGGGAAGGGGCAGAGCCGACCTAGGGGCAAGTTGGGCCTCTTGCTCTCCCTGCTGCCCTGAGGCTGCTGGGCCAAAGAGGTCTTGGGCATCCAGCCCCTTGCTGGTCCCTTCCCTCTGACGAGGCCCTCTGAGCTCCAGCACCTTGCAGTGTGGAGACAGCCCCTGCCAGCAACCTCCTCTCCAAGGAGGCCTCAACCGAGGCCTAGGCCCAGGGGAAAGGCACCAGCGGGGATGAGCCAGTGGAGGCGCACGGGCATGTCTGGACCCAGTCCCCGCAGCCTGCCTCTTGGTGGGGCAGTACCCCCGGAGGCCAGGAAGGTCTGGGCAAGGCTGGACAGGGGCAGGGGCCCTGCTGGGTCCTGCCCCTGGGCTGTGGGGCCTCTGAGCACAACCGGCCCTCTCCCACTGGAAGACCTCCCCGGCTGCCTCCAAAGGCCGGTTTGCCAACACTCCCGCCCGCTGTTCCCGCCAGGCACGCACAATGCTCCCAAGCCCGGGAGAAAAGCGCTTCGGGGTGTTGCCCTCTCCGGACCCTTGCCCCTGAGCCTGGGGTCCAGGCAGTGGGTCCACACTCCCAGACCAAGGCAGAACCACATGCACTCGTCTGTTCCTGACCCCTGCACCGACAGAGAGCTCGGGGGAGCCAGAGTCTGTCAGGCAGCTGCTGGGTTGGCTGCCTGTGTGGGAAGGGGCAGAGCCGACCTAGGGGCAAGTTGGGCCTCTTCCTCTCCCTGCTGCCCTGAGGCTGCTGGGCCAAAGACGTCTTGGGCATCCAGCCCCTTACTGGTCCCTTCCCTCTGACGAGGCCCTCTGAGCTCCAGCACCTTGCAGTGTGGAGACAGCCCCTGCCAGCAACCTCCTCTCCAAGGAGGCCTCAACCGAGGCCTAGGCCCAGGGGAAAGGCACCAGCGGGGATGAGCCAGTGGAGGCGCAAGGGCATGTCTGGACCCAGTCCCCGCAGCCTGCCCCTTGGTGGGGCAGTACCCCCGGAGGCCAGGAAGGTCTGGGCAAGGCTGCGAGGGGCAGGGGCCCTGCTGGGTCGTGCCACTGGCCTGTGGGGCGTCTGAGCACAACCGGCACTCTCCCGCTGGAAGACCTCCCCGTCTGCCTCCAAAGGCCGGTTTGCAAGCACTCCCGCCCGCTGTTCCCGCCAGGCAGGCACAATGCTCCCAAGCCCGGGAGAAAAGCGCTTCGGGGTGGTGCTCTCCTCGGGCCCTTGCCCCTGAGCCTGGGGGCCAGGCAGTTGGTCCACACTCCCAGACCAAGGCAGAACCACATGCACACGTCTGTTCCTGACCCCTGCACCGGCAGAGAGCTCGGGGGAGCCAGAGTCTGTCAGGCAGCTGCTGGGCTGGCCGCCTGTGTGGGAAGGGGCAGAGCCGACCTAGGGGCAAGTTGGGCCTCTTGCTCTCCCTGCTGCCCTGAGGCTGCTGGGCCAAAGAGGTCTTGGGCATCCAGCCCCTTGCTGGTCCCTTCCCTCTGACGAGGCCCTCTGAGCTCCAGCACCTTGCAGTGTGGAGACAGCCCCTGCCAGCAACCTCCTCTCCAAGGAGGCCTCAACCGAGGCCTAGGCCCAGGGGAAAGGCACCAGCGGGGATGAGCCTGGGGAGGCGCCCGGGCATGTCTGGACCCAGTCCCTGCAGCCTGCCCCTTGGTGGGGCAGTACCCCCGGAGGCCAGGAAGGTCTGGGCAAGGCTGCCAGGGGCAGGGACACTGCTGGGTCCTGCCCCTGGCCTGTGGGGCGTCTGAGCACAACTGGCCCTCTCCCACTGGAAGACCTCCCCGGCTGCCTCCAAAGTCCTGTTTGCCAACACTCCCACCCGCTGTTCACGCCAGACTTGCACAATGCTCCCAAGCCCGGGAGAAAAGCGCTTCGGGGTGGTGCTCTCTCCGGGCCCTTGCCCCTGAGCCTGGGGGCAAGGCATGGGGAACACACTCCCAGGCCAAGGCAGAACCACATGCCCACGTCTGTTCCTGTCTCCTGCACCGGCAGAGAGCTTGGGGGAGCCAGAGTCTGTCAGGCAGCTGCTGGGTTGGCCGCCTGTGTGGGAAGGGGCAGAGCCGCCCTAGGGGCAAGTTGGGCCTCTTGCTCTCCCTGCTGCCCTGAGGCTGCTGGGCCAAAGACGTCTTGGGCATCCAGCCCCTTACTGGTCCCTTCCCTCTGACGAGGCCCTCTGAGCTCCAGCACCTTGCAGTGTGGAGACAGCCCCTGCCAGCAACCTCCTCTCCAAGGAGGCCTCAACCGAGGCCTAGGCCCAGGGGAAAGGCACCAGCGGGGATGAGCCTGGGGAGGCGCCCGGCCATGTCTGGACCCAGTCCCCGCAGCCTGCCCCTTGGTGGGGCAGTACCCCCGGAGGCCAGGAGGGTCTGGGCAAGGCTGCCAGGGGCAGGGACACTGCTGGGTCCTGCCCCTGGCCTGTGGGGCGTCTGAGCACAACCGGCACTCTCCCGCTGGAAGACCTCCCCGGCTGCCTCCAAAGGCCGGTTTGCAAGCACTCCCGCCCGCTGTTCCCGCCAGGCACGCACAATGCTCCCAAGCCCGGGAGAAAAGCGCTTCGGGGTGGTGCTCTCTCCGGGCCCTTGCCCCTGAGCCTGGGGGACAGGCAGGGGGAACACACTCCCAGGCCAAGGCAGAACGACATGCACACGTCTGTTCCTGCCCCCTACACCGGCAGAGAGTTCGGGGGAGCCAGAGACTGCCAGGCTGCTGCTGGGCTGGCTGCCTGTGTGGGACGGGGTAGAGCCGACCTAGGGGCAAGTTGGGCCTCTTGCTCTCCCTGCTGCCCTGAGGCTGCTGGGTCAAAGAGGTCTTGGGCATCCAGCCCTTTGCTGGTCCTTTCCCTCTGACGAGGCCCTCTGAGCTCCAGCACCTTGCAGTGTGCAGACAGCCCCTGCCGGCAACCTCCTCTCCAAGGAGGCCTCAACCGAGGCCTAGGCCCAGGGGAAAGGCACCAGCGGGGATGAGCCTGGGGAGGCGCCCGGGCATGTCTGGACCCAGGCCCCGCAGCCTGCCCCTTGGTGGGGTAGTACCCCCGGAGGCCAGGAAGGTCTGGGCAAGGCTGCCAGAGGCAGGGACACTGCTGGGTCCTGCCCCTGGCCTGTGGGGCCTCTGAGAACAACTGGCACTCTCCCGCTGGAAGACCTCCCCGGCTGCCTCCAAAGGCTGGTTTGCAAGCACTCAATCCCGCTGTTCACGCCAGCCGCGCACAATGCTCCCAAGCCCGGGAGAAAAGCATTTTGGGGTGGTGCTCACTCCGGGCTTTGGAAGACCTCCCCGGCTGCCTCCAAGGCCGGTTTGCAAGCACTTCTGCCTGCTGTTCCCGCCACCCGCGCACAATGCTCCCAAGCCCGGGAGAAAAGCGTTTCGGGGTGGTGTTCTCTCTGGGCCCAAGAAAGACCTCCCGGGCTGCCCCCAAATGCCGGTTTGCAAGCACTCCCACTCGCTGTTCCCGCCATCCGTGCAAATGCTCCAAGCCCAGGAGAAAAGCCCTTCAGGGTGGTGCTCTCTCCCGGCCCTTGGAAGACCTCCCCGGCTGCCTCCAAAGGCTGGATTTCAAGTACTCCCTCCCGCTGTCCCGCCAGCTGCACACAATGCTCCCAATCACGGGAGAAAAGCGCTTCGGGGTGGTGCTCTCTACGGGCCCTTGGAAGACCTCCCCGTTTGTCTCCAAAGGCCGGTTTGCAAGCACTCATGCCCGCTGTTCCCGTCAGCCGCGCACAATGCTCCCAAGCCTAGGAGAAAAGCGCTTCGGGGTGGTGCTCTCTCCCGGCCCTTGGAAGACCTCCCCGGCTGCCTCCAAAGGCCGGTTTGCAAGCACTCAATCCCGCTGTTCCCGCCAGCCGCGCACAATGCTCCCAAGCCCGGGAGAAAAGCGCTTCGGGGTGGTGCTCTCTCCTGGCCCTTGGAAGACCTCCCCGGCTGCCTCCAAAGGCTGGTTTTCGAGAACTCCCTCCCGCTGACCCGCCAGCCGCACACAATGCTCCCAAGCCCGGGAGAAAAGCATTTTGGGGTGGTCTCTCTCCGGGCCCTTGGAAGACTCCCCGGCTGCCTCTAAAGGCCGGTTTGCAAGCACTCATGTCCTCTGTTCCCGACAGCCGCGAACAATGCTCCCAATTCCGTGAGAAAAGTGCTTCGGGATGGTGCTCTCTCCGGGCCCTTGGAAGACCTCCCAAGCTGCCTCCAAAGGCCGGTTTGCAAGCACTCCCGCCCGCTGTTCCCGCCAGCCTCGCACAATGCTCCCAAGACCGGGAGAAAAGCGCTTCGGGGTGGTGTTCTCTCCGTGCCAATGGAGGACCTCCCTGGCTGCCCCCAAAGGCCGGTTTGCAAGCACTCCCACTCGCTGTTCCCGCCAGCCACGCACAATCCTCCAAAACCCCGGAGAAAAGCGCTTTGGGGTGGTGTTCTCTCCGTGCCCATGGAAGACCTCCCGGGGTGCCCCCAAAGGCCGGTTTGCAAGCACTCCCACTCGCTGTTCCCGCCATCCGCGCACAATGCTCCCAAGCCCGGGAGAAAAGCATTTTGGGGTGGTGCTCACACCGGGCCCTGGAAGACCTCCCCGGCTGCCTCCAAAGGACGGTTTTCAAGCACTCCTGCCTGCTGTTCCCGCCACCCGCGCACAATGCTCCCAAGCCCGGGAGAAAAGCGCTTCGGGGTGGTGCTCTCTACAGGCCCTTGGAAGACCTCCCCGGGTGCCTCCAAAGGCCGGTTTGCAAGGACTCCTTCCTGCTGTTCCCGCCATCCGCGCACAATGCTCCCAAGCCCGGGAGAAAAGCATTTTGGGGTGGTGCTCACACCGGGCCCTGGAAGACCTCCCCGGCTGCCTCCAAAGGACGGTTTTCAAGCACTCCTGCCTGCTGTTCCCGCCACCCGCGCAGAATGCTCCCAAGCGCGGGAGAAAAGCGCTTCGGGGTGGTGCTCTCTACAGGCCCTTGGAAGACCTCCCCGGCTGCCTCCAAAGGCCGGTTTGCAAGGACTCCTTCCTGCTGTTCCCGCCAGCCACGCACAATGCTCCCAAGCCCGGGAGAAAAGCATTTTGGGGTGGTGCTCACTCCGGGCCCTTGGAAGACCTCCCCGGCTGCCTCCAATGGCCGGTTTGCAAGCACTCATGTCCGCTGTTCCCACCAGCCGCGCACAATGCTCCCAAGCCCGGGAGAAAAGCTTTTTGGGGTGGTGCTCACACCGGGCCCTGGAAGACCTCCCCGGCTGCCTCCAAAGGCCAGTTTTCAAGCACTCCTGCCTGCTGTTCCCGCCACCTGCGCACAATGCTCCTAAGCCCGGGAGAAAAGCGATTCGGGGTGGTGCTCTCTACAGGCCCTTGGAAGACCTCCCCGGCTGCCTCCAAAGGCCGGTTTGCAAGGACTCCTTCCTGCTGTTCCCGCCAGCCACGCACAAAGCTCCCAAGCCCGGGAGAGAAGCATTTTGGGGTGGTGCTCTCTACAGGCCCTTGGAAGACCTCCCCGGCTGCCTCCAGTGGCCAGTTTGCAAGCACTCATGCCCGCTGTTCCCACCAGCCGCGCACAATGCTCCCAAGCCCGGGAGAAAAGCTTTTTGGGGTGGTGCTCACACCGGGCCCTGGAAGACCTCCCCGGCTGCCTGCAAAGGCCGGTTTTCAAGCACTCCTGCCTGCTGTTCCCGCCACCCGCGCACAATACTCCCAAGCCCGGGAGAAAAGCGCTTCGGGGTGGTGCTCTCTACAGGCCCTTGGAAGACCTCCCCGGCTGCCTCCAAAGGCCGGTTTGCAAGCACTCAATCCCGCTGTTCCCGCCAGCCGCGCACAATGCTCCCAAGCCCGGGAGAAAAGCGCTTCGGGGTGGTGCTCTCTCCTGGCCCTTGGAAGACCTCCCCGGCTGCCTCCAAAGGCTGGTTTTCGAGAACTCCCTCCCGCTGACCCGCCAGCCGCACACAATGCTCCCAAGCCCGGGAGAAAAGCATTTTGGGGTGGTCTCTCTCCGGGCCCTTGGAAGACTCCCCGGCTGCCTCTAAAGGCCGGTTTGCAAGCACTCATGTCCTCTGTTCCCGACAGCCGCGAACAATGCTCCCAATTCCGTGAGAAAAGTGCTTCGGGATGGTGCTCTCTCCGGGCCGTTGGAAGACCTCCCCGGCTGCCTCCAAAGGCCGGTTTGCAAGCACTCCCGCCCACTGTTCCCGCCAGGCACGCACAATGCTCCCAAGCCCGGGAGAAAAGCGCTTCGGGGTGGTGCTCTCTCCGGGCCCTTGCCCCTGAGCCTGGGGGACAGGCAGGGGGAACACACTCCCAGGCCAAGCAGAACGACATGCACACGTCTGTTCCTGCCCCCTACACCGGCAGAGAGTTCGGGGGAGCCAGAGACTGCCAGGCTGCTGCTGGGCTGGCTGCCTGTGTGGGACGGGGTAGAGCCGACCTAGGGGCAAGTTGGGCCTCTTGCTCTCCCTGCTGCCCTGAGGCTGCTGGGTCAAAGAGGTCTTGGGCATCCAGCCCTTTGCTGGTCCTTTCCCTCTGACGAGGCCCTCTGAGCTCCAGCACCTTGCAGTGTGCAGACAGCCCCTGCCGGCAACCTCCTCTCCAAGGAGGCCTCAACCGAGGCCTAGGCCCAGGGGAAAGGCACCAGCGGGGATGAGCCTGGGGAGGCGCCTGGGCATGTCTGGACCCAGGCCCCGCAGCCTGCCCCTTGGTGGGGTAGTACCCCCGGAGGCCAGGAAGGTCTGGGCAAGGCTGCCAGAGGCAGGGACACTGCTGGGTCCTGCCCCTGGCCTGTGGGGCCTCTGAGAACAACTGGCACTCTCCCGCCGGAAGACCTCCCCGGCTGCCTCCAAAGGCTGGTTTGCAAGCACTCAATCCCGCTGTTCACGCCAGCTGCGCACAATGCTCCCAAGCCCGGGAGAAAAGCATTTTGGGGTGGTGCTCACTCCGGGCTTTGGAAGACCTCCCCGGCTGCCTCCAAGGCCGGTTTGCAAGCACTTCTGCCTGCTGTTCCCGCCACCCGCGCACAATGCTCCCAAGCCCGGGAGAAAAGCGTTTCGGGGTGGTGTTCTCTCTGGGCCCAAGAAAGACCTCCCGGGCTGCCCCCAAATGCCGGTTTGCAAGCACTCCCACTCGCTGTTCCCGCCATCCGTGCAAATGCTCCAAGCCCAGGAGAAAAGCCCTTCAGGGTGGTGCTCTCTCCCGGCCCTTGGAAGACCTCCCCGTTTGTCTCCAAAGGCCGGTTTGCAAGCACTCATGCCCTCTGTTCCCGTCAGCCGCGCACAATGCTCCCAAGCCTAGGAGAAAAGCGCTTCGGGGTGGTGCTCTCTCCCGGCCCTTGGAAGACCTCCCCGGCTGCCTCCAAAGGCCGGTTTGCAAGCACTCAATCCCGCTGTTCCCGCCAGCCGCGCACAATGCTCCCAAGCCCGGGAGAAAAGCGCTTCGGGGTGGTGCTCTCTCCTGGCCCTTGGAAGACCTCCCCGGCTGCCTCCAAAGGCTGGTTTTCGAGAACTCCCTCCCGCTGACCCGCCAGCCGCACACAATGCTCCCAAGCCCGGGAGAAAAGCATTTTGGGGTGGTCTCTCTCCGGGCCCTTGGAAGACTCCCCGGCTGCCTCTAAAGGCCGGTTTGCAAGCACTCATGTCCTCTGTTCCCGACAGCCGCGAACAATGCTCCCAATTCCGTGAGAAAAGTGCTTCGGGATGGTGCTCTCTCCGGGCCCTTGGAAGACCTCCCAAGCTGCCTCCAAAGGCCGGTTTGCAAGCACTCCCGCCCGCTGTTCCCGCCAGCCTCGCACAATGCTCCCAAGACCGGGAGAAAAGCGCTTCGGGGTGGTGTTCTCTCCGTGCCAATGGAGGACCTCCTGGGGTGCCCCCAAAGGCCGGTTTGCAAGCACTCCCACTCGCTGTTCCCGCCAGCCACGCACAATCCTCCAAAACCCCGGAGAAAAGCGCTTCGGGGTGGTGTTCTCTCCGTGCCCATGGAAGACCTCCTGGGGTGCCCCCAAAGGCCGGTTTGCAAGCACTCCCACTCGCTGTTCCCGCCAACCGCGCACAATGCTCCCAAGCCCGGGAGAAAAGCATTTTGGGGTGGTGCTCACACCGGGCCCTGGAAGACCTCCCCGGCTGCCTCCAAAGGACGGTTTTCAAGCACTCCTGCCTGCTGTTCCCGCCACCCGCGCACAATGCTCCCAAGCCCGGGAGAAAAGCGCTTCGGGGTGGTGCTCTCTACAGGCCCTTGGAAGACCTCCCCGGCTGCCTCCAAAGGCCGGTTTGCAAGGACTCCTTCCTGCTGTTCCCGCCAGCCACGCACAATGCTCCCAAGCCCGGGAGAAAAGCATTTTGGGTGGTGCTCACTCCGGGCCCTTGGAAGACCTCCCCGGCTGCCTCCAATGGCCAGTTTGCAAGCACTCATGTCCGCTGTTCCCACCAGCTGCGCACAATGCTCCCAAGCCCGGGAGAAAAGCTTTTTGGGGTGGTGCTCACACCGGGCCCTGGAAGACCTCCCCGGCTGCCTCCAAAGGCCAGTTTTCAAGCACTCCTGCCTGCTGTTCCCGCCACCTGCGCACAATGCTCCTAAGCCCGGGAGAAAAGCGCTTCGGGGTGGTGCTCTCTACAGGCCCTTGGAAGACCTCCCCGGCTGCCTCCAAAGGCCGGTTTGCAAGGACTCCTTCCTGCTGTTCCCGCCAGCCACGCACAATGCTCCCAAGCCCGGGAGAAAAGCGCTTCGGGGTGGTGCTCTCTACAGGCCCTTGGAAGACCTCCCCGGGTGCCTCCAAAGGCCGGTTTGCAAGGACTCCTTCCTGCTGTTCCCGCCATCCGCGCACAATGCTCCCAAGCCCGGGAGAAAAGCATTTTGGGGTGGTGTTCACACCGGGCCCTGGAAGACCTCCCCGGCTGCCTCCAAAGGACGGTTTTCAAGCACTCCTGCCTGCTGTTCCCGCCACCCGCGCAGAATGCTCCCAAGCGCGGGAGAAAAGCGCTTCGGGGTGGTGCTCTCTACAGGCCCTTGGAAGACCTCCCCGGCTGCCTCCAAAGGCCGGTTTGCAAGGACTCCTTCCTGCTGTTCCCGCCAGCCACGCACAATGCTCCCAAGCCCGGGAGAAAAGCATTTTGGGGTGGTGCTCACTCCGGGCCCTTGGAAGACCTCCCCGGCTGCCTCCAATGGCCGGTTTGCAAGCACTCATGTCCGCTGTTCCCACCAGCCGCGCACAATGCTCCCAAGCCCGGGAGAAAAGCTTTTTGGGGTGGTGCTCACACCGGGCCCTGGAAGACCTCCCCGGCTGCCTCCAAAGGCCAGTTTTCAAGCACTCCTGCCTGCTGTTCCCGCCACCTGCGCACAATGCTCCTAAGCCCGGGAGAAAAGCGATTCGGGGTGGTGCTCTCTACAGGCCCTTGGAAGACCTCCCCGGCTGCCTCCAAAGGCCGGTTTGCAAGGACTCCTTCCTGCTGTTCCCGCCAGCCACGCACAAAGCTCCCAAGCCCGGGAGAGAAGCATTTTGGGGTGGTGCTCTCTACAGGCCCTTGGAAGACCTCCCCGGCTGCCTCCAGTGGCCAGTTTGCAAGCACTCATGCCCGCTGTTCCCACCAGCCGCGCACAATGCTCCCAAGCCCGGGAGAAAAGCTTTTTGGGGTGGTGCTCACACCGGGCCCTGGAAGACCTCCCCGGCTGCCTGCAAAGGCCGGTTTTCAAGCACTCCTGCCTGCTGTTCCCGCCACCCGCGCACAATACTCCCAAGCCCGGGAGAAAAGCGCTTCGGGGTGGTGCTCTCTACAGGCCCTTGGAAGACCTCCCCGGCTGCCTCCAAAGGCCGGTTTGCAAGGACTCCTTCCTGCTGTTCCCGCCAGCCACGCACAATGCTCCCAAGCCCGGGAGAAAAGTGCTTCGGGGTGGTGATCTCTCCGGGCCCTTGGAAGTCGTCCCCGGCTGCCTCCAAAGGCCGGTTTGCAAGCACTCATGCCCGTTGTTCCCACCAGCCACGCACAATGCTCCCAAGCCCGGGAGAAAAGCATTTTGGGGTGGTGCTCACTCCGGGCCCTTGGAAGACCTCCCCGGCTGCCTCCAAAGGCCAGTTTGCAAGCAGTCCTGCCTGCTGTTCCCGCCAGCCGCGCACAATGCTCCCAAGCCCGGGAGAAAAGCGCTTCGGGGTGGTGCTCTCTCCGGGCCCTTGGAAGACGTCCCCGGCTGCCTCCAAAGGCCGGTTTGCAAGCACTCATGCCCGTTGTTCCCACCAGCCGCGCACAATGCTCCCAAGCCCGGGAGAAAAGCATTTTGGGGTGGTGCTCACTCCGGGCCCTTGGAAGACCTCCCCGGCTGCCTCCAAAGGCCAGTTTGCAAGCAGTCCTGCCTGCTGTTCCCGCCAGCCGCGCACAATGTTCCCAAGCCCGGGAGAAAAGCGCTTCGGGGTGGTGCTCTCTCCGGGCACTTTCAAGACCTCCCCGGCTGCCCCCAAAGGCCGGTTTGTAAGTACTCATTCCCGCTGCTTCCGCCAGCCACGCACAATGCTCCCAAGCCCGGGAGAAAAGCATTTTGGGGTGGTGCTCTCTCCGGGCCCTTGGAAGACCTCCCGGGCTGCCTCCAAAGGCCGGTTTGCAAGCATTCATGTCCGTTGTTCCCGACAGCCGCGCACAATGCTCCCAAGCCTGAGAGAAAAGCATTTTGGGGTGGTGATCAGTCCGGCCCTTGGAAGACCTCCCCGGCTGCCTCCAAAGGACAGTTTGCAAGCACTCATGCCCGCTGTTCCCGCCAGCCACGCACAATGCTCCCAAGACCGTGAGAAAAGCGCTTCGGGGTGGTGTTCTCTCAGGGACCATGGAGGACCTCCCCGGCTGCCCCCAAAGGCCGGTTTGCAAGCATTCCCACTCGCTGTTCCCGCCAGGCACACACAATGTTCCAAAACCCCGGAGAAAAGCGCTTCGGGGTGGTGCTCTCTCCGCGCCCTTGGAAGACTTCTCTGGCTGCCGCCAAATGCCGGTTTGCAAGAATTCCCTCCCGCTGTCCCACCAGCCGCACACAATGCTCCAAAACCCGAGAGAAAAGCGCTTCGAGGTGGTGCTCTCTCCGGGCCCTTGGAAGACCTCCCCGGCTGCCTCCAAAGGCCGGTTTGCAAGCACTCCTGCCTGCTGTTCCCGCCACGCGCGCACAATGCTCCCAAGCCCGGAAGAAAAGCATTTTGGGGTAGTGTTCTCTCCGGGCGCTTGGTAGACCTCCCGGGCGGCCTCCAAAGGCCGGTTTGCAAGCACTCATGTCCGCTGTTCCCGACAGCCGCACACAATGCTCCCAAGCCCGGGAGAAAAGCATTTTGGGGTGGTGATCAGTCCGGGCCCTTGGAAGACCTCCCCGGCTGCCTCCAAAGGACAGTTTGCAAGAACTCATGCCCGCTGTTCCCGCCAGGCACGCACAATGCTCCCAAGCCCGGGAGAAAAGCGCTTCGGGGTGGTGCTCTCACCGGTCCCTTGCCCCTGAGCCTGGGGGCAATGCAGGGGGAACACACTCCCAGGCCAAGGCAGAACCACATGCAAACGTCTGTTCCTGGTCCCTGCACCGGCAGAGAGCTCGGGGGAGCCAGAGTATGCCAGGCAGCTGCTGGGTTGGCGGCCTGTGTGGAAAGGGGCAGAGCCGACCTAGGGGCAGGTTGGGCCTCTTGCTCTCCCTGCTGCCCTGAGGCTGCTGGGCCAAAGAGGTCTTGGGCATCCAGCCCCTTGCTGGTCCCTTCCCTCTGACGAGGCCCTCTGAGCTCCAGCACCTTGCAGTGTGGAGACAGCCCCTGCCAGCAACCTCCTCTCCAAGGAGGCCTCAACCGAGGCCTAGGCCCAGGGGAAAGGCACCAGCGGGGATGAGCCTGGGGAGGCGCCCGGGCATGTCTGGACCCAGTCCCCGCAGCCTGCCCCTTGGTGGGGCAGTACCCCCGGAGGCCAGGAAGGTCTGGGCAAGGCTGCCAGGGGCAGGGACACTGCTGGGTCCTGCCCCTGGCCTGTGGGGCGTCTGAGCACAACCAGCACCCTCCCGCTGGAAGACCTCCCCGTCTGCCTCCAAAGGCCTGTTTGCAAGCACTCCCACCCGCTGTTCCCGCCAGGCACGCACAATGCTCCCAAGCCCGGGAGAAAAGCGCTTCGGGGTGGTGCTCTCCTCGGGCCCTTGCCCCTGAGCCTGGGGGCCAGGCAGGTGGAACACACTCCCAGGCCAAGGGAGAACGACATGCACACGTCTGTTCCTGCCCCCTACACCGGCAGAGAGCTCGGGGGAGCCAGAGTCTGTCAGGCAGCTGCTGGGCTGGCCGCCTGTGTGGGAAGTGGCAGAGCCGACCTAGGGGCATGTTGGGCCTCTGCTCTCCCTGCTGCCCTGAGGCTGCTGGGCCAAAGAGGTCTTGGGCATCCAGCCCCTTGCTGGTCCCTTCCCTCTGACGAGGCCCTCTGAGCTCCAGCACCTTGCAGTGTGGAGACAGCCCCTGCCAGCAATCTCCTCTCCAAGGAGGCCTCAATCGAGGCCTAGCCCCAGGGGAAAGGCACCAGCTGGGAAGAGCCTGGGGAGGTGCCCGGGCATGTCTGGACCCAGTCCCCGCAGCCTGCCCCTTGGTGAGGCAGTACCCCCGGAGGCCAGGAAGGTCTGGGCAAGGCTGGTCAGGGGCAGGGGCCCTGCTGGGCCCTGCCCCTGGCCTGTGGGGCCTCTGAGCACAACCGGCCCTCTCCCACTGGAAGACCTCCCCGGGTGCCTCCAAAGGCCGGTTTGCCAACACTCCCGCCCGCTGTTCCCGCCAGGAACGCACAATTCTCCCAAGCCCGGGAGAAAAGCGCTTCGGGGTGGTGCTCTCTCCGGGCCCTTGCCCATGAGCCTGGGGGCAAGGCAGGGAGAACACACTCCCAGGCCAAGGCAGAACCACATGCCCACGTCTGTTCCTGTCCCCTGCACCGGCAGAGAGCTTGGGGGAGCCAGAGTCTGTCAGGCAGCTGCTGGGTTGGCCGCCTGTGTGGGAAGGGGCAGAGCCGAATAGGGGCAAGTTGGGCCTCTTGCTCTCCCTGCTGCCCTGAGGCTGCTGGGCCAAAGATGTCTTGGGCATCCAGCCCTTTACTGGTCCCTTCTCTCTGACGAGGCTCTCTGAGCTGCAGCACCTTGCAGTGTGGAGACAGCCCCTGCCAGCAACCTCCTCTCCAAGGAGGCCTCAACCGAGGCCTAGGCCCAGGGGAAAGGCACCAGCGGGGATGAGCCAGGGGAGGCGCCCGAGCATGTCTGGACCCAGTCCCCGCAGCCTGCCCCTTGGTGGGGCAGTACCCCCTGAGGCCAGGAAGGTATGAGCAAGGCTGGCCAGGGGCAGGGGCCCTGCTGGGTCCTGCCCCTGGCCTGTGGGGCCTCTGAGCACAACCGGCCCTCTCCCACTGGAAGACCTCCCCGGCTGCCTCCAAAGGCCGGTTTGCAAGCGCTCCCGCCCACTGTTCCCAGCAGGCGTGCACAATGCTCCTAAGCCCGGGAGAAAAGCGCTTCGGGGTGGTGGTCTCTCCGGGCCCTTGCCCCTGAGCCTGGGGGCAAGGCAGGGTGTCCACACTCCCAGGCCAAGGCAGAAGCACATGCACACGTCTGATCTGCCCCCTGCACCGGCAGAGAGCTCGGGGGAGCCAGAGTCTGTCAGGCAGCTGCTGGGCTGGCCGCCTGTGTGGGAAGGGGCAGAGCCGACCTAGGGGCAAGTTGGGCCTCTTGCTCTCCCTGCTGCCCTGAGGCTGCTGGGCAAAAGAGGTCTTGGGCATCCAGCCCCTTGCTGGTCCCTTCCCTCTGATGAGGCCCTCTGAGCTCCAGCACCTTGCAGTGTGGAGACAGCCCCTGCCAGTAACCTCCTCTCCAAGGAGGCCTCAACCGAGGCCTAGGCCCAGGGGAAAGGCACCAGCGGGGATGAGCCTGGGGAGGCGCCCGGGCATGACTGGACCCAGGCCCACAGCCTGCCCCTTGGTGGGGCAGTACCCCCGGAGGCCAGGAAGGTCTGGGCAAGGCTGGCCAGGGGCAGGGGTCCTGCTGGGTCCTGTCCCTGGCCTGTAGGGCCTCTGAGCACAACCGGCCCTCTCCCACTGGAAGACCTCCCCGGCTGCCTCCAAAGGCCAGTTTGCCAACACTCCTGCCCGCTGTTGCCGCCAGGCACGCACAATGCTCCCAAGCCCAGGAGAAAAGCGCGTCGGGGTGGTGGTCTCTCCGGGCCCCTGCCCGTGAGCCTGGGGGCCAGGCAGGGGATCCACAGTCCCAGGCCAAGGCAGAACCACATGCACACGTCTGTTCCTGCCCCCTCCACCGGCAGAGAGCTGGGGGGAGCCAGAGTCTGTCAGGCAGCTGCTGGGCTGGCCGCCTGTGTGGGAAGGGGCAGAGCCGAACTAGGGGCAAGTTGGGCCTCTTGCTCTCCCTGCTGCCCTGAGGCTGCTGGGCCAAAGAGGTCTTGGGCATCCAGCCCCTTGCTGGTCCCTTCCCTCTGACGAGGCCCTCTGAGCTCCAGCACCTTGCAGTGTGGCGACAGCCCCTGCCAGCAACCTCCTCTCCAAGGAGGCCTCAACCGAGGCCTAGGCCCAGGGGAAAGGCACCAGCGGGGATGAGCCAGTGGAGGCGCACGGGCATGTCTGGACCCAGTCCCCGCAGCCTGCCCCTTGGTGGGGCAGTACCCTCGGAGGCCAGGAAGGTCTGGGCAAGGCTGGCCAGGGGCAGGGGCCCTGCTGGGTCCTGCCCCTGGGCTGTGGGGCCTCTGAGCACAACCGGCCCTCTCCCACTGGAAGACCTCCCCGGCTGCCTCAAAGGCCGGTTTGCCAACACTCCCGCCCGCTGTTCCCGCCAGGCACGCACAATGCTCCCAAGCCCGGGAGAAAAGCGCTTCGGGGTGTTGCTCTCTCCGGGCCCTTGCCCCTGAGCCTGGGGTCCAGGCAGTGTGTCCACACTCCCAGACCAAGGCAGAACCACATGCACACGTCTGTTCCTGACCCCTGCACCGGCAGAGCGCTCGGGGGAGCCACAGTCTGTCAGGCAGCTGCTGGGTTGGCTGCCTGTGTGGGAAGGGGCAGAGCCGACCTAGGGGCAAGTTGGGCCTCTTCCTCTCCCTGCTGCCCTGAGGCTGCTGGGCCAAAGAGGTCTTGGGCATCCAGCCCCTTGCTGGTCCCTTCCCTCTGACGAGGCCCTCTGAGCTCCAGCACCTTGCAGTGTGGAGACAGCCCCTGCCAGCAACCTCCTCTCCAAGGAGGCCTCAACCGAGGCCTAGGCCCAGGGGAAAGGCACCAGCGGGGATGAGCCTGGGGAGGCGCCCGGCCATGTCTGGACCCAGTCCCCGCAGCCTGCCCCTTGGTGGGGCAGTACCCCCGGAGGCCAGGAGGGTCTGGGCAAGGCTGCCAGGGGCAGGGACACTGCTGGGTCCTGCCCCTGGCCTGTGGGGCGTCTGAGCACAACCGGCACTCTCCCGCTGGAAGACCTCCCCGGCTGCCTCCAAAGGCCGGTTTGCAAGCACTCCCGCCCACTGTTCCCGCCAGGCACGCACAATGCTCCCAAGCCCGGGAGAAAAGCGCTTCGGGGTGGTGCTCTCTCCGGGCCCTTGCCCCTGAGCCTGGGGGACAGGCAGGGGGAACACACTCCCAGGCCAAGCAGAACGACATGCACACGTCTGTTCCTGCCCCCTACACCGGCAGAGAGTTCGGGGGAGCCAGAGACTGCCAGGCTGCTGCTGGGCTGGCTGCCTGTGTGGGACGGGGTAGAGCCGACCTAGGGGCAAGTTGGGCCTCTTGCTCTCCCTGCTGCCCTGAGGCTGCTGGGTCAAAGAGGTCTTGGGCATCCAGCCCTTTGCTGGTCCTTTCCCTCTGACGAGGCCCTCTGAGCTCCAGCACCTTGCAGTGTGCAGACAGCCCCTGCCGGCAACCTCCTCTCCAAGGAGGCCTCAACCGAGGCCTAGGCCCAGGGGAAAGGCACCAGCGGGGATGAGCCTGGGGAGGCGCCCGGGCATGTCTGGACCCAGGCCCCGCAGCCTGCCCCTTGGTGGGGTAGTACCCCCGGAGGCCAGGAAGGTCTGGGCAAGGCTGCCAGAGGCAGGGACACTGCTGGGTCCTGCCCCTGGCCTGTGGGGCCTCTGAGAACAACTGGCACTCTCCCGCCGGAAGACCTCCCCGGCTGCCTCCAAAGGCTGGTTTGCAAGCACTCAATCCCGCTGTTCACGCCAGCTGCGCACAATGCTCCCAAGCCCGGGAGAAAAGCATTTTGGGGTGGTGCTCACTCCGGGCTTTGGAAGACCTCCCCGGCTGCCTCCAAGGCCGGTTTGCAAGCACTTCTGCCTGCTGTTCCCGCCACCCGCGCACAATGCTCCCAAGCCCGGGAGAAAAGCGTTTCGGGGTGGTGTTCTCTCTGGGCCCAAGAAAGACCTCCCGGGCTGCCCCCAAATGCCGGTTTGCAAGCACTCCCACTCGCTGTTCCCGCCATCCGTGCAAATGCTCCAAGCCCAGGAGAAAAGCCCTTCAGGGTGGTGCTCTCTCCCGGCCCTTGGAAGACCTCCCCGTTTGTCTCCAAAGGCCGGTTTGCAAGCACTCATGCCCTCTGTTCCCGTCAGCCGCGCACAATGCTCCCAAGCCTAGGAGAAAAGCGCTTCGGGGTGGTGCTCTCTCCCGGCCCTTGGAAGACCTCCCCGGCTGCCTCCAAAGGCCGGTTTGCAAGCACTCAATCCCGCTGTTCCCGCCAGCCGCGCACAATGCTCCCAAGCCCGGGAGAAAAGCGCTTCGGGGTGGTGCTCTCTCCTGGCCCTTGGAAGACCTCCCCGGCTGCCTCCAAAGGCTGGTTTTCGAGAACTCCCTCCCGCTGACCCGCCAGCCGCACACAATGCTCCCAAGCCCGGGAGAAAAGCATTTTGGGGTGGTCTCTCTCCGGGCCCTTGGAAGACTCCCCGGCTGCCTCTAAAGGCCGGTTTGCAAGCACTCATGTCCTCTGTTCCCGACAGCCGCGAACAATGCTCCCAATTCCGTGAGAAAAGTGCTTCGGGATGGTGCTCTCTCCGGGCCCTTGGAAGACCTCCCAAGCTGCCTCCAAAGGCCGGTTTGCAAGCACTCCCGCCCGCTGTTCCCGCCAGCCTCGCCCAATGCTCCCAAGACCGGGAGAAAAGCGCTTCGGGGTGGTGTTCTCTCCGTGCCAATGGAGGACCTCCTGGGGTGCCCCCAAAGGCCGGTTTGCAAGCACTCCCACTCGCTGTTCCCGCCAGCCACGCACAATCCTCCAAAACCCCGGAGAAAAGCGCTTCGGGGTGGTGTTCTCTCCGTGCCCATGGAAGACCTCCTGGGGTGCCCCCAAAGGCCGGTTTGCAAGCACTCCCACTCGCTGTTCCCGCCAACCGCGCACAATGCTCCCAAGCCCGGGAGAAAAGCATTTTGGGGTGGTGCTCACACCGGGCCCTGGAAGACCTCCCCGGCTGCCTCCAAAGGACGGTTTTCAAGCACTCCTGCCTGCTGTTCCCGCCACCCGCGCACAATGCTCCCAAGCCCGGGAGAAAAGCGCTTCGGGGTGGTGCTCTCTACAGGCCCTTGGAAGACCTCCCCGGCTGCCTCCAAAGGCCGGTTTGCAAGGACTCCTTCCTGCTGTTCCCGCCAGCCACGCACAATGCTCCCAAGCCCGGGAGAAAAGCATTTTGGGTGGTGCTCACTCCGGGCCCTTGGAAGACCTCCCCGGCTGCCTCCAATGGCCAGTTTGCAAGCACTCATGTCCGCTGTTCCCACCAGCTGCGCACAATGCTCCCAAGCCCGGGAGAAAAGCTTTTTGGGGTGGTGCTCACACCGGGCCCTGGAAGACCTCCCCGGCTGCCTCCAAAGGCCAGTTTTCAAGCACTCCTGCCTGCTGTTCCCGCCACCTGCGCACAATGCTCCTAAGCCCGGGAGAAAAGCGCTTCGGGGTGGTGCTCTCTACAGGCCCTTGGAAGACCTCCCCGGCTGCCTCCAAAGGCCGGTTTGCAAGGACTCCTTCCTGCTGTTCCCACCAGCCACGCACAATGCTCCCAAGCCCGGGAGAAAAGTGCTTCGGGGTGGTGATCTCTCCGGGCCCTTGGAAGTCGTCCCCGGCTGCCTCCAAAGGCCGGTTTGCAAGCACTCATGCCCGTTGTTCCCACCAGCCGCGCACAATGCTCCCAAGCCCGGGAGAAAAGCATTTTGGGGTGGTGCTCACTCTGGGCCCTTGGAAGACCTCCCCGGCTGCCTCCAAAGGCCAGTTTGCAAGCAGTCCTGCCTGCTGTTCCCGCCAGCCGCGCACAATGCTCCCAAGCCCGGGAGAAAAGCGCTTTGGGGTGGTGCTCTCTCCGGGCCCTTGGAAGACGTCCCCGGCTGCCTCCAAAGGCCGGTTTGCAAGCACTCATGCCCGTTGTTCCCACCAGCGGCGCACAATGCTCCCAAGCCCGGGAGAAAAGCATTTTGGGGTGGTGCTCACTCCGGGCCCTTGGAAGACCTCCCCGGCTGCCTCCAAAGGCCAGTTTGCAAGCACTCATGCCCGCTGTTCCCGCCAGCCGCGCACAATGCTCCCAAGACCGTGAGAAAAGCGCTTCGGGGTGGTGTTCTCTCAGGGACCATGGAGGACCTCCCCGGCTGCCCCCAAAGGCCGGTTTGCAAGCATTCCCACTCGCTGTTCCCGCCAGGCACACACAATGTTCCAAAACCCCGGAGAAAAGCGCTTCAGGGTGGTGGTCTCTCCGGGCCCCTGCCCCTGAGCCTGGGGGCCAGGCAGGGGATCCACAGTCCCAGGCCAAGGCAGAACCACATGCACACGTCTGTTCCTGCCCCCTCCACCGGCAGAGAGCTGGGGGGAGCCAGAGTCTGTCAGGCAGCTGCTGGGCTGGCCGCCTGTGTGGGAAGGGGCAGAGCCGACCTAGGGGCAAGTTGGGCCTCTTGCTCTCCCTGCTGCCCTGAGGCTGCTGGGCCAAAGAGGTCTTGGGCATCCAGCCCCTTGCTGGTCCCTTCCCTCTGACGAGGCCCTCTGAGCTCCAGCACCTTGCAGTGTGGAGACAGCCCCTGCCAGCAACCTCCTCTCCAAGGAGGCCTCAACCGAGGCCTAGGCCCAGGGGAAAGGCACCAGCGGAGATGAGCCAGTGGAGGCGCACGGGCATGTCTGGACCCAGTCCCCGCAGCCTGCCCCTTGGTGGGGCAGTACCCCCGGAGGCCAGGAAGGTCTGGGCAAGGCTGCGAGGGGCAGGGGCCCTGCTGGGTCGTGCCCCTGGCCTGTGGGGCGTCTGAGCACAACCGGCACTCTCCCGCTGGAAGACCTCCCCGTCTGCCTCCAAAGGCCGGTTTGCAAGCACTCCCGCCCGCTGTTCCCGCCAGGCACGCACAATGCTCCCAAGCCCGGGAGAAAAGCGCTTCGGGGTGGTGCTCTCTCCGGGCCCTTGCCCCTGAGCCTGGGGGCCAGGCAGTTGGAACACACTCCCAGGCCAATGCAGAACGACATGCACACGTCTGATCCTGCCCCCTACACCGGCAGAGAGCTCGGGGGAGCCAGAGACTGCCAGGCTGCTGCTGGGCTGGCTGCCTGTGTGGGACGGGGCAGAGCCGACCTAGGGGCAAGTTGGGCCTCTTGCTCTCCCTTCTGCCCTGAGGCTGCTGGGTCAAAGAGGTCTTGGGCATCCAGCCCTTTGCTGGTCCCTTCCCTCTGACGAGGCCCTCTGAGCTCCAGCACCTTGCAGTGTGGAGACAGCCCCTGCCAGCAACCTCCTCTCCAAAGAGGCCTCAACCGAGGCCTACGCCCAGGGGAAAAGCACCAGCGGGGATGATCCTGGGGAGGCGCACGGACATGTCTGGACCCAGTCCCCGCAGCCTGCCCCTTGGTGGGGCAGTACCCCCGGAGGCCAGGAAGGTCTGGGCAAGGCTGGCCAGGGGCAGGGGCCCTGCTGGGTCCTGCCCCTGGCCTGTGAGGCCTCTGAGCACAACCGGCCCTCTCCCACTGGAAGACCTCCCCAGCTGCCTCCAAAGTCCTGTTTGCAAACACTCCCGCCCGCTGTTCACGCCAGGCTCGCACAATGCACCCAAGCCCGGGAGAAAAGCGCTTCGGGGTGGTGCTCTCTCCGGGCCCTTGCCCCTGAGCCTGGGGGCCAGGCAGTGGGTCCACACTCCCAGACCAAGGCAGAACCACATGCACACGTCTGTTCCTGACCCCTGCACCGGCAGAGAGCTCTGGGGAGCCAGAGTCTGTCAGGCAGGTGCTGGGCTGGCCGCCTGTGTGGGAAGGGGCAGAGCCGACCTAGGGGCAAGTTGGGCCTCTTCCTCTCCCTGCTGCCCTGAGGCTGCTGGGCCAAAGACGTCTTGGGCATCCAGCCCCTTACTGGTCCCTTCCCTCTGACGAGGCCCTCTGAGCTCCAGCACCTTGCAGTGTGGAGACAGCCCCTGCCAGCAACCTCCTCTCCAAGGAGGCCTCAACCGAGGCCTAGGCCCAGGGGAAAGGCACCAGCGGGGATGAGCCTGGGGAGGCGCCCGGCCATGTCTGGACCCAGTCCCCGCAGCCTGCCCCTTGGTGGGGCAGTACCCCCGGAGGCCAGGAGGGTCTGGGCAAGGCTGCCAGGGGCAGGGACACTGCTGGGTCCTGCCCCTGGCCTGTGGGGCGTCTGAGCACAACCGGCACTCTCCCGCTGGAAGACCTCCCCGGCTGCCTCCAAAGGCCGGTTTGCAAGCACTCCCGCCCGCTGTTCCCGCCAGGCACGCACAATGCTCCCAAGCCCGGGAGAAAAGCGCTTCGGGGTGGTGCTCTCTCCGGGCCCTTGCCCCTGAGCCTGGGGGACAGGCAGGGGGAACACACTCCCAGGCCAAGGCAGAACGACATGCACACGTCTGTTCCTGCCCCCTACACCGGCAGAGAGTTCGGGGGAGCCAGAGACTGCCAGGCTGCTGCTGGGCTGGCTGCCTGTGTGGGACGGGGTAGAGCCGACCTAGGGGCAAGTTGGGCCTCTTGCTCTCCCTGCTGCCCTGAGGCTGCTGGGTCAAAGAGGTCTTGGGCATCCAGCCCTTTGCTGGTCCTTTCCCTCTGACGAGGCCCTCTGAGCTCCAGCACCTTGCAGTGTGCAGACAGCCCCTGCCGGCAACCTCCTCTCCAAGGAGGCCTCAACCGAGGCCTAGGCCCAGGGGAAAGGCACCAGCGGGGATGAGCCTGGGGAGGCGCCCGGGCATGTCTTGACCCAGGCCCCGCAGCCTGCCCCTTGGTGGGGTAGTACCCCCGGAGGCCAGGAAGGTCTGGGCAAGGCTGCCAGAGGCAGGGACACTGCTGGGTCCTGCCCCTGGCCTGTGGGGCCTCTGAGAACAACTGGCACTCTCCCGCCGGAAGACCTCCCCGGCTGCCTCCAAAGGCTGGTTTGCAAGCACTCAATCCCGCTGTTCACGCCAGCTGCGCACAATGCTCCCAAGCCCGGGAGAAAAGCATTTTCGGGTGGTGCTCACTCCGGGCTTTGGAAGACCTCCCCGGCTGCCTCCAAGGCCGGTTTGCAAGCACTTCTGCCTGCTGTTCCCGCCACCCGCGCACAATGCTCCCAAGCCCGGGAGAAAAGCGTTTCGGGGTGGTGTTCTCTCTGGGCCCAAGAAAGACCTCCCGGGCTGCCCCCAAATGCCGGTTTGCAAGCACTCCCACTCGCTGTTCCCGCCATCCGTGCAAATGCTCCAAGCCCAGGAGAAAAGCCCTTCAGGGTGGTGCTCTCTCCCGGCCCTTGGAAGACCTCCCCGTTTGTCTCCAAAGGCCGGTTTGCAAGCACTCATGCCCGCTGTTCCCGTCAGCCGCGCACAATGCTCCCAAGCCTAGGAGAAAAGCGCTTCGGGGTGGTGCTCTCTCCCGGCCCTTGGAAGACCTCCCCGGCTGCCTCCAAAGGCCGGTTTGCAAGCACTCAATCCCGCTGTTCCCGCCAGCCGCGCACAATGCTCCCAAGCCCGGGAGAAAAGCGCTTCGGGGTGGTGCTCTCTCCTGGCCCTTGGAAGACCTCCCCGGCTGCCTCCAAAGGCTGGTTTTCGAGAACTCCCTCCCGCTGACCCGCCAGCCGCACACAATGCTCCCAAGCCCGGGAGAAAAGCATTTTGGGGTGGTCTCTCTCCGGGCCCTTGGAAGACTCCCCGGCTGCCTCTAAAGGCCGGTTTGCAAGCACTCATGTCCTCTGTTCCCGACAGCCGCGAACAATGCTCCCAATTCCGTGAGAAAAGTGCTTCGGGATGGTGCTCTCTCCGGGCCCTTGGAAGACCTCCCAAGCTGCCTCCAAAGGCCGGTTTGCAAGCACTCCCGCCCGCTGTTCCCGCCAGCCTCGCACAATGCTCCCAAGACCGGGAGAAAAGCGCTTCGGGGTGGTGTTCTCTCCGTGCCAATGGAGGACCTCCCTGGCTGCCCCCAAAGGCCGGTTTGCAAGCACTCCTGCCTGCTGTTCCCGCCACGCGCGCACAATGCTCCCAAGCCCGGAAGAAAAGCATTTTGTGGTAGTGTTCTCTCCGGGCGCTTGGAAGACCTCCCGGGCGGCCTCCAAAGGCCGGTTTGCAAGCACTCATGTCCGCTGTTCCCGACAGCCGCACACAATGCTCCCAAGCCCGGGAGAAAAGCATTTTGGGGTGGTGATCAGTCCGGGCCCTTGGAAGACCTCCCCGGCTGCCTCCAAAGGACAGTTTGCAAGAACTCATGCCCGCTGTTCCCGCCAGGCACGCACAATGCTCCCAAGCCCGGGAGAAAAGCGCTTCGGGGTGGTGCTCTCACCGGTCCCTTGCCCCTGAGCCTGGGGGCAATGCAGGGGGAACACACTCCCAGGCCAAGGCAGAACCACATGCAAACGTCTGTTCCTGGTCCCTGCACCGGCAGAGAGCTCGGGGGAGCCAGAGTATGCCAGGCAGCTGCTGGGTTGGCGGCCTGTGTGGAAAGGGGCAGAGCCGACCTAGGGGCAATTTGGGCCTCTTGCTCTCCCTGCTGCCCTGAGGCTGCTGGGCCAAAGAGGTCTTGGGCATCCAGCCCCTTGCTGGTCCCTTCCCTCTGATGAGGCCCTCTGAGCTCCAGCACCTTGCAGTGTGGAGACAGCCCCTGCCAGCAACCTCCTCTCCAAGGCGGCCTCAACCGAGGCCTAGGCCCAGGGGAAAGGCACCAGCGGGGATGAGCCTGGGGAGGCGCCCGGGCATGTCTGGACCCAGTCCCCGCAGCCTGCCCCTTGGTAGGGCAGTACCCCCGGAGGCCAGGAAGGTCTGGGCAAGGCTGCCAGGGGCAGGGACACTGCTGGGTCCTGCCCCTGGCCTGTGGGGCGTCTGAGCACAACCAGCACCCTCCCGCTGGAAGACCTCCCCGTCTGCCTCAAAAGGCCTGTTTGCAAGCACTCCCACCCGCTGTTCCCGCCAGGCACGCACAATGCTCCCAAGCCCGGGAGAAAAGCGCTACAGGGTGGTGCTCTCCTCGGGCCCTTGCCCCTGAGCCTGGGGGCCAGGCAGGTGGAACACACTCCCAGGCCAAGGGAGAACGACATGCACACGTCTGTTCCTGCCCCCTACACCGGCAGAGAGCTCGGGGGAGCCAGAGTCTGTCAGGCAGGTGCTGGGCTGGCCGCCTGTGTGGGAAGTGGCAGAGCCGACCTAGGGGCATGTTGGGCCTCTGCTCTCCCTGCTGCCCTGAGGCTGCTGGGCCAAAGAGGTCTTGGGCATCCAGCCCCTTGCTGGTCCCTTCCCTCTGACGAGGCCCTCTGAGCTCCAGCACCTTGCAGTGTGGAGACAGCCCCTGCCAGCAACCTCCTCTCCAAGGAGGCCTCAACCGAGGCCTAGCCCCAGGGGAAAGGCACCAGCTGGGAAGAGCCTGGGGAGGCGCCCGGGCATGTCTGGACCCAGTCCCCGCAGCCTGCCCCTTGGTGAGGCAGTACCCCCGGAGGCCAGGAAGGTCTGGGCAAGGCTGGTCAGGGGCAGGGGCCCTGCTGGGCCCTGCCCCTGGCCTGTGGGGCCTCTGAGCACAACCGGCCCTCTCCCACTGGAAGACCTCCCCGGGTGCCTCCAAAGGCCGGTTTGCCAACACTCCCGCCCGCTGTTCCCGCCAGGCACGCACAATTCTCCCAAGCCCGGGAGAAAAGCGCTTCGGGGTGGTGCTCTCTCCGGGCCCTTGCCCATGAGCCTGGGGGCAAGGCAGGGAGAACACACTCCCAGGCCAAGGCAAAACCACATGCCCACGTCTGTTCCTGTCCCCTGCACCGGCAGAGAGCTTGGGGGAGCCAGAGTCTGTCAGGCAGCTGCTGGGTTGGCCGCCTGTGTGGGAAGGGGCAGAGCCGAATAGGGGCAAGTTGGGCCTCTTGTTCTCCCTGCTGCCCTGAGGCTGCTGGGCCAAAGATGTCTTGGGCATCCAGCCCTTTACTGGTCCCTTCTCTCTGACGAGGCTCTCTGAGCTGCAGCACCTTGCAGTGTGGAGACAGCCCCTGCCAGCAACCTCCTCTCCAAGGAGGCCTCAACCGAGGCCTAGGCCCAGGGGAAAGGCACCAGCGGGGATGAGCCAGGGGAGGCGCCCGAGCATGTCTGGACCCAGTCCCCGCAGCCTGCCCCTTGGTGGGGCAGTACCCCCGGAGGCCAGGAAGGTCTGGGTAAGGCTGGCCAGGTGCAGGGGCCCTGCTGGGTCCTGCCCCTGGCCTGTGGGGCCTCTGAGCACAACCGGCCCTCTCCCACTGGAAGACGTCCCCGGCTGCCTCCAAAGGCCGGTTTGCAAGCGCTCCCGCCCACTGTTCCCAGCAGGCCTGCACAATGCTCCTAAGCCCGGGAGAAAAGCGCTTCGGGGTGGTGCTCTCTCCGGGCCCTTGCCCCTGAGCCTGGGGGCAAGGCAGGGTGTCCACACTCCCAGGCCAAGGCAGAACCACATGCACACGTCTGATCTGCCCCCTGCACCGGCAGAGAGCTCGGGGGAGCCAGAGTCTGTCAGGCAGCTGCTGGGCTGGCCGCCTGTGTGGGAAGGGGCAGAGCCGACCTAGGGGCAAGTTGGGCCTCTTGCTCTCCCTGCTGCCCTGAGGCTGCTGGGCCAAAGAGGTCTTGGGCATCCAGCCCCTTGCTGGTCCCTTCCCTCTGATGAGGCCCTCTGAGCTCCAGCACCTTGCAGTGTGGAGACAGCCCCTGCCAGCAACCTCCTCTCCAAGGAGGCCTCAACCGAGGCCTAGGCCCAGGGGAAAGGCACCAGCGGGGATGAGCCTGGGGAGGCGCCCGGGCATGACTGGACCCAGGCCCGCAGCCTGCCCCTTGGTGGGGCAGTACCCCCGGAGGCCAGGAAGGTCTGGGCAAGGCTGGCCAGGGGCAGGGGCCCTGCTGGGTCCTGTCTCTGGCCTGTAGGGCCTCTGAGCACAACCGGCCCTCTCCCACTGGAAGACGTCCCCGGCTGCCTCCAAAGGCCGGTTTGCAAGCACTCCCGCCCACTGTTCCAACCAAGGGCGCACAACGCTCCCAAGCCCGGGAGAAAATCGCCTCGGGGTGGTGCTCTCTCCGGGCCCTTTCCCCTGAGCCTGTGGGCCAGGCAGGGTGTCCACACTCCCAGGCCAAGGCAGAACGACATGCACACGTCTGTTCCTGCCCCATGCACCGGCAGAGAGCTCGGGGGAGCCAAAGTCTGTCAGGCAGCTGCTGGGCTGGCCGCCTGTGTGGGAATGGGCAGAGCCGACCTAGGGGCAAGTTGGGCCTCTTGCTCTCCCTGATGCCCTGAGGCTGCTGGGTCAAAGAGATCTTGGGCATCCAGCCCCTTGCTTGTCCCTTCCCTCTGACGAGGCCCTCTGAGCTCCAGCACCTTGCAGTGTGGAGACAGCCCCTGCCAGCAACCTCCTCTCCAAGGAGGCCTCAACCGAGGCCTAGGCCCAGGGGAAAGGCACCAGCGGGGATGAGCCTGGGGAGGCGCCCGGGCATGTCTGGACCCAGTCCACGCAGCCTGCCCCTTGGTGGGGCAGTACCCCCGGAAGCCAGGAAGGTCTGGGCAAGGCTGGCCACGGGCAGGGGCCCTGCTGGGTCCTGCCCCTGGACTGTGGGTCCTCTGAGCACAACCGGCCCTCTCCCACTGGAAGACTTCCCCGGCTGCCTCCAAAGGCCGGTTTGCCAACACTCCCGCCCGCTGCTTCCGCCAGCCACGCACAATGCTCCCAAGCCCGGGAGAAAAGCATTTTGGGGTGGTGCTCACTCCGGGCCCTTGGAAGACCTCCCCCGCTGCCTCCAAAGGCCGGTTTGCAAGGACTCCTTCCTGCTGTTCCCGCCAGCCACGCACAATGCTCCCAAGCCCGGGAGAAAAGTGCTTCGGGGTGGTGATCTCTCCGGGCCCTTGGAAGTCGTCCCCGGCTGCCTCCAAAGGCCGGTTTGCAAGCACTCATGCCCGTTGTTCCCACCAGCCGCGCACAATGCTCCCAAGCCCGGGAGAAAAGCATTTTGGGGTGGTGCTCACTCCGGGCCCTTGGAAGACCTCCCCGGCTGCCTCCAAAGGCCAGTTTGCAAGCAGTCCTGCCTGCTGTTCCCGCCAGCCGCGCACAATGTTCCCAAGCCCGGGAGAAAAGCGCTTCGGGGTGGTGCTCTCTCCGGGCACTTTCAAGACCTCCCCGGCTGCCTCCAAAGGCCGGTTTGTAAGTACTCATTCCCGCTGCTTCCGCCAGCCACGCACAATGCTCCCAAGCCCGGGAGAAAAGCATTTTGGGGTGGTGCTCTCTCCGGGCCCTTGGAAGACCTCCCGGGCTGCCTCCAAAGGCCAGTTTGCAAGCATTCATGTCCGTTGTTCCCGACAGCCGCGCACAATGCTCCCAAGCCCGAGAGAAAAGCATTTTGGGGTGGTGATCAGTCCGGCCCTTGGAAGACCTCCCCGGCTGCCTCCAAAGGACAGTTTGCAAGCACTCATGCCCGCTGTTCCCGCCAGCCGCGCACAATGCTCCCAAGACCGTGAGAAAAGCGCTTCGGGGTGGTGTTCTCTCAGGGACCATGGAGGACCTCCCCGGCTGCCCCCAAAGGCCGGTTTGCAAGCATTCCCACTCGCTGTTCCCGCCAGGCACACACAATGTTCCAAAACCCCGGAGAAAAGCGCTTCGGGGTGGTGGTCTCTCCGGGCCCCTGCCCCTGAGCCTGGGGGCCAGGCAGGGGATCCACAGTCCCAGGCCAAGGCAGAACCACATGCACACGTCTGTTCCTGCCCCCTCCACCGGCAGAGAGCTGGGGGGAGCCAGAGTCTGTCAGGCAGCTGCTGGGCTGGCCGCCTGTGTGGGAAGGGGCAGAGCCGACCTAGGGGCAAGTTGGGCCTCTTGCTCTCCCTGCTGCCCTGAGGCTGCTGGGCCAAAGAGGTCTTGGGCATCCAGCCCCTTGCTGGTCCCTTCCCTCTGACGAGGCCCTCTGAGCTCCAGCACCTTGCAGTGTGGAGACAGCCCCTGCCAGCAACCTCCTCTCCAAGGAGGCCTCAACCGAGGCCTAGGCCCAGGGGAAAGGCACCAGCGGAGATGAGCCAGTGGAGGCGCATGGGCATGTCTGGACCCAGTTCCCGCAGCCTGCCCCTTGGTGGGGCAGTACCCCCGGAGGCCAGGAAGGTCTGGGCAAGGCTGCGAGGGGCAGGGGCCCTGCTGGGTCGTGCCCCTGGCCTGTGGGGCGTCTGAGCACAACCGGCACTCTCCCGCTGCAAGACCTCCCCGTCTGCCTCCAAAGGCCGGTTTGCAAGCACTCCCGCCCGCTGTTCCCGCCAGGCACGCACAATGCTCCCAAGCCCGGGAGAAAAGCGCTTCGGGGTGGTGCTCTCTCCGGGCCCTTGCCCCTGAGCCTGGGGGCCAGGCAGTTGGAACACACTCCCAGGCCAATGCAGAAAGACATGCACACGTCTGTTCCTGCCCCCTACACCGGCAGAGACCTCGGGGGAGCCAGAGACTGCCAGGCTGCTGCTGGGCTGGCTGCCTGTGTGGGACGGGGCAGAGCCGACCTAGGGGCAAGTTGGGCCTCTTGCTCTCCCTGCTGCCCTGAGGCTGCTGGGTAAAAGAGGTCTTGGGCATCCAGCCCTTTGCTGGTCCCTTCCCTCTGACGAGGCCCTCTGAGCTCCAGCACCTTGCAGTGTGGAGACAGCCCCTGCCAGCAACCTCCTCTCCAAAGAGGCCTCAACCGAGGCCTACGCCCAGGGGAAAAGCACCAGCGGGGATGATCCTGGGGAGGCGCACGGACATGTCTGGACCCAGTCCCCGCAGCCTGCCCCTTGGTGGGGCAGCACCCCCGGAGGCCAGGAAGGTCTGGGCAAGGCTGGCCAGGGGCAGGGGCCCTGCTGGGTCCTGCCCCTGGCCTGTGAGGCCTCTGAGCACAACCGGCCCTCTCCCACTGGAAGACCTCCCCAGCTGCCTCCAAAGTCCTGTTTGCAAACACTCCCGCCCGCTGTTCACGCCAGGCTCGCACAATGCTCCCAAGCCCGGGAGAAAAGCGCTTCGGGGTGGTGCTCTCTCCGGGCCCTTGCCCCTGAGCCTGGGGGCCAGGCAGTGGGTCCACACTCCCAGACCAAGGCAGAACCACATGCACACGTCTGTTCCTGACCCCTGCACCGGCAGAGAGCTCTGGGGAGCCAGAGTCTGTCAGGCAGGTGCTGGGCTGGCCGCCTGTGTGGGAAGGGGCAGAGCCGACCTAGGGGCAAGTTGGGCCTCTTGCTCTCCCTGCTGCCCTGAGGCTGCTGGGCCAAAGAGGTCTTGGGCATCCAGCCCCTTGCTGGTCCCTTCCCTCTGACGAGGCCCTCTGAGCTCCAGCACCTTGCAGTGTGGAGACAGCCCCTGCCAGCAACCTCCTCTCCAAGGAGGCCTCAACCGAGGCCTAGGCACAGGGGAAAGGCACCAGCGGGGATGAGCCTGGGGAGGCGCCCGGGCATGTCTGGACCCAGTCCCCGCAGCCTGCCCCTTGGTGGGGCAGTACCCCCGGAGGCCAGGAAGGTCTGGGAAAGGCTGGCCAGGGGCAGGGGACCTGCTGGGTCCTGCCCCTGGCCTGTGGGGCCTCTGAGCACAACCGGCCCTCTCCCACTGGAAGACGTCCCCGGCTGCCTCCAAAGGCCGGTTTGCAAGCACTCCCGCCCACTGTTCCAACCAAGGGCGCACAACGCTCCCAAGCCCGGGAGAAAATCGCCTCGGGGTGGTGCTCTCTCCGGGCCCTTTCCCCTGAGCCTGTGGGCCAGGCAGGGTGTCCACACTCCCAGGCCAAGGCAGAACGACATGCACACGTCTGTTCCTGCCCCATGCACCGGCAGAGAGCTCGGGAGAGCCAAAGTCTGTCAGGCAGCTGCTGGGCTGGCCGCCTGTGTGGGAAGGGGCAGAGCCGACCTAGGGGCAAGTTGGGCCTCTTGCTCTCCCTGATGCCCTGAGGCTGCTGGGTCAAAGAGATCTTGGGCATCCAGCCCCTTGCTTGTCCCTTCCCTCTGACGAGGCCCTCTGAGCTCCAGCACCTTGCAGTGTGGAGACAGCCCCTGCCAGCAACCTCCTCTCCAAGGAGGCCTCAACCGAGGCCTAGGCCCAGGGGAAAGGCACCAGCGGGGATGAGCCTGGGGAGGCGCCCGGGCATGTCTGGACCCAGTCCACGCAGCCTGCCCCTTGGTGGGGCAGTACCCCCGGAAGCCAGGAAGGTCTGGGCAAGGCTGGCCACGGGCAGGGGCCCTGCTGGGTCCTGCCCCTGGACTGTGGGTCCTCTGAGCACAACCGGCCCTCTCCCACTGGAAGACTTCCCCGGCTGCCTCCAAAGGCCGGTTTGCCAACACTCCCGCCCGCTGCTTCCGCCAGCCACGCACAATGCTCCCAAGCCCGGGAGAAAAGCATTTTGGGGTGGTGCTCACTCCGGGCCCTTGGAAGACCTCCCCCGCTGCCTCCAAAGGCCGGTTTGCAAGGACTCCTTCCTGCTGTTCCCGCCAGCCACGCACAATGCTCCCAAGCCCGGGAGAAAAGTGCTTCGGGGTGGTGATCTCTCCGGGCCCTTGGAAGTCGTCCCCGGCTGCCTCCAAAGGCCGGTTTGCAAGCACTCATGCCCGTTGTTCCCACCAGCCGCGCACAATGCTCCCAAGCCCGGGAGAAAAGCATTTTGGGGTGGTGCTCACTCCGGGCCCTTGGAAGACCTCCCCGGCTGCCTCCAAAGGCCAGTTTGCAAGCAGTCCTGCCTGCTGTTCCCGCCAGCCGCGCACAATGTTCCCAAGCCCGGGAGAAAAGCGCTTCGGGGTGGTGCTCTCTCCGGGCACTTTCAAGACCTCCCCGGCTGCCTCCAAAGGCCGGTTTGTAAGTACTCATTCCCGCTGCTTCCGCCAGCCACGCACAATGCTCCCAAGCCCGGGAGAAAAGCATTTTGGGGTGGTGCTCTCTCCGGGCCCTTGGAAGACCTCCCGGGCTGCCTCCAAAGGCCAGTTTGCAAGCATTCATGTCCGTTGTTCCCGACAGCCGCGCACAATGCTCCCAAGCCCGAGAGAAAAGCATTTTGGGGTGGTGATCAGTCCGGCCCTTGGAAGACCTCCCCGGCTGCCTCCAAAGGACAGTTTGCAAGCACTCATGCCCGCTGTTCCCGCCAGCCGCGCACAATGCTCCCAAGACCGTGAGAAAAGCGCTTCGGGGTGGTGTTCTCTCAGGGACCATGGAGGACCTCCCCGGCTGCCCCCAAAGGCCGGTTTGCAAGCATTCCCACTCGCTGTTCCCGCCAGGCACACACAATGTTCCAAAACCCCGGAGAAAAGCGCTTCGGGGTGGTGGTCTCTCCGGGCCCCTGCCCCTGAGCCTGGGGGCCAGGCAGGGGATCCACAGTCCCAGGCCAAGGCAGAACCACATGCACACGTCTGTTCCTGCCCCCTCCACCGGCAGAGAGCTGGGGGGAGCCAGAGTCTGTCAGGCAGCTGCTGGGCTGGCCGCCTGTGTGGGAAGGGGCAGAGCCGACCTAGGGGCAAGTTGGGCCTCTTGCTCTCCCTGCTGCCCTGAGGCTGCTGGGCCAAAGAGGTCTTGGGCATCCAGCCCCTTGCTGGTCCCTTCCCTCTGACGAGGCCCTCTGAGCTCCAGCACCTTGCAGTGTGGAGACAGCCCCTGCCAGCAACCTCCTCTCCAAGGAGGCCTCAACCGAGGCCTAGGCCCAGGGGAAAGGCACCAGCGGAGATGAGCCAGTGGAGGCGCATGGGCATGTCTGGACCCAGTTCCCGCAGCCTGCCCCTTGGTGGGGCAGTACCCCCGGAGGCCAGGAAGGTCTGGGCAAGGCTGCGAGGGGCAGGGGCCCTGCTGGGTCGTGCCCCTGGCCTGTGGGGCGTCTGAGCACAACCGGCACTCTCCCGCTGCAAGACCTCCCCGTCTGCCTCCAAAGGCCGGTTTGCAAGCACTCCCGCCCGCTGTTCCCGCCAGGCACGCACAATGCTCCCAAGCCCGGGAGAAAAGCGCTTCGGGGTGGTGCTCTCTCCGGGCCCTTGCCCCTGAGCCTGGGGGCCAGGCAGTTGGAACACACTCCCAGGCCAATGCAGAAAGACATGCACACGTCTGTTCCTGCCCCCTACACCGGCAGAGACCTCGGGGGAGCCAGAGACTGCCAGGCTGCTGCTGGGCTGGCTGCCTGTGTGGGATGGGGCAGAGCCGACCTAGGGGCAAGTTGGGCCTCTTGCTCTCCCTGCTGCCCTGAGGCTGCTGGGTCAAAGAGGTCTTGGGCATCCAACCCTTTGCTGGTCCCTTCCCTCTGACGAGGCCCTCTGAGCTCCAGCACCTTGCAGTGTGGAGACAGCCCCTGCCAGCAACCTCCTCTCCAAAGAGGCCTCAACCGAGGCCTACGCCCAGGGGAAAAGCACCAGCGGGGATGATCCTGGGGAGGCGCACGGACATGTCTGGACCCAGTCCCCGCAGCCTGCCCCTTGGTGGGGCAGTACCCCCGGAGGCCAGGAAGTTCTGGGCAAGGCTGGCCAGGGGCAGGGGCCCTGCTGGGTCCTGCCCCTGGCCTGTGAGGCCTCTGAGCACAACCGGCCCTCTCCCACTGGAAGACCTCCCCGGCTGCCTCCAAAGTCCTGTTTGCAAACACTCCCGCCCGCTGTTCACGCCAGGCTCGCACAATGCTCCCAAGCCCGGGAGAAAAGCGCTTCGGGGTGGTGCTCTCTCCGGGCCCTTGCCCCTGAGCCTGGGGGCCAGGCAGTGGGTCCACACTCCCAGACCAAGGCAGAACCACATGCACACGTCTGTTCCTGACCCCTGCACCGGCAGAGAGCTCTGGGGAGCCAGAGTCTGTCAGGCAGGTGCTGGGCTGGCCGCCTGTGTGGGAAGGGGCAGAGCCGACCTAGGGGCAAGTTGGGCCTCTTCCTCTCCCTGCTGCCCTGAGGCTGCTGGGCCAAAGAGGTCTTGGGCATCCAGCCCCTTGCTGGTCCCTTCCCTCTGACGAGGCCCTCTGAGCTCCAGCACCTTGCAGTGTGGAGACAGCCCCTGCCAGCAACCTCCTCTCCAAGGAGGCCTCAACCGAGGCCTAGGCACAGGGGAAAGGCACCAGCGGGGATGAGCCTGGGGAGGCGCCCGGGCATGTCTGGACCCAGTCCCCGCAGCCTGCCCCTTGGTGGGGCAGTACCCCCGGAGGCCAGGAAGGTCTGGGAAAGGCTGGCCAGGGGCAGGGGACCTGCTGGGTCCTGCCCCTGGCCTGTGGGGCCTCTGAGCACAACCGGCCCTCTCCCACTGGAAGACGTCCCCGGCTGCCTCCAAAGGCCGGTTTGCAAGCACTCCCGCCCACTGTTCCAACCAAGGGCGCACAACGCTCCCAAGCCCGGGAGAAAATCGCCTCGGGGTGGTGCTCTCTCCGGGCCCTTTCCCCTGAGCCTGTGGGCCAGGCAGGGTGTCCACACTCCCAGGCCAAGGCAGAACGACATGCACACGTCTGTTCCTGCCCCATGCACCGGCAGAGAGCTCGGGGGAGCCAAAGTCTGTCAGGCAGCTGCTGGGCTGGCCGCCTGTGTGGGAAGGGGCAGAGCCGACCTAGGGGCAAGTTGGGCCTCTTGCTCTCCCTGATGCCCTGAGGCTGCTGGGTCAAAGAGATCTTGGGCATCCAGCCCCTTGCTTGTCCCTTCCCTCTGACGAGGCCCTCTGAGCTCCAGCACCTTGCAGTGTGGAGACAGCCCCTGCCAGCAACCTCCTCTCCAAGGAGGCCTCAACCGAGGCCTAGGCCCAGGGGAAAGGCACCAGAGGGGATGAGCCTGGGGAGGCGCCCGGGCATGTCTGGACCCAGTCCCCGCAGCCTGCCCCTTGGTGGGGCAGTACCCCCGGAAGCCAGGAAGGTCTGGGCAAGGCTGGCCACGGGCAGGGGCCCTGCTGGGTCCTGCCCCTGGACTGTGGGGCCTCTGAGCACAACCGGCCCTCTCCCACTGGAAGACTTCCCCGGCTGCCTCCAAAGGCCGGTTTGCCAACACTCCCGCCCGCTGTTCCCGCCAGGCACACACAATTCTCCCAAGCCCGGGAGAAAAGCGCTTCGGGGTGGTGCTCTCTCCGGGCCCTTGCCCCTGAGCGTGGGGGCGAAGCAGTGGGTCCACACTCCCAGACCAACGCAGAACCACATGCACACGTCTGTTCCTGACCCCTGCACCGGCAGAGAGCTCGGGGGAGCCAGAGTCTGTCAGGCAGCTGCTGGGCTGGCCGCCTGTGTGGGAAGGGGCAGAGCCGACCTAGGGGCAAGTTGGGCCTCTTCCTCTCCCTGCTGCCCTGAGGCTGCTGGGCCAAAGAGGTCTTGGGCATCCAGCCCCTTGCTGGTCCCTTCCCTCTGACGAGGCCCTCTGAGCTCCAGCACCTTGCAGTGTGGAGACAGCCCCTGCCAGCAACCTCCTCTCCAAGGAGGCCTCAACCGAGGCCTAGGCCCAGGGGAAAGGCACCAGCGGGGATGAGCCTGGGGAGGCGCCCGGCCATGTCTGGACCCAGTCCCCGCAGCCTGCCCCTTGTTGGGGCAGTACCCCCGGAGGCCAGGAGGGTCTGGGCAAGGCTGCCAGGGGCAGGGACACTGCTGGGTCCTGCCCCTGGCCTGTGGGGCGTCTGAGCACAACCGGCACTCTCCCGCTGGAAGACCTCCCCGGCTGCCTCCAAAGGCCGGTTTGCAAGCACTCCCGCCCGCTGTTCCCGCCAGGCACGCACAATGCTCCCAAGCCCGGGAGAAAAGCGCTTCGGGGTGGTGCTCTCTCCGGGCCCTTGCCCCTGAGCCTGGGGGACAGGCAGGGGGAACACACTCCCAGGCCAAGGCAGAACGACATGCACACGTCTGTTCCTGCCCCCTACACCGGCAGAGAGTTCGGGGGAGCCAGAGACTGCCAGGCTGCTGCTGGGCTGGCTGCCTGTGTGGGACGGGGTAGAGCCGACCTAGGGGCAAGTTGGGTCTCTTGCTCTCCCTGCTGCCCTGAAGCTGCTGGGTCAAAGAGGTCTTGGGCATCCAGCCCTTTGCTGGTCCTTTCCCTCTGACGAGGCCCTCTGAGCTCCAGCACCTTGCAGTGTGCAGACAGCCCCTGCCGGCAACCTCCTCTCCAAGGAGGCCTCAACCGAGGCCTAGGCCCAGGGGAAAGGCACCAGCGGGGATGAGCCTGGGGAGGCGCCCGGGCATGTCTGGACCCAGGCCCCGCAGCCTGCCCCTTGGTGGGGTAGTACCCCCGGAGGCCAGGAAGGTCTGGGCAAGGCTGCCAGAGGCAGGGACACTGCTGGGTCCTGCCCCTGGCCTGTGGGGCCTCTGAGAACAACTGGCACTCTCCCGCTGGAAGACCTCCCCGGCTGCCTCCAAAGGCTGGTTTGCAAGCACTCAATCCCGCTGTTCACGCCAGCTGCGCACAATGCTCCCAAGCACGGGAGAAAAGCATTTTGGGGTGGTGCTCACTCCGGGCTTTGGAAGACCTCCCCGGCTGCCTCCAAGGCCGGTTTGCAAGCACTTCTGCCTGCTGTTCCCGCCACCCGCGCACAATGCTCCCAAGCCCGGGAGAAAAGCGTTTCGGGGTGGTGTTCTCTCTGGGCCCAAGAAAGACCTCCCGGGCTGCCCCCAAATGCCGGTTTGCAAGCACTCCCACTCGCTGTTCCCGCCATCCGTGCAAATGCTCCAAGCCCAGGAGAAAAGCCCTTCAGGGTGGTGCTCTCTCCCGGCCCTTGGAAGACCTCCCCGGCTGCCTCCAAAGGCTGGATTTCAAGTACTCCCTCCCGCTGTCCCGCCAGCCGCAAACAATGCTCCCAATCACGGGAGAAAAGCGCTTCGAGGTGGTGCTCTCTACGGGCCCTTGGAAGACCTCCCCGTTTGTCTCCAAAGGCCGGTTTGCAAGCACTCATGCCCGCTGTTCCCGTCAGCCGCGCACAATGCTCCCAAGCCTAGGAGAAAAGCGCTTCGGGGTGGTGCTCTCTCCCGGCCCTTGGAAGACCTCCCCGGCTGCCTCCAAAGGCCGGTTTTCAAGCACTCCTGCCTGCTGTTCCCGCCACCCGCGCACAATGCTCCCAAGCGCGGGAGAAAAGCGCTTCGGGGTGGTGCTCTCTACAGGCCCTTGGAAGACCTCCCCGGCTGCCTCCAAAGGCCGGTTTGCAAGGACTCCTTCCTGCTGTTCCCGCCAGCCACGCACAATGCTCCCAAGCCCGGGAGAAAAGCATTTTGGGGTGGTGCTCACACCGGGCCCTGGAAGACCTCCCCGGCTGCCTCCAAAGGCCAGTTTGCAAGCACTCATGTCCGCTGTTCCCACCAGCCGCGCCCAATGCTCCCAAGCCCGGGAGAAAAGCTTTTTGGGGTGGTGCTCACACCGGGCCCTGGAAGACCTCCCCGGCTGCCTGTAAAGGCCGGTTTTCAAGCACTCCTGCCTGCTGTTCCCGCCAGCCGCGCACAATGCTCCCAAGCCCGGGAGAAAAGCTTTTTGGGGTGGTGCTCACACCGGGCCCTGGAAGACCTCCCCGGCTGCCTCCAAAGGACGGTTTTCAAGCACTCCTGCCTGCTGTTCCCGCCACCTGCGCACAATGCTCCCAAGCCCGGGAGGAAAGCGCTTCGGGGTGGTGCTCTCTACAGGCCCTTGGAAGACCTCCCCGGCTGCCTCCAAAGGCCGGTTTGCAAGGACTCCTTCCTGCTGTTCCCGCCAGCCACGCACAATGCTCCCAAGCCCGGGAGAGAAGCATTTTGGGGTGGTGCTCTCTACAGGCCCTTGGAAGACCTCCCCGGCTGCCTCCAGTGGCCAGTTTGCAAGCACTCATGCCCGCTGTTCCCACCAGCCGCGCACAATGCTCCCAAGCCCGGGAGAAAAGCTTTTTGGGGTGGTGCTCACACCGGGCCCTGGAAGACCTCCCCGGCTGCCTGCAAAGGCCGGTTTTCAAGCACTCCTGCCTGCTGTTCCTGCCACCCGCGCACAATACTCCCAAGCCCGGGAGAAAAGCGCTTCGGGGTGGTGCTCTCTACAGGCCCTTGGAAGACCTCCCCCGCTGCCTCCAAAGGCCGGTTTGCAAGGACTCCTTCCTGCTGTTCCCGCCAGCCACGCACAATGCTCCCAAGCCCGGGAGAAAAGTGCTTCGGGGTGGTGATCTCTCCGGGCCCTTGGAAGTCGTCCCCGGCTGCCTCCAAAGGCCGGTTTGCAAGCACTCATGCCCGCTGTTCCCACCAGCCGCGCACAATGCTCCCAAGCCCGGGAGAAAAGCATTTTGGGGTGGTGCTCACTCCGGGCCCTTGGAAGACCTCCCCGGCTGCCTCCAAAGGCCAGTTTGCAAGCAGTCCTGCCTGCTGTTCCCGCCAGCCGCGCACAATGCTCCCAAGCCCGGGAGAAAAGCGCTTTGGGGTGGTGCTCTCTCCGGGCCCTTGGAAGACGTCCCCGGCTGCCTCCAAAGGCCGGTTTGCAAGCACTCATGCCCGTTGTTCCCACCAGCCGCGCACAATGCTCCCAAGCCCGGGAGAAAAGCATTTTGGGGTGGTGCTCACTCCGGGCCCTTGGAAGACCTCCCCGGCTGCCTCCAAAGGCCAGTTTGCAAGCAGTCCTGCCTGCTGTTCCCGCCAGCCGCGCACAATGTTCCCAAGCCCGGGAGAAAAGCGCTTCGGGGTGGTGCTCTCTCCGGGCACTTTCAAGACCTCCCCGGCTGCCTCCAAAGGCCGGTTTGTAATTACTCATTCCCGCTGCTTCCGCCAGCCACGCACAATGCTCCCAAGCCCGGGAGAAAAGCATTTTGGGGTGGTGCTCTCTCCGGGCCCTTGGAAGACCTCCCGGGCTGCCTCCAAAGGCCAGTTTGCAAGCATTCATGTCCGTTGTTCCCGACAGCCGCGCACAATGCTCCCAAGCCCGAGAAAAAAGCATTTTGGGGTGGTGATCAGTCCGGCCCTTGGAAGACCTCCCCGGCTGCCTCCAAAGGCCAGTTTGCAAGCACTCATGCCCGCTGTTCCCGCCAGCCGCGCACAATGCTCCCAAGACCGTGAGAAAAGCGCTTCGGGGTGGTGTTCTCTCAGGGACCATGGAGGACCTCCCCGGCTGCCGCCAAAGGCCGGTTTGCAAGCATTCCCACTCGCTGTTCCCGCCAGGCACACACAATGTTCCAAAACCCCGGAGAAAAGCGCTTCGGGGTGGTGGTCTCTCCGGGCCCCTGCCCCTGAGCCTGGGGGCCAGGCAGGGGATCCACAGTCCCAGGCCAAGGCAGAACCACATGCACACGTCTGTTCCTGACCCCTGCACCGGCAGAGAGCTCTGGGGAGCCAGAGTCTGTCAGGCAGGTGCTGGGCTGGCCGCCTGTGTGGGAAGGGGCAGAGCCGACCTAGGGGCAAGTTGGGCCTCTTGCTCTCCCTGCTGCCCTGAGGCTGCTGGGCCAAAGAGGTCTTGGGCATCCAGCCCCTTGCTGGTCCCTTCCCTCTGACGAGGCCCTCTGAGCTCCAGCACGTTGCAGTGTGGAGACAGCCCCTGCCAGCAACCTCCTCTCCAAGGAGGCCTCAACCGAGGCCTAGGCACAGGGGAAAGGCACCAGCGGGGATGAGCCTGGGGAGGCGCCCGGGCATGTCTGGACCCAGTCCCCGCAGCCTGCCCCTTGGTGGGGCAGTACCCCCGGAGGCCAGGAAGGTCTGGGAAAGGCTGGCCAGGGGCAGGGGACCTGCTGGGTCCTGCCCCTGGCCTGTGGGGCCTCTGAGCACAACCGGCCCTCTCCCACTGGAAGACGTCCCCGGCTGCCTCCAAAGGCCGGTTTGCAAGCACTCCCGCCCACTGTTCCAACCAAGGGCGCACAACGCTCCCAAGCCCGGGAGAAAATCGCCTCGGGGTGGTGCTCTCTCCGGGCCCTTTCCCCTGAGCCTGTGGGCCAGGCAGGGTGTCCACACTCCCAGGCCAAGGCAGAACGACATGCACACGTCTGTTCCTGCCCCATGCACCGGCAGAGAGCTCGGGGGAGCCAAAGTCTGTCAGGCAGCTGCTGGGCTGGCCGCCTGTGTGGGAATGGGCAGAGCCGACCTAGGGGCAAGTTGGGCCTCTTGCTCTCCCTGATGCCCTGAGGCTGCTGGGTCAAAGAGATCTTGGGCATCCAGCCCCTTGCTTGTCCCTTCCCTCTGACGAGGCCCTCTGAGCTCCAGCACCTTGCAGTGTGGAGACAGCCCCTGCCAGCAACCTCCTCTCCAAGGAGGCCTCAACCGAGGCCTAGGCCCAGGGGAAAGGCACCAGCGGGGATGAGCCTGGGGAGGCGCCCGGGCATGTCTGGACCCAGTCCACGCAGCCTGCCCCTTGGTGGGGCAGTACCCCCGGAAGCCAGGAAGGTCTGGGCAAGGCTGGCCACGGGCAGGGGCCCTGCTGGGTCCTGCCCCTGGACTGTGGGTCCTCTGAGCACAACCGGCCCTCTCCCACTGGAAGACTTCCCCGGCTGCCTCCAAAGGCCGGTTTGCCAACACTCCCGCCCGCTGCTTCCGCCAGCCACGCACAATGCTCCCAAGCCCGGGAGAAAAGCATTTTGGGGTGGTGCTCACTCCGGGCCCTTGGAAGACCTCCCCCGCTGCCTCCAAAGGCCGGTTTGCAAGGACTCCTTCCTGCTGTTCCCGCCAGCCACGCACAATGCTCCCAAGCCCGGGAGAAAAGTGCTTCGGGGTGGTGATCTCTCCGGGCCCTTGGAAGTCGTCCCCGGCTGCCTCCAAAGGCCGGTTTGCAAGCACTCATGCCCGTTGTTCCCACCAGCCGCGCACAATGCTCCCAAGCCCGGGAGAAAAGCATTTTGGGGTGGTGCTCACTCCGGGCCCTTGGAAGACCTCCCCGGCTGCCTCCAAAGGCCAGTTTGCAAGCAGTCCTGCCTGCTGTTCCCGCCAGCCGCGCACAATGTTCCCAAGCCCGGGAGAAAAGCGCTTCGGGGTGGTGCTCTCTCCGGGCACTTTCAAGACCTCCCCGGCTGCCTCCAAAGGCCGGTTTGTAAGTACTCATTCCCGCTGCTTCCGCCAGCCACGCACAATGCTCCCAAGCCCGGGAGAAAAGCATTTTGGGGTGGTGCTCTCTCCGGGCCCTTGGAAGACCTCCCGGGCTGCCTCCAAAGGCCAGTTTGCAAGCATTCATGTCCGTTGTTCCCGACAGCCGCGCACAATGCTCCCAAGCCCGAGAGAAAAGCATTTTGGGGTGGTGATCAGTCCGGCCCTTGGAAGACCTCCCCGGCTGCCTCCAAAGGACAGTTTGCAAGCACTCATGCCCGCTGTTCCCGCCAGCCGCGCACAATGCTCCCAAGACCGTGAGAAAAGCGCTTCGGGGTGGTGTTCTCTCAGGGACCATGGAGGACCTCCCCGGCTGCCCCCAAAGGCCGGTTTGCAAGCATTCCCACTCGCTGTTCCCGCCAGGCACACACAATGTTCCAAAACCCCGGAGAAAAGCGCTTCGGGGTGGTGGTCTCTCCGGGCCCCTGCCCCTGAGCCTGGGGGCCAGGCAGGGGATCCACAGTCCCAGGCCAAGGCAGAACCACATGCACACGTCTGTTCCTGCCCCCTCCACCGGCAGAGAGCTGGGGGGAGCCAGAGTCTGTCAGGCAGCTGCTGGGCTGGCCGCCTGTGTGGGAAGGGGCAGAGCCGACCTAGGGGCAAGTTGGGCCTCTTGCTCTCCCTGCTGCCCTGAGGCTGCTGGGCCAAAGAGGTCTTGGGCATCCAGCCCCTTGCTGGTCCCTTCCCTCTGACGAGGCCCTCTGAGCTCCAGCACCTTGCAGTGTGGAGACAGCCCCTGCCAGCAACCTCCTCTCCAAGGAGGCCTCAACCGAGGCCTAGGCCCAGGGGAAAGGCACCAGCGGAGATGAGCCAGTGGAGGCGCATGGGCATGTCTGGACCCAGTTCCCGCAGCCTGCCCCTTGGTGGGGCAGTACCCCCGGAGGCCAGGAAGGTCTGGGCAAGGCTGCGAGGGGCAGGGGCCCTGCTGGGTCGTGCCCCTGGCCTGTGGGGCGTCTGAGCACAACCGGCACTCTCCCGCTGCAAGACCTCCCCGTCTGCCTCCAAAGGCCGGTTTGCAAGCACTCCCGCCCGCTGTTCCCGCCAGGCACGCACAATGCTCCCAAGCCCGGGAGAAAAGCGCTTCGGGGTGGTGCTCTCTCCGGGCCCTTGCCCCTGAGCCTGGGGGCCAGGCAGTTGGAACACACTCCCAGGCCAATGCAGAAAGACATGCACACGTCTGTTCCTGCCCCCTACACCGGCAGAGACCTCGGGGGAGCCAGAGACTGCCAGGCTGCTGCTGGGCTGGCTGCCTGTGTGGGACGGGGCAGAGCCGACCTAGGGGCAAGTTGGGCCTCTTGCTCTCCCTGCTGCCCTGAGGCTGCTGGGTAAAAGAGGTCTTGGGCATCCAGCCCTTTGCTGGTCCCTTCCCTCTGACGAGGCCCTCTGAGCTCCAGCACCTTGCAGTGTGGAGACAGCCCCTGCCAGCAACCTCCTCTCCAAAGAGGCCTCAACCGAGGCCTACGCCCAGGGGAAAAGCACCAGCGGGGATGATCCTGGGGAGGCGCACGGACATGTCTGGACCCAGTCCCCGCAGCCTGCCCCTTGGTGGGGCAGCACCCCCGGAGGCCAGGAAGGTCTGGGCAAGGCTGGCCAGGGGCAGGGGCCCTGCTGGGTCCTGCCCCTGGCCTGTGAGGCCTCTGAGCACAACCGGCCCTCTCCCACTGGAAGACCTCCCCAGCTGCCTCCAAAGTCCTGTTTGCAAACACTCCCGCCCGCTGTTCACGCCAGGCTCGCACAATGCTCCCAAGCCCGGGAGAAAAGCGCTTCGGGGTGGTGCTCTCTCCGGGCCCTTGCCCCTGAGCCTGGGGGCCAGGCAGTGGGTCCACACTCCCAGACCAAGGCAGAACCACATGCACACGTCTGTTCCTGACCCCTGCACCGGCAGAGAGCTCTGGGGAGCCAGAGTCTGTCAGGCAGGTGCTGGGCTGGCCGCCTGTGTGGGAAGGGGCAGAGCCGACCTAGGGGCAAGTTGGGCCTCTTGCTCTCCCTGCTGCCCTGAGGCTGCTGGGCCAAAGAGGTCTTGGGCATCCAGCCCCTTGCTGGTCCCTTCCCTCTGACGAGGCCCTCTGAGCTCCAGCACCTTGCAGTGTGGAGACAGCCCCTGCCAGCAACCTCCTCTCCAAGGAGGCCTCAACCGAGGCCTAGGCACAGGGGAAAGGCACCAGCGGGGATGAGCCTGGGGAGGCGCCCGGGCATGTCTGGACCCAGTCCCCGCAGCCTGCCCCTTGGTGGGGCAGTACCCCCGGAGGCCAGGAAGGTCTGGGAAAGGCTGGCCAGGGGCAGGGGACCTGCTGGGTCCTGCCCCTGGCCTGTGGGGCCTCTGAGCACAACCGGCCCTCTCCCACTGGAAGACGTCCCCGGCTGCCTCCAAAGGCCGGTTTGCAAGCACTCCCGCCCACTGTTCCAACCAAGGGCGCACAACGCTCCCAAGCCCGGGAGAAAATCGCCTCGGGGTGGTGCTCTCTCCGGGCCCTTTCCCCTGAGCCTGTGGGCCAGGCAGGGTGTCCACACTCCCAGGCCAAGGCAGAACGACATGCACACGTCTGTTCCTGCCCCATGCACCGGCAGAGAGCTCGGGAGAGCCAAAGTCTGTCAGGCAGCTGCTGGGCTGGCCGCCTGTGTGGGAAGGGGCAGAGCCGACCTAGGGGCAAGTTGGGCCTCTTGCTCTCCCTGATGCCCTGAGGCTGCTGGGTCAAAGAGATCTTGGGCATCCAGCCCCTTGCTTGTCCCTTCCCTCTGACGAGGCCCTCTGAGCTCCAGCACCTTGCAGTGTGGAGACAGCCCCTGCCAGCAACCTCCTCTCCAAGGAGGCCTCAACCGAGGCCTAGGCCCAGGGGAAAGGCACCAGCGGGGATGAGCCTGGGGAGGCGCCCGGGCATGTCTGGACCCAGTCCACGCAGCCTGCCCCTTGGTGGGGCAGTACCCCCGGAAGCCAGGAAGGTCTGGGCAAGGCTGGCCACGGGCAGGGGCCCTGCTGGGTCCTGCCCCTGGACTGTGGGTCCTCTGAGCACAACCGGCCCTCTCCCACTGGAAGACTTCCCCGGCTGCCTCCAAAGGCCGGTTTGCCAACACTCCCGCCCGCTGCTTCCGCCAGCCACGCACAATGCTCCCAAGCCCGGGAGAAAAGCATTTTGGGGTGGTGCTCACTCCGGGCCCTTGGAAGACCTCCCCCGCTGCCTCCAAAGGCCGGTTTGCAAGGACTCCTTCCTGCTGTTCCCGCCAGCCACGCACAATGCTCCCAAGCCCGGGAGAAAAGTGCTTCGGGGTGGTGATCTCTCCGGGCCCTTGGAAGTCGTCCCCGGCTGCCTCCAAAGGCCGGTTTGCAAGCACTCATGCCCGTTGTTCCCACCAGCCGCGCACAATGCTCCCAAGCCCGGGAGAAAAGCATTTTGGGGTGGTGCTCACTCCGGGCCCTTGGAAGACCTCCCCGGCTGCCTCCAAAGGCCAGTTTGCAAGCAGTCCTGCCTGCTGTTCCCGCCAGCCGCGCACAATGTTCCCAAGCCCGGGAGAAAAGCGCTTCGGGGTGGTGCTCTCTCCGGGCACTTTCAAGACCTCCCCGGCTGCCTCCAAAGGCCGGTTTGTAAGTACTCATTCCCGCTGCTTCCGCCAGCCACGCACAATGCTCCCAAGCCCGGGAGAAAAGCATTTTGGGGTGGTGCTCTCTCCGGGCCCTTGGAAGACCTCCCGGGCTGCCTCCAAAGGCCAGTTTGCAAGCATTCATGTCCGTTGTTCCCGACAGCCGCGCACAATGCTCCCAAGCCCGAGAGAAAAGCATTTTGGGGTGGTGATCAGTCCGGCCCTTGGAAGACCTCCCCGGCTGCCTCCAAAGGACAGTTTGCAAGCACTCATGCCCGCTGTTCCCGCCAGCCGCGCACAATGCTCCCAAGACCGTGAGAAAAGCGCTTCGGGGTGGTGTTCTCTCAGGGACCATGGAGGACCTCCCCGGCTGCCCCCAAAGGCCGGTTTGCAAGCATTCCCACTCGCTGTTCCCGCCAGGCACACACAATGTTCCAAAACCCCGGAGAAAAGCGCTTCGGGGTGGTGGTCTCTCCGGGCCCCTGCCCCTGAGCCTGGGGGCCAGGCAGGGGATCCACAGTCCCAGGCCAAGGCAGAACCACATGCACACGTCTGTTCCTGCCCCCTCCACCGGCAGAGAGCTGGGGGGAGCCAGAGTCTGTCAGGCAGCTGCTGGGCTGGCCGCCTGTGTGGGAAGGGGCAGAGCCGACCTAGGGGCAAGTTGGGCCTCTTGCTCTCCCTGCTGCCCTGAGGCTGCTGGGCCAAAGAGGTCTTGGGCATCCAGCCCCTTGCTGGTCCCTTCCCTCTGACGAGGCCCTCTGAGCTCCAGCACCTTGCAGTGTGGAGACAGCCCCTGCCAGCAACCTCCTCTCCAAGGAGGCCTCAACCGAGGCCTAGGCCCAGGGGAAAGGCACCAGCGGAGATGAGCCAGTGGAGGCGCATGGGCATGTCTGGACCCAGTTCCCGCAGCCTGCCCCTTGGTGGGGCAGTACCCCCGGAGGCCAGGAAGGTCTGGGCAAGGCTGCGAGGGGCAGGGGCCCTGCTGGGTCGTGCCCCTGGCCTGTGGGGCGTCTGAGCACAACCGGCACTCTCCCGCTGCAAGACCTCCCCGTCTGCCTCCAAAGGCCGGTTTGCAAGCACTCCCGCCCGCTGTTCCCGCCAGGCACGCACAATGCTCCCAAGCCCGGGAGAAAAGCGCTTCGGGGTGGTGCTCTCTCCGGGCCCTTGCCCCTGAGCCTGGGGGCCAGGCAGTTGGAACACACTCCCAGGCCAATGCAGAAAGACATGCACACGTCTGTTCCTGCCCCCTACACCGGCAGAGACCTCGGGGGAGCCAGAGACTGCCAGGCTGCTGCTGGGCTGGCTGCCTGTGTGGGATGGGGCAGAGCCGACCTAGGGGCAAGTTGGGCCTCTTGCTCTCCCTGCTGCCCTGAGGCTGCTGGGTCAAAGAGGTCTTGGGCATCCAACCCTTTGCTGGTCCCTTCCCTCTGACGAGGCCCTCTGAGCTCCAGCACCTTGCAGTGTGGAGACAGCCCCTGCCAGCAACCTCCTCTCCAAAGAGGCCTCAACCGAGGCCTACGCCCAGGGGAAAAGCACCAGCGGGGATGATCCTGGGGAGGCGCACGGACATGTCTGGACCCAGTCCCCGCAGCCTGCCCCTTGGTGGGGCAGTACCCCCGGAGGCCAGGAAGTTCTGGGCAAGGCTGGCCAGGGGCAGGGGCCCTGCTGGGTCCTGCCCCTGGCCTGTGAGGCCTCTGAGCACAACCGGCCCTCTCCCACTGGAAGACCTCCCCGGCTGCCTCCAAAGTCCTGTTTGCAAACACTCCCGCCCGCTGTTCACGCCAGGCTCGCACAATGCTCCCAAGCCCGGGAGAAAAGCGCTTCGGGGTGGTGCTCTCTCCGGGCCCTTGCCCCTGAGCCTGGGGGCCAGGCAGTGGGTCCACACTCCCAGACCAAGGCAGAACCACATGCACACGTCTGTTCCTGACCCCTGCACCAGCAGAGAGCTCTGGGGAGCCAGAGTCTGTCAGGCAGGTGCTGGGCTGGCCGCCTGTGTGGGAAGGGGCAGAGCCGACCTAGGGGCAAGTTGGGCCTCTTCCTCTCCCTGCTGCCCTGAGGCTGCTGGGCCAAAGAGGTCTTGGGCATCCAGCCCCTTGCTGGTCCCTTCCCTCTGACGAGGCCCTCTGAGCTCCAGCACCTTGCAGTGTGGAGACAGCCCCTGCCAGCAACCTCCTCTCCAAGGAGGCCTCAACCGAGGCCTAGGCACAGGGGAAAGGCACCAGCGGGGATGAGCCTGGGGAGGCGCCCGGGCATGTCTGGACCCAGTCCCCGCAGCCTGCCCCTTGGTGGGGCAGTACCCCCGGAGGCCAGGAAGGTCTGGGAAAGGCTGGCCAGGGGCAGGGGACCTGCTGGGTCCTGCCCCTGGCCTGTGGGGCCTCTGAGCACAACCGGCCCTCTCCCACTGGAAGACGTCCCCGGCTGCCTCCAAAGGCCGGTTTGCAAGCACTCCCGCCCACTGTTCCAACCAAGGGCGCACAACGCTCCCAAGCCCGGGAGAAAATCGCCTCGGGGTGGTGCTCTCTCCGGGCCCTTTCCCCTGAGCCTGTGGGCCAGGCAGGGTGTCCACACTCCCAGGCCAAGGCAGAACGACATGCACACGTCTGTTCCTGCCCCATGCACCGGCAGAGAGCTCGGGGGAGCCAAAGTCTGTCAGGCAGCTGCTGGGCTGGCCGCCTGTGTGGGAAGGGGCAGAGCCGACCTAGGGGCAAGTTGGGCCTCTTGCTCTCCCTGATGCCCTGAGGCTGCTGGGTCAAAGAGATCTTGGGCATCCAGCCCCTTGCTTGTCCCTTCCCTCTGACGAGGCCCTCTGAGCTCCAGCACCTTGCAGTGTGGAGACAGCCCCTGCCAGCAACCTCCTCTCCAAGGAGGCCTCAACCGAGGCCTAGGCCCAGGGGAAAGGCACCAGAGGGGATGAGCCTGGGGAGGCGCCCTGGCATGTCTGGACCCAGTCCCCGCAGCCTGCCCCTTGGTGGGGCAGTACCCCCGGAAGCCAGGAAGGACTGGGCAAGGCTGGCCACGGGCAGGGGCCCTGCTGGGTCCTGCCCCTGGACTGTGGGGCCTCTGAGCACAACCGGCCCTCTCCCACTGGAAGACTTCCCCGGCTGCCTCCAAAGGCCGGTTTGCCAACACTCCCGCCCGCTGTTCCCGCCAGGCACACACAATTCTCCCAAGCCCGGGAGAAAAGCGCTTCGGGGTGGTGCTCTCTCCGGGCCCTTGCCCCTGAGCGTGGGGGCGAAGCAGTGGGTCCACACTCCCAGACCAACGCAGAACCACATGCACACGTCTGTTCCTGACCCCTGCACCGGCAGAGAGCTCGGGGGAGCCAGAGTCTGTCAGGCAGCTGCTGGGCTGGCCGCCTGTGTGGGAAGGGGCAGAGCCGACCTAGGGGCAAGTTGGGCCTCTTCCTCTCCCTGCTGCCCTGAGGCTGCTGGGCCAAAGAGGTCTTGGGCATCCAGCCCCTTGCTGGTCCCTTCCCTCTGACGAGGCCCTCTGAGCTCCAGCACCTTGCAGTGTGGAGACAGCCCCTGCCAGCAACCTCCTCTCCAAGGAGGCCTCAACCGAGGCCTAGGCCCAGGGGAAAGGCACCAGCGGGGATGAGCCTGGGGAGGCGCCCGGCCATGTCTGGACCCAGTCCCCGCAGCCTGCCCCTTGTTGGGGCAGTACCCCCGGAGGCCAGGAGGGTCTGGGCAAGGCTGCCAGGGGCAGGGACACTGCTGGGTCCTGCCCCTGGCCTGTGGGGCGTCTGAGCACAACCGGCACTCTCCCGCTGGAAGACCTCCCCGGCTGCCTCCAAAGGCCGGTTTGCAAGCACTCCCGCCCGCTGTTCCCGCCAGGCACGCACAATGCTCCCAAGCCCGGGAGAAAAGCGCTTCGGGGTGGTGCTCTCTCCGGGCCCTTGCCCCTGAGCCTGGGGGACAGGCAGGGGGAACACACTCCCAGGCCAAGGCAGAACGACATGCACACGTCTGTTCCTGCCCCCTACACCGGCAGAGAGTTCGGGGGAGCCAGAGACTGCCAGGCTGCTGCTGGGCTGGCTGCCTGTGTGGGACGGGGTAGAGCCGACCTAGGGGCAAGTTGGGCCTCTTGCTCTCCCTGCTGCCCTGAAGCTGCTGGGTCAAAGAGGTCTTGGGCATCCAGCCCTTTGCTGGTCCTTTCCCTCTGACGAGGCCCTCTGAGCTCCAGCACCTTGCAGTGTGCAGACAGCCCCTGCCGGCAACCTCCTCTCCAAGGAGGCCTCAACCGAGGCCTAGGCCCAGGGGAAAGGCACCAGCGGGGATGAGCCTGGGGAGGCGCCCGGGCATGTCTGGACCCAGGCCCCGCAGCCTGCCCCTTGGTGGGGTAGTACCCCCGGAGGCCAGGAAGGTCTGGGCAAGGCTGCCAGAGGCAGGGACACTGCTGGGTCCTGCCCCTGGCCTGTGGGGCCTCTGAGAACAACTGGCACTCTCCCGCTGGAAGACCTCCCCGGCTGCCTCCAAAGGCTGGTTTGCAAGCACTCAATCCCGCTGTTCACGCCAGCTGCGCACAATGCTCCCAAGCACGGGAGAAAAGCATTTTGGGGTGGTGCTCACTCCGGGCTTTGGAAGACCTCCCCGGCTGCCTCCAAGGCCGGTTTGCAAGCACTTCTGCCTGCTGTTCCCGCCACCCGCGCACAATGCTCCCAAGCCCGGGAGAAAAGCGTTTCGGGGTGGTGTTCTCTCTGGGCCCAAGAAAGACCTCCCGGGCTGCCCCCAAATGCCGGTTTGCAAGCACTCCCACTCGCTGTTCCCGCCATCCGTGCAAATGCTCCAAGCCCAGGAGAAAAGCCCTTCAGGGTGGTGCTCTCTCCCGGCCCTTGGAAGACCTCCCCGGCTGCCTCCAAAGGCTGGATTTCAAGTACTCCCTCCCGCTGTCCCGCCAGCCGCAAACAATGCTCCCAATCACGGGAGAAAAGCGCTTCGAGGTGGTGCTCTCTACGGGCCCTTGGAAGACCTCCCCGTTTGTCTCCCAAGGCCGGTTTGCAAGCACTCATGCCCGCTGTTCCCGTCAGCCGCGCACAATGCTCCCAAGCCTAGGAGAAAAGCGCTTCGGGGTGGTGCTCTCTCCCGGCCCTTGGAAGACCTCCCCGGCTGCCTCCAAAGGCCGGTTTTCAAGCACTCCTGCCTGCTGTTCCCGCCACCCGCGCACAATGCTCCCAAGCGCGGGAGAAAAGCGCTTCGGGGTGGTGCTCTCTACAGGCCCTTGGAAGACCTCCCCGGCTGCCTCCAAAGGCCGGTTTGCAAGGACTCCTTCCTGCTGTTCCCGCCAGCCACGCACAATGCTCCCAAGCCCGGGAGAAAAGCATTTTGGGGTGGTGCTCACACCGGGCCCTGGAAGACCTCCCCGGCTGCCTCCAAAGGACGGTTTTCAAGCACTCCTGCCTGCTGTTCCCGCCACCCGCGCAGAATGCTCCCAAGCGCGGGAGAAAAGCGCTTCGGGGTGGTGCTCTCTACAGGCCCTTGGAAGAGCTCCCCGGCTGCCTCCAAAGGCCGGTTTGCAAGGACTCCTTCCTGCTGTTCCCGCCAGCCACGCACAATGCTCCCAAGCCCGGGAGAAAAGCATTTTGGGGTGGTGCTCACTCCGGGCCCTTGGAAGACCTCCCCGGCTGCCTCCAAAGGCCAGTTTGCAAGCACTCATGTCCGCTGTTCCCACCAGCCGCGCCCAATGCTCCCAAGCCCGGGAGAAAAGCTTTTTGGGGTGGTGCTCACACCGGGCCCTGGAAGACCTCCCCGGCTGCCTGTAAAGGCCGGTTTTCAAGCACTCCTGCCTGCTGTTCCCGCCAGCCGCGCACAATGCTCCCAAGCCCGGGAGAAAAGCTTTTTGGGGTGGTGCTCACACCGGGCCCTGGAAGACCTCCCCGGCTGCCTCCAAAGGACGGTTTTCAAGCACTCCTGCCTGCTGTTCCCGCCACCTGCGCACAATGCTCCCAAGCCCGGGAGGAAAGCGCTTCGGGGTGGTGCTCTCTACAGGCCCTTGGAAGACCTCCCCGGCTGCCTCCAAAGGCCGGTTTGCAAGGACTCCTTCCTGCTGTTCCCGCCAGCCACGCACAATGCTCCCAAGCCCGGGAGAGAAGCATTTTGGGGTGGTGCTCTCTACAGGCCCTTGGAAGACCTCCCCGGCTGCCTCCAGTGGCCAGTTTGCAAGCACTCATGCCCGCTGTTCCCACCAGCCGCGCACAATGCTCCCAAGCCCGGGAGAAAAGCTTTTTGGGGTGGTGCTCACACCGGGCCCTGGAAGACCTCCCCGGCTGCCTGCAAAGGCCGGTTTTCAAGCACTCCTGCCTGCTGTTCCTGCCACCCGCGCACAATACTCCCAAGCCCGGGAGAAAAGCGCTTCGGGGTGGTGCTCTCTACAGGCCCTTGGAAGACCTCCCCGGCTGCCTCCAAAGGCCGGTTTGCAAGGACTCCTTCCTGCTGTTCCCGCCAGCCACGCACAATGCTCCCAAGCCCGGGAGAAAAGTGCTTCGGGGTGGTGATCTCTCCGGGCCCTTGGAAGTCGTCCCCAGCTGCCTCCAAAGGCCGGTTTGCAAGCACTCATGCCCGTTGTTCCCACCAGCCGCGCACAATGCTCCCAAGCCCGGGAGAAAAGCATTTTGGGGTGGTGCTCACTCCGGGCCCTTGGAAGACCTCCCCGGCTGCCTCCAAAGGCCAGTTTGCAAGCAGTCCTGCCTGCTGTTCCCGCCAGCCGCGCACAATGCTCCCAAGCCCGGGAGAAAAGCGCTTTGGGGTGGTGCTCTCTCCGGGCCCTTGGAAGACGTCCCCGGCTGCCTCCAAAGGCCGGTTTGCAAGCACTCATGCCCGTTGTTCCCACCAGCCGCGCACAATGCTCCCAAGCCCGGGAGAAAAGCATTTTGGGGTGGTGCTCACTCCGGGCCCTTGGAAGACCTCCCCGGCTGCCTCCAAAGGCCAGTTTGCAAGCAGTCCTGCCTGCTGTTCCCGCCAGCCGCGCACAATGTTCCCAAGCCCGGGAGAAAAGCGCTTCGGGGTGGTGCTCTCTCCGGGCACTTTCAAGACCTCCCCGGCTGCCTCCAAAGGCCGGTTTGTAAGTACTCATTCCCGCTGCTTCCGCCAGCCACGCACAATGCTCCCAAGCCCGGGAGAAAAGCATTTTGGGGTGGTGCTCTCTCCGGGCCCTTGGAAGACCTCCCGGGCTGCCTCCAAAGGCCAGTTTGCAAGCATTCATGTCCGTTGTTCCCGACAGCCGCGCACAATGCTCCCAAGCCCGAGAGAAAAGCATTTTGGGGTGGTGATCAGTCCGGCCCTTGGAAGACCTCCCCGGCTGCCTCCAAAGGACAGTTTGCAAGCACTCATGCCCGCTGTTCCCGCCAGCCGCGCACAATGCTCCCAAGACCGTGAGAAAAGCGCTTCGGGGTGGTGTTCTCTCAGGGACCATGGAGGACCTCCCCGGCTGCCCCCAAAGGCCGGTTTGCAAGCATTCCCACTCGCTGTTCCCGCCAGGCACACACAATGTTCCAAAACCCCGGAGAAAAGCGCTTCGGGGTGGTGGTCTCTCCGGGCCCCTGCCCCTGAGCCTGGGGGCCAGGCAGGGGATCCACAGTCCCAGGCCAAGGCAGAACCACATGCACACGTCTGTTCCTGCCCCCTCCACCGGCAGAGAGCTGGGGGGAGCCAGAGTCTGTCAGGCAGCTGCTGGGCTGGCCGCCTGTGTGGGAAGGGGCAGAGCCGACCTAGGGGCAAGTTGGGCCTCTTGCTCTCCCTGCTGCCCTGAGGCTGCTGGGCCAAAGAGGTCTTGGGCATCCAGCCCCTTGCTGGTCCCTTCCCTCTGACGAGGCCCTCTGAGCTCCAGCACCTTGCAGTGTGGAGACAGCCCCTGCCAGCAACCTCCTCTCCAAGGAGGCCTCAACCGAGGCCTAGGCCCAGGGGAAAGGCACCAGCGGAGATGAGCCAGTGGAGGCGCACGGGCATGTCTGGACCCAGTCCCCGCAGCCTGCCCCTTGGTGGGGCAGTACCCCCGGAGGCCAGGAAGGTCTGGGCAAGGCTGCGAGGGGCAGGGGCCCTGCTGGGTCGTGCCCCTGGCCTGTGGGGCGTCTGAGCACAACCGGCACTCTCCCGCTGGAAGACCTCCCCGTCTGCCACCAAAGGCCGGTTTGCAAGGACTCCCGCCCGCTGTTCCCGCCAGGCACGCACAATGCTCCCAAGCCCGGGAGAAAAGCGCTTCGGGGTGGTGCTCTCTCCGGGCCCTTGCCCCTGAGCCTGGGGGCCAGGCAGTTGGAACACACTCCCAGGCCAATGCAGAACGACATGCACACGTCTGTTCCTGCCCCCTACACCGGCAGAGACCTCGGGGGAGCCAGAGACTGCCAGGCTGCTGCTGGGCTGGCTGCCTGTGTGGGACGGGGCAGAGCCGACCTAGGGGCAAGTTGGGCCTCTTGCTCTCCCTGCTGCCCTGAGGCTGCTGGGTAAAAGAGGTCTTGGGCATCCAGCCCTTTGCTGGTCCCTTCCCTCTGACGAGGCCCTCTGAGCTCCAGCACCTTGCAGTGTGGAGACAGCCCCTGCCAGCAACCTCCTCTCCAAAGAGGCCTCAACCGAGGCCTACGCCCAGGGGAAAAGCACCAGCGGGGATGATCCTGGGGAGGCGCACGGACATGTCTGGACCCAGTCCCCGCAGCCTGCCCCTTGGTGGGGCAGCACCCCCGGAGGCCAGGAAGGTCTGGGCAAGGCTGGCCAGGGGCAGGGGCCCTGCTGGGTCCTGCCCCTGGCCTGTGAGGCCTCTGAGCACAACCGGCCCTCTCCCACTGGAAGACCTCCCCAGCTGCCTCCAAAGTCCTGTTTGCAAACACTCCCGCCCGCTGTTCACGCCAGGCTCGCACAATGCTCCCAAGCCCGGGAGAAAAGCGCTTCGGGGTGGTGCTCTCTCCGGGCCCTTGCCCCTGAGCCTGGGGGCCAGGCAGTGGGTCCACACTGCCAGACCAAGGCAGAACCACATGCACACGTCTGTTCCTGACCCCTGCACCGGCAGAGAGCTCTGGGGAGCCAGAGTCTGTCAGGCAGGTGCTGGGCTGGCCGCCTGTGTGGGAAGGGGCAGAGCCGACCTAGGGGCAAGTTGGGCCTCTTGCTCTCCCTGCTGCCCTGAGGCTGCTGGGCCAAAGAGGTCTTGGGCATCCAGCCCCTTGCTGGTCCCTTCCCTCTGACGAGGCCCTCTGAGCTCCAGCACCTTGCAGTGTGGAGACAGCCCCTGCCAGCAACCTCCTCTCCAAGGAGGCCTCAACCGAGGCCTAGGCCCAGGGGAAAGGCACCAGCGGGGATGAGCCTGGGGAGGCGCCCGGGCATGTCTGGACCCAGTCCCCGCAGCCTGCCCCTTGGTGGGGCAGTACCCCCGGAGGCCAGGAAGGTCTGGGAAAGGCTGGCCAGGGGCAGGGGACCTGCTGGGTCCTGCCCCTGGCCTGTGGGGCCTCTGAGCACAACCGGCCCTCTCCCACTGGAAGACGTCCCCGGCTGCCTCCAAAGGCCGGTTTGCAAGCACTCCCGCCCACTGTTCCAACCAAGGGCGCACAACGCTCCCAAGCCCGGGAGAAAATCGCCTCGGGGTGGTGCTCTCTCCGGGCCCTTTCCCCTGAGCCTGTGGGCCAGGCAGGGTGTCCACACTCCCAGGCCAAGGCAGAACGACATGCACACGTCTGTTCCTGCCCCATGCACCGGCAGAGAGCTCGGGGGAGCCAAAGTCTGTCAGGCAGCTGCTGGGCTGGCCGCCTGTGTGGGAAGGGGCAGAGCCGACCTAGGGGCAAGTTGGGCCTCTTGCTCTCCCTGATGCCCTGAGGCTGCTGGGTCAAAGAGATCTTGGGCATCCAGCCCCTTGCTTGTCCCTTCCCTCTGACGAGGCCCTCTGAGCTCCAGCACCTTGCAGTGTGGAGACAGCCCCTGCCAGCAACCTCCTCTCCAAGGAGGCCTCAACCGAGGCCTAGGCCCAGGGGAAAGGCACCAGCGGGGATGAGCCTGGGGAGGCGCCCGGGCATGTCTGGACCCAGTCCCCGCAGCCTGCCCCTTGGTGGGGCAGTACCCCCGGAAGCCAGGAAGGTCTGGGCAAGCCTGGCCACGGGCAGGGGCCCTGCTGGGTCCTGCCCCTGGCCTGTGGGGCCTCTGAGCACAACCGGCCCTCTCCCACTGGAAGACTTCCCCGGCTGCCTCCAAAGGCCGGTTTGCCAACACTCCCGCCCGCTGTTCCCGCCAGGCACGCACAATTCTCCCAAGCCCGGGAGAAAAGCGCTTAGGGGTGGTGCTCTCTCCGGGCCCTTGCCCCTGAGCGTGGGGGCGAAGCAGTGGGTCCACACTCCCAGACCAACGCAGAACCACATGCACACGTCTGTTCCTGACCCCTGCACCGGCAGAGAGCTCGGGGGAGCCAGAGTCTGTCAGGCAGCTGCTGGGCTGGCCGCCTGTGTGGGAAGGGGCAGAGCCGACCTAGGGGCAAGTTGGGCCTCTTCCTCTCCCTGCTGCCCTGAGGCTGCTGGGCCAAAGAGGTCTTGGGCATCCAGCCCCTTGCTGGTCCCTTCCCTCTGACGAGGCCCTCTGAGCTCCAGCACCTTGCAGTGTGGAGACAGCCCCTGCCAGCAACCTCCTCTCCAAGGAGGCCTCAACCGAGGCCTAGGCCCAGGGGAAAGGCACCAGCGGGGATGAGCCTGGGGAGGCGCCCGGCCATGTCTGGACCCAGTCCCCGCAGCCTGCCCCTTGGTGGGGCAGTACCCCCGGAGGCCAGGAGGGTCTGGGCAAGGCTGCCAGGGGCAGGGACACTGCTGGGCCCTGCCCCTGGCCTGTGGGGCGTCTGAGCACAACCGGCACTCTCCCGCTGGAAGACCTCCCCGGCTGCCTCCAAAGGCCGGTTTGCAAGCACTCCCGCCCACTGTTCCCGCCAGGCACGCACAATGCTCCCAAGCCCGGGAGAAAAGCGCTTCGGGGTGGTGCTCTCTCCGGGCCCTTGCCCCTGAGCCTGGGGGACAGGCAGGGGGAACACACTCCCAGGCCAAGGCAGAACGACATGCACACGTCTGTTCCTGCCCCCTACACCGGCAGAGAGTTCGGGGGAGCCAGAGACTGCCAGGCTGCTGCTGGGCTGGCTGCCTGTGTGGGACGGGGTAGAGCCGACCTAGGGGCAAGTTGGGCCTCTTGCTCTCCCTGCTGCCCTGAGGCTGCTGGGTCAAAGAGGTCTTGGGCATCCAGCCCTTTGCTGGTCCTTTCCCTCTGACGAGGCCCTCTGAGCTCCAGCACCTTGCAGTGTGCAGACAGCCCCTGCCGGCAACCTCCTCTCCAAGGAGGCCTCAACCGAGGCCTAGGCCCAGGGGAAAGGCACCAGCGGGGATGAGCCTGGGGAGGCGCCCGGGCATGTCTGGACCCAGGCCCCGCAGCCTGCCCCTTGGTGGGGTAGTACCCCCGGAGGCCAGGAAGGTCTGGGCAAGGCTGCCAGAGGCAGGGACACTGCTGGGTCCTGCCCCTGGCCTGTGGGGCCTCTGAGAACAACTGGCACTCTCCCGCCGGAAGACCTCCCCGGCTGCCTCCAAAGGCTGGTTTGCAAGCACTCAATCCCGCTGTTCACGCCAGCTGCGCACAATGCTCCCAAGCCCGGGAGAAAAGCATTTTCGGGTGGTGCTCACTCCGGGCTTTGGAAGACCTCCCCGGCTGCCTCCAAGGCCGGTTTGCAAGCACTTCTGCCTGCTGTTCCCGCCACCCGCGCACAATGCTCCCAAGCCCGGGAGAAAAGCGTTTCGGGGTGGTGTTCTCTCTGGGCCCAAGAAAGACCTCCCGGGCTGCCCCCAAATGCCGGTTTGCAAGCACTCCCACTCGCTGTTCCCGCCATCCATGCAAATGCTCCAAGCCCAGGAGAAAAGCCCTTCAGGGTGGTGCTCTCTCCCGGCCCTTGGAAGACCTCCCCGTTTGTCTCCAAAGGCCGGTTTGCAAGCACTCATGCCCGCTGTTCCCGTCAGCCGCGCACAATGCTCCCAAGCCTAGGAGAAAAGCGCTTCGGGGTGGTGCTCTCTCCCGGCCCTTGGAAGACCTCCCCGGCTGCCTCCAAAGGCCGGTTTGCAAGCACTCAATCCCGCTGTTCCCGCCAGCCGCGCACAATGCTCCCAAGCCCGGGAGAAAAGCGCTTCGGGGTGGTGCTCTCTCCTGGCCCTTGGAAGACCTCCCCGGCTGCCTCCAAAGGCTGGTTTTCGAGAACTCCCTCCCGCTGACCCGCCAGCCGCACACAATGCTCCCAAGCCCGGGAGAAAAGCATTTTGGGGTGGTCTCTCTCCGGGCCCTTGGAAGACTCCCCGGCTGCCTCTAAAGGCCGGTTTGCAAGCACTCATGTCCTCTGTTCCCGACAGCCGCGAACAATGCTCCCAATTCCGTGAGAAAAGTGCTTCGGGATGGTGCTCTCTCCGGGCCCTTGGAAGACCTCCCAAGCTGCCTCCAAAGGCCGGTTTGCAAGCACTCCCGCCCGCTGTTCCCGCCAGCCTCGCACAATGCTCCCAAGACCGGGAGAAAAGCGCTTCGGGGTGGTGTTCTCTCCGTGCCAATGGAGGACCTCCCTGGCTGCCCCCAAAGGCCGGTTTGCAAGCACTCCTGCCTGCTGTTCCCGCCACGCGCGCACAATGCTCCCAAGCCCGGAAGAAAAGCATTTTGTGGTAGTGTTCTCTCCGGGCGCTTGGAAGACCTCCCGGGCGGCCTCCAAAGGCCGGTTTGCAAGCACTCATGTCCGCTGTTCCCGACAGCCGCACACAATGCTCCCAAGCCCGGGAGAAAAGCATTTTGGGGTGGTGATCAGTCCGGGCCCTTGGAAGACCTCCCCGGCTGCCTCCAAAGGACAGTTTGCAAGAACTCATGCCCGCTGTTCCCGCCAGGCACGCACAATGCTCCCAAGCCCGGGAGAAAAGCGCTTCGGGGTGGTGCTCTCACCGGTCCCTTGCCCCTGAGCCTGGGGGCAATGCAGGGGGAACACACTCCCAGGCCAAGGCAGAACCACATGCAAACGTCTGTTCCTGGTCCCTGCACCGGCAGAGAGCTCGGGGGAGCCAGAGTATGCCAGGCAGCTGCTGGGTTGGCGGCCTGTGTGGAAAGGGGCAGAGCCGACCTAGGGGCAAGTTGGGCCTCTTGCTCTCCCTGCTGCCCTGAGGCTGCTGGGCCAAAGAGGTCTTGGGCATCCAGCCCCTTGCTGGTCCCTTCCCTCTGATGAGGCCCTCTGAGCTCCAGCACCTTGCAGTGTGGAGACAGCCCCTGCCAGCAACCTCCTCTCCAAGGCGGCCTCAACCGAGGCCTAGGCCCAGGGGAAAGGCACCAGCGGGGATGAGCCTGGGGAGGCGCCCGGGCATGTCTGGACCCAGTCCCCGCAGCCTGCCCCTTGGTAGGGCAGTACCCCCGGAGGCCAGGAAGGTCTGGGCAAGGCTGCCAGGGGCAGGGACACTGCTGGGTCCTGCCCCTGGCCTGTGGGGCGTCTGAGCACAACCAGCACCCTCCCGCTGGAAGACCTCCCCGTCTGCCTCCAAAGGCCTGTTTGCAAGCACTCCCACCCGCTGTTCCCGCCAGGCACGCACAATGCTCCCAAGCCCGGGAGAAAAGCGCTACAGGGTGTGCTCTCCTCGGGCCCTTGCCCCTGAGCCTGGGGGCCAGGCAGGTGGAACACACTCCCAGGCCAAGGGAGAACGACATGCACACGTCTGTTCCTGCCCCCTACACCGGCAGAGAGCTCGGGGGAGCCAGAGTCTGTCAGGCAGGTGCTGGGCTGGCCGCCTGTGTGGGAAGGGGCAGAGCCGACCTAGGGGCATGTTGGGCCTCTGCTCTCCCTGCTGCCCTGAGGCTGCTGGGCCAAAGAGGTCTTGGGCATCCAGCCCCTTGCTGGTCCCTTCCCTCTGACGAGGCCCTCTGAGCTCCAGCACCTTGCAGTGTGGAGACAGCCCCTGCCAGAAACCTCCTCTCCAAGGAGGCCTCAACCGAGGCCTAGCCCCAGGGGAAAGGCACCAGCTGGGAAGAGCCTGGGGAGGCGCCCGGGCATGTCTGGACCCAGTCCCCGCAGCCTGCCCCTTGGTGAGGCAGTACCCCCGGAGGCCAGGAAGGTCTGGGCAAGGCTGGTCAGGGGCAGGGGCCCTGCTGGGCCCTGCCCCTGGCCTGTGGGGCCTCTGAGCACAACCGGCCCTCTCCCACTGGAAGACCTCCCCGGGTGCCTCCAAAGGCCGGTTTGCCAACACTCCCGCCCGCTGTTCCCGCCAGGCACGCACAATTCTCCCAAGCCCGGGAGAAAAGCGCTTCGGGGTGGTGCTCTCTCCGGGCCCTTGCCCATGAGCCTGGGGGCAAGGCAGGGAGAACACACTCCCAGGCCAAGGCAAAACCACATGCCCACGTCTGTTCCTGTCCCCTGCACCGGCAGAGAGCTTGGGGGAGCCAGAGTCTGTCAGGCAGCTGCTGGGTTGGCCGCCTGTGTGGGAAGGGGCAGAGCCGAATAGGGGCAAGTTGGGCCTCTTGTTCTCCCTGCTGCCCTGAGGCTGCTGGGCCAAAGATGTCTTGGGCATCCAGCCCTTTACTGGTCCCTTCTCTCTGACGAGGCTCTCTGAGCTGCAGCACCTTGCAGTGTGGAGACAGCCCCTGCCAGCAACCTCCTCTCCAAGGAGGCCTCAACCGAGGCCTAGGCCCAGGGGAAAGGCACCAGCGGGGATGAGCCAGGGGAGGCGCCCGAGCATGTCTGGACCCAGTCCCCGCAGCCTGCCCCTTGGTGGGGCAGTACCCCCGGAAGCCAGGAAGGTCTGGGTAAGGCTGGCCAGGGGCAGGGGCCCTGCTGGGTCCTGCCCCTGGCCTGTGGGGCCTCTGAGCACAACCGGCCCTCTCCCACTGGAAGACGTCCCCGGCTGCCTCCAAAGGCCGGTTTGCAAGCGCTCCCGCCCACTGTTCCCAGCAGGCCTGCACAATGCTCCTAAGCCCGGGAGAAAAGCGCTTCGGGGTGGTGCTCTCTCCGGGCCCTTGCCCCTGAGCCTGGGGGCAAGGCAGGGTGTCCACACTCCCAGGCCAAGGCAGAACCACATGCACACGTCTGATCTGCCCCCTGCACCGGCAGAGAGCTCGGGGGAGCCAGAGTCTGTCAGGCAGCTGCTGGGCTGGCCGCCTGTGTGGGAAGGGGCAGAGCCGACCTAGGGGCAAGTTGGGCCTCTTGCTCTCCCTGCTGCCCTGAGGCTGCTGGGCCAAAGAGGTCTTGGGCATCCAGCCCCTTGCTGGTCCCTTCCCTCTGATGAGGCCCTCTGAGCTCCAGCACCTTGCAGTGTGGAGACAGCCCCTGCCAGCAACCTCCTCTCCAAGGAGGCCTCAACCGAGGCCTAGGCCCAGGGGAAAGGCACCAGCGGGGATGAGCCTGGGGAGGCGCCCGGGCATGACTGGACCCAGGCCCGCAGCCTGCCCCTTGGTGGGGCAGTACCCCCGGAGGCCAGGAAGGTCTGGGCAAGGCTGGCCAGGGGCAGGGGCCCTGCTGGGTCCTGTCTCTGGCCTGTAGGGCCTCTGAGCACAACCGGCCCTCTCCCACTGGAAGACCTCCCCGGCTGCCTCCAAAGGCCAGTTTGCCAACACTCCTGCCCGCTGTTCCCGCCAGGCACGCACAATGCTCCCAAGCCCAGGAGAAAAGCGCGTCGGGGTGGTGGTCTCTCCGGGCCCCTGCCCGTGAGCCTGGGGGCCAGGCAGGGGATCCACAGTCCCAGGCCAAGGCAGAACCACATGCACACGTCTGTTCCTGCCCCCTCCACCGGCAGAGAGCTGGGGGGAGCCAGAGTCTGTCAGGCAGCTGCTGGGCTGGCCGCCTGTGTGGGAATGGGCAGAGCCGAACTAGGGGCAAGTTGGGCCTCTTGCTCTCCCTGCTGCCCTGAGGCTGCTGGGCCAAAGAGGTCTTGGGCATCCAGCCCCTTGCTGGTCCCTTCCCTCTGACGAGGCCCTCTGAGCTCCAGCACATTGCAGTGCGGAGACAGCCCCTGCCAGCAACCTCCTCTCCAAGGAGGCCTCAACCGAGGCCTAGGCCCAGGGGAAAGGCACCAGCGGGGATGAGCCAGTGGAGGCGCACGGGCATGTCTGGACCCAGTCCCCGCAGCCTGCCCCTTGGTGGGGCAGTACCCCCGGAGGCCAGGAAGGTCTGGGCAAGGCTGGCCAGGGGCAGGGGCCCTGCTGGGTCCTGCCCCTGGCCTGTGGGGCCTCTGAGCACAACCGGCCCTCTCCCACTGGAAGACCTCCCCGGCTGCCTCCAAAGGCCGGTTTGCCAACACTCCCGCCCGCTGTTCTCGCCAGGCACGCACAATTCTCCCAAGCCCGGGAGAAAAGCGCTTCGGTGTGTTGCTCTCTCCGGGCCCTTGCCCCTGAGTGTGGGGGCCAGGCAGTGGTTCCACACTCCCAGACCAAGGCAGAACCACATGCACACGTCTGTTCCTGACCCCTGCACCGGCAGAGAGCTCGGGGGAGCCAGAGTCTGTCAGGCAGCTGCTGGGCTGGCCGCCTGTGTGGGAAGGGGCAGAGCCGACCTAGGGGCAAGTTGGGCCTCTTCCTCTCCCTGCTGCCCTGAGGCTGCTGGGCCAAAGAGGTCTTGGGCATCCAGCCCCTTGCTGGTCCCTTCCCTCTGACGAGGCCCTCTGAGCTCCAGCACCTTGCAGTGTGGAGACAGCCCCTGCCAGCAACCTCCTCTCCAAGGAGGCCTCAACCGAGGCCTAGGCCCAGGGGAAAGGCACCAGCGGGGATGAGCCAGTGGAGGCGCAAGGGCATGTCTGGACCCAGTCCCCGCAGCCTGCCCCTTGGTGGGGCAGTACCCCCGGAGGCCAGGAAGGTCTGGGCAAGGCTGCCAGGGGCAGGGACACTGCTGGGTCCTGCCCCTGGCCTGTGGGGCGTCTGAGCACAACCGGCACTCTCCCGCTGGAAGACCTCCCCGTCTGCCTCCAAAGGCCGGTTGACAAGCGCTCCCGACCACTGTTCCCAGCAGGCGTGCACAATGCTCCCAAGCCCGGGAGAAAAGCGCTTCGGGGTGGTGCTCTCTCCGGGCCCTTGCCCCTGAGCCTGGGGGCAAGGCAGGGTGTCCACACTCCCAGGCCAAGGCAGAACCACATGCACACGTCTGATCTGCCCCCTGCACCGGCAGAGAGCTCGGGGGAGCCAGAGTCTGTCAGGCAGCTGCTGGGCTGGCCGCCTGTGTGGGAAGGGGCAGAGCCGACCTAGGGGAAAGTTGGGCCTCTTCCTCTCCCTGCTGCCCTGAGGCTGCTGGGCCAAAGAGGTCTTGGGCATCCAGCCCCTTGCTTGTCCCTTCCCTCTGACGAGGCCCTCTGAGCTCCAGCACCTTGCAGTGTGGAGACAGCACCTGCCAGCAATCTCCTCTCCAAGGAGGCCTCAACCGAGGCCTAGGCCCAGGGAAAAGGCACCAGCGGGGTTGAGCCAGGGGAGGCGCCCGGGCATGTCTGGACCCTGTCCCCGCAGCCTGCCCCTTGGTGGGGCAGTACCCCCGGAGGCCAGGAAGGTCTGGGCAAGGCTGGCCAGGGGCAGGGGCCCTGCTGGGTCCTGCCCCTGGCCTGTGGGGCCTCTGAGCACAACCGGCCCTTGCCCACTGGAAGACCTCCCCGGCTGCCTCCAAAGGCCGGTTTGCAAGCCCTCCCGCCCACTGTTCCCGCCAGGCGCGCACAATGCTCCCAAGCCCGGGAGAAAAGCGCTTCGGGGTGGTGGTCTCTCCGGGCCCCTGCCCCTGAGCCTGGGGGCCAGGCAGGGGATCCACAGTCCCAGGCCAAGGCAGAACCACATGCACACGTCTGTTCCTGCCCCCTCCACCGGCAGAGAGCTGGGGGGAGCCAGAGTCTGTCAGGCAGCTGCTGGGTTGGCCGCCTGTGTGGGAAGGGGCAGAGCCGACCTAGGGGCAAGTTGGGCCTCTTGCTCTCCCTGCTGCCCTGAGGCTGCTGGGCCAAAGAGGTCTTGGGCATCCAGCCCCTTGCTGGTCCCTTCCCTCTGACGAGGCCCTCTGAGCTCCAGCACCTTGCAGTGTGGAGACAGCCCCTGCCAGCAACCTCCTCTCCAAGGAGGCCTCAACCGAGGCCTAGGCCCAGGGGAAAGGCACCAGCGGGGATGAGCCAGTGGAGGCGCACGGGCATGTCTGGACCCAGTCCCCGCAGCCTGCCTCTTGGTGGGGCAGTACCCCCGGAGGCCAGGAAGGTCTGGGCAAGGCTGGACAGGGGCAGGGGCCCTGCTGGGTCCTGCCCCTGGGCTGTGGGGCCTCTGAGCACAACCGGCCCTCTCCCACTGGAAGACCTCCCCGGCTGCCTCCAAAGGCCAGTTTGCCAACACTCCCGCCCGCTGTTCCCGCCAGGCACGCACAATGCTCCCAAGCCCGGGAGAAAAGCGCTTCGGGGTGTTGCCCTCTCCGGACCCTTGCCCCTGAGCCTGGGGTCCAGGCAGTGGGTCCACACTCCCAGACCAAGGCAGAACCACATGCACTCGTCTGTTCCTGACCCCTGCACCGACAGAGAGCTCGGGGGAGCCAGAGTCTGTCAGGCAGCTGCTGGGTTGGCTGCCTGTGTGGGAAGGGGCAGAGCCGACCTAGGGGCAAGTTGGGCCTCTTCCTCTCCCTGCTGCCCTGAGGCTGCTGGGCCAAAGACGTCTTGGGCATCCAGCCCCTTACTGGTCCCTTCCCTCTGACGAGGCCCTCTGAGCTCCAGCACCTTGCAGTGTGGAGACAGCCCCTGCCAGCAACCTCCTCTCCAAGGAGGCCTCAACCGAGGCCTAGGCCCAGGGGAAAGGCACCAGCGGGGATGAGCCAGTGGAGGCGCAAGGGCATGTCTGGACCCAGTCCCCGCAGCCTGCCCCTTGGTGGGGCAGTACCCCCGGAGGCCAGGAAGGTCTGGGCAAGGCTGCGAGGGGCAGGGGCCCTGCTGGGTCGTGCCACTGGCCTGTGGGGCGTCTGAGCACAACCGGCACTCTCCCGCTGGAAGACCTCCCCGTCTGCCTCCAAAGGCCGGTTTGCAAGCACTCCCGCCCGCTGTTCCCGCCAGGCAGGCACAATGCTCCCAAGCCCGGGAGAAAAGCGCTTCGGGGTGGTGCTCTCCTCGGGCCCTTGCCCCTGAGCCTGGGGGCCAGGCAGTTGGAACACACTCCCAGGCCAAGGCAGAACGACATGCACACGTCTGTTCCTGCCCCCTAAACCGGCAGAGAGCTCGGGGGAGCCAGAGACTGCCAGGCTGCTGCTGGGCTGGCTGCCTGTGTGGGACGGGGCAGAGCCGACCTAGGGGCAAGTTGGGCCTCTTGCTCTCCCTGCTGCCCTGAGGCTGCTGGGTCAAAGAGGTCTTGGGCATCCAGCCCTTTGCTGGTCCCTTCCCTCTGACGAGGCCCTCTGAGCTCCAGCACCTTGCAGTGTGGAGACAGCCCCTGCCAGCAACCTCCTCTCCAAAGAGGCCTCAACCGAGGCCTACGCCCAGGGGAAAAGCACCAGCGGGGATGATCCTGGGGAGGCGCACGGACATGTCTGGACCCAGTCCCCGCAGCCTGCCCCTTGGTGGGGCAGTACCCCCGGAGGCCAGGAAGGTCTGGGCAAGGCTGGCCAGGGGCAGGGGCCCTGCTGTGTCCTACCCCTGGCCTGTGGGGCCTCTGAGCACAACCGGCCCTCTCCCACTGGAAGACCTCCCCGGCTGCCTCCAAAGTCCTCTTTGCAAACACTCCCGCCCGCTGTTCACGCCAGGCTCGCACAATGCTCCCAAGCCCGGGAGAAAAGCGCTTCGGGGTGGTGCTCTCTCCGGGCCCTTGCCCCTGAGCCTGGGGGCCAGGCAGTGGGTCCACACTCCCAGATCAAGGCAGAACCACATGCACACGTCTGTTCCTGACCCCTGCACCGGCAGAGAGCTCGGGGGAGCCAGAGTCTGTCAGGCAGGTGCTGGGCTGGCCGCCTGTGTGGGAAGGGGCAGAGCCGACCTAGGGGCAAGTTGGGCCTCTTCCTCTCCCTGCTGCCCTGAGGCTGCTGGGCCAAAGAGGTCTTGGGCATCCAGCCCCTTGCTGGTCCCTTCCCTCTGACGAGGCCCTCTGAGCTCCAGCACATTGCATTGTGGAGACAGCCCCTGCCAGCAACCTCCTCTCCAATGAGGCCTCAACCGAGGCCTAGGCCCAGGGGAAAGGCACCAGCGGGGATGAGCCTGGGGAGGCACACGGGCATGTCTGGACCCAGTCCCCGCAGCCTGCCCCTTGGTGGGGCAGTACCCCCGGAGGCCAGGAAGGTCTGGGCAAGGCTGCCAGGGGCAGGGACAGCGCTGGGTCCTGCCCCTGGCCTGTGGGACGTCTGAGCACAACCGGCACTCTCCCGCTGGAAGACCTCCCCGTCTGCCTCCAAAGGCCGGTTTGCAAGCACTCCCGCCCGCTGTTCCCGCCAGGCACGCACAATGCTCCCAAGCCCGGGAGAAAAGCGCTTCGGGGTGATGCTCTCTCCGGGCCCTTGCCCCTGAGCCTGGGGGCCAGGCAGGGGATCCACAGTCCCAGGCCGAGGCAGAACCACATGCACACGTCTGTTCCTGCCCCCTCCACCGGCAGAGAGCTGGGGGGAGCCAGAGTCTCTCAGGCAGGTGCTGGGCTGGCCGCCTGTGTGGGAAGGGGCAGAGCCGACCTAGGGGCAAGTTGGGCCTCTTGCTCTCCCTGCTGCCCTGAGGCTGCTGGGCCAAAGAGGTCTTGGGCATCCAGCCCCTTGCTGGTCCCTTCCCTCTGACGAGGCCCTCTGAGCTCCAGCACCTTGCAGTGTGGAGACAGCCCCTGCCAGCAACCTCCTCTCCAAGGAGGCCTCAACCGAGGCCTAGGCCCAGGGGAAAGGCACCAGCGGGGATGAGCCAGTGGAGGCGCACGGGCATGTCTGGACCCAGTCCCCGCAGCCTGCCTCCTGGTGGGGCAGTACCCCCGGAGGCCAGGAAGGTCTGGGCAAGGCTGGCCAGGGGCAGGGGCCCTGCTGGGTCCTGCCCCTGGGCTGTGGGGCCTCTGAGCACAACCGGCCCTCTCCCACTGGAAGACCTCCCCGGCTGCCTCCAAAGGCCGGTTTGCCAACACTCCCGCCCGCTGTTCCCGCCAGGCACGCACAATGCTCCCAAGCCCGGGAGAAAAGCGCTTCGGGGTGTTGCCCTCTCCGGACCCTTGCCCCTGAGCCTGGGGTCCAGGCAGTGGGTCCACACTCCCAGACCAAGGCAGAACCACATGCACTCGTCTGTTCCTGACCCCTGCACCGACAGAGAGCTCGGGGGAGCCAGAGTCTGTCAGGCAGCTGCTGGGTTGGCTGCCTGTGTGGGAAGGGGCAGAGCCGACCTAGGGGCAAGTTGGGCCTCTTCCTCTCCCTGCTGCCCTGAGGCTGCTGGGCCAAAGAGGTCTTGGGCATCCAGCCCCTTACTGGTCCCTTCCCTCTGACGAGGCCCTCTGAGCTCCAGCACCTTGCAGTGTGGAGACAGCCCCTGCCAGCAACCTCCTCTCCAAGGAGGCCTCAACCGAGGCCTAGGCCCAGGGGAAAGGCACCAGCGGGGATGAGCCTGGGGAGGCGCCCGGCCATGTCTGGACCCAGTCCCCGCAGCCTGCCCCTTGGTGGGGCAGTACCCCCGGAGGCCAGGAGGGTCTGGGCAAGGCTGCCAGGGGCAGGGACACTGCTGGGTCCTGCCCCTGGCCTGTGGGGCGTCTGAGCACAACCGGCACTCTCCCGCTGGAAGACCTCCCCGGCTGCCTCCAAAGGCCGGTTTGCAAGCACTCCCGCCCGCTGTTCCCGCCAGGCACGCACAATGCTCCCAAGCCCGGGAGAAAAGCGCTTCGGGGTGGTGCTCTCTCCGGGCCCTTGCCCCTGAGCCTGGGGGACAGGCAGGGGGAACACACTCCCAGGCCAAGGCAGAACGACATGCACACGTCTGTTCCTGCCCCCTACACCGGCAGAGAGTTCGGGGGAGCCAGAGACTGCCAGGCTGCTGCTGGGCTGGCTGCCTGTGTGGGACGGGGTAGAGCCGACCTAGGGGCAAGTTGGGCCTCTTGCTCTCCCTGCTGCCCTGAGGCTGCTGGGTCAAAGAGGTCTTGGGCATCCAGCCCTTTGCTGGTCCTTTCCCTCTGACGAGGCCCTCTGAGCTCCAGCACCTTGCAGTGTGCAGACAGCCCCTGCCGGCAACCTCCTCTCCAAGGAGGCCTCAACCGAGGCCTAGGCCCAGGGGAAAGGCACCAGCGGGGATGAGCCTGGGGAGGCGCCCGGGCATGTCTGGACCCAGGCCCCGCAGCCTGCCCCTTGGTGGGGTAGTACCCCCGGAGGCCAGGAAGGTCTGGGCAAGGCTGCCAGAGGCAGGGACACTGCTGGGTCCTGCCCCTGGCCTGTGGGGCCTCTGAGAACAACTGGCACTCTCCCGCTGGAAGACCTCCCCGGCTGCCTCCAAAGGCTGGTTTGCAAGCACTCAATCCCGCTGTTCACGCCAGCTGCGCACAATGCTCCCAAGCCCGGGAGAAAAGCATTTTCGGGTGGTGCTCACTCCGGGCTTTGGAAGACCTCCCCGGCTGCCTCCAAGGCCGGTTTGCAAGCACTTCTGCCTGCTGTTCCCGCCACCCGCGCACAATGCTCCCAAGCCCGGGAGAAAAGCGTTTCGGGGTGGTGTTCTCTCTGGGCCCAAGAAAGACCTCCCGGGCTGCCCCCAAATGCCGGTTTGCAAGCACTCCCACTCGCTGTTCCCGCCATCCGTGCAAATGCTCCAAGCCCAGGAGAAAAGCCCTTCAGGGTGGTGCTCTCTCCCGGCCCTTGGAAGACCTCCCCGTTTGTCTCCAAAGGCCGGTGTGCAAGCACTCATGCCCGCTGTTCCCGTCAGCCGCGCACAATGCTCCCAAGCCTAGGAGAAAAGCGCTTCGGGGTGGTGCTCTCTCCCGGCCCTTGGAAGACCTCCCCGGCTGCCTCCAAAGGCCGGTTTGCAAGCACTCAATCCCGCTGTTCCCGCCAGCCGCGCACAATGCTCCCAAGCCCGGGAGAAAAGCGCTTCGGGGTGGTGCTCTCTCCTGGCCCTTGGAAGACCTCCCCGGCTGCCTCCAAAGGCTGGTTTTCGAGAACTCCCTCCCGCTGACCCGCCAGCCGCACACAATGCTCCCAAGCCCGGGAGAAAAGCATTTTGGGGTGGTCTCTCTCCGGGCCCTTGGAAGACTCCCCGGCTGCCTCTAAAGGCCGGTTTGCAAGCACTCATGTCCTCTGTTCCCGACAGCCGCGAACAATGCTCCCAATTCCGTGAGAAAAGTGCTTCGGGATGGTGCTCTCTCCGGGCCCTTGGAAGACCTCCCAAGCTGCCTCCAAAGGCCGGTTTGCAAGCACTCCCGCCCGCTGTTCCCGCCAGCCTCGCACAATGCTCCCAAGACCGGGAGAAAAGCGCTTCGGGGTGGTGTTCTCTCCGTGCCAATGGAGGACCTCCCTGGCTGCCCCCAAAGGCCGGTTTGCAAGCACTCCTGCCTGCTGTTCCCGCCACGCGCGCACAATGCTCCCAAGCCCGGAAGAAAAGCATTTTGTGGTAGTGTTCTCTCCGGGCGCTTGGAAGACCTCCCGGGCGGCCTCCAAAGGCCGGTTTGCAAGCACTCATGTCCGCTGTTCCCGACAGCCGCACACAATGCTCCCAAGCCCGGGAGAAAAGCATTTTGGGGTGGTGATCAGTCCGGGCCCTTGGAAGACCTCCCCGGCTGCCTCCAAAGGACAGTTTGCAAGAACTCATGCCCGCTGTTCCCGCCAGGCACGCACAATGCTCCCAAGCCCGGGAGAAAAGCGCTTCGGGGTGGTGCTCTCACCGGTCCCTTGCCCCTGAGCCTGGGGGCAATGCAGGGGGAACACACTCCCAGGCCAAGGCAGAACCACATGCAAACGTCTGTTCCTGGTCCCTGCACCGGCAGAGAGCTCGGGGGAGCCAGAGTATGCCAGGCAGCTGCTGGGTTGGCGGCCTGTGTGGAAAGGGGCAGAGCCGACCTAGGGGCAAGTTGGGCCTCTTGCTCTCCCTGCTGCCCTGAGGCTGCTGGGCCAAAGAGGTCTTGGGCATCCAGCCCCTTGCTGGTCCCTTCCCTCTGATGAGGCCCTCTGAGCTCCAGCACCTTGCAGTGTGGAGACAGCCCCTGCCAGCAACCTCCTCTCCAAGGCGGCCTCAACCGAGGCCTAGGCCCAGGGGAAAGGCACCAGCGGGGATGAGCCTGGGGAGGCGCCCGGGCATGTCTGGACCCAGTCCCCGCAGCCTGCCCCTTGGTAGGGCAGTACCCCCGGAGGCCAGGAAGGTCTGGGCAAGGCTGCCAGGGGCAGGGACACTGCTGGGTCCTGCCCCTGGCCTGTGGGGCGTCTGAGCACAACCAGCACCCTCCCGCTGGAAGACCTCCCCGTCTGCCTCCAAAGGCCTGTTTGCAAGCACTCCCACCCGCTGTTCCCGCCAGGCACGCACAATGCTCCCAAGCCCGGGAGAAAAGCGCTACAGGGTGGTGCTCTCCTCGGGCCCTTGCCCCTGAGCCTGGGGGCCAGGCAGGTGGAACACACTCCCAGGCCAAGGGAGAACGACATGCACACGTCTGTTCCTGCCCCCTACACCGGCAGAGAGCTCGGGGGAGCCAGAGTCTGTCAGGCAGGTGCTGGGCTGGCCGCCTGTGTGGGAAGTGGCAGAGCCGACCTAGGGGCATGTTGGGCCTCTGCTCTCCCTGCTGCCCTGAGGCTGCTGGGCCAAAGAGGTCTTGGGCATCCAGCCCCTTGCTGGTCCCTTCCCTCTGACGAGGCCCTCTGAGCTCCAGCACCTTGCAGTGTGGAGACAGCCCCTGCCAGCAACCTCCTCTCCAAGGAGGCCTCAACCGAGGCCTAGCCCCAGGGGAAAGGCACCAGCTGGGAAGAGCCTGGGGAGGCGCCCGGGCATGTCTGGACCCAGTCCCCGCAGCCTGCCCCTTGGTGAGGCAGTACCCCCGGAGGCCAGGAAGGTCTGGGCAAGGCTGGTCAGGGGCAGGGGCCCTGCTGGGCCCTGCCCCTGGCCTGTGGGGCCTCTGAGCACAACCGGCCCTCTCCCACTGGAAGACCTCCCCGGGTGCCTCCAAAGGCCGGTTTGCCAACACTCCCGCCCGCTGTTCCCGCCAGGCACGCACAATTCTCCCAAGCCCGGGAGAAAAGCGCTTCGGGGTGGTGCTCTCTCCGGGCCCTTGCCCATGAGCCTGGGGGCAAGGCAGGGAGAACACACTCCCAGGCCAAGGCAAAACCACATGCCCACGTCTGTTCCTGTCCCCTGCACCGGCAGAGAGCTTGGGGGAGCCAGAGTCTGTCAGGCAGCTGCTGGGTTGGCCGCCTGTGTGGGAAGGGGCAGAGCCGAATAGGGGCAAGTTGGGCCTCTTGTTCTCCCTGCTGCCCTGAGGCTGCTGGGCCAAAGATGTCTTGGGCATCCAGCCCTTTACTGGTCCCTTCTCTCTGACGAGGCTCTCTGAGCTGCAGCACCTTGCAGTGTGGAGACAGCCCCTGCCAGCAACCTCCTCTCCAAGGAGGCCTCAACCGAGGCCTAGGCCCAGGGGAAAGGCACCAGCGGGGATGAGCCAGGGGAGGCGCCCGAGCATGTCTGGACCCAGTCCCCGCAGCCTGCCCCTTGGTGGGGCAGTACCCCCGGAGGCCAGGAAGGTCTGGGTAAGGCTGGCCAGGGGCAGGGGCCCTGCTGGGTCCTGCCCCTGGCCTGTGGGGCCTCTGAGCACAACCGGCCCTCTCCCACTGGAAGACGTCCCCGGCTGCCTCCAAAGGCCGGTTTGCAAGCGCTCCCGCCCACTGTTCCCAGCAGGCCTGCACAATGCTCCTAAGCCCGGGAGAAAAGCGCTTCGGGGTGGTGCTCTCTCCGGGCCCTTGCCCCTGAGCCTGGGGGCAAGGCAGGGTGTCCACACTCCCAGGCCAAGGCAGAACCACATGCACACGTCTGATCTGCCCCCTGCACCGGCAGAGAGCTCGGGGGAGCCAGAGTCTGTCAGGCAGCTGCTGGGCTGGCCGCCTGTGTGGGAAGGGGCAGAGCCGACCTAGGGGCAAGTTGGGCCTCTTGCTCTCCCTGCTGCCCTGAGGCTGCTGGGCCAAAGAGGTCTTGGGCATCCAGCCCCTTGCTGGTCCCTTCCCTCTGATGAGGCCCTCTGAGCTCCAGCACCTTGCAGTGTGGAGACAGCCCCTGCCAGCAACCTCCTCTCCAAGGAGGCCTCAACCGAGGCCTAGGCCCAGGGGAAAGGCACCAGCGGGGATGAGCCTGGGGAGGCGCCCGGGCATGACTGGACCCAGGCCCGCAGCCTGCCCCTTGGTGGGGCAGTACCCCCGGAGGCCAGGAAGGTCTGGGCAAGGCTGGCCAGGGGCAGGGGCCCTGCTGGGTCCTGTCTCTGGCCTGTAGGGCCTCTGAGCACAACCGGCCCTCTCCCACTGGAAGACCTCCCCGGCTGCCTCCAAAGGCCAGTTTGCCAACACTCCTGCCCGCTGTTCCCGCCAGGCACGCACAATGCTCCCAAGCCCAGGAGAAAAGCGCGTCGGGGTGGTGGTCTCTCCGGGCCCCTGCCCGTGAGCCTGGGGGCCAGGCAGGGGATCCACAGTCCCAGGCCAAGGCAGAACCACATGCACACGTCTGTTCCTGCCCCCTCCACCGGCAGAGAGCTGGGGGGAGCCAGAGTCTGTCAGGCAGCTGCTGGGCTGGCCGCCTGTGTGGGAATGGGCAGAGCCGAACTAGGGGCAAATTGGGCCTCTTGCTCTCCCTGCTGCCCTGAGGCTGCTGGGCCAAAGAGGTCTTGGGCATCCAGCCCCTTGCTGGTCCCTTCCCTCTGACGAGGCCCTCTGAGCTCCAGCACATTGCAGTGCGGAGACAGCCCCTGCCAGCAACCTCCTCTCCAAGGAGGCCTCAACCGAGGCCTAGGCCCAGGGGAAAGGCACCAGCGGGGATGAGCCAGTGGAGGCGCACGGGCATGTCTGGACCCAGTCCCCGCAGCCTGCCCCTTGGTGGGGCAGTACCCCCGGAGGCCAGGAAGGTCTGGGCAAGGCTGGCCAGGGGCAGGGGCCCTGCTGGGTCCTGCCCCTGGCCTGTGGGGCCTCTGAGCACAACCGGCCCTCTCCCACTGGAAGACCTCCCCGGCTGCCTCCAAAGGCCGGTTTGCCAACACTCCCGCCCGCTGTTCTCGCCAGGCACGCACAATTCTCCCAAGCCCGGGAGAAAAGCGCTTCGGTGTGTTGCTCTCTCCGGGCCCTTGCCCCTGAGTGTGGGGGCCAGGCAGTGGTTCCACACTCCCAGACCAAGGCAGAACCACATGCACACGTCTGTTCCTGACCCCTGCACCGGCAGAGAGCTCGGGGGAGCCAGAGTCTGTCAGGCAGCTGCTGGGCTGGCCGCCTGTGTGGGAAGGGGCAGAGCCGACCTAGGGGCAAGTTGGGCCTCTTCCTCTCCCTGCTGCCCTGAGGCTGCTGGGCCAAAGAGGTCTTGGGCATCCAGCCCCTTGCTGGTCCCTTCCCTCTGACGAGGCCCTCTGAGCTCCAGCACCTTGCAGTGTGGAGACAGCCCCTGCCAGCAACCTCCTCTCCAAGGAGGCCTCAACCGAGGCCTAGGCCCAGGGGAAAGGCACCAGCGGGGATGAGCCAGTGGAGGCGCAAGGGCATGTCTGGACCCAGTCCCCGCAGCCTGCCCCTTGGTGGGGCAGTACCCCCGGAGGCCAGGAAGGTCTGGGCAAGGCTGCCAGGGGCAGGGACACTGCTGGGTCCTGCCCCTGGCCTGTGGGGCGTCTGAGCACAACCGGCACTCTCCCGCTGGAAGACCTCCCCGTCTGCCTCCAAAGGCCGGTTGACAAGCGCTCCCGACCACTGTTCCCAGCAGGCGTGCACAATGCTCCCAAGCCCGGGAGAAAAGCGCTTCGGGGTGGTGCTCTCTCCGGGCCCTTGCCCCTGAGCCTGGGGGCAAGGCAGGGTGTCCACACTCCCAGGCCAAGGCAGAACCACATGCACACGTCTGATCTGCCCCCTGCACCGGCAGAGAGCTCGGGGGAGCCAGAGTCTGTCAGGCAGCTGCTGGGCTGGCCGCCTGTGTGGGAAGGGGCAGAGCCGACCTAGGGGAAAGTTGGGCCTCTTCCTCTCCCTGCTGCCCTGAGGCTGCTGGGCCAAAGAGGTCTTGGGCATCCAGCCCCTTGCTTGTCCCTTCCCTCTGACGAGGCCCTCTGAGCTCCAGCACCTTGCAGTGTGGAGACAGCACCTGCCAGCAATCTCCTCTCCAAGGAGGCCTCAACCGAGGCCTAGGCCCAGGGAAAAGGCACCAGCGGGGTTGAGCCAGGGGAGGCGCCCGGGCATGTCTGGACCCTGTCCCCGCAGCCTGCCCCTTGGTGGGGCAGTACCCCCGGAGGCCAGGAAGGTCTGGGCAAGGCTGGCCAGGGGCAGGGGCCCTGCTGGGTCCTGCCCCTGGCCTGTGGGGCCTCTGAGCACAACCGGCCCTTGCCCACTGGAAGACCTCCCCGGCTGCCTCCAAAGGCCGGTTTGCAAGCCCTCCCGCCCACTGTTCCCGCCAGGCGCGCACAATGCTCCCAAGCCCGGGAGAAAAGCGCTTCGGGGTGGTGGTCTCTCCGGGCCCCTGCCCCTGAGCCTGGGGGCCAGGCAGGGGATCCACAGTCCCAGGCCAAGGCAGAACCACATGCACACGTCTGTTCCTGCCCCCTCCACCGGCAGAGAGCTGGGGGGAGCCAGAGTCTGTCAGGCAGCTGCTGGGTTGGCCGCCTGTGTGGGAAGGGGCAGAGCCGACCTAGGGGCAAGTTGGGCCTCTTGCTCTCCCTGCTGCCCTGAGGCTGCTGGGCCAAAGAGGTCTTGGGCATCCAGCCCCTTGCTGGTCCCTTCCCTCTGACGAGGCCCTCTGAGCTCCAGCACCTTGCAGTGTGGAGACAGTCCCTGCCAGCAACCTCCTCTCCAAGGAGGCCTCAACCGAGGCCTAGGCCCAGGGGAAAGGCACCAGCGGGGATGAGCCAGTGGAGGCGCACGGGCATGTCTGGACCCAGTCCCCGCAGCCTGCCTCTTGGTGGGGCAGTACCCCCGGAGGCCAGGAAGGTCTGGGCAAGGCTGGACAGGGGCAGGGGCCCTGCTGGGTCCTGCCCCTGGGCTGTGGGGCCTCTGAGCACAACCGGCCCTCTCCCACTGGAAGACCTCCCCGGCTGCCTCCAAAGGCCAGTTTGCCAACACTCCCGCCCGCTGTTCCCGCCAGGCACGCACAATGCTCCCAAGCCCGGGAGAAAAGCGCTTCGGGGTGTTGCCCTCTCCGGACCCTTGCCCCTGAGCCTGGGGTCCAGGCAGTGGGTCCACACTCCCAGACCAAGGCAGAACCACATGCACTCGTCTGTTCCTGACCCCTGCACCGACAGAGAGCTCGGGGGAGCCAGAGTCTGTCAGGCAGCTGCTGGGTTGGCTGCCTGTGTGGGAAGGGGCAGAGCCGACCTAGGGGCAAGTTGGGCCTCTTCCTCTCCCTGCTGCCCTGAGGCTGCTGGGCCAAAGACGTCTTGGGCATCCAGCCCCTTACTGGTCCCTTCCCTCTGACGAGGCCCTCTGAGCTCCAGCACCTTGCAGTGTGGAGACAGCCCCTGCCAGCAACCTCCTCTCCAAGGAGGCCTCAACCGAGGCCTAGGCCCAGGGGAAAGGCACCAGCGGGGATGAGCCAGTGGAGGCGCAAGGGCATGTCTGGACCCAGTCCCCGCAGCCTGCCCCTTGGTGGGGCAGTACCCCCGGAGGCCAGGAAGGTCTGGGCAAGGCTGCGAGGGGCAGGGGCCCTGCTGGGTCGTGCCACTGGCCTGTGGGGCGTCTGAGCACAACCGGCACTCTCCCGCTGGAAGACCTCCCCGTCTGCCTCCAAAGGCCGGTTTGCAAGCACTCCCGCCCGCTGTTCCCGCCAGGCAGGCACAATGCTCCCAAGCCCGGGAGAAAAGCGCTTCGGGGTGGTGCTCTCCTCGGGCCCTTGCCCCTGAGCCTGGGGGCCAGGCAGTTGGAACACACTCCCAGGCCAAGGCAGAACGACATGCACACGTCTGTTCCTGCCCCCTAAACCGGCAGAGAGCTCGGGGGAGCCAGAGACTGCCAGGCTGCTGCTGGGCTGGCTGCCTGTGTGGGACGGGGCAGAGCCGACCTAGGGGCAAGTTGGGCCTCTTGCTCTCCCTGCTGCCCTGAGGCTGCTGGGTCAAAGAGGTCTTGGGCATCCAGCCCTTTGCTGGTCCCTTCCCTCTGACGAGGCCCTCTGAGCTCCAGCACCTTGCAGTGTGGAGACAGCCCCTGCCAGCAACCTCCTCTCCAAAGAGGCCTCAACCGAGGCCTACGCCCAGGGGAAAAGCACCAGCGGGGATGATCCTGGGGAGGCGCACGGACATGTCTGGACCCAGTCCCCGCAGCCTGCCCCTTGGTGGGGCAGTACCCCCGGAGGCCAGGAAGGTCTGGGCAAGGCTGGCCAGGGGCAGGGGCCCTGCTGTGTCCTAACCCTGGCCTGTGGGGCCTCTGAGCACAACCGGCCCTCTCCCACTGGAAGACCTCCCCGGCTGCCTCCAAAGTCCTCTTTGCAAACACTCCCGCCCGCTGTTCACGCCAGGCTCGCACAATGCTCCCAAGCCCGGGAGAAAAGCGCTTCGGGGTGGTGCTCTCTCCGGGCCCTTGCCCCTGAGCCTGGGGGCCAGGCAGTGGGTCCACACTCCCAGATCAAGGCAGAACCACATGCACACGTCTGTTCCTGACCCCTGCACCGGCAGAGAGCTCGGGGGAGCCAGAGTCTGTCAGGCAGGTGCTGGGCTGGCCGCCTGTGTGGGAAGGGGCAGAGCCGACCTAGGGGCAAGTTGGGCCTCTTCCTCTCCCTGCTGCCCTGAGGCTGCTGGGCCAAAGAGGTCTTGGGCATCCAGCCCCTTGCTGGTCCCTTCCCTCTGACGAGGCCCTCTGAGCTCCAGCACATTGCATTGTGGAGACAGCCCCTGCCAGCAACCTCCTCTCCAATGAGGCCTCAACCGAGGCCTAGGCCCAGGGGAAAGGCACCAGCGGGGATGAGCCTGGGGAGGCACACGGGCATGTCTGGACCCAGTCCCCGCAGCCTGCCCCTTGGTGGGGCAGTACCCCCGGAGGCCAGGAAGGTCTGGGCAAGGCTGCCAGGGGCAGGGACAGCGCTGGGTCCTGCCCCTGGCCTGTGGGACGTCTGAGCACAACCGGCACTCTCCCGCTGGAAGACCTCCCCGTCTGCCTCCAAAGGCCGGTTTGCAAGCACTCCCGCCCGCTGTTCCCGCCAGGCACGCACAATGCTCCCAAGCCCGGTAGAAAAGCGCTTCGGGGTGATGCTCTCTCCGGGCCCTTGCCCCTGAGCCTGGGGGCCAGGCAGGGGATCCACAGTCCCAGGCCAAGGCAGAACCACATGCACACGTCTGTTCCTGCCCCCTCCACCGGCAGAGAGCTGGGGGGAGCCAGAGTCTCTCAGGCAGGTGCTGGGCTGGCCGCCTGTGTGGGAAGGGGCAGAGCCGACCTAGGGGCAAGTTGGGCCTCTTGCTCTCCCTGCTGCCCTGAGGCTGCTGGGCCAAAGAGGTCTTGGGCATCCAGCCCCTTGCTGGTCCCTTCCCTCTGACGAGGCCCTCTGAGCTCCAGCACCTTGCAGTGTGGAGACAGCCCCTGCCAGCAACCTCCTCTCCAAGGAGGCCTCAACCGAGGCCTAGGCCCAGGGGAAAGGCACCAGCGGGGATGAGCCAGTGGAGGCGCACGGGCATGTCTGGACCCAGTCCCCGCAGCCTGCCTCCTGGTGGGGCAGTACCCCCGGAGGCCAGGAAGGTCTGGGCAAGGCTGGCCAGGGGCAGGGGCCCTGCTGGGTCCTGCCCCTGGGCTGTGGGGCCTCTGAGCACAACCGGCCCTCTCCCACTGGAAGACCTCCCCGGCTGCCTCCAAAGGCCGGTTTGCCAACACTCCCGCCCGCTGTTCCCGCCAGGCACGCACAATGCTCCCAAGCCCGGGAGAAAAGCGCTTCGGGGTGTTGCCCTCTCCGGACCCTTGCCCCTGAGCCTGGGGTCCAGGCAGTGGGTCCACACTCCCAGACCAAGGCAGAACCACATGCACTCGTCTGTTCCTGACCCCTGCACCGACAGAGAGCTCGGGGGAGCCAGAGTCTGTCAGGCAGCTGCTGGGTTGGCTGCCTGTGTGGGAAGGGGCAGAGCCGACCTAGGGGCAAGTTGGGCCTCTTCCTCTCCCTGCTGCCCTGAGGCTGCTGGGCCAAAGACGTCTTGGGCATCCAGCCCCTTACTGGTCCCTTCCCTCTGACGAGGCCCTCTGAGCTCCAGCACCTTGCAGTGTGGAGACAGCCCCTGCCAGCAACCTCCTCTCCAAGGAGGCCTCAACCGAGGCCTAGGCCCAGGGGAAAGGCACCAGCGGGGATGAGCCAGTGGAGGCGCAAGGGCATGTCTGGACCCAGTCCCCGCAGCCTGCCCCTTGGTGGGGCAGTACCCCCGGAGGCCAGGAAGGTCTGGGCAAGGCTGCGAGGGGCAGGGGCCCTGCTGGGTCGTGCCACTGGCCTGTGGGGCGTCTGAGCACAACCGGCACTCTCCCGCTGGAAGACCTCCCCGTCTGCCTCCAAAGGCCGGTTTGCAAGCACTCCCGGCCGCTGTTTCCGCCAGGCAGGCACAATGCTCCCAAGCCCGGGAGAAAAGCGCTTCGGGGTGGTGCTCTCCTCGGGCCCTTGCCCCTGAGCCTGGGGGCCAGGCAGTTGGAACACACTCCCAGGCCAAGGCAGAACGACATGCACACGTCTGTTCCTGCCCCCTAAACCGGCAGAGAGCTCGGGGGAGCCAGAGACTGCCAGGCTGCTGCTGGGCTGGCTGCCTGTGTGGGACGGGGCAGAGCCGACCTAGGGGCAAGTTGGGCCTCTTGCTCTCCCTGCTGCCCTGAGGCTGCTGGGTCAAAGAGGTCTTGGGCATCCAGCCCTTTGCTGGTCCCTTCCCTCTGACGAGGCCCTCTGAGCTCCAGCACCTTGCAGTGTGGAGACAGCCCCTGCCAGCAACCTCCTCTCCAAAGAGGCCTCAACCGAGGCCTACGCCCAGGGGAAAAGCACCAGCGGGGATGATCCTGGGGAGGCGCACGGACATGTCTGGACCCAGTCCCCGCAGCCTGCCCCTTGGTGGGGCAGTACCCCCGGAGGCCAGGAAGGTCTCGGCAAGGCTGGCCAGGGGCAGGGGCCCTGCTGTGTCCTGCCCCTGGCCTGTGGGGCCTCTGAGCACAACCGGCCCTCTCCCACTGGAAGACCTCCCGGGCTGCCTCCAAAGTCCTCTTTGCAAACACTCCCGCCCGCTGTTCACGCCAGGCTCGCACAATGCTCCCAAGCCCGGGAGAAAAGCGCTTCGGGGTGGTGCTCTCTCCGGGCCCTTGCCCCTGAGCCTGGGGGCCAGGCAGTGGGTCCACACTCCCAGATCAAGGCAGAACCACATGCACACGTCTGTTCCTGACCCCTGCACCGGCAGAGAGCTCGGGGGAGCCAGAGTCTGTCAGGCAGGTGCTGGGCTGGCCGCCTGTGTGGGAAGGGGCAGAGCCGACCTAGGGGCAAGTTGGGCCTCTTCCTCTCCCTGCTGCCCTGAGGCTGCTGGGCCAAAGAGGTCTTGGGCATCCAGCCCCTTGCTGGTCCCTTCCCTCTGACGAGGCCCTCTGAGCTCCAGCACCTTGCATTGTGGAGACAGCCCCTGCCAGCAACCTCCTCTCCAATGAGGCCTCAACCGAGGCCTAGGCCCAGGGGAAAGGCACCAGCGGGGATGAGCCTGGGGAGGCACACGGGCATGTCTGGACCCAGGCCCCGCAGCCTGCCCCTTGGTGGGGCAGTACCCCCGGAGGCCAGGAAGGTCTGGGCAAGGCTGCCAGAGGCAGGGACACTGCTGGGTCCTGCCCCTGGCCTGTGGGGCCTCTGAGAACAACTGGCACTCTCCCGCTGGAAGACCTCCCCGGCTGCCTCCAAAGGCTGGTTTGCAAGCACTCAATCCCGCTGTTCACGCCAGCTGCGCACAATGCTCCCAAGCCCGGGAGAAAAGCATTTTCGGGTGGTGCTCACTCCGGGCTTTGGAAGACCTCCCCGGCTGCCTCCAAGGCCGGTTTGCAAGCACTTCTGCCTGCTGTTCCCGCCACCCGCGCACAATGCTCCCAAGCCCGGGAGAAAAGCGTTTCGGGGTGGTGTTCTCTCTGGGCCCAAGAAAGACCTCCCGGGCTGCCCCCAAATGCCGGTTTGCAAGCACTCCCACTCGCTGTTCCCGCCATCCGTGCAAATGCTCCAAGCCCAGGAGAAAAGCCCTTCAGGGTGGTGCTCTCTCCCGGCCCTTGGAAGACCTCCCCGGCTGCCTCCAAAGGCTGGATTTCAAGTACTCCCTCCCGCTGTCCCGCCAGCTGCACACAATGCTCCCAATCACGGGAGAAAAGCGCTTCGGGGTGGTGCTCTCTACGGGCCCTTGGAAGACCTCCCCGTTTGTCTCCAAAGGCCGGTTTGCAAGCACTCATGCCCGCTGTTCCCGTCAGCCGCGCACAATGCTCCCAAGCCTAGGAGAAAAGCGCTTCGGGGTGGTGCTCTCTCCCGGCCCTTGGAAGACCTCCCCGGCTGCCTCCAAAGGCCGGTTTGCAAGCACTCAATCCCGCTGTTCCCGCCAGCCGCGCACAATGCTCCCAAGCCCGGGAGAAAAGCGCTTCGGGGTGGTGCTCTCTCCTGGCCCTTGGAAGACCTCCCCGGCTGCCTCCAAAGGCTGGTTTTCGAGAACTCCCTCCCGCTGACCCGCCAGCCGCACACAATGCTCCCAAGCCCGGGAGAAAAGCATTTTGGGGTGGTCTCTCTCCGGGCCCTTGGAAGACTCCCCGGCTGCCTCTAAAGGCCGGTTTGCAAGCACTCATGTCCTCTGTTCCCGACAGCCGCGAACAATGCTCCCAATTCCGTGAGAAAAGTGCTTCGGGATGGTGCTCTCTCCGGGCCCTTGGAAGACCTCCCAAGCTGCCTCCAAAGGCCGGTTTGCAAGCACTCCCGCCCGCTGTTCCCGCCAGCCTCGCACAATGCTCCCAAGACCGGGAGAAAAGCGCTTCGGGGTGGTGTTCTCTCCGTGCCAATGGAGGACCTCCCTGGCTGCCCCCAAAGGCCGGTTTGCAAGCACTCCCACTCGCTGTTCCCGCCAGCCACGCACAATCCTCCAAAACCCCGGAGAAAAGCGCTTTGGGGTGGTGTTCTCTCCGTGCCCATGGAAGACCTCCCGGGGTGCCCCCAAAGGCCGGTTTGCAAGCACTCCCACTCGCTGTTCCCGCCATCCGCGCACAATGCTCCCAAGCCCGGGAGAAAAGCATTTTGGGGTGGTGCTCACACCGGGCCCTGGAAGACCTCCCCGGCTGCCTCCAAAGGACGGTTTTCAAGCACTCCTGCCTGCTGTTCCCGCCACCCGCGCACAATGCTCCCAAGCCCGGGAGAAAAGCGCTTCGGGGTGGTGCTCTCTACAGGCCCTTGGAAGACCTCCCCGGCTGCCTCCAAAGGCCGGTTTGCAAGGACTCCTTCCTGCTGTTCCCGCCATCCGCGCACAATGCTCCCAAGCCCGGGAGAAAAGCATTTTGGGGTGGTGCTCACACCGGGCCCTGGAAGACCTCCCCGGCTGCCTCCAAAGGACGGTTTTCAAGCACTCCTGCCTGCTGTTCCCGCCACCCGCGCAGAATGCTCCCAAGCGCGGGAGAAAAGCGCTTCGGGGTGGTGCTCTCTACAGGCCCTTGGAAGACCTCCCCGGCTGCCTCCAAAGGCCGGTTTGCAAGGACTCCTTCCTGCTGTTCCCGCCAGCCACGCACAATGCTCCCAAGCCTGGGAGAAAAGCATTTTGGGGTGGTGCTCACTCCGGGCCCTTGGAAGACCTCCCCGGCTGCCTCCAATGGCCGGTTTGCAAGCACTCATGTCCGCTGTTCCCACCAGCCGCGCACAATGCTCCCAAGCCCGGGAGAAAAGCTTTTTGGGGTGGTGCTCACACCGGGCCCTGGAAGACCTCCCCGGCTGCCTCCAAAGGCCAGTTTTCAAGCACTCCTGCCTGCTGTTCCCGCCACCTGCGCACAATGCTCCTAAGCCCGGGAGAAAAGCGATTCGGGGTGGTGCTCTCTACAGGCCCTTGGAAGACCTCCCCGGCTGCCTCCAAAGGCCGGTTTGCAAGGACTCCTTCCTGCTGTTCCCGCCAGCCACGCACAAAGCTCCCAAGCCCGGGAGAGAAGCATTTTGGGGTGGTGCTCTCTACAGGCCCTTGGAAGACCTCCCCGGCTGCCTCCAGTGGCCAGTTTGCAAGCACTCATGCCCGCTGTTCCCACCAGCCGCGCACAATGCTCCCAAGCCCGGGAGAAAAGCTTTTTGGGGTGGTGCTCACACCGGGCCCTGGAAGACCTCCCCGGCTGCCTGCAAAGGCCGGTTTTCAAGCACTCCTGCCTGCTCTTCCCGCCAGCCGCGCACAATACTCCCAAGCCCGGGAGAAAAGCGCTTCGGGGTGGTGCTCTCTACAGGCCCTTGGAAGACCTCCCCCGCTGCCTCCAAAGGCCGGTTTGCAAGGACTCCTTCCTGCTGTTCCCGCCAGCCACGCACAATGCTCCCAAGCCCGGGAGAAAAGTGCTTCGGGGTGGTGATCTCTCCGGGCCCTTGGAAGTCGTCCCCGGCTGCCTCCAAAGGCCGGTTTGCAAGCACTCATGCCCGTTGTTCCCACCAGCCGCGCACAATGCTCCCAAGCCCGGGAGAAAAGCATTTTGGGGTGGTGCTCACTCCGGGCCCTTGGAAGACCTCCCCGGCTGCCTCCAAAGGCCAGTTTGCAAGCAGTCCTGCCTGCTGTTCCCGCCAGCCGCGCACAATGCTCCCAAGCCCGGGAGAAAAGCGCTTCGGGGTGGTGCTCTCTCCGGGCCCTTGGAAGACGTCCCCGGCTGCCTCCAAAGGCCGGTTTGCAAGCACTCATGCCCGTTGTTCCCACCAGCCGCGCACAATGCTCCCAAGCCCGGGAGAAAAGCATTTTGGGGTGGTGCTCACTCCGGGCCCTTGGAAGACCTCCCCGGCTGCCTCCAAAGGCCAGTTTGCAAGCAGTCCTGCCTGCTGTTCCCGCCAGCCGCGCACAATGTTCCCAAGCCCGGGAGAAAAGCGCTTCGGGGTGGTGCTCTCTCCGGGCACTTTCAAGACCTCCCCGGCTGCCCCCAAAGGCCGGTTTGTAAGTACTCATTCCCGCTGCTTCCGCCAGCCACGCACAATGCTCCCAAGCCCGGGAGAAAAGCATTTTGGGGTGGTGCTCTCTCCGGGCCCTTGGAAGACCTCCCGGGCTGCCTCCAAAGGCCGGTTTGCAAGCATTCATGTCCGTTGTTCCCGACAGCCGCGCACAATGCTCCCAAGCCCGAGAGAAAAGCATTTTGGGGTGGTGATCAGTCCGGCCCTTGGAAGACCTCCCCGGCTGCCTCCAAAGGACAGTTTGCAAGCACTCATGCCCGCTGTTCCCGCCAGCCGCGCACAATGCTCCCAAGACCGTGAGAAAAGCGCTTCGGGGTGGTGTTCTCTCAGGGACCATGGAGGACCTCACCGGCTGCCCCCAAAGGCCGGTTTGCAAGCATTCCCACTCGCTGTTCCCGCCAGGCACACACAATGTTCCAAAACCCCGGAGAAAAGCGCTTCGGGGTGGTGCTCTCTCCGCGCCCTTGGAAGACTTCTCTGGCTGCCGCCAAATGCCGGTTTGCAAGAATTCCCTCCCGCTGTCCCACCAGCCGCACACAATGCTCCAAAACCCGAGAGAAAAGCGCTTCGAGGTGGTGCTCTCTCCGGGCCCTTGGAAGACCTCCCCGGCTGCCTCCAAAGGCCGGTTTGCAAGCACTCCTGCCTGCTGTTCCCGCCACCCGCGCACAATGCTCCCAAGCCCGGGAGAAAAGCGCTTCGGGGTGGTGCTCTCTACAGGCCCTTGGAAGACCTCCCCGGCTGCCTCCAAATGCCGGTTTGCAAGGACTCCTTCCTGCTGTTCCCGCCAGCCACGCACAATGCTCCGAAGCCCGGGAGAAAAGCATTTTGGGGTGGTGCTCACACCGGGCCCTGGAAGACCTCCCCGGCTGCCTCCAAAGGATGGTTTTCAAGCACTCCTGCCTGCTGTTCCCGCCACCCGCGCACAATGCTCCCAAGCCCGGGAGAAAAGCGCTTCGGGGTGGTGCTCTCTACAGGCCCTTGGAAGACCTCCCCGGCTGCCTCCAAAGGCCGGTTTGCAAGGACTCCTTCCTGCTGTTCCCGCCAGCCACGCACAATGCTCCCAAGCCTGGGAGAAAAGCATTTTGGGGTGGTGCTCACTCCGGGCCCTTGGAAGACCTCCCCGGCTGCCTCCAATGGCCGGTTTGCAAGCACTCATGTCCGCTGTTCCCACCAGCCGCGCACAATGCTCCCAAGCCCGGGAGAAAAGCTTTTTGGGGTGGTGCTCACACCGGGCCCTGGAAGACCTCCCCGGCTGCCTCCAAAGGCCAGTTTTCAAGCACTCCTGCCTGCTGTTCCCGCCACCTGCGCACAATGCTCCTAAGCCCGGGAGAAAAGCGATTCGGGGTGGTGCTCTCTACAGGCCCTTGGAAGACCTCCCCGGCTGCCTCCAAAGGCCGGTTTGCAAGGACTCCTTCCTGCTGTTCCCGCCAGCCACGCACAAAGCTCCCAAGCCCGGGAGAGAAGCATTTTGGGGTGGTGCTCTCTACAGGCCCTTGGAAGACCTCCCCGGCTGCCTCCAGTGGCCAGTTTGCAAGCACTCATGCCCGCTGTTCCCACCAGCCGCGCACAATGCTCCCAAGCCCGGGAGAAAAGCTTTTTGGGGTGGTGCTCACACCGGGCCCTGGAAGACCTCCCCGGCTGCCTGCAAAGGCCGGTTTTCAAGCACTCCTGCCTGCTGTTCCCGCCAGCCGCGCACAATACTCCCAAGCCCGGGAGAAAAGCGCTTCGGGGTGGTGCTCTCTACAGGCCCTTGGAAGACCTCCCCCGCTGCCTCCAAAGGCCGGTTTGCAAGGACTCCTTCCTGCTGTTCCCGCCAGCCACGCACAATGCTCCCAAGCCCGGGAGAAAAGTGCTTCGGGGTGGTGATCTCTCCGGGCCCTTGGAAGTCGTCCCCGGCTGCCTCCAAAGGCCGGTTTGCAAGCACTCATGCCCGTTGTTCCCACCAGCCGCGCACAATGCTCCCAAGCCCGGGAGAAAAGCATTTTGGGGTGGTGCTCACTCCGGGCCCTTGGAAGACCTCCCCGGCTGCCTCCAAAGGCCAGTTTGCAAGCAGTCCTGCCTGCTGTTCCCGCCAGCCGCGCACAATGCTCCCAAGCCCGGGAGAAAAGCGCTTCTGGGTGGTGCTCTCTCCGGGCCCTTGGAAGACGTCCCCGGCTGCCTCCAAAGGCCGGTTTGCAAGCACTCATGCCCGTTGTTCCCACCAGCCGCGCACAATGCTCCCAAGCCCGGGAGAAAAGCATTTTGGGGTGGTGCTCACTCCGGGCCCTTGGAAGACCTCCCCGGCTGCCTCCAAAGGCCAGTTTGCAAGCAGTCCTGCCTGCTGTTCCCGCCAGCCGCGCACAATGTTCCCAAGCCCGGGAGAAAAGCGCTTCGGGGTGGTGCTCTCTCCGGGCACTTTCAAGACCTCCCCGGCTGCCCCCAAAGGCCGGTTTGTAAGTACTCATTCCCGCTGCTTCCGCCAGCCACGCACAATGCTCCCAAGCCCGGGAGAAAAGCATTTTGGGGTGGTGCTCTCTCCGGGCCCTTGGAAGACCTCCCGGGCTGCCTCCAAAGGCCGGTTTGCAAGCATTCATGTCCGTTGTTCCCGACAGCCGCGCACAATGCTCCCAAGCCCGAGAGAAAAGCATTTTGGGGTGGTGATCAGTCCGGCCCTTGGAAGACCTCCCCGGCTGCCTCCAAAGGACAGTTTGCAAGCACTCATGCCCGCTGTTCCCGCCAGCCGCGCACAATGCTCCCAAGACCGTGAGAAAAGCGCTTCGGGGTGGTGTTCTCTCAGGGACCATGGAGGACCTCACCGGCTGCCCCCAAAGGCCGGTTTGCAAGCATTCCCACTCGCTGTTCCCGCCAGGCACACACAATGTTCCAAAACCCCGGAGAAAAGCGCTTCGGGGTGGTGCTCTCTCCGCGCCCTTGGAAGACTTCTCTGGCTGCCGCCAAATGCCGGTTTGCAAGAATTCCCTCCCGCTGTCCCACCAGCCGCACACAATGCTCCAAAACCCGAGAGAAAAGCGCTTCGAGGTGGTGCTCTCTCCGGGCCCTTGGAAGACCTCCCCGGCTGCCTCCAAAGGCCGGTTTGCAAGCACTCCTGCCTGCTGTTCCCGCCACCCGCGCACAATGCTCCCAAGCCCGGGAGAAAAGCGCTTCGGGGTGGTGCTCTCTACAGGCCCTTGGAAGACCTCCCCGGCTGCCTCCAAATGCCGGTTTGCAAGGACTCCTTCCTGCTGTTCCCGCCAGCCACGCACAATGCTCCGAAGCCCGGGAGAAAAGCATTTTGGGGTGGTGCTCACACCGGGCCCTGGAAGACCTCCCCGGCTGCCTCCAAAGGATGGTTTTCAAGCACTCCTGCCTGCTGTTCCCGCCACCCGCGCACAATGCTCCCAAGCCCGGGAGAAAAGCGCTTCGGGGTGGTGCTCTCTACAGGCCCTTGGAAGACCTCCCCGGCTGCCTCCAAAGGCCGGTTTGCAAGGACTCCTTCCTGCTGTTCCCGCCAGCCACGCACAATGCTCCCAAGCCCGGGAGAAAAGCATTTTGGGGTGGTGCTCACTCCGGGCCCTTGGAAGACCTCCCCGGCTGCCTCCAATGGCCAGTTTGCAAGCACTCATGTCCGCTGTTCCCACCAGCCGCGCACAATGCTCCCAAGCCCGGGAGAAAAGCTTTTTGGGGTGGTGCTCACACCGGGCCCTGGAAGACCTCCCCGGCTGCCTCCAAAGGCCAGTTTTCAAGCACTCCTGCCTGCTGTTCCCGCCACCTGCGCACAATGCTCCTAAGCCCGGGAGAAAAGCGCTTCGGGGTGGTGCTCTCTACAGGCCCTTGGAAGACCTCCCCGGCTGCCTCCAAAGGCCGGTTTGCAAGGACTCCTTCCTGCTGTTCCCACCAGCCACGCACAATGCTCCCAAGCCCGGGAGAAAAGCGCTTTGGGGTGGTGCTCTCTCCGGGCCCTTGGAAGACGTCCCCGGCTGCCTCCAAAGGCCGGTTTGCAAGCACTCATGCCCGTTGTTCCCACCAGCGGCGCACAATGCTCCCAAGCCCGGGAGAAAAGCATTTTGGGGTGGTGCTCACTCCGGGCCCTTGGAAGACCTCCCCGGCTGCCTCCAAAGGCCAGTTTGCAAGCACTCATGCCCGCTGTTCCCGCCAGCCGCGCACAATGCTCCCAAGACCGTGAGAAAAGCGCTTCGGGGTGGTGTTCTCTCAGGGACCATGGAGGACCTCCCCGGCTGCCCCCAAAGGCCGGTTTGCAAGCATTCCCACTCGCTGTTCCCGCCAGGCACACACAATGTTCCAAAACCCCGGAGAAAAGCGCTTCGGGGTGGTGGTCTCTCCGGGCCCCTGCCCCTGAGCCTGGGGGCCAGGCAGGGGATCCACAGTCCCAGGCCAAGGCAGAACCACATGCACACGTCTGTTCCTGCCCCCTCCACCGGCAGAGAGCTGGGGGGAGCCAGAGTCTGTCAGGCAGCTGCTGGGCTGGCCGCCTGTGTGGGAAGGGGCAGAGCCGACCTAGGGGCAAGTTGGGCCTCTTGCTCTCCCTGCTGCCCTGAGGCTGCTGGGCCAAAGAGGTCTTGGGCATCCAGCCCCTTGCTGGTCCCTTCCCTCTGACGAGGCCCTCTGAGCTCCAGCACCTTGCAGTGTGGAGACAGCCCCTGCCAGCAACCTCCTCTCCAAGGAGGCCTCAACCGAGGCCTAGGCCCAGGGGAAAGGCACCAGCGGAGATGAGCCAGTGGAGGCGCACGGGCATGTCTGGACCCAGTCCCCGCAGCCTGCCCCTTGGTGGGGCAGTACCCCCGGAGGCCAGGAAGGTCTGGGCAAGGCTGCGAGGGGCAGGGGCCCTGCTGGGTCGTGCCCCTGGCCTGTGGGGCGTCTGAGCACAACCGGCACTCTCCCGCTGGAAGACCTCCCCGTCTGCCTCCAAAGGCCGGTTTGCAAGCACTCCCGCCCGCTGTTCCCGCCAGGCACGCACAATGCTCCCAAGCCCGGGAGAAAAGCGCTTCGGGGTGGTGCTCTCTCCGGGCCCTTGCCCCTGAGCCTGGGGGCCAGGCAGTTGGAACACACTCCCAGGCCAATGCAGAACGACATGCACACGTCTGATCCTGCCCCCTACACCGGCAGAGAGCTCGGGGGAGCCAGAGACTGCCAGGCTGCTGCTGGGCTGGCTGCCTGTGTGGGACGGGGCAGAGCCGACCTAGGGGCAAGTTGGGCCTCTTGCTCTCCCTGCTGCCCTGAGGCTGCTGGGCCAAAGAGGTCTTGGGCATCCAGCCCCTTGCTGGTCCCTTCCCGCTGACGAGGCCCTCTGAGCTCCAGCACCTTGCAGTGTGGAGACAGCCCCTGCCAGCAACCTCCTCTCCAAGGAGGCCTCAACCGAGGCCTAGGCACAGGGGAAAGGCACCAGCGGGGATGAGCCTGGGGAGGCGCCCGGGCATGTCTGGACCCAGTCCCCGCAGCCTGCCCCTTGGTGGGGCAGTACCCCCGGAGGCCAGGAGGGTCTGGGCAAGGCTGCCAGGGGCAGGGACACTGCTGGGTCCTGCCCCTGGCCTGTGGGGCGTCTGAGCACAACCGGCACTCTCCCGCTGGAAGACCTCCCCGGCTGCCTCCAAAGGCCGGTTTGCAAGCACTCCCGCCCGCTGTTCCCGCCAGGCACGCACAATGCTCCCAAGCCCGGGAGAAAAGCGCTTCGGGGTGGTGCTCTCTCCGGGCCCTTGCCCCTGAGCCTGGGGGACAGGCAGGGGGAACACACTCCCAGGCCAAGGCAGAACGACATGCACACGTCTGTTCCTGCCCCCTACACCGGCAGAGAGTTCGGGGGAGCCAGAGACTGCCAGGCTGCTGCTGGGCTGGCTGCCTGTGTGGGACGGGGTAGAGCCGACCTAGGGGCAAGTTGGGCCTCTTGCTCTCCCTGCTGCCCTGAGGCTGCTGGGTCAAAGAGGTCTTGGGCATCCAGCCCTTTGCTGGTCCTTTCCCTCTGACGAGGCCCTCTGAGCTCCAGCACCTTGCAGTGTGCAGACAGCCCCTGCCGGCAACCTCCTCTCCAAGGAGGCCTCAACCGAGGCCTAGGCCCAGGGGAAAGGCACCAGCGGGGATGAGCCTGGGGAGGCGCCCGGGCATGTCTGGACCCAGGCCCCGCAGCCTGCCCCTTGGTGGGGTAGTACCCCCGGAGGCCAGGAAGGTCTGGGCAAGGCTGCCAGAGGCAGGGACACTGCTGGGTCCTGCCCCTGGCCTGTGGGGCCTCTGAGAACAACTGGCACTCTCCCGCTGGAAGACCTCCCCGGCTGCCTCCAAAGGCTGGTTTGCAAGCACTCAATCCCGCTGTTCACGCCAGCTGCGCACAATGCTCCCAAGCCCGGGAGAAAAGCATTTTCGGGTGGTGCTCACTCCGGGCTTTGGAAGACCTCCCCGGCTGCCTCCAAGGCCGGTTTGCAAGCACTTCTGCCTGCTGTTCCCGCCACCCGCGCACAATGCTCCCAAGCCCGGGAGAAAATCGTTTCGGGGTGGTGTTCTCTCTGGGCCCAAGAAAGACCTCCCGGGCTGCCCCCAAATGCCGGTTTGCAAGCACTCCCACTCGCTGTTCCCGCCATCCGTGCAAATGCTCCAAGCCCAGGAGAAAAGCCCTTCAGGGTGGTGCTCTCTCCCGGCCCTTGGAAGACCTCCCCGTTTGTCTCCAAAGGCCGGTTTGCAAGCACTCATGCCCGCTGTTCCCGTCAGCCGCGCACAATGCTCCCAAGCCTAGGAGAAAAGCGCTTCGGGGTGGTGCTCTCTCCCGGCCCTTGGAAGACCTCCCCGGCTGCCTCCAAAGGCCGGTTTGCAAGCACTCAATCCCGCTGTTCCCGCCAGCCGCGCACAATGCTCCCAAGCCCGGGAGAAAAGCGCTTCGGGGTGGTGCTCTCTCCTGGCCCTTGGAAGACCTCCCCGGCTGCCTCCAAAGGCTGGTTTTCGAGAACTCCCTCCCGCTGACCCGCCAGCCGCACACAATGCTCCCAAGCCCGGGAGAAAAGCATTTTGGGGTGGTCTCTCTCCGGGCCCTTGGAAGACTCCCCGGCTGCCTCTAAAGGCCGGTTTGCAAGCACTCATGTCCTCTGTTCCCGACAGCCGCGAACAATGCTCCCAATTCCGTGAGAAAAGTGCTTCGGGATGGTGCTCTCTCCGGGCCCTTGGAAGACCTCCCAAGCTGCCTCCAAAGGCCGGTTTGCAAGCACTCCCGCCCGCTGTTCCCGCCAGCCTCGCACAATGCTCCCAAGACCGGGAGAAAAGCGCTTCGGGGTGGTGTTCTCTCCGTGCCAATGGAGGACCTCCCTGGCTGCCCCCAAAGGCCGGTTTGCAAGCACTCCTGCCTGCTGTTCCCGCCACGCGCGCACAATGCTCCCAAGCCCGGAAGAAAAGCATTTTGTGGTAGTGTTCTCTCCGGGCGCTTGGAAGACCTCCCGGGCGGCCTCCAAAGGCCGGTTTGCAAGCACTCATGTCCGCTGTTCCCGACAGCCGCACACAATGCTCCCAAGCCCGGGAGAAAAGCATTTTGGGGTGGTGATCAGTCCGGGCCCTTGGAAGACCTCCCCGGCTGCCTCCAAAGGCCGGTTTGCCTACACTCCCGCCCGCAGTTCCCGCCAGGCACGCACAATGCTCCCAACACCGGGAGAAAAGCGCTTCGGGGTGTTGCTCTCTCCGGGCCCTTGTCCCTGAGCCTGGGGTCCAGGCAGTGGGTCCACAATCCCAGACCAAGGCAAAACCACATGCACACGTCTGTTCCTGACCCCTGCACCGGCAGAGAGCTCGGGGGAGCCAGAGTCTGTCAGGCAGCTGCTGGGTTGTCTGCCTGTGTGGGAAGGGGCAGAGCCGACCTAGGGGCAAGTTGGGCCTCTTCCTCTCCCTGCTGCCCTGAGGCTGCTGGGCCAAAGAGGTCTTGGGCATCCAGCCCCTTGCTGGTCCCTTCCCTCTGACGAGGCCCTCTGAGCTCCAGCACCTTGCAGTGTGGAAACAGCCCCTGCCAGCAACCTCCTCTCCAAAGAGGCCTCAACCGAGGCCTAGGCCCAGGGGAAAGGCACCAGCGGGGATGATCCTGGGGAGGCGCACGGACATGTCTGGACCCAGTACCCGCAGCCTGCCCCTTGGTGGGGCAGTACCCCCGGAGGCAGGAAGGTCTGGGCTGGCTGGCCAGGGGCAGGGGCCCTGCTGGGTCCTGCCCCTGGCCTGTCAGGCCTCTGAGCACAACCGGCCCTCTCCCGCTGGAAGACCTCCCCAGCTGCCTCCAAAGGCCAGTTTGCCAACACTCCTGCCCGCTGTTCCCGCCAGGCACGCACAATGCTCCCAAGCCCGGGAGAAAAGCGCTTCGGGGTGGTGCTCTCTCCGGGCCCTTGCCCCTGAGCCTGGGGGCAAGGCGGGGGGAACACACTCCCAGGCCAAGGCAGAACCACATGCCCACGTCTGTTCCTGTTCCCTGTACCGGCAGAGAGCTCGTGGGAGCCAGAGTCTCTCAGGCAGGTGCTGGGCTGGCCGCCTGTGTGGGAAGGGGCAGAGCCGACCTAGGGGCAAGTTGGGCCTCTTGCTCTCCCTGCTGCCCTGAGGCTGTTGGGCCAAAGAGGTCTTGGGCATCCAGCCCCTTACTGGTCCCTTCCCTCTGACGAGGCCCTCTGAGCTCCAGCACCTTGCAGTGTGGAGACAGCACCTGCCAGCAATCTGCTCTCCAAGGAGGCCTCAACCGAGGCCTAGGCCCAGGGGAAAAGCACCAACGTGGATGATCCTGGGGAGGCGCACGGACATGTCTGGACCCAGTCCCCGCAGCCTGCCGCTTGGTGGGGCAGTACCCCCGGAGGCCAGGAAGGTCTGTGCAAGGCTGCCAGGGGCAGGGACAGCGCTGGGTCCTGCCCCTGGCCTGTGGGACGTCTGAGCACAACCGGCACTCTCCCGCTGGAAGACCTCCCCGTCTGCCTCGAAAGGCCGGTTTGCAAGCACTCCCGCCCGCTGTTCCCGCCAGGCACGCACAATGCTCCCAAGCCCGGGAGAAAAGCGCTTCGGGGTGGTGCTCTTTCCGGGCCCTTGCCCCTAAGCCTGCGGGCCAGGCAGGGGGAACACACTCCCAGGCCAAGACAGAACGACATGAACACGTCTGTTCCTGCCCCCTACACCGGCAGAGAGCTCGGGGGAGCCAGAGTCTCTCAGGCAGGTGCTGGGCTGGCCGCCTGTGTGGGAAGGGGCAGAGCCGACCTAGGGGCAAGTTGGGCCTCTTGCTCTCCCTGCTGCCCTGAGGCTGCTGGGCCAAAGACGTCTTGGGCATCCAGCCCTTTGCTGGTCCCTTCCCTCTGACGAGGCCCTCTGAGCTCCAGCACCTTGCAGTGTGGAGACAGCACCTGCCAGCAACCTCCTCTCCAAGGAGGCCTCAACCGAGGCCTAGGCCCAGGGGAAAGGCACCAGCGGGGATGAGCCAGTGGAGGCGCACGGGCATGTCTGGACCCAGTCCCCGCAGCCTGCCTCTTGGTGGGGCAGTACCCCCGGAGGCCAGGAAGGTCTGGGCAAGGCTGGACAGGGGCAGGGGCCCTGCTGGGTCCTGCCCCTGGGCTGTGGGGCCTCTGAGCACAACCGGCCCTCTCCCACTGGAAGACCTCCCCGGCTGCCTCCAAAGGCCAGTTTGCCAACACTCCCGCCCGCTGTTCCCGCCAGGCACGCACAATGCTCCCAAGCCCGGGAGAAAAGCGCTTCGGGGTGTTGCCCTCTCCGGACCCTTGCCCCTGAGTCTGGGGTCCAGGCAGTGGGTCCACACTCCCAGACCAAGGCAGAACCACATGCACTCGTCTGTTCCTGACCCCTGCACCGACAGAGAGCTCGGGGGAGCCAGAGTCTGTCAGGCAGCTGCTGGGTTGGCTGCCTGGGTGGGAAGGGGCAGAGCCGACCTAGGGGCAAGTTGGGCCTCTTCCTCTCCCTGCTGCCCTGAGGCTGCTGGGCCAAAGACGTCTTGGGCATCCAGCCCCTTACTGGTCCCTTCCCTCTGACGAGGCCCTCTGAGCTCCAGCACCTTGCAGTGTGGAGACAGCCCCTGCCAGCAACCTCCTCTCCAAGGAGGCCTCAACCGAGGCCTAGGCCCAGGGGAAAGGCACCAGCGGGGATGAGCCAGTGGAGGCGCAAGGGCATGTCTGGACCCAGTCCCCGCAGCCTGCCCCTTGGTGGGGCAGTACCCCCGGAGGCCAGGAAGGTCTGGGCAAGGCTGCGAGGGGCAGGGGCCCTGCTGGGTCGTGCCACTGGCCTGTGGGGCGTCTGAGCACAACCGGCACTCTCCCGCTGGAAGACCTCCCCGTCTGCCTCCAAAGGCCGGTTTGCAAGCACTCCCGCCCGCTGTTCCCGCCAGGCAGGCACAATGCTCCCAAGCCCGGGAGAAAAGCGCTTCGGGGTGGTGCTCTCCTCGGGCCCTTGCCCCTGAGCCTGGGGGCCAGGCAGTTGGAACACACTCCCAGGCCAAGGCAGAACGACATGCACACGTCTGTTCCTGCCCCCTAAACCGGCAGAGAGCTCGGGGGAGCCAGAGACTGCCAGGCTGCTGCTGGGCTGGCTGCCTGTGTGGGACGGGGCAGAGCCGACCTAGGGGCAAGTTGGGCCTCTTGCTCTCCCTGCTGCCCTGAGGCTGCTGGGTCAAAGAGGTCTTGGGCATCCAGCCCTTTGCTGGTCCCTTCCCTCTGACGAGGCCCTCTGAGCTCCAGCACCTTGCAGTGTGGAGACAGCCCCTGCCAGCAACCTCCTCTCCAAAGAGGCCTCAACCGAGGCCTACGCCCAGGGGAAAAGCACCAGCGGGGATGATCCTGGGGAGGCGCACGGACATGTCTGGACCCAGTCCCCGCAGCCTGCCCCTTGGTGGGGCAGTACCCCTGGAGGCCAGGAAGGTCTGGGCAAGGCTGGCCAGGGGCAGGGGCCCTGCTGTGTCCTGCCCCTGGCCTGTGGGGCCTCTGAGCACAACCGGCCCTCTCCCACTGGAAGACCTCCCCGGCTGCCTCCAAAGTCCTCTTTGCAAACACTCCCGCCCGCTGTTCACGCCAGGCTCGCACAATGCTCCCAAGCCCGGGAGAAAAGCGCTTCGGGGTGGTGCTCTCTCCGGGCCCTTGCCCCTGAGCCTGGGGGCCAGGCAGTGGGTCCACACTCCCAGATCAAGGCAGAACCACATGCACACGTCTGTTCCTGACCCCTGCACCGGCAGAGAGCTCGGGGGAGCCAGAGTCTGTCAGGCAGGTGCTGGGCTGGCCGCCTGTGTGGGAAGGGGCAGAGCCGACCTAGGGGCAAGTTGGGCCTCTTACTCTCCCTGCTGCCCTGAGGCTGCTGGGCCAAAGAGGTCTTGGGCATCCAGCCCCTTGCTGGTCCCTTCCCTCTGACGAGGCCCTCTGAGCTCCAGCACCTTGCATTGTGGAGACAGCCCCTGCCAGCAACCTCCTCTCCAATGAGGCCTCAACCGAGGCCTAGGCCCAGGGGAAAGGCACCAGCGGGGATGAGCCTGGGGAGGCACACGGGCATGTCTGGACCCAGTCCCCGCAGCCTGCCCCTTGGTGGGGCAGTACCCCCGGAGGCCAGGAAGGTCTGGGCAAGGCTGCCAGGGGCAGGGACACCGCTGGGTCCTGCCCCTGGCCTGTGGGACGTCTGAGCACAACCGGCACTCTCCCGCTGGAAGACCTCCCCGTCTGCCTCCAAAGGCCGGTTTGCAAGCACTCCCGCCCGCTGTTCCCGCCAGGCACGCACAATGCTCCCAAGCCCGGTAGAAAAGCGCTTCGGGGTGATGCTCTCTCCGGGCCCTTGCCCATGAGCCTGGGGGCCAGGCAGGGGATCCACAGTCCCAGGCCAAGGCAGAACCACATGCACACGTCTGTTCCTGCCCCCTCCACCGGCAGAGAGCTGGGGGGAGCCAGAGTCTCTCAGGCAGGTGCTGGGCTGGCCGCCTGTGTGGGAAGGGGCAGAGCCGACCTAGGGGCAAGTTGGGCCTCTTGCTCTCCCTGCTGCCCTGAGGCTGCTGGGCCAAAGAGGTCTTGGGCATCCAGCCCCTTGCTGGTCCCTTCCCTCTGACGAGGCCCTCTGAGCTCCAGCACCTTGCAGTGTGGAGACAGCCCCTGCCAGCAACCTCCTCTCCAAGGAGGCCTCAACCGAGGCCTAGGCCCAGGGGAAAGGCACCAGCGGGGATGAGCCAGTGGAGGCGCACGGGCATGTCTGGACCCAGTCCCCGCAGCCTGCCTCCTGGTGGGGCAGTACCCCCGGAGGCCAGGAAGGTCTGGGCAAGGCTGGACAGGGGCAGGGGCCCTGCTGGGTCCTGCCCCTGGGCTGTGGGGCCTCTGAGCACAACCGGCCCTCTCCCACTGGAAGACCTCCCCGGCTGCCTCCAAAGGCCGGTTTGCCAACACTCCCGCCCGCTGTTCCCGCCAGGCACGCACAATGCTCCCAAGCCCGGGAGAAAAGCGCTTCGGGGTGTTGCCCTCTCCGGACCCTTGCCCCTGAGCCTGGGGTCCAGGCAGTGGGTCCAAACTCCCAGACCAAGGCAGAACCACATGCACTCGTCTGTTCCTGACCCCTGCACCGACAGAGAGCTCGGGGGAGCCAGAGTCTGTCAGGCAGCTGCTGGGTTGGCTGCCTGTGTGGGAAGGGGCAGAGCCGACCTAGGGGCAAGTTGGGCCTCTTCCTCTCCCTGCTGCCCTGAGGCTGCTGGGCCAAAGACGTCTTGGGCATCCAGCCCCTTACTGGTCCCTTCCCTCTGACGAGGCCCTCTGAGCTCCAGCACCTTGCAGTGTGGAGACAGCCCCTGCCAGCAACCTCCTCTCCAAGGAGGCCTCAACCGAGGCCTAGGCCCAGGGGAAAGGCACCAGCGGGGATGAGCCAGTGGAGGCGCAAGGGCATGTCTGGACCCAGTCCCCGCAGCCTGCCCCTTGGTGGGGCAGTACCCCCGGAGGCCAGGAAGGTCTGGGCAAGGCTGCGAGGGGCAGGGGCCCTGCTGGGTCGTGCCACTGGCCTGTGGGGCGTCTGAGCACAACCGGCACTCTCCCGCTGGAAGACCTCCCCGTCTGCCTCCAAAGGCCGGTTTGCAAGCACTCCCGGCCGCTGTTCCCGCCAGGCAGGCACAATGCTCCCAAGCCCGGGAGAAAAGCGCTTCGGGGTGGTGCTCTCCTCGGGCCCTTGCCCCTGAGCCTGGGGGCCAGGCAGTTGGAACACACTCCCAGGCCAAGGCAGAACGACATGCACACGTCTGTTCCTGCCCCCTAAACCGGCAGAGAGCTCGGGGGAGCCAGAGACTGCCAGGCTGCTGCTGGGCTGGCTGCCTGTGTGGGACGGGGCAGAGCCGACCTAGGGGCAAGTTGGGCCTCTTGCTCTCCCTGCTGCCCTGAGGCTGCTGGGTCAAAGAGGTCTTGGGCATCCAGCCCTTTGCTGGTCCCTTCCCTCTGACGAGGCCCTCTGAGCTCCAGCACCTTGCAGTGTGGAGACAGCCCCTGCCAGCAACCTCCTCTCCAAAGAGGCCTCAACCGAGGCCTACGCCCAGGGGAAAAGCACCAGCGGGGATGATCCTGGGGAGGCGCACGGACATGTCTGGACCCAGTCCCCGCAGCCTGCCCCTTGGTGGGGCAGTACCCCCGGAGGCCAGGAAGGTCTGGGCAAGGCTGGCCAGGGGCAGGGGCCCTGCTGTGTCCTGCCCCTGGCCTGTGGGGCCTCTGAGCACAACCGGCCCTCTCCCACTGGAAGACCTCCCCGGCTGCCTCCAAAGTCCTCTTTGCAAACACTCCCGCCCGCTGTTCACGCCAGGCTCGCACAATGCTCCCAAGCCCGGGAGTAAAGCGCTTCGGGGTGGTGCTCTCTCCGGGCCCTTGCCCCTGAGCCTGGGGGCCAGGCAGTGGGTCCACACTCCCAGATCAAGGCAGAACCACATGCACACGTCTGTTCCTGACCCCTGCACCGGCAGAGAGCTCGGGGGAGCCAGAGTCTGTCAGGCAGGTGCTGGGCTGGCCGCCTGTGTGGGAAGGGGCAGAGCCGACCTAGGGGCAAGTTGGGCCTCTTCCTCTCCCTGCTGCCCTGAGGCTGCTGGGCCAAAGAGGTCTTGGGCATCCAGCCCCTTGCTGGTCCCTTCCCTCTGACGAGGCCCTCTGAGCTCCAGCACCTTGCATTGTGGAGACAGCCCCTGCCAGCAACCTCCTCTCCAATGAGGCCTCAACCGAGGCCTAGGCCCAGGGGAAAGGCACCAGCGGGGATGAGCCTGGGGAGGCACACGGGCATGTCTGGACCCAGTCCCCGCAGCCTGCCCCTTGGTGGGGCAGTACCCCCGGAGGCCAGGAAGGTCTGGGCAAGGCTGCCAGGGGCAGGGACAGCGCTGGGTCCTGCCCCTGGCCTGTGGGACGTCTGAGCACAACCGGCACTCTCCCGCTGGAAGACCTCCCCGTCTGCCTCCAAAGGCCGGTTTGCAAGCACTACCGCCCGCTGTTCCCGCCAGGCACGCACAATGCTCCCAAGCCCGGTAGAAAAGCGCTTCGGGGTGATGCTCTCTCGGGGCCCTTGCCCCTGAGCCTGCGGGCCAGGCAGGGGGAACACACTCCCAGGCCAAGACAGAACGACATGAACACGTCTGTTCCTGCCCCCTACACCGGCAGAGAGCTCGGGGGAGCCAGAGTCTCTCAGGCAGGTGCTGGGCTGGCCGCCTGTGTGGGAAGGGGCAGAGCCGACCTAGGGGCAAGTTGGGCCTCTTGCTCTCCCTTCTGCCCTGATGTTGCTGGGCCAAAGACGTCTTGGGCATCCAGCCCTTTGCTGGTCCCTTTCCTCTGACGAGGCCCTCTGAGCTCCAGCACCTTGCAGTGTGGAGACAGCACCTGCCAGCAATCTCCTCTCCAAGGAGGCCTCAACCGAGGCCTAGGCCCAGGGGAAAGGCACCAGCGGGGATGAGCCTGGGGAGGCGCCCGGGCATGTCTGGACCCAGTCCCCGCAGCCTGCCCCTTGGTGGGGCAGTACCCCTGGAGGCCAGGAAGGTCTGGGCAAGGCTGACCAGGGGCAGGGGACCTGCTGGGTCCTGCCCCTGGCCTGTGGGGCCTCTGAGCACAACCGGCCCTCTCCCACTGGAAGACCTCCCCGGCTGCCTCCAAAGGCCGTTTTGCACGCACTCCCGCCCACTGTTCCCACCAAGCGCGCACAATGCTCCCATCCCGGGAGAAAAGCGCTTCGGGGTGGTGCTCTCTCCGGGCCCTTGCCCCTGAGACTGGGGGCCAGGCAGGGGGTCCACACTCCCAGGCCAAGGCAGAACCACATGCACACGTCTGTTCCTGCCCCCTCCACCGGCAGAGACCTCGGGGGAGCCAGAGTCTGTCAGGCAGCTGCTGGGCTGGCCGCCTTTGTGGGAAGGGGCAGAGCCGACCTAGGGGCAAGTTGGGCCTCTTGCTCTCCCTGCTGCCCTGAGGCTGCTGGGCCAAAGAGGTTTTGGGCATCCAGCCCTTTGCTTGTCCCTTCCCTCTGACGAGGCCCTCTGAGCTCCAGCACCTTGCAGTGTGGAGACAGCCCCTGCCAGTAACCTCCTCTCCAAGGAGGCCTCAACCGAGACCTAGGCCCAGGGGAAAGGCACCAGCGGGGATGAGCCTGGGGAGGCGACCAGGCATGTCTGGACCCAGTCCCCGCAGCCTGCCCCTTGGTGGGGCAGTACCCCCGGAGGCCAGGAAGGTCTGGGAAAGGCTGGCCAGGGGCAGGGGACCTGCTGGGTCCTGCCCCTGGCCTGTGGGGCCTCTGAGCACAGCCGGCCCTCTCCCACTGGAAGACCTCCCCGGCTGCCTCCAAAGTCCTGTTTGCCAACACTCCCACCCGCTGTTCACGCCAGACTTGCACAATGCTCCCAAGCCCGGGAGAAAAGCGCTTCGGGGTGGTGCTCTCTCCGGGCCCTTGCCCCTGAGCCTGCGGGCCAGGCAGGGGGAACACACTCCCAGGCCAAGGCAGAACGACATGAACACGTCTGTTCCTGCCCCCTACACCGGCAGAGAGCTCGGGGGAGCCAGAGTCTCTCAGGCAGGTGCTGGGCTGGCCGCCTGTGTGGGAAGGGGCAGAGCCGACCTAGGGGCAAGTTGGGCCTCTTGCTCTCCCTGCTGCCCTGAGGCTGCTGGGCCAAAGACGTCTTGGGCATCCAGCCCTTTGCTGGTCCCTTCCCTCTGACGAGGCCCTCTGAGCTCCAGCACCTTGCAGTGTGGAGACAGCACCTGCCAGCAACCTCCTCTCCAAGGAGGCCTCAACCGAGGCCTAGGCCCAGGGGAAAGGCACCAGCGGGGATGAGCCAGTGGAGGCGCACGGGCATGTCTGGACCCAGTCCCCGCAGCCTGCCTCTTGGTGGGGCAGTACCCCCGGAGGCCAGGAAGGTCTGGGCAAGGCTGGACAGGGGCAGGGGCCCTGCTGGGTCCTGCCCCTGGGCTGTGGGGCCTCTGAGCACAACCGGCCCTCTCCCACTGGAAGACCTCCCCGGCTGCCTCCAAAGGCCAGTTTGCCAACACTCCCGCCCGCTGTTCCCGCCAGGCACGCACAATGCTCCCAAGCCCGGGAGAAAAGCGCTTCGGGGTGTTGCCCTCTCCGGACCCTTGCCCCTGAGTCTGGGGTCCAGGCAGTGGGTCCACACTCCCAGACCAAGGCAGAACCACATGCACTCGTCTGTTCCTGACCCCTGCACCGACAGAGAGCTCGGGGGAGCCAGAGTCTGTCAGGCAGCTGTGGGCTGGCCGCCTGTGTGGGAAGGGGCAGAGCCGACCTAGGGGCAAGTTGGGCCTCTTGCTCTCCCTGCTGCCTTGAGGCTGCTGGGCCAAAGAGATCTTGGGCATCCAGCCCCTTGCTGGTCCCTTCCCTCTGACGAGGCCCTCTGAGCTCCAGCACCTTGCAGTGTGGAGACAGCCCCTGCCAGCAACCTCCTCTCCAAGGAGGCCTCAACCGAGGCCTAGGCCCAGGGGAAAGGCACCAGCGGGGATGAGCCTGGGGAGGCGCCCGGGCATGTCTGGACCCAGTCCCTGCAGCCTGCCCCTTGGTGGGGCAGTACCCCCGGAGGCCAGGAAGGTCTGGGAAAGGCTGGCCAGGGGCAGGGGACCTGCTGGGTCCTGCCCCTGGCCTGTGGGGCCTCTGAGCACAACCGGCCCTCTCCCACTGGAAGACCTCCCCGGCTGCCTCCAAAGTCCTGTTTGCCAACACTCCCACCCGCTGTTCACGCCAGACTTGCACAATGCTCCCAAGCCCGGGAGAAAAGCGCTTCGGGGTGGTGCTCTCTCCGGGCCCTTGCCCCTGAGCCTGGGGGCAAGGCATGGGGAACACACTCCCAGGCCAAGGCAGAACCACATGCCCACGTCTGTTCCTGTCTCCTGCACCGGCATAGAGCTTGGGGGAGCCAGAGTCTGTCAGGCAGCTGCTGGGTTTATCCGCCTGTGTGGGAAGGGGCAGAGCCCCCCTAGGGGCAAGTTGGGCCTCTTGCTCTCCCTGCTGCCCTGAGGCTGCTGGGCCAAAGAGGTCTTGGGCATCCAGCCCCTTACTGGTCCCTTCCCTCTGACGAGGCCCTCTGAGCTCCAGCACCTTGCAGTGTGGAGACAGCCCCTGCCAGCAACCTCCTCTCCAAGGAGGCCTCAACCGAGGCCTAGGCCCAGGGGAAAGGCACCAGCGGGGATGAGCCTGGGGAGGCGCCCGGCCATGTCTGGACCCAGTCCCCGCAGCCTGCCCCTTGGTGGGGCAGTACCCCCGGAGGCCAGGAGGGTCTGGGCAAGGCTGCCAGGGGCAGGGACACTGCTGGGTCCTGCCCCTGGCCTGTGGGGCGTCTGAGCACAACCGGCACTCTCCCGCTGGAAGACCTCCCCGGCTGCCTCCAAAGGCCGGTTTGCAAGCACTCCCGCCCGCTGTTCCCGCCAGGCACGCACAATGCTCCCAAGCCCGGGAGAAAAGCGCTTCGGGGTGGTGCTCTCTCCGGGCCCTTGCCCCTGAGCCTGGGGGACAGGCAGGGGGAACACACTCCCAGGCCAAGGCAGAACGACATGCACACGTCTGTTCCTGCCCCCTACACCGGCAGAGAGTTCGGGGGAGCCAGAGACTGCCAGGCTGCTGCTGGGCTGGCTGCCTGTGTGGGACGGGGTAGAGCCGACCTAGGGGCAAGTTGGGCCTCTTGCTCTCCCTGCTGCCCTGAGGCTGCTGGGTCAAAGAGGTCTTGGGCATCCAGCCCTTTGCTGGTCCTTTCCCTCTGACGAGGCCCTCTGAGCTCCAGCACCTTGCAGTGTGCAGACAGCCCCTGCCGGCAACCTCCTCTCCAAGGAGGCCTCAACCGAGGCCTAGGCCCAGGGGAAAGGCACCAGCGGGGATGAGCCTGGGGAGGCGCCCGGGCATGTCTGGACCCAGGCCCCGCAGCCTGCCCCTTGGTGGGGTAGTACCCCCGGAGGCCAGGAAGGTCTGGGCAAGGCTGCCAGAGGCAGGGACACTGCTGGGTCCTGCCCCTGGCCTGTGGGGCCTCTGAGAACAACTGGCACTCTCCCGCTGGAAGACCTCCCCGGCTGCCTCCAAAGGCTGGTTTGCAAGCACTCAATCCCGCTGTTCACGCCAGCTGCGCACAATGCTCCCAAGCCCGGGAGAAAAGCATTTTCGGGTGGTGCTCACTCCGGGCTTTGGAAGACCTCCCCGGCTGCCTCCAAGGCCGGTTTGCAAGCACTTCTGCCTGCTGTTCCCGCCACCCACGCACAATGCTCCCAAGCCCGGGAGAAAAGCGTTTCGGGGTGGTGTTCTCTCTGGGCCCAAGAAAGACCTCCCGGGCTGCCCCCAAATGCCGGTTTGCAAGCACTCCCACTCGCTGTTCCCGCCATCCGTGCAAATGCTCCAAGCCCAGGAGAAAAGCCCTTCAGGGTGGTGCTCTCTCCCGGCCCTTGGAAGACCTCCCCGTTTGTCTCCAAAGGCCGGTTTGCAAGCACTCATGCCCGCTGTTCCCGTCAGCCGCGCACAATGCTCCCAAGCCTAGGAGAAAAGCGCTTCGGGGTGGTGCTCTCTCCCGGCCCTTGGAAGACCTCCCCGGCTGCCTCCAAAGGCCGGTTTGCAAGCACTCAATCCCGCTGTTCCCGCCAGCCGCGCACAATGCTCCCAAGCCCGGGAGAAAAGCGCTTCGGGGTGGTGCTCTCTCCTGGCCCTTGGAAGACCTCCCCGGCTGCCTCCAAAGGCTGGTTTTCGAGAACTCCCTCCCGCTGACCCGCCAGCCGCACACAATGCTCCCAAGCCCGGGAGAAAAGCATTTTGGGGTGGTCTCTCTCCGGGCCCTTGGAAGACTCCCCGGCTGCCTCTAAAGGCCGGTTTGCAAGCACTCATGTCCTCTGTTCCCGACAGCCGCGAACAATGCTCCCAATTCCGTGAGAAAAGTGCTTCGGGATGGTGCTCTCTCCGGGCCCTTGGAAGACCTCCCAAGCTGCCTCCAAAGGCCGGTTTGCAAGCACTCCCGCCCGCTGTTCCCGCCAGCCTCGCACAATGCTCCCAAGACCGGGAGAAAAGCGCTTCGGGGTGGTGTTCTCTCCGTGCCAATGGAGGACCTCCCTGGCTGCCCCCAAAGGCCGGTTTGCAAGCACTCCTGCCTGCTGTTCCCGCCACGCGCGCACAATGCTCCCAAGCCCGGAAGAAAAGCATTTTGTGGTAGTGTTCTCTCCGGGCGCTTGGAAGACCTCCCGGGCGGCCTCCAAAGGCCGGTTTGCAAGCACTCATGTCCGCTGTTCCCGACAGCCGCACACAATGCTCCCAAGCCCGGGAGAAAAGCATTTTGGGGTGGTGATCAGTCCGGGCCCTTGGAAGACCTCCCCGGCTGCCTCCAAAGGACAGTTTGCAAGAACTCATGCCCGCTGTTCCCGCCAGGCACGCACAATGCTCCCAAGCCCGGGAGAAAAGCGCTTCGGGGTGGTGCTCTCACCGGTCCCTTGCCCCTGAGCCTGGGGGCAATGCAGGGGGAACACACTCCCAGGCCAAGGCAGAACCACATGCAAACGTCTGTTCCTGGTCCCTGCACCGGCAGAGAGCTCGGGGGAGCCAGAGTATGCCAGGCAGCTGCTGGGTTGGCGGCCTGTGTGGAAAGGGGCAGAGCCGACCTAGGGGCAAGTTGGGCCTCTTGCTCTCCCTGCTGCCCTGAGGCTGCTGGGCCAAAGAGGTCTTGGGCATCCAGCCCCTTGCTGGTCCCTTCCCTCTGATGAGGCCCTCTGAGCTCCAGCACCTTGCAGTGTGGAGACAGCCCCTGCCAGCAACCTCCTCTCCAAGGCGGCCTCAACCGAGGCCTAGGCCCAGGGGAAAGGCACCAGCGGGGATGAGCCTGGGGAGGCGCCCGGGCATGTCTGGACCCAGTCCCCGCAGCCTGCCCCTTGGTAGGGCAGTACCCCCGGAGGCCAGGAAGGTCTGGGCAAGGCTGCCAGGGGCAGGGACACTGCTGGGTCCTGCCCCTGGCCTGTGGGGCGTCTGAGCACAACCAGCACCCTCCCGCTGGAAGACCTCCCCGTCTGCCTCCAAAGGCCTGTTTGCAAGCACTCCCACCCGCTGTTCCCGCCAGGCACGCACAATGCTCCCAAGCCCGGGAGAAAAGCGCTTCAGGGTGGTGCTCTCCTCGGGCCCTTGCCCCTGAGCCTGGGGGCCAGGCAGGTGGAGCACACTCCCAGGCCAAGGGAGAACGACATGCACACGTCTGTTCCTGCCCCCTACACCGGCAGAGAGCTCGGGGGAGCCAGAGTCTGTCAGGCAGGTGCTGGGCTGGCCGCCTGTGTGGGAAGTGGCAGAGCCGACCTGGGGGCATGTTGGGCCTCTGCTCTCCCTGCTGCCCTGAGGCTGCTGGGCCAAAGAGGTCTTGGGCATCCAGCCCATTGCTGGTCCCTTCCCTCTGACGAGGCCCTCTGAGCTCCAGCACCTTGCAGTGTGGAGACAGCCCCTGCCAGCAACCTCCTCTCCAAGGAGGCCTCAACCGAGGCCTAGCCCCAGGGGAAAGGCACCAGCTGGGAAGAGCCTGGGGAGGCACCCGGGCATGTCTGGACCCAGTCCCCGCAGCCTGCCCCTTGGTGAGGCAGTACCCCCGGAGGCCAGGAAGGTCTGGGCAAGGCTGGTCAGGGGCAGGGGCCCTGCTGGGCCCTGCCCCTGGCCTGTGGGGCCTCTGAGCACAACCGGCCCTCTCCCACTGGAAGACCTCCCCGGGTGCCTCCAAAGGCCGGTTTGCCAACACTCCCGCCCGCTGTTCCCGCCAGGCACGCACAATTCTCCCAAGCCCGGGAGAAAAGCGCTTCGGGGTGGTGCTCTCTCCGGGCCCTTGCCCATGAGCCTGGGGGCAAGGCAGGGAGAACACACTCCCAGGCCAAGGCAGAACCACATGCCCACGTCTGTTCCTGTCCCCTGCACCGGCAGAGAGCTTGGGGGAGCCAGAGTCTGTCAGGCAGCTGCTGGGTTGGCCGCCTGTGTGGGAAGGGGCAGAGCCGAATAGGGGCAAGTTGGGCCTCTTGTTCTCCCTGCTGCCCTGAGGCTGCTGGGCCAAAGATGTCTTGGGCATCCAGCCCTTTACTGGTCCCTTCTCTCTGACGAGGCTCTCTGAGCTGCAGCACCTTGCAGTGTGGAGACAGCCCCTGCCAGCAACCTCCTCTCCAAGGAGGCCTCAACCGAGGCCTAGGCCCAGGGGAAAGGCACCAGCGGGGATGAGCCAGGGGAGGCGCCCGAGCATGTCTGGACCCAGTCCCCGCAGCCTGCCCCTTGGTGGGGCAGTACCCCCGGAGGCCAGGAAGGTCTGGGTAAGGCTGGCCAGGGGCAGGGGCCCTGCTGGGTCCTGCCCCTGGCCTCTGGGGCCTCTGAGCACAACCGGCCCTCTCCCACTGGAAGACGTCCCCGGCTGCCTCCAAAGGCCGGTTTGCAAGCGCTCCCGCCCACTGTTCCCAGCAGGCCTGCACAATGCTCCTAAGCCCGAGAGAAAAGCGCTTCGGGGTGGTGCTCTCTCCGGGCCCTTGCCCCTGAGCCTGGGGGCAAGGCAGGGTGTCCACACTCCCAGGCCAAGGCAGAACCACATGCACACGTCTGATCTGCCCCCTGCACCGGCAGAGAGCTCGGGGGAGCCAGAGTCTGTCAGGCAGCTGCTGGGCTGGCCGCCTGTGTGGGAAGGGGCAGAGCCGACCTAGGGGCAAGTTGGGCCTCTTGCTCTCCCTGCTGCCCTGAGGCTGCTGGGCCAAAGAGGTCTTGGGCATCCAGCCCCTTGCTGGTCCCTTCCCTCTGATGAGGCCCTCTGAGCTCCAGCACCTTGCAGTGTGGAGACAGCCCCTGCCAGCAACCTCCTCTCCAAGGAGGCCTCAACCGAGGCCTAGGCCCAGGGGAAAGGCACCAGCGGGGATGAGCCTGGGGAGGCGCCCGGGCATGACTGGACCCAGGCCCGCAGCCTGCCCCTTGGTGGGGCAGTACCCCCGGAGGCCAGGAAGGTCTGGGCAAGGCTGGCCAGGGGCAGGGGCCCTGCTGGGTCCTGTCTCTGGCCTGTAGGGCCTCTGAGCACAACCGGCCCTCTCCCACTGGAAGACCTCCCCGGCTGCCTCCAAAGGCCAGTTTGCCAACACTCCTGCCCGCTGTTCCCGCCAGGCACGCACAATGCTCCCAAGCCCAGGAGAAAAGCGCGTCGGGGTGGTGGTCTCTCCGGGCCCCTGCCCGTGAGCCTGGGGGCCAGGCAGGGGATCCACAGTCCCAGGCCAAGGCAGAACCACATGCACACGTCTGTTCCTGCCCCCTCCACCGGCAGAGAGCTGGGGGGAGCCAGAGTCTGTCAGGCAGCTGCTGGGCTGGCCGCCTGTGTGGGAATGGGCAGAGCCGAACTAGGGGCAAGTTGGGCCTCTTGCTCTCCCTGCTGCCCTGAGGCTGCTGGGCCAAAGAGGTCTTGGGCATCCAGCCCCTTGCTGGTCCCTTCCCTCTGACGAGGCCCTCTGAGCTCCAGCACATTGCAGTGTGGAGACAGCCCCTGCCAGCAACCTCCTCTCCAAGGAGGCCTCAACCGAGGCCTAGGCCCAGGGGAAAGGCACCAGCGGGGATGAGCCAGTGGAGGCGCACGGGCATGTCTGGACCCAGTCCCCGCAGCCTGCCCCTTGGTGGGGCAGTACCCCCGGAGGCCAGGAAGGTCTGGGCAAGGCTGGCCAGGGGCAGGGGCCCTGCTGGGTCCTGCCCCTGGCCTGTGGGGCCTCTGAGCACAACCGGCCCTCTCCCACTGGAAGACCTCCCCGGCTGCCTCCAAAGGCCGGTTTGCCAACACTCCCGCCCGCTGTTCCCGCCAGGCACGCACAATGCTCCCAAGCCCGGGAGAAAAGCGCTTCGGGGTGTTGCTCTCTCCGGGCCCTTGCCCCTGAGCCTGGGGTCCAGGCAGTGTGTCCACACTCCCAGACCAAGGCAGAACCACATGCACACGTCTGTTCCTGACCCCTGCACCGGCAGAGCGCTCGGGGGAGCCACAGTCTGTCAGGCAGCTGCTGGGTTGTCTGCCTGTGTGGGAAGGGGCAGAGCCGACCTAGGGGCAAGTTGGGCCTCTTCCTCTCCCTGCTGCCCTGAGGCTGCTGGGCCAAAGAGGTCTTGGGCATCCAGCCCCTTGCTGGTCCCTTCCCGCTGACGAGGCCCTCTGAGCTCCAGCACCTTGCAGTGTGGAGACAGCCCCTGCCAGCAACCTCCTCTCCAAGGAGGCCTCAACCGAGGCCTAGGACCAGGGGAAAGGCACCAGCGGGGATGAGCCTGGGGAGGCGCCCGGGCATGTCTGGACCCAGTCCCCGCAGCCTGCCCCTTGGTGGGATAGTAACCCCGGAGTCCAGGAGGGTCTGGGCAAGGCTGCCAGGGGCAGGGACACTGCTGGGTCCTGCCCCTGGCCTGTGGGGCGTCTGAGCACAACCGGCACTCTCCCGCTGGAAGACCTCCCTGGCTGCCTCCAAAGGCCGGTTTGCAAGCACTCACGCGCGCTGTTCCCGCCAGGCACGCACAATGCTACCAAGCGCGAGAGAAAAGCGCTTCGAGGTGGTGCTCTCTCCGGACCCTTGCCCCTGAGCCTGGGGGACAGGCAGGGGGAACACACTCCCAGGCCAAGGCAGAACGACATGCCCACGTCTGTTCCTGCCCCCTACACCGGCAGAGAGATCGGGGGAGCCAGAGACTGCCAGGCTGCTGCTGGGCTGGCTGCCTGTCTGGGACGGGGCAGAGCCGACCTAGGGGCAAGTTGGGCCTCTTGCTCTCCCTGCTGCCCTGAGGCTGCTGGGTCAAAGAGGTCTTGGGCATCCAGCCCTTTGCTGGTCCCTTCCCTCTGACGAGGCCCTCTGAGCTCCAGCACCTTGCAGTGTGGAGACAGCCCCTGCCAGCAACCTCCTCTCCAAAGAGGCCTCAACCGAGGCCTACGCCCAGGGGAAAGGCACCAGCGGGGATGATCCTGGGGAGGCGCATGGACATGTCTGGACCCAGTCACCGCAGCCTGCCCCTTGGTGGGGCAGTACCCCCGGAGGCCAGGAAGGTCTGGGCAAGGCTGGCCAGGGGCAGGGGCCCTGCTGGGTCCTGCCCCTGGCCTGTGGGGCCTCTGAGCCCAACCGGCCCTCTCCCACTGGAAGACCTCCCCGGCTGCCTCCAAAGGCCGGTTTGCAAGCGCTCCCGCCCACTGTTCCCAGCAGGCGTGGACAATGCTCCCAAGCCCGGGAGAAAAGCGCTTCAGGGTGGTGTTCTCTCTGGGCCCTTGCCCCTGAGCATGGGGGCAAGGCAGGGTGTCCACACTCCCAGGCCAAGGCAGAACCACATGCACACGTCTGATCTGCGCCCTGCACCGGCAGAGAGCTCGGGGGAGCCAGAGTCTGTCAGGCAGCTGCTGGGCTGGCCGCCTGTGTGGGAAGGGGCAGAGCCGACCTAGGGGCAAGTTGGGCCTCTTGCTCTCCCTGCTGCCCTGAGGCTGCTGGGCCAAAGAGGTCTTGGCCATCCAGCCCCTTGCTGGTCCCTTCCCTCTGACGAGGCCCTCTGAGCTCCAGCACCTTGCAGTGTGGAGACAGCCCCTGCCAGCAACCTCCTCTCCAAGGAGGCCTCAACCGAGGCCTAGGCCCAGGGGAAAGGCACCAGCGGGGATGAGCCTGGGGAGGCGCCCGGGCATGACTGGACCCAGGCCCGCAGCCTGCCCCTTGGTGGGGCAGTACCCCCGGAGGCCAGGAAGGTCTGGGCAAGGCTGGCCAGGGGCAGGGGCCCTGCTGGGTCCTGCCCCTGTCCTGTGGGGCCTCTGAGCACAACCGGCCCTCTCCCACTGGAAGACCTCCCCGGCTGCCTCCAAAGGCCGGTTTGCCAACACTCCCGCCCGCTGTTCTCGCCAGGCACGCACAATTCTCCCAAGCCCGGGAGAAAAGCGCTTCGGTGTGTTGCTCTCTCCGGGCCCTTGCCCCTGAGTGTGGGGGCCAGGCAGTGGTTCCACACTCCCAGACCAAGGCAGAACCACATGCACACGTCTGTTCCTGACCCCTGCACCGGCAGAGAGCTCGGGGGAGCCAGAGTCTGTCAGGCAGCTGCTGGGCTGGCCGCCTGTGTGGGAAGGGGCAGAGCCGACCTAGGGGCAAGTTGGGCCTCTTCCTCTCCCTGCTGCCCTGAGGCTGCTGGGCCAAAGAGGTCTTGGGCATCCAGCCCCTTGCTGGTCCCTTCCCTCTGACGAGGCCCTCTGAGCTCCAGCACCTTGCAGTGTGGAGACAGCCCCTGCCAGCAACCTCCTCTCCAAGGAGGCCTCAACCGAGGCCTAGGCCCAGGGGAAAGGCACCAGCGGGGATGAGCCAGTGGAGGCGCAAGGGCATGTCTGGACCCACTCCCCGCAGCCTGCCCCTTGGTGGGGCAGTACCCCCGGAGGCCAGGAAGGTCTGGGCAAGGCTGCCAGGGGCAGGGACACTGCTGGGTCCTGCCCCTGGCCTGTGGGGCGTCTGAGCACAACCGGCACTCTCCCGCTGGAAGACCTCCCCGTCTGCCTCCAAAGGCCGGTTGACAAGCGCTCCCGACCACTGTTCCCAGCAGGCGTGCACAATGCTCCCAAGCCCGGGAGAAAAGCGCTTCGGGGTGGTGCTCTCTCCGGGCCCTTGCCCCTGAGCCTGGGGGCAAGGCAGGGTGTCCACACTCCCAGGCCAAGGCAGAACCACATGCACACGTCTGATCTGCCCCCTGCACCGGCAGAGAGCTCGGGGGAGCCAGAGTCTGTCAGGCAGCTGCTGGGCTGGCCGCCTGTGTGGGAAGGGGCAGAGCCGACCTAGGGGCAAGTTGGGCCTCTTCCTCTCCCTGCTGCCCTGAGGCTGCTGGGCCAAAGAGGTCTTGGGCATCCAGCCCCTTGCTTGTCCCTTCCCTCTGACGAGGCCCTCTGAGCTCCAGCACCTTGCAGTGTGGAGACAGCACCTGCCAGCAATCTCCTCTCCAAGGAGGCCTCAACCGAGGCCTAGGCCCAGGGAAAAGGCACCAGCGGGGTTGAGCCAGGGGAGGCGCCCGGGCATGTCTGGACCCTGTCCCCGCAGCCTGCCCCTTGGTGGGGCAGTACCCCCGGAGGCCAGGAAGGTCTGGGCAAGGCTGGCCAGGGGCAGGGGCCCTGCTGGGTCCTGCCCCTGGCCTGTGGGGCCTCTGAGCACAACCGGCCCTTGCCCACTGGAAGACATCCCCGGCTGCCTCCAAAGGCCGGTTTGCAAGCCCTCCCGCCCACTGTTCCCGCCAGGCGCGCACAATGCTCCCAAGCCCGGGAGAAAAGCGCTTCGGGGTGGTGGTCTCTCCGGGCCCCTGCCCCTGAGCCTGGGGGCCAGGCAGGGGATCCACAGTCCCAGGCCAAGGCAGAACCACATGCACACGTCTGTTCCTGCCCCCTCCACCGGCAGAGAGCTGGGGGGAGCCAGAGTCTGTCAGGCAGCTGCTGGGCTGGCCGCCTGTGTGGGAAGGGGCAGAGCCGAATAGGGGCAAGTTGGGCCTCTTGCTCTCCCTGCTGCCCTGAGGCTGCTGGGCCAAAGAGGTCTTGGGCATCCAGCCCCTTGCTGGTCCCTTCCCTCTGACGAGGCCCTCTGAGCTCCAGCACCTTGCAGTGTGGAGACAGCCCCTGCCAGCAACCTCCTCTCCAAGGAGGCCTCAACCGAGGCCTAGGCCCAGGGGAAAGGCACCAGCGGGGATGAGCCAGTGGAGGCGCACGGGCATGTCTGGACCCAGACCCCGCAGCCTGCCTCTTGGTGGGGCAGTACCCCCGGAGGCCAGGAAGGTCTGGGCAAGGCTGGACAGGGGCAGGGGCCCTGCTGGGTCCTGCCCCTGGGCTGTGGGGCCTCTGAGCACAACCGGCCCTCTCCCACTGGAAGACCTCCCCGGCTGCCTCCAAAGGCCAGTTTGCCAACACTCCCGCCCGCTGTTCCCGCCAGGCACGCACAATGCTCCCAAGCCCGGGAGAAAAGCGCTTCGGGGTGTTGCCCTCTCCGGACCCTTGCCCCTGAGCCTGGGGTCCAGGCAGTGGGTCCACACTCCCAGACCAAGGCAGAACCACATGCACTCGTCTGTTCCTGACCCCTGCACCGACAGAGAGCTCGGGGGAGCCAGAGTCTGTCAGGCAGCTGCTGGGTTGGCTGCCTGTGTGGGAAGGGGCAGAGCCGACCTAGGGGCAAGTTGGGCCTCTTCCTCTCCCTGCTGCCCTGAGGCTGCTGGGCCAAAGACGTCTTGGGCATCCAGCCCCTTACTGGTCCCTTCCCTCTGACGAGGCCCTCTGAGCTCCAGCACCTTGCAGTGTGGAGACAGCCCCTGCCAGCAACCTCCTCTCCAAGGAGGCCTCAACCGAGGCCTAGGCCCAGGGGAAAGGCACCAGCGGGGATGAGCCAGTGGAGGCGCAAGGGCATGTCTGGACCCAGTCCCCGCAGCCTGCCCCTTGGTGGGGCAGTACCCCCGGAGGCCAGGAAGGTCTGGGCAAGGCTGCGAGGGGCAGGGGCCCTGCTGGGTCGTGCCACTGGCCTGTGGGGCGTCTGAGCACAACCGGCACTCTCCCGCTGGAAGACCTCCCCGTCTGCCTCCAAAGGCCGGTTTGCAAGCACTCCCGCCCGCTGTTCCCGCCAGGCAGGCACAATGCTCCCAAGCCCGGGAGAAAAGCGCTTCGGGGTGGTGCTCTCCTCGGGCCCTTGCCCCTGAGCCTGGGGGCCAGGCAGTTGGAACACACTCCCAGGCCAAGGCAGAACGACATGCACACGTCTGTTCCTGCCCCCAAAACCGGCAGAGAGCTCGGGGGAGCCAGAGACTGCCAGGCTGCTGCTGGGCTGGCTGCCTGTGTGGGACGGGGCAGAGCCGACCTAGGGGCAAGTTGGGCCTCTTGCTCTCCCTGCTGCCCTGAGGCTGCTGGGTCAAAGAGGTCTTGGGCATCCAGCCCTTTGCTGGTCCCTTCCCTCTGACGAGGCCCTCTGAGCTCCAGCACCTTGCAGTGTGGAGACAGCCCCTGCCAGCAACCTCCTCTCCAAAGAGGCCTCAACCGAGGCCTACGCCCAGGGGAAAAGCACCAGCGGGGATGATCCTGGGGAGGCGCACGGACATGTCTGGACCCAGTCCCCGCAGCCTGCCCCTTGGTGTGGCAGTACCCCCGGAGGCCAGGAAGGTCTGGGCAAGGCTGGCCAGGGGCAGGGGCCCTGCTGTGTCCTGCCCCTGGCCTGTGGGGCCTCTGAGCACAACCGGCCCTCTCCCACTGGAAGACCTCCCCGGCTGCCTCCAAAGTCCTCTTTGCAAACACTCCCGCCCGCTGTTCACGCCAGGCTCGCACAATGCTCCCAAGCCCGGGAGAAAAGCGCTTCGGGGTGGTGCTCTCTCCGGGCCCTTGCCCCTGAGCCTGGGGGCCAGGCAGTGGGTCCACACTCCCAGATCAAGGCAGAACCACATGCACACGTCTGTTCCTGACCCCTGCACCGGCAGAGAGCTCGGGGGAGCCAGAGTCTGTCAGGCAGGTGCTGGGCTGGCCGCCTGTGTGGGAAGGGGCAGAGCCGACCTAGGGGCAAGTTGGGCCTCTTCCTCTCCCTGCTGCCCTGAGGCTGCTGGGCCAAAGAGGTCTTGGGCATCCAGCCCCTTGCTGGTCCCTTCCCTCTGACGAGGCCCTCTGAGCTCCAGCACCTTGCATTGTGGAGACAGCCCCTGCCAGCAACCTCCTCTCCAATGAGGCCTCAACCGAGGCCTAGGCCCAGGGGAAAGGCACCAGCGGGGATGAGCCTGGGGAGGCACACGGGCATGTCTGGACCCAGTCCCCGCAGCCTGCCCCTTGGTGGGGCAGTACCCCCGGAGGCCAGGAAGGTCTGGGCAAGGCTGCCAGGGGCAGGGACAGCGCTGGGTCCTGCCCCTGGCCTGTGGGACGTCTGAGCACAACCGGCACTCTCCCGCTGGAAGACCTCCCCGTCTGCCTCCAAAGGCCGGTTTGCAAGCACTACCGCCCGCTGTTCCCGCCAGGCACGCACAATGCTCCCAAGCCCGGTAGAAAAGCGCTTCGGGGTGATGCTCTCTCCGGGCCCTTGCCCCTGAGCCTGCGGGCCAGGCAGGGGGAACACACTCCCAGGCCAAGACAGAACGACATGAACACGTCTGTTCCTGCCCCCTACACCGGCAGAGAGCTCGGGGGAGCCAGAGTCTCTCAGGCAGGTGCTGGGCTGGCCGCCTGTGTGGGAAGGGGCAGAGCCGACCTAGGGGCAAGTTGGGCCTCTTGCTCTCCCTGCTGCCCTGAGGTTGCTGGGCCAAAGACGTCTTGGGCATCCAGCCGTTTGCTGGTCCCTTCCCTCTGACGAGGCCCTCTGAGCTCCAGCACCTTGCAGTGTGGAGACAGCACCTGCCAGCAATCTCCTCTCCAAGGAGGCCTCAACCGAGGCCTAGGCCCAGGGGAAAGGCACCAGCGGGGATGAGCCTGGGGAGGCGCCCGGGCATGTCTGGACCCAGTCCCCGCAGCCTGCCCCTTGGTGGGGCAGTACCCCTGGAGGCCAGGAAGGTCTGGGCAAGGCTGACCAGGGGCAGGGGACCTGCTGGGTCCTGCCCCTGGCCTGTGGGGCCTCTGAGCACAACCGGCCCTCTCCCACTGGAAGACCTCCCCGGCTGCCTCCAAAGGCCGTTTTGCACGCACTCCCGCCCACTGTTCCCACCAAGCGCGCACAATGCTCCCATCCCGGGAGAAAAGCGCTTCGGGGTCGTGCTCTCTCCGGGCCCTTGCCCCTGAGACTGGGGGCCAGGCAGGGGGTCCACACTCCCAGGCCAAGGCAGAACCACATGCACACGTCTGTTCCTGCCCCCTCCACCGGCAGAGAGCTCGGGGGAGCCAGAGTCTGTCAGGCAGCTGCTGGGCTGGCCGCCTTTGTGGGAAGGGGCAGAGCCGACCTAGGGGCAAGTTGGGCCTCTTGCTCTCCCTGCTGCCCTGAGGCTGCTGGGCCAAAGAGGTCTTGGGCATCCAGCCCTTTGCTTGTCCCTTCCCTCTGACGAGGCCCTCTGAGCTCCAGCACCTTGCAGTGTGGAGACAGCCCCTGCCAGTAACCTCCTCTCCAAGGAGGCCTCAACCGAGACCTAGGCCCAGGGGAAAGGCACCAGCGGGGATGAGCCTGGGGAGGCGACCAGGCATGTCTGGACCCAGTCCCCGCAGCCTGCCCCTTGGTGGGGCAGTACCCCCGGAGGCCAGGAAGGTCTGGGAAAGGCTGGCCAGGGGCAGGGGACCTGCTGGGTCCTGCCCCTGGCCTGTGGGGCCTCTGAGCACAGCCGGCCCTTTCCCACTGGAAGACCTCCCCGGCTGCCTCCAAAGGCCGGTTTGCAAGCGCTCCCGGCCACTGTTACCAGCAGGCGGGCACAATGCTCCTAAGCCCGGAAGAAAAGCGCTTCAGGGTGGTGCTCTCTCTGGGCCCTTGCCCCTGAGCCTGGGGGCAAGGCAGGGTGTCCACACTCCCAGGCCAAGGCAGAACCACATGCACACGTCTGACCTGCCCCCTGCACCGGCAGAGAGCTCGGGGGAGCCAGAGTCTGTCAGGCAGCTGCTGGGCTGGCCGCCTGTGTGGGAAGTGGCAGAGCCGACCTAGGGGCAAGTTGGGCCTCTTGCTCTCCCTGCTGCCCTGAGGCTGCTGGGCCAAAGAGGTCTTGGGCATCCAGCCCCTTGCTGGTCCCTTCCCTCTGACGAGTCCCTCTGAGCTCCAGCACCTTGCAGTGTGGAGACAGCCCCTGCCAGCAACCTCCTCTCCAAGGAGGCCTCAACCGAGGCCTAGGACCAGGGGAAAGGCACCAGCGGGGATGAGCCTGGGGAGGCGCCCGGGCATGTCTGGACCCAGTCCCCGCAGCCTGCCCCTTGGTGGGGCAGTACCCCCGGAGGCCAGGAAGGTCTGGGAAAGGCTGGCCAGGGGCAGGGGCCCTGCTGGGTCCTGCCCCTGGCCTGTGGGGCCTCTGAGCACAACCGGCCCTCTCCCACTGGAAGAACTCCCCAGCTGCCTCCAAAGGCCAGTTTGCCAACACTCCCGCCCGATGTTCCCGCCAGGCACGCACAATGCTCCCAAGCCCGTGAGAAAAGCACTTCGGGGTGGTGCTCTCCTCGGGCCCTTGCCCCTGAGCCTGGGGGCCAGGCAGTTGGTCCACACTCCCAGACCAAGGCAGAACCACATGCACACGTCTGTTCCTGACCCCTGCACCGGCAGAGAGCTCGGGGGAGCCAGAGTCTGTCAGGCAGCTGCTGGGCTGGCCGCCTGTGTGGGAAGGGGCAGAGCCGACCTAGGGGCAAGTTGGGCCTCTTGCTCTCCCTGCTGCCCTGAGGCTGCTGGGCCAAAGAGATCTTGGGCATCCAGCCCCTTGCTGGTCCCTTCCCTCTGACGAGGCCCTCTGAGCTCCAGCACCTTGCAGTGTGGAGACAGCCCCTGCCAGCAACCTCCTCTCCAAGGAGGCCTCAACCGAGGCCTAGGCCCAGGGGAAAGGCACCAGCGGGGATGAGCCTGGGGAGGCGCCCGGGCATGTCTGGACCCAGTCCCTGCAGCCTGCCCCTTGGTGGGGCAGTACCCCCGGAGGCCAGGAAGGTCTGGGAAAGGCTGGCCAGGGGCAGGGGACCTGCTGGGTCCTGCCCCTGGCCTGTGGGGCCTCTGAGCACAACCGGCCCTCTCCCACTGGAAGACCTCCCCGGCTGCCTCCAAAGTCCTGTTTGCCAACACTCCCACCCGCTGTTCACGCCAGACTTGCACAATGCTCCCAAGCCCGGGAGAAAAGCGCTTCGGGGTGGTGCTCTCTCCGGGCCCTTGCCCCTGAGCCTGGGGGCAAGGCATGGGGAACACACTCCCAGGGCAAGGCAGAACCACATGCCCACGTCTGTTCCTGTCTCCTGCACCGGCATAGAGCTTGGGGGAGCCAGAGTCTGTCAGGCAGCTGCTGGGTTTATCCGCCTGTGTGGGAAGGGGCAGAGCCCCCCTAGGGGCAAGTTGGGCCTCTTGCTCTCCCTGCTGCCCTGAGGCTGCTGGGCCAAAGAGGTCTTGGGCATCCAGCCCCTTACTGGTCCCTTCCCTCTGACGAGGCCCTCTGAGCTCCAGCACCTTGCAGTGTGGAGACAGCCCCTGCCAGCAACCTCCTCTCCAAGGAGGCCTCAACCGAGGCCTAGGCCCAGGGGAAAGGCACCAGCGGGGATGAGCCTGGGGAGGCGCCCGGCCATGTCTGGACCCAGTCCCCGCAGCCTGCCCCTTGGTGGGGCAGTACCCCCGGAGGCCAGGAGGGTCTGGGCAAGGCTGCCAGGGGCAGGGACACTGCTGGGTCCTGCCCCTGGCCTGTGGGGCGTCTGAGCACAACCGGCACTCTCCCGCTGGAAGACCTCCCCGGCTGCCTCCAAAGGCCGGTTTGCAAGCACTCCCGCCCGCTGTTCCCGCCAGGCACGCACAATGCTCCCAAGCCCGGGAGAAAAGCGCTTCGGGGTGGTGCTCTCTCCGGGCCCTTGCCCCTGAGCCTGGGGGACAGGCAGGGGGAACACACTCCCAGGCCAAGGCAGAACGACATGCACACGTCTGTTCCTGCCCCCTACACCGGCAGAGAGTTCGGGGGAGCCAGAGACTGCCAGGCTGCTGCTGGGCTGGCTGCCTGTGTGGGACGGGGTAGAGCCGACCTAGGGGCAAGTTGGGCCTCTTGCTCTCCCTGCTGCCCTGAGGCTGCTGGGTCAAAGAGGTCTTGGGCATCCAGCCCTTTGCTGGTCCTTTCCCTCTGACGAGGCCCTCTGAGCTCCAGCACCTTGCAGTGTGCAGACAGCCCCTGCCGGCAACCTCCTCTCCAAGGAGGCCTCAACCGAGGCCTAGGCCCAGGGGAAAGGCACCAGCGGGGATGAGCCTGGGGAGGCGCCCGGGCATGTCTGGACCCAGGCCCCGCAGCCTGCCCCTTGGTGGGGTAGTACCCCCGGAGGCCAGGAAGGTCTGGGCAAGGCTGCCAGAGGCAGGGACACTGCTGGGTCCTGCCCCTGGCCTGTGGGGCCTCTGAGAACAACTGGCACTCTCCCGCTGGAAGACCTCCCCGGCTGCCTCCAAAGGCTGGTTTGCAAGCACTCAATCCCGCTGTTCACGCCAGCTGCGCACAATGCTCCCAAGCCCGGGAGAAAAGCATTTTCGGGTGGTGCTCACTCCGGGCTTTGGAAGACCTCCCCGGCTGCCTCCAAGGCCGGTTTGCAAGCACTTCTGCCTGCTGTTCCCGCCACCCACGCACAATGCTCCCAAGCCCGGGAGAAAAGCGTTTCGGGGTGGTGTTCTCTCTGGGCCCAAGAAAGACCTCCCGGGCTGCCCCCAAATGCCGGTTTGCAAGCACTCCCACTCGCTGTTCCCGCCATCCGTGCAAATGCTCCAAGCCCAGGAGAAAAGCCCTTCAGGGTGGTGCTCTCTCCCGGCCCTTGGAAGACCTCCCCGGCTGCCTCCAAAGGCTGGATTTCAAGTACTCCCTCCCGCTGTCCCGCCAGCTGCACACAATGCTCCCAATCACGGGAGAAAAGCGCTTCGGGGTGGTGCTCTCTACGGGCCCTTGGAAGACCTCCCCGTTTGTCTCCAAAGGCCGGTTTGCAAGCACTCATGCCCGCTGTTCCCGTCAGCCGCGCACAATGCTCCCAAGCCTAGGAGAAAAGCGCTTCGGGGTGGTGCTCTCTCCCGGCCCTTGGAAGACCTCCCCGGCTGCCTCCAAAGGCCGGTTTGCAAGCACTCAATCCCGCTGTTCCCGCCAGCCGCGCACAATGCTCCCAAGCCCGGGAGAAAAGCGCTTCGGGGTGGTGCTCTCTCCTGGCCCTTGGAAGACCTCCCCGGCTGCCTCCAAAGGCTGGTTTTCGAGAACTCCCTCCCGCTGACCCGCCAGCCGCACACAATGCTCCCAAGCCCGGGAGAAAAGCATTTTGGGGTGGTCTCTCTCCGGGCCCTTGGAAGACTCCCCGGCTGCCTCTAAAGGCCGGTTTGCAAGCACTCATGTCCTCTGTTCCCGACAGCCGCGAACAATGCTCCCAATTCCGTGAGAAAAGTGCTTCGGGATGGTGCTCTCTCCGGGCCCTTGGAAGACCTCCCAAGCTGCCTCCAAAGGCCGGTTTGCAAGCACTCCCGCCCGCTGTTCCCGCCAGCCTCGCACAATGCTCCCAAGACCGGGAGAAAAGCGCTTCGGGGTGGTGTTCTCTCCGTGCCAATGGAGGACCTCCCTGGCTGTCCCCAAAGGCGGGTTTGCAAGCACTCCCACTCGCTGTTCCCGCCAGCCACGCACAATCCTCCAAAACCCCGGAGAAAAGCGCTTTGGGGTGGTGTTCTCTCCGTGCCCATGGAAGACCTCCCGGGGTGCCCCCAAAGGCCGGTTTGCAAGCACTCCCACTCGCTGTTCCCGCCATCCGCGCACAATGCTCCCAAGCCCGGGAGAAAAGCATTTTGGGGTGGTGCTCACACCGGGCCCTGGAAGACCTCCCCGGCTGCCTCCAAAGGACGGTTTTCAAGCACTCCTGCCTGCTGTTCCCGCCACCCGCGCAGAATGCTCCCAAGCCCGGGAGAAAAGCGATTCGGGGTGGTGCTCTCTACAGGCCCTTGGAAGACCTCCCCGGGTGCCTCCAAAGGCCGGTTTGCAAGGACTCCTTCCTGCTGTTCCCGCCATCCGCGCACAATGCTCCCAAGCCTGGGAGAAAAGCATTTTGGGGTGGTGCTCACACCGGGCCCTGGAAGACCTCCCCGGCTGCCTCCAAAGGACGGTTTTCAAGCACTCCTGCCTGCTGTTCCCGCCACCCGCGCAGAATGCTCCCAAGCGCGGGAGAAAAGCGCTTCGGGGTGGTGCTCTCTACAGGCCCTTGGAAGACCTCCCCGGCTGCCTCCAAAGGCCGGTTTGCAAGGACTCCTTCCTGCTGTTCCCGCCAGCCACGCACAATGCTCCCAAGCCTGGGAGAAAAGCATTTTGGGGTGGTGCTCACTCCGGGCCCTTGGAAGACCTCCCCGGCTGCCTCCAATGGCCGGTTTGCAAGCACTCATGTCCGCTGTTCCCACCAGCCGCGCACAATGCTCCCAAGCCCGGGAGAAAAGCTTTTTGGGGTGGTGCTCACACCGGGCCCTGGAAGACCTCCCCGGCTGCCTCCAAAGGCCAGTTTTCAAGCACTCCTGCCTGCTGTTCCCGCCACCTGCGCACAATGCTCCTAAGCCCGGGAGAAAAGCGATTCGGGGTGGTGCTCTCTACAGGCCCTTGGAAGACCTCCCCGGCTGCCTCCAAAGGCCGGTTTGCAAGGACTCCTTCCTGCTGTTCCCGCCAGCCACGCACAAAGCTCCCAAGCCCGGGAGAAAAGCATTTTGGGGTGGTGCTCTCTACAGGCCCTTGGAAGACCTCCCCGGCTGCCTCCAGTGGCCAGTTTGCAAGCATTCATGCCCGCTGTTCCCACCAGCCGCGCACAATGCTCCCAAGCCCGGGAGAAAAGCTTTTTGGGGTGGTGCTCACACCGGGCCCTGGAAGACCTCCCCGGCTGCCTGCAAAGGCCGGTTTTCAAGCACTCCTGCCTGCTGTTCCCGCCACCCGCGCACAATACTCCCAAGCCCGGGAGAAAAGCGCTTCGGGGTGGTGCTCTCTACAGGCCCTTGGAAGACCTCCCCCGCTGCCTCCAAAGGCCGGTTTGCAAGGACTCCTTCCTGCTGTTCCCGCCAGCCACGCACAATGCTCCCAAGCCCGGGAGAAAAGTGCTTCGGGGTGGTGATCTCTCCGGGCCCTTGGAAGTCGTCCCCGGCTGCCTCCAACGGCCGGTTTGCAAGCACTCATGCCCGTTGTTCCCACCAGCCGCGCACAATGCTCCCAAGCCCGGGAGAAAAGCATTTTGGGGTGGTGCTCACTCCGGGCCCTTGGAAGACCTCCCCGGCTGCCTCCAAAGGCCAGTTTGCAAGCAGTCCTGCCTGCTGTTCCCGCCAGCCGCGCACAATGCTCCCAAGCCCGGGAGAAAAGCGCTTCGGGGTGGTGCTCTCTCCGGGCCCTTGGAAGACGTCCCCGGCTGCCTCCAAAGGCCGGTTTGCAAGCACTCATGCCCGTTGTTCCCACCAGCCGCGCACAATGCTCCCAAGCCCGGGAGAAAAGCATTTTGGGGTGGTGCTCACTCCGGGCCCTTGGAAGACCTCCCCGGCTGCCTCCAAAGGCCAGTTTGCAAGCAGTCCTGCCTGCTGTTCCCGCCAGCCGCGCACAATGTTCCCAAGCCCGGGAGAAAAGCGCTTCGGGGTGGTGCTCTCTCCGGGCACTTTCAAGACCTCCCCGGCTGCCCCCAAAGGCCGGTTTGTAAGTACTCATTCCCGCTGCTTCCGCCAGCCACGCACAATGCTCCCAAGCCCGGGAGAAAAGCATTTTGGGGTGGTGCTCTCTCCGGGCCCTTGGAAGACCTCCCGGGCTGCCTCCAAAGGCCGGTTTGCAAGCATTCATGTCCGTTGTTCCCGACAGCCGCGCACAATGCTCCCAAGCCCGAGAGAAAAGCATTTTGGGGTGGTGATCAGTCCGGCCCTTGGAAGACCTCCCCGGCTGCCTCCAAAGGACAGTTTGCAAGCACTCATGCCCGCTGTTCCCGCCAGCCGCGCACAATGCTCCCAAGACCGTGAGAAAAGCGCTTCGGGGTGGTGTTCTCTCAGGGACCATGGAGGACCTCACCGGCTGCCCCCAAAGGCCGGTTTGCAAGCATTCCCACTCGCTGTTCCCGCCAGGCACACACAATGTTCCAAAACCCCGGAGAAAAGCGCTTCGGGGTGGTGCTCTCTCCGCGCCCTTGGAAGACTTCTCTGGCTGCCGCCAAATGCCGGTTTGCAAGAATTCCCTCCCGCTGTCCCACCAGCCGCACACAATGCTCCAAAACCCGAGAGAAAAGCGCTTCGAGGTGGTGCTCTCTCCGGGCCCTTGGAAGACCTCCCCGGCTGCCTCCAAAGGCCGGTTTGCAAGCACTCCTGCCTGCTGTTCCCGCCACCCGCGCACAATGCTCCCAAGCCCGGGAGAAAAGCGCTTCGGGGTGGTGCTCTCTACAGGCCCTTGGAAGACCTCCCCGGCTGCCTCCAAATGCCGGTTTGCAAGGACTCCTTCCTGCTGTTCCCGCCAGCCACGCACAATGCTCCGAAGCCCGGAGAAAAGCATTTTGGGGTGGTGCTCACACCGGGCCCTGGAAGACCTCCCCGGCTGCCTCCAAAGGATGGTTTTCAAGCACTCCTGCCTGCTGTTCCCGCCACCCGCGCACAATGCTCCCAAGCCCGGGAGAAAAGCGCTTCGGGGTGGTGCTCTCTACAGGCCCTTGGAAGACCTCCCCGGCTGCCTCCAAAGGCCGGTTTGCAAGGACTCCTTCCTGCTGTTCCCGCCAGCCACGCACAATGCTCCCAAGCCCGGGAGAAAAGCATTTTGGGGTGGTGCTCACTCCGGGCCCTTGGAAGACCTCCCCGGCTGCCTCCAATGGCCAGTTTGCAAGCACTCATGTCCGCTGTTCCCACCAGCCGCGCACAATGCTCCCAAGCCCGGGAGAAAAGCTTTTTGGGGTGGTGCTCACACCGGGCCCTGGAAGACCTCCCCGGCTGCCTCCAAAGGCCAGTTTTCAAGCACTCCTGCCTGCTGTTCCCGCCACCTGCGCACAATGCTCCTAAGCCCGGGAGAAAAGCGCTTCGGGGTGGTACTCTCTACAGGCCCTTGGAAGACCTCCCCGGCTGCCTCCAAAGGCCGGTTTGCAAGGACTCCTTCCTGCTGTTCCCACCAGCCACGCACAATGCTCCCAAGCCCGGGAGAAAAGCGCTTTGGGGTGGTGCTCTCTCCGGGCCCTTGGAAGACGTCCCCGGCTGCCTCCAAAGGCCGGTTTGCAAGCACTCATGCCCGTTGTTCCCACCAGCGGCGCACAATGCTCCCAAGCCCGGGAGAAAAGCATTTTGGGGTGGTGCTCACTCCGGGCCCTTGGAAGACCTCCCCGGCTGCCTCCAAAGGCCAGTTTGCAAGCACTCATGCCCGCTGTTCCCGCCAGCCGCGCACAATGCTCCCAAGACCGTGAGAAAAGCGCTTCGGGGTGGTGTTCTCTCAGGGACCATGGAGGACCTCCCCGGCTGCCCCCAAAGGCCGGTTTGCAAGCATTCCCACTCGCTGTTCCCGCCAGGCACACACAATGTTCCAAAACCCCGGAGAAAAGCGCTTCGGGGTGGTGGTCTCTCCGGGCCCCTGCCCCTGAGCCTGGGGGCCAGGCAGGGGATCCACAGTCCCAGGCCAAGGCAGAACCACATGCACACGTCTGTTCCTGCCCCCTCCACCGGCAGAGAGCTGGGGGGAGCCAGAGTCTGTCAGGCAGCTGCTGGGCTGGCCGCCTGTGTGGGAAGGGGCAGAGCCGACCTAGGGGCAAGTTGGGCCTCTTGCTCTCCCTGCTGCCCTGAGGCTGCTGGGCCAAAGAGGTCTTGGGCATCCAGCCCCTTGCTGGTCCCTTCCCTCTGACGAGGCCCTCTGAGCTCCAGCACCTTGCAGTGTGGAGACAGCCCCTGCCAGCAACCTCCTCTCCAAGGAGGCCTCAACCGAGGCCTAGGCCCAGTGGAAAGGCACCAGCGGAGATGAGCCAGTGGAGGCGCACGGGCATGTCTGGACCCAGTCCCCGCAGCCTGCCCCTTGGTGGGGCAGTACCCCCGGAGGCCAGGAAGGTCTGGGCAAGGCTGCGAGGGGCAGGGGCCCTGCTGGGTCGTGCCCCTGGCCTGTGGGGCGTCTGAGCACAACCGGCACTCTCCCGCTGGAAGACCTCCCCGTCTGCCTCCAAAGGCCGGTTTGCAAGCACTCCCGCCCGCTGTTCCCGCCAGGCACGCACAATGCTCCCAAGCCCGGGAGAAAAGCGCTTCGGGGTGGTGCTCTCTCCGGGCCCTTGCCCCTGAGCCTGGGGGCCAGGCAGTTGGAACACACTCCCAGGCCAATGCAGAACGACATGCACACGTCTGATCCTGCCCCCTACACCGGCAGAGAGCTCGGGGGAGCCAGAGACTGCCAGGCTGCTGCTGGGCTGGCTGCCTGTGTGGGACGGGGCAGAGCCGACCTAGGGGCAAGTTGGGCCTCTTGCTCTCCCTGCTGCCCTGAGGCTGCTGGGCCAAAGAGGTCTTGGGCATCCAGCCCCTTGCTGGTCCCTTCCCTCTGACGAGGCCCTCTGAGCTCCAGCACCTTGCAGTGTGGAGACAGCCCCTGCCAGCAACCTCCTCTCCAAGGAGGCCTCAACCGAGGCCTAGGCACAGGGGAAAGGCACCAGCGGGGATGAGCCTGGGGAGGCGCCCGGGCATGTCTGGACCCAGTCCCCGCAGCCTGCCCCTTGGTGGGGCAGTACCCCCGGAGGCCAGGAGGGTCTGGGCAAGGCTGCCAGGGGCAGGGACACTGCTGGGTCCTGCCCCTGGCCTGTGGGGCGTCTGAGCACAACCGGCACTCTCCCGCTGGAAGACCTCCCCGGCTGCCTCCAAAGGCCGGTTTGCAAGCACTCCCGCCCGCTGTTCCCGCCAGGCACGCACAATGCTCCCAAGCCCGGGAGAAAAGCGCTTCGGGGTGGTGCTCTCTCCGGGCCCTTGCCCCTGAGCCTGGGGGACAGGCAGGGGGAACACACTCCCAGGCCAAGGCAGAACGACATGCACACGTCTGTTCCTGCCCCCTACACCGGCAGAGAGTTCGGGGGAGCCAGAAACTGCCAGGCTGCTGCTGGGCTGGCTGCCTGTGTGGGACGGGGTAGAGCCGACCTAGGGGCAAGTTGGGCCTCTTGCTCTCCCTGCTGCCCTGAGGCTGCTGGGTCAAAGAGGTCTTGGGCATCCAGCCCTTTGCTGGTCCTTTCCCTCTGACGAGGCCCTCTGAGCTCCAGCACCTTGCAGGGTGCAGACAGCCCCTGCCGGCAACCTCCTCTCCAAGGAGGCCTCAACCGAGGCCTAGGCCCAGGGGAAAGGCACCAGCGGGGATGAGCCTGGGGAGGCGCCCGGGCATGTCTGGACCCAGGCCCCGCAGCCTGCCCCTTGGTGGGGTAGTACCCCCGGAGGCCAGGAAGGTCTGGGCAAGGCTGCCAGAGGCAGGGACACTGCTGGGTCCTGCCCCTGGCCTGTGGGGCCTCTGAGAACAACTGGCACTCTCCCGCTGGAAGACCTCCCCGGCTGCCTCCAAAGGCTGGTTTGCAAGCACTCAATCCCGCTGTTCACGCCAGCTGCGCACAATGCTCCCAAGCCCGGGAGAAAAGCATTTTCGGGTGGTGCTCACTCCGGGCTTTGGAAGACCTCCCCGGCTGCCTCCAAGGCCGGTTTGCAAGCACTTCTGCCTGCTGTTCCCGCCACCCGCGCACAATGCTCCCAAGCCCGGGAGAAAAGCGTTTCGGGGTGGTGTTCTCTCTGGGCCCAAGAAAGACCTCCCGGGCTGCCCCCAAATGCCGGTTTGCAAGCACTCCCACTCGCTGTTCCCGCCATCCGTGCAAATGCTCCAAGCCCAGGAGAAAAGCCCTTCAGGGTGGTGCTCTCTCCCGGCCCTTGGAAGACCTCCCCGTTTGTCTCCAAAGGCCGGTTTGCAAGCACTCATGCCCGCTGTTCCCGTCAGCCGCGCACAATGCTCCCAAGCCTAGGAGAAAAGCGCTTCGGGGTGGTGCTCTCTCCCGGCCCTTGGAAGACCTCCCCGGCTGCCTCCAAAGGCCGGTTTGCAAGCACTCAATCCCGCTGTTCCCGCCAGCCGCGCACAATGCTCCCAAGCCCGGGAGAAAAGCGCTTCGGGGTGGTGCTCTCTCCTGGCCCTTGGAAGACCTCCCCGGCTGCCTCCAAAGGCTGGTTTTCGAGAACTCCCTCCCGCTGACCCGCCAGCCGCACACAATGCTCCCAAGCCCGGGAGAAAAGCATTTTGGGGTGGTCTCTCTCCGGGCCCTTGGAAGACTCCCCGGCTGCCTCTAAAGGCCGGTTTGCAAGCACTCATGTCCTCTGTTCCCGACAGCCGCGAACAATGCTCCCAATTCCGTGAGAAAAGTGCTTCGGGATGGTGCTCTCTCCGGGCCCTTGGAAGACCTCCCAAGCTGCCTCCAAAGGCCGGTTTGCAAGCACTCCCGCCCGCTGTTCCCGCCAGCCTCGCACAATGCTCCCAAGACCGGGAGAAAAGCGCTTCGGGGTGGTGTTCTCTCCGTGCCAATGGAGGACCTCCCTGGCTGCCCCCAAAGGCCGGTTTGCAAGCACTCCTGCCTGCTGTTCCCGCCACGCGCGCACAATGCTCCCAAGCCCGGAAGAAAAGCATTTTGTGGTAGTGTTCTCTCCGGGCGCTTGGAAGACCTCCCGGGCGGCCTCCAAAGGCCGGTTTGCAAGCACTCATGTCCGCTGTTCCCGACAGCCGCACACAATGCTCCCAAGCCCGGGAGAAAAGCATTTTGGGGTGGTGATCAGTCCGGGCCCTTGGAAGACCTCCCCGGCTGCCTCCAAAGGACAGTTTGCAAGAACTCATGCCCGCTGTTCCCGCCAGGCACGCACAATGCTCCCAAGCCCGGGAGAAAAGCGCTTCGGGGTGGTGCTCTCACCGGTCCCTTGCCCCTGAGCATGGGGGCAATGCAGGGGGAATACACTCCCAGGCCAAGGCAGAACCACATGCAAACGTCTGTTCCTGGTCCCTGCACCGGCAGAGAGCTCGGGGGAGCCAGAGTATGCCAGGCAGCTGCTGGGTTGGCGGCCTGTGTGGAAAGGGGCAGAGCCGACCTAGGGGCAAGTTGGGCCTCTTGCTCTCCCTGCTGCCCTGAGGCTGCTGGGCCAAAGAGGTCTTGGGCATCCAGCCCCTTGCTGGTCCCTTCCCTCTGATGAGGCCCTCTGAGCTCCAGCACCTTGCAGTGTGGAGACAGCCCCTGCCAGCAACCTCCTCTCCAAGGCGGCCTCAACCGAGGCCTAGGCCCAGGGGAAAGGCACCAGCGGGGATGAGCCTGGGGAGGCGCCCGGGCATGTCTGGACCCAGTCCCCGCAGCCTGCCCCTTGGTAGGGCAGTACCCCCGGAGGCCAGGAAGGTCTGGGCAAGGCTGCCAGGGGCAGGGACACTGCTGGGTCCTGCCCCTGGCCTGTGGGGCGTCTGAGCACAACCAGCACCCTCCCGCTGGAAGACCTCCCCGTCTGCCTCCAAAGGCCTGTTTGCAAGCACTCCCACCCGCTGTTCCCGCCAGGCACGCACAATGCTCCCAAGCCCGGGAGAAAAGCGCTACAGGGTGGTGCTCTCCTCGGGCCCTTGCCCCTGAGCCTGGGGGCCAGGCAGGTGGAACACACTCCCAGGCCAAGGGAGAACGACATGCACACGTCTGTTCCTGCCCCCTACACCGGCAGAGAGCTCGGGGGAGCCAGAGTCTGTCAGGCAGGTGCTGGGCTGGCCGCCTGTGTGGGAAGTGGCAGAGCCGACCTAGGGGCATGTTGGGCCTCTGCTCTCCCTGCTGCCCTGAGGCTGCTGGGCCAAAGAGGTCTTGGGCATCCAGCCCCTTGCTGGTCCCTTCCCTCTGACGAGGCCCTCTGAGCTCCAGCACCTTGCAGTGTGGAGACAGCCCCTGCCAGCAACCTCCTCTCCAAGGAGGCCTCAACCGAGGCCTAGCCCCAGGGGAAAGGCACCAGCTGGGAAGAGCCTGGGGAGGCGCCCGGGCATGTCTGGACCCAGTCCCCGCAGCCTGCCCCTTGGTGAGGCAGTACCCCCGGAGGCCAGGAAGGTCTGGGCAAGGCTGGTCAGGGGCAGGGGCCCTGCTGGGCCCTGCCCCTGGCCTGTGGGGCCTCTGAGCACAACCGGCCCTCTCCCACTGGAAGACCTCCCCGGGTGCCTCCAAAGGCCGGTTTGCCAACACTCCCGCCCGCTGTTCCCGCCAGGCACGCACAATTCTCCCAAGCCCGGGAGAAAAGCGCTTCGGGGTGGTGCTCTCTCCGGGCCCTTGCCCATGAGCCTGGGGGCAAGGCAGGGAGAACACACTCCCAGGCCAAGGCAGAACCACATGCCCACGTCTGTTCCTGTCCCCTGCACCGGCAGAGAGCTTGGGGGAGCCAGAGTCTGTCAGGCAGCTGCTGGGTTGGCCGCCTGTGTGGGAAGGGGCAGAGCCGAATAGGGGCAAGTTGGGCCTCTTGTTCTCCCTGCTGCCCTGAGGCTGCTGGGCCAAAGATGTCTTGGGCATCCAGCCCTTTACTGGTCCCTTCTCTCTGACGAGGCTCTCTGAGCTGCAGCACCTTGCAGTGTGGAGACAGCCCCTGCCAGCAACCTCCTCTCCAAGGAGGCCTCAACCGAGGCCTAGGCCCAGGGGAAAGGCACCAGCGGGGATGAGCCAGGGGAGGCGCCCGAGCATGTCTGGACCCAGTCCCCGCAGCCTGCCCCTTGGTGGGGCAGTACCCCCGGAGGCCAGGAAGGTCTGGGTAAGGCTGGCCAGGGGCAGGGGCCCTGCTGGGTCCTGCCCCTGGCCTGTGGGGCCTCTGAGCACAACCGGCCCTCTCCCACTGGAAGACGTCCCCGGCTGCCTCCAAAGGCCGGTTTGCAAGCGCTCCCGCCCACTGTTCCCAGCAGGCCTGCACAATGCTCCTAAGCCCGGGAGAAAAGCGCTTCGGGGTGGTGCTCTCTCCGGGCCCTTGCCCCTGAGCCTGGGGGCAAGGCAGGGTGTCCACACTCCCAGGCCAAGGCAGAACCACATGCACACGTCTGATCTGCCCCCTGCACCGGCAGAGAGCTCGGGGGAGCCAGAGTCTGTCAGGCAGCTGCTGGGCTGGCCGCCTGTGTGGGAAGGGGCAGAGCCGACCTAGGGGCAAGTTGGGCCTCTTGCTCTCCCTGCTGCCCTGAGGCTGCTGGGCCAAAGAGGTCTTGGGCATCCAGCCCCTTGCTGGTCCCTTCCCTCTGATGAGGCCCTCTGAGCTCCAGCACCTTGCAGTGTGGAGACAGCCCCTGCCAGCAACCTCCTCTCCAAGGAGGCCTCAACCGAGGCCTAGGCCCAGGGGAAAGGCACCAGCGGGGATGAGCCTGGGGAGGCGCCCGGGCATGACTGGACCCAGGCCCGCAGCCTGCCCCTTGGTGGGGCAGTACCCCCGGAGGCCAGGAAGGTCTGGGCAAGGCTGGCCAGGGGCAGGGGCCCTGCTGGGTCCTGTCTCTGGCCTGTAGGGCCTCTGAGCACAACCGGCCCTCTCCCACTGGAAGACCTCCCCGGCTGCCTCCAAAGGCCAGTTTGCCAACACTCCTGCCCGCTGTTCCCGCCAGGCACGCACAATGCTCCCAAGCCCAGGAGAAAAGCGCGTCGGGGTGGTGGTCTCTCCGGGCCCCTGCCCGTGAGCCTGGGGGCCAGGCAGGGGATCCACAGTCCCAGGCCAAGGCAGAACCACATGCACACGTCTGTTCCTGCCCCCTCCACCGGCAGAGAGCTGGGGGGAGCCAGAGTCTGTCAGGCAGCTGCTGGGCTGGCCGCCTGTGTGGGAATGGGCAGAGCCGAACTAGGGGCAAGTTGGGCCTCTTGCTCTCCCTGCTGCCCTGAGGCTGCTGGGCCAAAGAGGTCTTGGGCATCCAGCCCCTTGCTGGTCCCTTCCCTCTGACGAGGCCCTCTGAGCTCCAGCACATTGCAGTGTGGAGACAGCCCCTGCCAGCAACCTCCTCTCCAAGGAGGCCTCAACCGAGGCCTAGGCCCAGGGGAAAGGCACCAGCGGGGATGAGCCAGTGGAGGCGCACGGGCATGTCTGGACCCAGTCCCCGCAGCCTGCCCCTTGGTGGGGCAGTACCCCCGGAGGCCAGGAAGGTCTGGGCAAGGCTGGCCAGGGGCAGGGGCCCTGCTGGGTCCTGCCCCTGGCCTGTGGGGCCTCTGAGCACAACCGGCCCTCTCCCACTGGAAGACCTCCCCGGCTGCCTCCAAAGGCCGGTTTGCCAACACTCCCGCCCGCTGTTCCCGCCAGGCACGCACAATGCTCCCAAGCCCGGGAGAAAAGCGCTTCGGGGTGTTGCTCTCTCCGGGCCCTTGCCCCTGAGCCTGGGGTCCAGGCAGTGTGTCCACACTCCCAGACCAAGGCAGAACCACATGCACACGTCTGTTCCTGACCCCTGCACCGGCAGAGCGCTCGGGGGAGCCACAGTCTGCCAGGCAGCTGCTGGGTTGGCTGCCTGTGTGGGAAGGGGCAGAGCCGACCTAGGGGCAAGTTGGGCCTCTTCCTCTCCCTGCTGCCCTGAGGCTGCTGGGCCAAAGAGGTCTTGGGCATCCAGCCCCTTGCTGGTCCCTTCCCGCTGACGAGGCCCTCTGAGCTCCAGCACCTTGCAGTGTGGAGACAGCCCCTGCCAGCAACCTCCTCTCCAAGGAGGCCTCAACCGAGGCCTAGGACCAGGGGAAAGGCACCAGCGGGGATGAGCCTGGGGAGGTGCCCGGGCATGTCTGGACCCAGTCCCCGCAGCCTGCCCCTTGGTGGGATAGTAACCCCGGAGTCCAGGAGGGTCTGGGCAAGGCTGCCAGGGGCAGGGACACTGCTGGGTCCTGCCCCTGGCCTGTGGGGCGTCTGAGCACAACCGGCACTCTCCCGCTGGAAGACCTCCCTGGCTGCCTCCAAAGGCCGGTTTGCAAGCACTCACGCGCGCTGTTCCCGCCAGGCACGCACAATGCTACCAAGCGCGAGAGAAAAGCGCTTCGAGGTGGTGCTCTCTCCGGACCCTTGCCCCTGAGCCTGGGGGACAGGCAGGGGGAACACACTCCCAGGCCAAGGCAGAACGACATGCCCACGTCTGTTCCTGCCCCCTACACCGGCAGAGAGATCGGGGGAGCCAGAGACTGCCAGGCTGCTGCTGGGCTGGCTGCCTGTCTGGGACGGGGCAGAGCCGACCTAGGGGCAAGTTGGGCCTCTTGCTCTCCCTGCTGCCCTGAGGCTGCTGGGTCAAAGAGGTCTTGGGCATCCAGCCCTTTGCTGGTCCCTTCCCTCTGACGAGGCCCTCTGAGCTCCAGCACCTTGCAGTGTGGAGACAGCCCCTGCCAGCAACCTCCTCTCCAAAGAGGCCTCAACCGAGGCCTACGCCCAGGGGAAAGGCACCAGCGGGGATGATCCTGGGGAGGCGCATGGACATGTCTGGACCCAGTCACCGCAGCCTGCCCCTTGGTGGGGCAGTACCCCCGGAGGCCAGGAAGGTCTGGGCAAGGCTGGCCAGGGGCAGGGGCCCTGCTGGGTCCTGCCCCTGGCCTGTGGGGCCTCTGAGCCCAACCGGCCCTCTCCCACTGGAAGACCTCCCCGGCTGCCTCCAAAGGCCGGTTTGCAAGCGCTCCCGCCCACTGTTCCCAGCAGGCGTGGACAATGCTCCCAAGCCCGGGAGAAAAGCGCTTCAGGGTGGTGTTCTCTCTGGGCCCTTGCCCCTGAGCATGGGGGCAAGGCAGGGTGTCCACACTCCCAGGCCAAGGCAGAACCACATGCACACGTCTGATCTGCGCCCTGCACCGGCAGAGAGCTCGGGGGAGCCAGAGTCTGTCAGGCAGCTGCTGGGCTGGCCGCCTGTGTGGGAAGGGGCAGAGCCGACCTAGGGGCAAGTTGGGCCTCTTGCTCTCCCTGCTGCCCTGATGCTGCTGGGCCAAAGAGGTCTTGGCCATCCAGCCCCTTGCTGGTCCCTTCCCTCTGACGAGGCCCTCTGAGCTCCAGCACCTTGCAGTGTGGAGACAGCCCCTGCCAGCAACCTCCTCTCCAAGGAGGCCTCAACCGAGGCCTATGCCCAGGGGAAAGGCACCAGCGGGGATGAGCCTGGGGAGGCGCCCGGGCATGACTGGACCCAGGCCCGCAGCCTGCCCCTTGGTGGGGCTGTACCCCCGGAGGCCAGGAAGGTCTGGGCAAGGCTGGCCAGGGGCAGGGGCCCTGCTGGGTCCTGCCCCTGTCCTGTGGGGCCTCTGAGCACAACCGGCCCTCTCCCACTGGAAGACCTCCCCGGCTGCCTCCAAAGGCCGGTTTGCCAACACTCCCGCCCGCTGTTCTCGCCAGGCACGCACAATTCTCCCAAGCCCGGGAGAAAAGCGCTTCGGTGTGTTGCTCTCTCCGGGCCCTTGCCCCTGAGTGTGGGGGCCAGGCAGTGGTTCCACACTCCCAGACCAAGGCAGAACCACATGCACACGTCTGTTCCTGACCCCTGCACCGGCAGAGAGCTCGGGGGAGCCAGAGTCTGTCAGGCAGCTGCTGGGCTGGCCGCCTGTGTGGGAAGGGGCAGAGCCGACCTAGGGGCAAGTTGGGCCTCTTCCTCTCCCTGCTGCCCTGAGGCTGCTGGGCCAAAGAGGTCTTGGGCATCCAGCCCCTTGCTGGTCCCTTCCCTCTGACGAGGCCCTCTGAGCTCCAGCACCTTGCAGTGTGGAGACAGCCCCTGCCAGCAACCTCCTCTCCAAGGAGGCCTCAACCGAGGCCTAGGCCCAGGGGAAAGGCACCAGCGGGGATGAGCCAGTGGAGGCGCAAGGGCATGTCTGGACCCAGTCCCCGCAGCCTGCCCCTTGGTGGGGCAGTACCCCCGGAGGCCAGGAAGGTCTGGGCAAGGCTGCCAGGGGCAGGGACACTGCTGGGTCCTGCCCCTGGCCTGTGGGGCGTCTGAGCACAACCGGCACTCTCCCGCTGGAAGACCTCCCCGTCTGCCTCCAAAGGCCGGTTGACAAGCGCTCCCGACCACTGTTCCCAGCAGGCGTGCACAATGCTCCCAAGCCCGGGAGAAAAGCGCTTCGGGGTGGTGCTCTCTCCGGGCCCTTGCCCCTGAGCCTGGGGGCAAGGCAGGGTGTCCACACTCCCAGGCCAAGGCAGAACCACATGCACACGTCTGATCTGCCCCCTGCACCGGCAGAGAGCTCGGGGGAGCCAGAGTCTGTCAGGCAGCTGCTGGGCTGGCCGCCTGTGTGGGAAGGGGCAGAGCCGACCTAGGGGCAAGTTGGGCCTCTTGCTCTCCCTGCTGCCCTGAGGCTGCTGGGCCAAAGAGGTCTTGGGCATCCAGCCCCTTGCTGGTCCCTTCCCTCTGACGAGGCCCTCTGAGCTCCAGCACCTTGCAGTGTGGAGACAGCCCCTGCCAGCAACCTCCTCTCCAAGGAGGCCTCAACCGAGGCCTAGGCCCAGGGGAAAGGCACCAGCGGGGATGAGCCAGTGGAGGCGCATGGGCATGTCTGGACCCAGTCCCCGCAGCCTGCCTCTTGGTGGGGCAGTACCCCCGGAGGCCAGGATGGTCTGGGCAAGGCTGGACAGGGGCAGGGGCCCTGCTGGGTCCTGCCCCTGGGCTGTGGGGCCTCTGAGCACAACCGGCCCTCTCCCACTGGAAGACCTCCCCGGCTGCCTCCAAAGGCCAGTTTGCCAACACTCCCGCCCGCTGTTCCCGCCAGGCACGCACAATGCTCCCAAGCCCGGGAGAAAAGCGCTTCGGGGTGTTGCCCTCTCCGGACCCTTGCCCCTGAGTCTGGGGTCCAGGCAGTGGGTCCACACTCCCAGACCAAGGCAGAACCACATGCACTCGTCTGTTCCTGACCCCTGCACCGACAGAGAGCTCGGGGGAGCCAGAGTCTGTCAGGCAGCTGCTGGGTTGGCTGCCTGGGTGGGAAGGGGCAGAGCCGACCTAGGGGCAAGTTGGGCCTCTTCCTCTCCCTGCTGCCCTGAGGCTGCTGGGCCAAAGACGTCTTGGGCATCCAGCCCCTTACTGGTCCCTTCCCTCTGACGAGGCCCTCTGAGCTCCAGCACCTTGCAGTGTGGAGACAGCCCCTGCCAGCAACCTCCTCTCCAAGGAGGCCTCAACCGAGGCCTAGGCCCAGGGGAAAGGCACCAGCGGGGATGAGCCAGTGGAGGCGCAAGGGCATGTCTGGACCCAGTCCCCGCAGCCTGCCCCTTGGTGGGGCAGTACCCCCGGAGGCCAGGAAGGTCTGGGCAAGGCTGCGAGGGGCAGGGGCCCTGCTGGGTCGTGCCACTGGCCTGTGGGGCGTCTGAGCACAACCGGCACTCTCCCGCTGGAAGACCTCCCCGTCTGCCTCCAAAGGCCGGTTTGCAAGCACTCCCGCCCGCTGTTCCCGCCAGGCAGGCACAATGCTCCCAAGCCCGGGAGAAAAGCGCTTCGGGGTGGTGCTCTCCTCGGGCCCTTGCCCCTGAGCCTGGGGGCCAGGCAGTTGGAACACACTCCCAGGCCAAGGCAGAACGACATGCACACGTCTGTTCCTGCCCCCTAAACCGGCAGAGAGCTCGGGGGAGCCAGAGACTGCCAGGCTGCTGCTGGGCTGGCTGCCTGTGTGGGACGGGGCAGAGCCGACCTAGGGGCAAGTTGGGCCTCTTGCTCTCCCTGCTGCCCTGAGTCTGCTGGGTCAAAGAGGTCTTGGGCATCCAGCCCTTTGCTGGTCCCTTCCCTCTGACGAGGCCCTCTGAGCTCCAGCACCTTGCAGTGTGGAGACAGCCCCTGCCAGCAACCTCCTCTCCAAAGAGGCCTCAACCGAGGCCTACGCCCAGGGGAAAAGCACCAGCGGGGATGATCCTGGGGAGGCGCACGGACATGTCTGGACCCAGTCCCCGCAGCCTGCCCCTTGGTGGGGCAGTACCCCCGGAGGCCAGGAAGGTCTGGGCAAGGCTGGCCAGGGGCAGGGGCCCTGCTGTGTCCTGCCCCTGGCCTGTGGGGCCTCTGAGCACAACCGGCCCTCTCCCACTGGAAGACCTCCCCGGCTGCCTCCAAAGTCCTCTTTGCAAACACTCCCGCCCGCTGTTCACGCCAGGCTCGCACAATGCTCCCAAGCCCGGGAGAAAAGCGCTTCGGGGTGGTGCTCTCTCCGGGCCCTTGCCCCTGAGCCTGGGGGCCAGGCAGTGGGTCCACACTCCCAGATCAAGGCAGAACCACATGCACACGTCTGTTCCTGACCCCTGCACCGGCAGAGAGCTCGGGGGAGCCAGAGTCTGTCAGGCAGGTGCTGGGCTGGCCGCCTGTGTGGGAAGGGGCAGAGCCGACCTAGGGGCAAGTTGGGCCTCTTCCTCTCCCTGCTGCCCTGAGGCTGCTGGGCCAAAGAGGTCTTGGGCATCCAGCCCCTTGCTGGTCCCTTCCCTCTGACGAGGCCCTCTGAGCTCCAGCACCTTGCATTGTGGAGACAGCCCCTGCCAGCAACCTCCTCTCCAATGAGGCCTCAACCGAGGCCTAGGCCCAGGGGAAAGGCACCAGCGGGGATGAGCCTGGGGAGGCACACGGGCATGTCTGGACCCAGTCCCCGCAGCCTGCCCCTTGGTGGGGCAGTACCCCCGGAGGCCAGGAAGGTCTGGGCAAGGCTGCCAGGGGCAGGGACAGCGCTGGGTCCTGCCCCTGGCCTGTGGGACGTCTGAGCACAACCGGCACTCTCCCGCTGGAAGACCTCCCCGTCTGCCTCCAAAGGCCGGTTTGCAAGCACTCCCGCCCGCTCTTCCCGCCAGGCACGCACAATGCTCCCAAGCCCGGTAGAAAAGCGCTTCGGGGTGATGCTCTCTCCGGGCCCTTGCCCATGAGCCTGGGGGCCAGGCAGGGGATCCACAGTCCCAGGCCAAGGCAGAACCACATGCACACGTCTGTTCCTGCCCCCTCCACCGGCAGAGAGCTGGGGGGAGCCAGAGTCTCTCAGGCAGGTGCTGGGCTGGCCGCCTGTGTGGGAAGGGGCAGAGCCGACCTAGGGGCAAGTTGGGCCTCTTGCTCTCCCTGCTGCCCTGAGGCTGCTGGGCCAAAGAGGTCTTGGGCATCCAGCCCCTTGCTGGTCCCTTCCCTCTGACGAGGCCCTCTGAGCTCCAGCACCTTGCAGTGTGGAGACAGCCCCTGCCAGCAACCTCCTCTCCAAGGAGGCCTCAACCGAGGCCTAGGCCCAGGGGAAAGGCACCAGCGGGGATGAGCCAGTGGAGGCGCACGGGCATGTCTGGACCCAGTCCCCGCAGCCTGCCTCCTGGTGGGGCAGTACCCCCGGAGGCCAGGAAGGTCTGGGCAAGGCTGGCCAGGGGCAGGGGCCCTGCTGGGTCCTGCCCCTGGCCTGTGGGGCCTCTGAGCACAACCGGCCCTCTCCCACTGGAAGACCTCCCCGGCTGCCTCCAAAGGCCGGTTTGCATGCACTCCCGCCCACTGCTCCCACCAGGCGCGCACAATGCTCCCAAGCCCGGGAGAAAAGCGCTTCGGGGTGATGCTCTCTCCAGGCCCTTGCTCCTGAGCCTGGGGGCCAGGCAGGTGATCCACACTCCCAGGCCAAGGCAGAACCAGATGCACACGTCTGTTCCTGCCCCCTGCACCGGCAGAGAGCTCGCGGGAGCCAGAGTCTGTCAGGCAGCTGCTGGGCTGGGCGCCTGTGTGGGAAGGGGCAGAGCTGACCTAGGGGCTAGTTGGGCCTCTTGCTCTCCCTGCTGCCCTGAGGCTGCTGGGCCAAAGAGGTCTTGGGCATCCAGCCCTTTGCTGGTCCCTTCCATCTGACGAGGCCCTCTGAGCTCCAGCACCTTGCAGTGTGGAGACAGCCCCTGCCAGCAACCTCCTCTCCAAGGAGGCCTCAACCGAGGCCTAGTCCCAGGGAAAGGCACAAGCGGAGATGAACCTGAGGAGGCGCGCGGGAATGTCTGGAACCAGTCCCCGCAGCCTGCCCCTTGGTGGGGCAGTATCCCCGGAGGCCAGGAAGGTCTGGGCAAGGCTGCCAGGGGCAGGGACACTGCTGGGTCCTTCCCCTGGCCTGTGGGGCGTCTGAGCACAACCGGCACTCTCCCGCTGGAAGACATCCCCGTCTGCCTCCAAAGGACGGATTGCAAGCACTCCCACCCGCTGTTCCCGCCAGGCACGCACAATGCGCCCAAGCCCGGGAGAAGAGCGCTTCGGGGTGGTGCTTTCTCCGGGCCCTTGCCCCTGAGCCTGGGGGCCATGCAGGGGGAACACACTCTCAGGCCAAGGCAGAACGACATGCAAACGTCTGTTCCTGCCCCCTACACCGGCAGAGAGCTCGGGGAGCCAGAGACTGCCAGGCTGCTGCTGAGCTGGCTGCTGTGTCGGACGGGGCAGAGCCGACCTAGGGGCAAGTTGGGCCTCTTGCTCTCCCTGCTGCCCTGAGGCTGCTGGGTCAAAGTGGTCTTGGGCATCCAGCCCTTTGCTGGTCCCTTCCCTCTGACGAGGCCCTCTGAGCTCCAGCACCTTGCAGTGTGGAGACAGCCCCTGTCAGCAACCTCCTCTCCAAGGATGCCTCAACCGAGGCCTAGGCCCACGGGAAAGGCACCAGCGGGGATGAGCCTGGGGAGGCGCCCGGGCATGTCTGGACCCAGTCCCCGCAGCCTGCCCCTTGGTGGGGTAGTACCCCCGGAGGCCAGGAAGGTCTGGGAAAGGCTGGCCAGGGGCAGGGGACCTGCTGGGTCCTGCCCCTGGCCTGTGGGGCCTCTGAGCACATCCGGCCCTCTCCCGCTGGAAGACCTCCCCGGCTGCCTCCAAAGGCCGGTTTGCCAACACTCACGCCCACTGTTCCCACCAGGCGCGCACAATGCTCCCAAGTCCGGGAGAAAAGCGCTTCGGGGTGGTGCTCTCACCGGGCCCTTGCCCCTGAGCCTGGGGGCAATGCAGGTGGAACACACTCCCAGGCCAAGGCAGAACCACATGCACACGTCTGTTCCTGCCCCCGGCACCGGCAGAGAGCTCAGGGGAGCCAGAGTCTGTCAGGCAGCTGCTGAGCTGGCCGCCTGTGTGGGAAGGGGCAGAGCCGACCTAGGGGCAAGTTGGGCCTCTTGCTCTCCCTGCTGCCCTGAGGCTGCTGGGCCAAAGAGGTCTTGGGCATCCAGCCCCTTGCTGGTCCCTTCCCTCTGACGAGGCCCTCTGAGCTCCAGCACCTTGCAGTGTGGAGACAGACCCTGCCAGCAACCTCCTCTCCAAGGAGGCCTCAACCGAGGCCTAGGCCCAGGGGAAAGGCACCAGCGGGGATGAGCCAGGGGAGGCGCCCGGGCATGTCTGGACCCAGTCCCCGCAGCCTGCCCCTTGGTGGGGCTGTACCCCCGGAGGCCAGGAAGATCTGGGCAAGGCTGGCCAGGGGCAGGGGCCCTGCTGGGACCTGCCCCTGGCCTGTGGGGCCTCTGAGCACAACCGGCCCTCTCTCGCTGGAAGACTCCCCGGCTGCCTCCAATGGCCGGTTTGCAAGCCCTCATGCCCGCTGTTCACACCAGCCGCACACAATGCTCCCAAGCCCAGGAGAAAAGCATTTTGGGGTGGTGATCAGTCCGGGCCCTTGGAAGACCTCCCCGGCTGCCTCCAAAGGACAGTTTGCAAGCACTCATGCCCGCTGTTCCCGCCAGCCGCGCACAATGCTCCCAAGACCGTGAGAAAAGCGCTTCGGGGTGGTGTTCTCTCCGGGACCATGGAGGACGTCCCCGGCTGCCCCCAAAGGCCGCTTTGCAAGCACTCCCACTCGCTGTTCCCGCCAGCCACACACAATGTTCCAAAACCCCGGAGAAAAGCGCTTCGGGGTGGTGCTCTCTCCGGGCCCTTGGAAGACTTCTCTGGCTGCCTCCAAAGGCCGGTTTGCAAGAATTCCCTCCCGCTGTTCCACCAGCCGCACACAATGCTCCAAAACCCGAGAGAAAAGCGCTTCGGGGTGGTGTTCTCTCAGGGACCATGGAGAACGTCCCCGGCTGCCCCCAAAGGCCGCTTTGCAAGCACTCCTGCCTGCTGTTCCCGCCACACGCGCACAATGCACCCAAGCCCGGGAGAAAAGCGCTTCGGGGTGGTGCTCTCTCCGGGCCTTTGGAAGACCTCCCCGGCTGCCTCCAAAGGCCGGTTTGCAAGGACTCCTTCCTGCTGTTCCCGCCAGGCACGCACAATGCTCCCAATCCTGGGAGAAAAGTGCTTCGGGATGGTGCTCTCTCCTGGCCCTTGGAAGACCTCCCCGGCTACCTCCAAAGGCGGGTTTGCAAGTACTCATTCCCGCAGTTCCCGCCAGCTGCGCACAATGCTCCCAAGTCCGGGAGAAAAGCGCTTCGGGGTGGTGCTCTCTCCGGGCCCTTGCCCCTGAGCCTGGGGGCAAGGCAGGGGGAACACACTCCCAGGCCACGGCAGAACCACAAGCCCACGTCTGTTCCTGTCCCCTGCACTGCCAGAGAGCTTGGGGTAGCCAGAGTCTGTCAGGCAGCTGCTCGGTTGGCCGCCTGTGTGGGAAGGGGCAGAGCCGCCTTAGGGGCATGTTGGGCCTCTTGCTCTCCCTGCTGCCCTGAGGCTGCTGGGCCAAAGAGGTCTTGGGCATCCAGCCCCTTGCTGGTCCCTTCCCTCTGACGAGGCCCTCTGAGCTCCAGCACCTTGCAGTGTGGAGACAGCCCCTGCCAGCAACCTCCTCTCCAAGGAGGCCTCAACCGAGGCCTAGTCCCAGGGAAATGCACCAGCGGGGATGAACCTGGGGAGGCGCCCGGGAATGTCTGGGCCCAGTCCCCGCAGCCTGCCCCTTTGTCGGGCAGTACCCCCGGAGGCCAGGAAGGTCTGGGCAAGGCTGGCCAGGGGCAGGCGCCCTACTGGGTCGTGCCCCTGGCCTGTGGGGCCTCTGAGCACAACCGGCCCTCTCCCACTGGAAGACCTCCCCGGCTGCCTCCAAAGGCCGGTTTGCAACACTCCCGCCCGCTGTTCCTGCCAGGCACGCACAATGCTCCCAAGCCCGGGAGAAAAGCGCTTCGGGGTGGTGCTCTCTCCGGGCCCTTGCCCCTGAGCCTGGGAGCAACGCAGGGGGAACACACTCCCAGGCCAAGGCAGAACCACGTGCACACGTCTGTTCCTGTCCCCTGCACCGGCAGAGAGCTCAGGGGAGCCAGAGTCTGCCAGGCAGCTGCTGGGCTGGCCGCCTGTGTGGGAAGGGGCAGAGCCGACCTAGGGGCAAGTTGGGCCTCTTGCTCTCCCTGCTGCCCTGAGGCTGCTGGGCCAAAGAGGTCTTGGGCATCCAGCCCCTTGCTGGTCCGTTCCCTCTGACGAGGCCCTCTGAGCTCCAGCACCTTGCAGTGTGGAGACAGCCCCTGCCAGCAACCTCCTCTCCAAGGAGGCCTCAACCGAGGCCTAGGCCCAGGGGAAAGGCACCAGCGGGGATGAGCCTGGGGAGGCGCCCGGGCATGTCTGGACCCAGTCCCCGCAGCCTGCCCCTTGGTGGGGCTGTAACCCCTGAGGCAGGAAGGTCTGGGCAAGGCTGGCCAGGGCCTGGGGCCCTGCTGGGTCCTGCCCCTGGCCTGTGGGGCCTCTGAGCACAACCGGCCCTCTCCCACTGGAAGACCTCCTCAGCTGCCTCCAAAGGCCAGTTTGCAAGCACTCCCGCCCACTGTTCCCACCAAGCACGCAAAATGCTCCCAAGCCCGGGAGAAAAGCGCTCGGGGTGGTGCTCTCTCCCGGCCATTGCCCCTGAGCCTGTGGGCCAGGCATGGGGTCCACACTCCCAGCCCAAGGCAGAACCACATGCACACGTCTGTTCCTGCCCCCTGCACAGGCAGAGAGCTCGGGGGAGCCAGAGTCTGTCAGGCAGCTGCTGGGTTGGCCGCCTGTTTGGGAAGGGGCACAGCCGACCTAGGGGCAAGTTGGGCCTCTTGCTCTCCCTGCTGCCCTGAGGCTACTGGGCCAAAGACGTCTTGGGCATCCAGCCCCTTACTGGTCCCTTCCCTCTGACGAGGCCCTCTGAGCTCCAGCACCTTGCAGTGTGGAGACAGCCCCTGCCAGCAACCTCCTCTCCAAGGAGGCCTCAACCGAGGCCTACTCCCAGGGGAAAGGCACCAGCGGGGATGAGCCAGGGGAGGCGCCCGAGCATGTCTGGACCCAGTCCCCGCAGCCTGCCCCTTGGTGGGGCTGTACCCCCGGAGGCCAGGAAGGTCTGGGCAAGGCTGGCCAGGGGCAGGGGCCCTGCTGGGTCCTGCCCCTGGCCTGTTGGGCCTCTGAGCACAACCGGCCCTCTCCCACTGGAAGACCTCCCCGGCTGCCTCCAAAGGCCGGTTTGCAAGCGCTCCCGCCCACTGTTCCCAGCAGGCGCGCACAGTGCTCCCAAGCCCGGGAGAAAAGCACTTCGGGGTGGTGCTCTCACCGGGCCCTTGCCCCTGAGCCTGGGGGCAATGCAGGGGGAACACACTCCCAGGCCAAGGCAGAACCACATGCACACGTCTGTTCCTGCCCCCTGCACTGGCAGAGAGCACAGGGGAGCCAGAGTCTGTCAGGCAGCTGCTGGGCTGGCCGCCTGTGTGGGAAGGGGCAGAGCCGACCTAGGGGCAAGTTGGGCCTCTTGCTCTCCCTGCTGCCCTGAGGCTGCTGGTACAAAGAGGTCTTGGGCATCCAGCCCCTTGCTGGTCCCTTCCCTCTGACGAGGCCCTCTGAGCTCCAGCACCTTGCAGTGTGGAGACAGCCCCTGCCAGCAACCTCCTCTGCAACGAGGCCTCAACCGAGGCCTAGTCCCAGGGAAAGGCACCAGCGGGGATGAACCTGGGGAGGCGCCCGGGAATGTCTGGATCCAGTCCCCGCAGCCTGCCCCTTGGTGGGGCAGTACCCCCGGAGGCCAGGAAGGTCTGGGCAAGGCTGGCCAGGGGCAGGGGCCATGCTGGGTCCTGCCCCTGGCCTGTGGGGCCTCTGAGCATGACCGGCCCTCTCCCGCTGGAGACTTCCCCGATTGCCTCCAAAGGCCGGTTTGCCAACACTCGCGCCTGCTGTTCCCGCCAGGCACGCACAATGCTCCCAAGCCCGGGAAAAAAGCCCTTCGGGGTGGTGCTCTCTCCGGGCCCTTGCCCCTGAGCCTGGGGGCAATGCAGGGGGAATACACTCCCAGGCCAAGGCAGAACCACATGCACACGTCTGTTCCTGCCCCCTGCACCGGCAGAGAGCTCGGGGGAGCCAGAGTCTGCCAGGCAGCTGCTGGGCCGGCGGCCTGTGTGGGAAGGGGCAGAGCCGACCTAGGGGCAAGTTGGGCCTCTTGCTCTCCCTGCTGCCCTGAGGCTGCTGGGCCAAAGAGGTCTTGGGCATCCAGCCCCTTGCTGGTCCCTTCCCTCTGATGAGGCCCTCTGAGCTCCAGCACCTTGCAGTGTGGAGACAGCCCCTGCCAGCAACCTCCTCTCCAAGGAGGCCTCAACCGAGGCCTAGGCCCAGGGGAAAGGCACCAGCGGGGATGAGACTGGGGAGGCGCCCGGCCATGTCTGGACCCAGTCCCCCCAACCTGCCCCTAGGTGGGGCAGTACCCCCGGAGGCCATGAAGGTCTGGGAAAGGCTGGCCAGGGGCAGGGGCCCTGCTGGGTCCTGACCCTGGCCTGTGGGGCCTCTGAGCACAACCGGCCCTCTCCCACGGGAAGACCTCCCTGGCTTCCACCAAAGTCCTGTTTGCAAACACTCCCGTCCGCTGTTCACACCAGGCTCGCACAATGCTCCCAAGCCCGGGAGAAAAGCGCTTCGGGCTGGTGCTCTCTCCGGGCCCTTGCCCCTGAGCCTGGGGGCAAGGCAGGGGGAACACACTCATAGGCCAAAGCAGAACCACATGCCCACGTCTGTTCCTGTCCCCTGCACCGGCAGAGAGCTTGGGGGAGCCAGAGTCTGTCAGGCAGATGCTGGGTTGGCCGCCTGTGTGGGAAGGGGCAGAGCCGACCTAGGGGCAAGTTGGGCCTCTTGCTCTTCCTGCTGCCATGAGGCTGCTGGGCCAAAGAGGTCTTGGGCATCCAGCCCCTTGCTGGTCCCTTCCCTCTGACGAGGCCCTCTGAGCTCCAGCACCTTGCAGTGTGGAGACAGCCCCTGCCAGCAACCTCCTCTCCAAGGAGGCCTAAACCGAGGCCTAGGCCCAGGGGAAAGGCACCAGCGGGGATGAGCCAGGGGAGGCGCGCGAGCATGTCTGGACCCAGTCCCCGAAGCCTGCCCCTTGGTGGGGCTGTAACCCCTGAGGCAGGAAGGTCTGGGCAAGGCTGGCCAGGGCCTGGGGCCCTGCTGGGTCCTGCCCCTGGCCTGTGGGGCCTCTGAGCACAACCGGCCCTCTCCCACTGGAAGACGTCCTCAGCTGCCTCCAAAGGCCGGTTTGCAAGCACTCCCGCCCACTGTTCCCACCAAGCACGCAAAATGCTCCCAAGCCCGGGAGAAAAGCGCTTCGGGGTGGTGCTCTCTCCGGGCCCTTGCCCCTGAGCCTGGGGGCCAGGCATGGGGTCCAAACTCCCAGGCCAAGGCAGAACCACATGCACACGTCTGTTCCTGCCCCCTGCACAGGCAGAGAGCTCGGGGGAGCCAGAGTCTGTCAGGCAGCTGCTGGGTTGGCCGCCTGTGTGGGAAGGGGCAGAGCCCCCCTGGGGGCAAGTTGGGCCTCTTGCTCTCCCTGCTGCCCTGAGGCTACTGGGTCAAAGACGTCTTGGGCATCCAGCCCCTTACTGGTCCCTTCCCTCTGACGAGGCCCTCTGAGCTCCAGCACCTTGCAGTGTGGAGACAGCCCCTGCCAGCAACCTCCTCTCCAAGGAGGCCTCAACCGAGGCCTAGGCCCAGGGGAAAGGCACCAGCGGGGATGAGCCAGGGGAGGCGCCCGAGCATGTCTGGACCCAGTTCCCGCAGCCTGCCCCTTGGTGGGGCTGTACCCCCGGAGGCAGGAAGGTCTGGGCAAGGCTGGCCAGGGGCAGGGGCCCTGCTCGGTCCTGCCCCTGGCCTGTGGGGCCTCTGAGCACAACCGGCCCTCTCCCACTGGAAGACCTCCCCGGCTGCCTCCAAAGGCCGGTTTGCAAGCACTCCCGCCCACTGTTCCCACCAGGCACGCACAATGCTCCCAAGCCCGGGAGAAAAGCGTTTCGGGGTGGTGCTCTCTCCGGGCCCTTGCCCCTGAGCCTTGGGGCCAGGCAGGTGATCCACACTCCCAGGCCAAGGCAGAACCACATGCACACGTCTGTTCCTGCCCCCTGTACCGGCAGAGAGCTCGCGGGAGCCAGAGTCTGTCAGGCAGCTGCTGGGCTGGCCGCCTGTGTGGGAAGGGGAAGAGCTGACCTAGGGGTAACTTGGGCCTCTTGCTCTCCCTGCTGCCCTCAGGCTGCTGGGCCAAAGAGGTCTTGGGCATCCAGCCCCTTGCTGGTCCCTTCCATCTGACGAGGCCCTCTGAGCTCCAGCACCTTGCAGTGTGGAGACAGCCCCTGCCAGCAACCTCCTCTCCAAGGAGGCCTCAACCGAGGCCTAGTCCCAGGGAAAGGCACCAGCGGGGATGAGCCTGGGGAGGCGCCCGGCCATGTCTGGACCCAGTCCCCCCAACCTGCCCCTTGGTGGGGCAGTACCCCCGGAGGCCAGGAAGGTCTGGGCAAGGATGGCCAGGGGTAGGGGCCCTGCTGGGTCCTGACCCTGGCCTGTGGGGCCTCTGAGCACAACCGGCCCTCTCCCACTGGAAGACCTCCCTGGCTGCCACCAATGTCCTGTTTGCAAACACTCCCGTCCGCTGTTCACGCCAGGCTCGCACAATGCTCCCAAGCCCGGGAGAAAAGCGCTTCGGGGTGATGCTCTCTCCGGGCCCTTGCCCCTGAGCCTGGGGGCCAGGCAGGGGGAACACACTCCCAGGCCAAGTCAGAACGACATGCACACGTCTGTTCCTGCCATCTACACCGGCAGAGAGCTCGGGGGAGCCAGAGACTGCCAGGCTGCTGCTGGGCTGGCTGCCTGTGTGGGACGGGGCAAGCCGACCTAGGGGCAAGTTGGGCCTCTTGCTCTCCCTGCTGCCCTGAGGCTGCTGGGTCAAAGAGGTCTTGGGCATCCAGCCCTTTGCTGGTCCCTTCCCTCTGACGAGGCCCTCTGAGCTCCAGCACCTTGCAGTGTGGACACAGCCCCTTCCCCAACCTCCTCTCCAAGGAGGCCTCAACCGAGGCCTAGTCCCAGGGAAAGGCACAAGCGGGGATGAACCTGGGGAGGCGCCCGGGAATGTCTGTACCCAGTCCCCGCAGCCTGCCCCTTGGTGGGGCAGTACCCCCGGAGGCCAGGAAGGTCTGAGCAAGGCTGGCCAGGGGCAGGGGCCCTGCTGGGTCCTGCCCCTGGCCTGTGGGGCCTCTGAGCACAACCGGCCCTCTCCCACTGGAAGACCTCCCCGGCTGCCTCCAAAGGCCGGTTTGCAAGCGCTCCCGCCCACTGTTCCCAGCAGGCGTGCACAATGCTCCCAAGCCCGGGAGAAAAGCGCTTCGGGGTGGTGCTCTCACCGGGCCCTTGCCCCTGAGCCTGGGGGCAATGCAGGGGGAACACACTCCCAGGCCAAGGCAGAACCACATGCACACGTCTGTTCCTGCCCCCTGCACCGGCAGAGAGCTCAGGGGAGCCAGAGTCTGTCAGGCAGCTGCTGGGCTGGCCGCCTGTGTGGGAAGGGGCAGAGCCAACCTAGGGGCAAGTTGGGCCTCGTGCTCTCCCTGCTGCCCTGAGGCTCCTGGGCCAAAGAGGTCTTGGGCATCCAGCCCCTTGCTGGTCCCTTCCCTCTGACGAGGCCCTCTGAGCTCTAGCACCATGCAGTGTGGAGACAGCCCCTGCCAGCAACCTCCTCTCCAAGGAGGCCTCAACCGAGGCCTAGGCCCAGGGGAAAGGCACCAGCGGGGATGAGCCTGGGGAGGCGCCCGGGCATGTCTGGACCCAGTTCCCGCAGCCTGCCCCTTGGTGGGGCTGTAACCCCGGAGGCAGGAAGGTCTGGGCAAGGCTGGCCAGGGGCTGGGGCCCTGCTGGGTCCTGCCCCTGGCCTGTGGGGCCTCTGAGCACAACCGGCCCTCTCCCACTGGAAGACCTCCCCGGCTGCCTCCAAAGGCCGGTTTGCAAGCACTCCCGCCCAGTGTTCCCACCAAGCACGCAAAATGCTCCCAAGCCCGGGAGAAAAGCGCTTCGGGGTTGTGCTCTCTCCGGGCCCTTGCCCCTGAGACTGGGGGCCAGGCAGGGGAACACACTCCCAGGCCAAGGCAGAACGACATGCACACGTCTGTTCCTGCCCCCTACACCGGCAGAGAGCTCGGGGGAGCCAGAGACTGCAAGGCTGCTGCTGGGCTGGCTGCCTGTGTGGGACGGGGCAGAGCCGACCTAGGGGCAAGTTGGGCCTCTTGCTCTCCCTGCTGCCCTGAGGCTGCTGGGTCAAAGAGGTCTTGGGCATCCAGCCCCTTGCTGGTCCCTTCCCTCTGACGAGGCCCTCTGAGCTCCAGCACCTTGCAGTGTGGAGACAGCCCCTGCCAGCAACCTCCTCTCCAAGGAGGCCTAAACCGAGGCCTAGGCCCAGGGGAAAGGCACCAGCCGGGATGAGCCTGGGGAGGCGCCCGAGCATCTCTGGACCCAGTCCCCCCAGCCTGCCCCTTGGTGGGGCAGTACCCCCGGAGGCCAGGAAGGTCTGGGAAAGGCTGGCCAGGGGCAGGGGACCTGCTGGGTCCTGCCCCTGGCCTGTGGGTCCTCTGAGCATGACCGGCCCTCTCCCGCTGGAAGACCTCCCGGGCTGCCTCCAAAGGCCGGTTTGCCAACACTCACGCCCACTGTTCCCACCAGGCGCGCACAATGCTCCCAAGTCCGGGAGAAAAGCGCTTCGGGGTGGTGCTCTCACCGGGCCCTTTCCCATGAGCCTGGGGGCAATGCAGGGGGAACACACTCCCAGGCCAAGGCAGAACCACATGCACATGTCTGTTCCTGCCCCCTGCACCGGCAGAGAGCTAGGGGAGCCAGAGTCTGTCAGGCAGCTGCTGGGCTGGCCGCCTGTGTGGGAAGGGGCAGAGCCGACCTAGGGGCAAGTTGGGCCTCTTGCTCTCCCTGCTGCCCTGAGGCTGCTGGGCCAAAGAGGTCTTGGGCATCCAGCCCCTTGCTGGTCCCTTCCCTCTGACGAGGCCCTCTGAGCTCCAGCACCTTGCAGTGTGGAGACAGCCCCTGCCAGCAACCTCCTCTCCAAGAGGCCTCAACCGAGGCCTAGGCCCAGGGGAAAGGCACAAGCGGGGATGAGCCTGGGGAGACGCCCGGGCATGTCTGGACCCAGTCCCCGCAGCCTGCTCCTTGGTGGGGCAGTACCCCCAGAGGCCAGGAAGGTCTGGGCAGGGCGGGCCATGGGCAGCGGTCCTGCTGGTTCCTGCCCCTGGCCTGTGGGGCCTCTGAGCACAACCGGCCCTCTCCCACTGGAAGACCTCCCCGGCTCCCTCCAAAGTCCTGTTTGCAAACACTCCCGCCCGCTGTTCACGCCAGGCTCGCACAATGCTCCCAAGCCCGGGAGAAAAGCGCTTCGGGGTGGTGCTCTCTCCGGGCCCTTGCCCCTGAGCCTGGGGGCCAGGCAGGTGATCCACACTCCCAGGCCAAGGCAGAACCACATGCACACGTCTGTTCCTGCCCCCTGCACCGGCAGAGAGCTCGCGGGAGCCAGAGTCTGCCAGGCAGCTGCTGGGCTGGCGGCCTGTGTGGGAAGGGGCAGAGCCGACCTATGGGCAAGTTGGGCCTCTTGCTCTCCCTGCTGCCCTGAGGATGCTGGGCCAAAGAGGTCTTGGGCATCCAGCCCCTTGCTGGTCCCTTCCCTCTGACGAGGCCCTCTGAGCTCCAGCACCTTGCAGTGTGGAGACAGCCCCTGCCAGCAACCTCCTCTCCAGGGAGTCCTCAACCGAGGCCTAGGCCTAGGGGAAAGGCACCAGCGGGGATGAGCCTGGGGAGGCGCCCGGCCATGTCTGGACCCAGTCCCCCCAACCTGCCCTTTGGTGGCACAGTACCCCCAGAGGCCAGGAAGGTCTGGGCAAGGCTGCCAGGGGCAGGGACACTGCTGGGTCCTGCCCCTGGCCTGTGGGGTGTCTGAGCACAACCGGCACTCTCCCGCTGGAAGACCTCCCCATCTGCCTCCAAAGGACGGTTTGCAAGCACTCCCACCCGCTGTTCCCGCCAGGCACGCACAATGCTCCCAAGCCCGGGAGAAAAGCGCTTCGGGGTGGTGCTCCCACCGGGCCATTGCCCTTGAGCCTGTTGGCAATGCAGGGGTTCCACACTCCCAGGCCAAGGCAGAACCACATGCACACGTCTGTTCCTGCCCCCTGCACCGGCAGAGAGCTCAGGGGAGCCAGAGTCTGCCAGGTAGCTGCTGGGCTGGCGGCCTGTGTGGGAAGGGGCAGAGCCGAATTAGGGGCAAGTTGGGCCTCTTGCTCTCCCTGCTGCCCTGAGGCTGCTGGGCCAAAGAGGTCTTGGGCATCCAGCCCCTTGCTGGTCCCTCCCGCTGACGAGGCCCTCTGAGCTCCAGCACCTTGCAGTGTGGAGACAGCCCCTGCCAGCAACCTCCTCTCCAAGGAGGCCTCAACCGAGGCCTAGGCCCAGGGGAAAGGCACCAGCGGGGATGAGCCTGGGGAGGGGCCCGGCCATGTCTGGACCCAGTCCCCGCAGCCTGCCCCTTGGTGGGGCTGTACCCCCGGAGGCCAGGAAGGTCTGGGCAAGGCTGCCAGGGGCAGGGACACTGCTGGGTCCTGCCCCTGGCCTGTGGGGCCTCTGAGCACAACCGGCACTCTCCCGCTGGAAAACCTCCCCGTCTGCCTCCAAAGGCCTGTTTGCAAGCACTCCAGCCCGCTGTTCCCGCCAGGCCCGCACAATGCTCCCAAGCCCGGGAGAAAAGCGCTTCGGGCTGGTGCTCTCTCCGGGCCCTTGTCCCTGAGCCTGGGGGCCAGTCAGGGGGAACACACTCCCAGGCCAAGGCAGAACGACATGCACACTTTTGTTCCTGCCCCCTACACCGGCAGAGAGCTCGGGGGAGCCAGAGTCTGTCAGGCAGCTGCTGGGCTGGCCGCCTGTGTGGGAAGGGGCAGAGCCGACCTAGGGGCAAGTTGGGCCTCTTGCTCTCCCTGCTGCCCTGAGGCTGCTGGGCCAAAGAGGTCTTGGGCATCCAGCCCCTTGCTGGTCCCTTCCCTCTGACGAGGCCCTCTGAGCTCCAGCACCTTGCAGTGTGGAGACAGCCCCTGCCAGCAACCTCCTCTCCAGGGAGGCCTCAACCGAGGCCTAGGCCCAGGGGAAAGGCACCAGCGGGGATGAGACTGGGTAGGCGCCTGGGCATGTCTGGACCCAGTCCCCGCAGCCTGCCCCTTGGTTGGGCTGTAACCCCGGAGGCAGGAAGGTCTGGGCAAGGCTGGCCACGGGCAGGGGCCCTGCTGGGTCCTGCCCCTGGCCTGTGGGGCCTCTGAGCACAACCGGCCCTCTCCCACTGGAAGACCTCCCCGGCTGCCTCCAAAGGCCGGTTTGCAAGCACTCCCGCCCACTGTTCCCGCCAGGTGCGCACAATGCTCCCAAGCCCGGGAGAAAAGCGCTTCGGGGTGGTGCTCTCTCCGGGCCCTTGCCCCTGAGCCTGAGGGCCAGGCAGGGGTCCACACTCCCAGGCCAAGGCAGAACCACATGCACACGTCTGTTCCTGTCCCCTGGTCCGGCAGAGAGCTTGGGGGAGCCAGAGTCTGTCAGGCAGCTGCTGGGTTGGCCGCCTGTGTGAGAAGGGGCAGAGCCGACCTAGGGGCAAGTTGGGCCTCTTGCTCTCCCTGCTGCCCTGAGGCTGCTGGGCCAAAGACGTCTTGGGCATCCAGCCCCTTACTGGTCCCTTCCCTCTGACGAGGCCCTCTGAGCTCCAGCACCTTGCAGTGTGGAGACAGCCCCTGCCAGCAACCTCCTCTCCAAGGAGGCCTAAACCGAGGCCTAGGCCCAGGGGAAAGGCACCAGCGGGGATGAGACTGGGGAGGCGCCCGGGCATGTCTGGACCCAGGCCCCGCAGCCTGCCCCTTGATGGAGCTGTAACCCCGGAGGCAGGAAGGTTTGGGCAAGGCTGGCCAGGGGCCGGGGCCCTGCTGGGTCCTGCCCCTGGCCTGTGGGACCTCTGAGCACAACCGGCCCTCTCCCACTGGAATACCTCCCCGGCTGCCTCCAAAGGCCGGTTTGCCAACACTCGTGCCCGCTGTTCCCGCCAGGCACGCACAATGCTCCCAAGCCCGGGAGAAAAGCGCTTCGGGGTGTTGCTCTCTCCGGGCCCTTGCCCCTGAGCCTGGGGGCCAGGCAGTGTGTCCACACTCCAAGACCAAGGCAGAACCACATGCACACGTCTGTTCCTGCCCCCTGCACCGGCAGAGAGCTCGGGGGAGCCAGAGTCTGTCAGGCAGCTGCTGGGCTGGCCGCCTGTGTGGGAAGGGTGAGAGCCGACCTAGGGGCAAGTTGGGCCTCTTCCTCTCCCTGCTGCCCTGAGGCTGCTGGGCCAAAGAGGTCTTGGGCATCCAGCCCCTTGCTGGTCCCTTCCCTCTGACGAGGCCCTCTGAGCTCCAGCACCTTGCAGTGTGGAGACAGCCCCTGCCAGCAACCTCCTCTCCAAGGAGGCCTTAACCGAGGCCTAGGCCCAGGGGAAAGGCACCAGCGGGGATGAGACTGGGGAGGCACACGGGCCTGTCTGGACCCAGTCCCCGCAGCCTGCCCCTTGGTGGGGCAGTACCCCCGGAGGCCAGGAAGGTCTGAGCAAGGCTGGCCAGGAGCAGGGGCCCTGCTGGGTCCTGCCCCTGTCCTCTGGGGACTCTGAGCACAACCGGCACTCTCCCGCTGGAAGACCTCCCCGGCTGCCTCCAAAGGCCGGTTTGCAACACTCCCGCCCGCTGTTCCCGCCAGGCACGCACAATGCTCCCAAGCCCGGGAGAAAAGCGCTTCGGGGTGGTGCTCTCTCCGGGCCCTTGCCCCTGAGCCTGGGGGCAATGCAGGGGTTCCACCCTCCCAGGCCAAGGCAGAACCATATGCACACGTCTGTTCCTGCCCCCTGCACCGGCAGAGAGCTCAGGGGAGCCAGAGTCTGTCAGGCAGCTGCTGGGCTGGCCGCCTGTGTGAGAAGGGTCAGAGCCGACCTAGGGGCAAGTTGGGCCTCTTCCTCTCCCTGCTTCACTGAGGCTGCTGGGCCAAAGAGGTTTGGGCATCCAGCCCCTTGCTGGTCCCTTCCCTCTGACGAGGCCCTCTGAGCTCCAGCACCTTGCAGTGTGGAGACAGCCCCTGCCAGCAACCTCTTCTCCAATGAGGCCTCAACCGAGGCCTAGGCCCAGGGGAAAGGCACCAGCGGGGATGAGCCTGGGGAGGCGCCTGGGCATGTCTGGACGCAGTCCCCGCAGCCTGCCCCTTGGTGGGGCTGTAACCCCGGAGGCAGGAAGGTCTGGGCAAGGCTGGCCAGGGGCAGGGGCCCTGCTGGGTCCTGCCCCTGGCCTGTGGGGCCTCTGAGCACAACCGGCCCTCTCCCACTGGAAGACTTCCCCGGCTGCCTCCAAAGGCCGGTTTGCAAGCACTCCCGCCCACTGTTCCCGCCAGGCGCGCACAATGCTCCCAAGCCCGGGAGAAAAGCGCTTCGGGGTGGTGCTCTCTCCGGGCCCTTGCCCCTGAGCCTGAGGGCCAGGCAGGGGTCCACACTCCCAGGCCAAGGCAGAACCACATGCACACGTCTGTTCCTGTCCCCTGGTCCGGCAGAGAGCTTGGGGGAGCCAGAGTCTGTCAGGCAGCTGCTGGGTTGGCCGCCTGTGTGAGAAGGGGCAGAGCCGACCTAGGGGCAAGTTGGGCCTCTTGCTCTCCCTGCTGCCCTGAGGCTGCTGGGCCAAAGACGTCTTGGGCATCCAGCCCCTTACTGGTCCCTTCCCTCTGACGAGGTCCTCTGAGCTCCAGCACCTTGCAGTGTGGAGACAGCCCCTGCCAGCAACCTCCTCTCCAAGGAGGCCTCAACCGAGGCCTAGGCCCAGGGGAAAGGCACCAGCGGGGATGAGACTGGGGAGGCGCCCGGGCATGTCTGGACCCAGTCCCCGCAGCCTGCCCCTTGATAGGGCTGTAACCCCGGAGGCAGGAAGGTCTGGGCAAGGCTGGCCAGGGCCAGGGGCCCTGCTGGGTCCTGCCCCTGTCCTCTGGGGACTCTGAGCACAACCGGCACTCTCCCGCTGGAAGACCTCCCCGGCTGCCTCCAAAGGCCGGTTTGCAACACTCCCGCCCGCTGTTCCCGCCAGGCACGCACAATGCTCCCAAGTCCGGGAGAAAAGCGCTTCGGGGAGGTGCTCTCACCGGGCCCTTGCCCCTTAGCCTGGGGGCAATGCAGGGGGAACACACTCCCAGGCCAAGGCAGAACCACATGCACACGTCTGTTCCTGCCCCCTGCACCGGCAGAGAGCTAGGGGAGCCAGAGTCTGTCAGGCAGCTGCTGGGCTGGCCGCCTGTGTGGGAAGGGGCAGAGCCGACCTAGGGGCAAGTTGGGCCTCTTGCTCTCCCTGCTTCCCTGAGGCTGCTGGGCCAAAGAGGTCTTGGGCATCCAGCCCCTTGCTGGTCCCTTCCCTCTGACGAGGCCCTCTGAGCTCCAGCACCTTGCAGTGTGGAGACAGGCCCTGCCAGCAACCTCCTCTCCAAGAGGCCTCAACCGAGGCCTAGGCCCAGGGGAAAGGCACCAGCGGGGATGAGCCTGGGGAGGCGCCCGGGCATGTCTGGACCCAGTCCCCGCAGCCTGCTCCTTGGTGGGGCAGTACCCCCGGAGGCCAGGAAGGTCTGGGCAAGGCTGGCCAGGGGCAGGCGCCCTGCTGGGTCCTGCCCCTGGCCTCTGGGGCCTCGGAGCACAACCGGCCCTCTCCCACTGGAAGACCTCCACGGCTGCCTCCAAAGGCCGGTTTGCAACACTCCCGCCCGCTGTTCCCGCCAGGCACGCACAATGCTCCCAAGCCCGGGAGAAAAGCGCTTCGGGGTGGTGCTCTCTCTGGGCCCTTGCCCCTGAGCCTGGGGGCCAGGCAGTGTGTCCACACTCCAAGACCAAGGCAGAACCACATGCACACGTCTGTTCCTGCCCCCTGCATCGGCAGAGAGCTCGGGGGAGCCAGAGTCTGTCAGGCAGCTGCTGGGCTGGCTGCCTGGGTGGGAAGGGTCAGAGCCGACCTAGGGGCAAGTTGGGCCTCTTGCTCTCCCTGCTGCCCTGAAGCTGCTGGGCCAAAGAGGTCTTGGGCATCCAGCCCCTTGCTGGTCCCTTCCCGCTGACGAGGCCCTCGGAGCTCCAGCACCTTGCAGTGTGGAGACAGCCCCTGCCAGCAACCTCCTCTCCAAGGAGGCCTTAACCGAGGCCTAGGCCCAGGGGAAAGGCACCAGCGGTGATGAGACTGGGGAGGCACCCGGGCCTGTCTGGACCCAGTCCCCGCAGCCTGCCCGTTGGTGGGGCAGTACCCCCGGACGCCAGGAAGGTCTGAGCAAGGCTGGCCATTAGCAGGGGCCCTGCTGGGTCCTGCCCCTGGCCTGTGGGGCCTCTGAGCGCAACCGGCACTCTCCCGCTGGAAGACCTCCCCGGCTGCCTCCAAAGGCCGGTTTGCAAGCACTCCCACCCGCTGTTCCCGCCAGGCACGCACAATGCTCCCAAGCCCGGGAGAAAAGCGCTTCGGGGTGGTGCTCTCTCCGGGCCCTTTCCCCTGAGCCTGGGGGCAAAATGCAGGGGGAACACACTCCCAGGCCAAGGCAGAATGACATGCACACGTCTGTTCCTGCCCCCTGCACCGGCAGAGAGCTCAGGGGAGCCAGAGTCTGTCAGACAGCTGCTGGGCTGGCCGCCTGTGTGGGAAGGGGCAGAGCCGACCTAGGGGCAATTTGGGCCTCTTGCTCTCCCTGCTGCCCTGAGGCTGCTGGGCCAAAGATGTCTTGGGCATCCAGCCCCTCGCTGGTCCCTTCCCTCTGACGAGGCCCTCTGAGCTCCAGCACCTTGCAGTGTGGAGACAGCCCCTGCCAGCAACCTCCTCTCCAAGGAGGCCTCAACCGAGGCCTAGGCCCAGGGGAAAGGCACCAGCGGGGATGAGAATGGGGAAGCGCCCGGGCATGTCTGGACCCAGTCCCCGCAGCCTGCCCCTTGGTGGGGCTGTAACCCCGGAGGCAGGAAGGTCTGGGCAAGGCTGGCCAGGGGCAGGGGCCCTGCTGGGTCCTGCCCCTGGCCTGTGGGGCCTCTGAGCACAACCGGCCCTCTCCCGCTGGAAGACCTCCCCGGCTGCCTCCAAAGGCCTGTTTGCCAACACTCACGCCCACTGTTCCCACCAGGCGCGCACAATGCTCCCAAGCCCGGGAGAAAAGCGCTTCAGGGTGGTGCTTTCACCGGGCCCTTGCCCCTGAGCCTGGGGACAATGCAGGGGGAACACACTCCCAGTCCAAGGCAGAACCACATGCACACGTCTGTTCCTGCCCCCTGCACCGGCAGAGAGCTCAGGGGAGCCAGAGTCTGTCAGGCAGCTGCTGGTCTGGCCGCCTGTGTGGGAAGGGGCAGAGCCGACCTAGGGGCAAGTTGGGCCTCTTGCTCTCCCTGCTGCCCTGAGGCTGCTGGGCCAAAGAGGTCTTGGGCATCCAGCCCCTTGCTGGTCCCTTCCCTCTGACGAGGCCCTCTGAGCTCCAGCACCTTGCAGTGTGGAGACAGCCCCTGCCAGCAACCTCCTCTCCAAGGAGGCCTAAACCGAGGCCTAGGCCCAAGGGAAAGGCACCAGCGGGGATGAGCCTGGGGAGGCGCCCGGGCATGTCTGGACCCAGTCCCCGCAGCCTGCCCCTTGGTGGGGCAGTACCCCCGGAGGCCAGGAAGGACTGGGAAAGGCTGGCCAGGGGCAGGGTACATGCTGGGTCCTGCCCCTGGCCTGTGGGGCATCTGAGCACATCCGGCCCTCTCCCGCTGGAAGACCTCCCCGGCTGCCTCCAAAGGCCGGTTCGCCATCACTCACGCCCACTGTTCCCACCAGGCGCGCACAATGCTCCCAAGCCCGGGAGAAAAGCGCTTCGGGGTGTTGCTCCCACCGGGCCCTTGCCCCTGAGCCTGGGGGCAATGCAGGGGTTCCACCCTCCCAGGCCAAGGCAGAACCACATGCACACGTCTGTTCCTGCCCCCTGCACCGGCAGAGAGCTCAGGGGAGCCAGAGTCTGTCAGGCAGCTGCTGGGCTGGCCGCCTGTCTGAGAAGGGTCAGAGCCGACCTAGGGGCAAGTTGGGCCTCTTCCTCTCCCTGCTGCCCTGAGGCTGCTGGGCCAAAGAGGTTTGGGCATCCAGCCCCTTGCTGGGCCCTTCCCTCTGACGAGGCCCTCTGAGCTCCAGCACCTTGCAGTGTGGAGACAGCCCCTGCCAGCAACCTCTTCTCCAAGGAGGCCTCAACCGAGGCCTAGGCCCAGGGGAAAGGCACCAGCGGGGATGAGACTGGGGAGGCGCCTGGGCATGTCTGGACGCAGTCCCCGCAGCCTGCCCCTTGGTGGGGCTGTAACACCGGAGGCAGGAAGGTCTGGGCAAGGCTGGCCAGGGGCAGGGGCCCTGCTGGGTCCTGCCCCTGGCCTGTGGGGCCTCTGAGCACAACCGGCCCTCTCCCACTGGAAGACTTCCCCGGCTGCCTCCAAAGGCCGGTTTGCAAGCACTCCCGCCCACTGTTCCCGCCAGGCGCGCACAATGCTCGCAAGTCCGGGAGAAAAGCGCTTCGGGGTGGTGCTCTCTCCGGGCCCTTGCCCCTGAGCCTGAGGGCCAGGCAGGGGTCCACACTCCCAGGCCAAGGCAGAACCACATGCACACGTCTGTTCCTGTCCCCTGGTCCGGCAGAGAGCTTGGGGGAGCCAGAGTCTGTCAGGCAGCTGCTGGGTTGGCCGCCTGTGTGAGAAGGGGCAGAGCCGACCTAGGGGCAAGTTGGGCCTCTTGCTCTCCCTGCTGCCCTGAGGCTGCTGGGCCAAAGACGTCTTGGGCATCCAGCCCCTTACTGGTCCCTTCCCTCTGACGAGGTCCTCTGAGCTCCAGCACCTTGCAGTGTGGAGACAGCCCCTGCCAGCAACCTCCTCTCCAAGGAGGCCTCAACCGAGGCCTAGGCCCAGGGGAAAGGCACCAGCGGGGATGAGACTGGGGAGGCGCCCGGGCATGTCTGTTCCCAGTCCCCGCAGCCTGCCCCTTGATGGGGCTGTAACCCCGGAGGCAGGAAGGTCTGGGCAAGGCTGGCCAGGGCCAGGGGCCCTGCTGGGTCCTGCCCCTGGCCTGTGGGGCCTCTGAGCACAACCGGCCCTCTCCCACTGGAAGACCTCCCCGGCTGCCTCCCAAGGCCGGTTTGCCAACACTCGTGCCCGCTGTTCCCGCCAGGCACGCACAATGCTCCCAAGCCCGGGAGAAAAGCGCTTCGGGGTGTTGCTCTCTCCGGGCCCTTGCCCCTGAGCCTGGGGGCCAGGCAGTGTGTCCACACTCCAAGACCAAGGCAGAACGACATGCACACGTCTGTTCCTGCCCCCTGCACGGGCAGAGAGCTCGGGGGAGCCAGAGTCTGTCAGGTAGCTGCTGGGCTGGCCGCCTGTGTGGGAAGGGGCAGAGCCGACATAGGGGCAAGTTGGGCCTCTTGCTCTCCCTGCTGCCCTGAGGCTGCTGGGCCATAGAGGTCTTGGGCATCCAGCCCCTCGCTGGTCCCTTCCCTCTGACGAGGCCCTCTGAGCTCCAGCACCTTGCAGTGTGGAGACAGCCCCTGCCAGCAACCTCCTCTCCAAGGAGGCCTCAACCGAGGCCTAGGCCCAGGGGAAATGCACCAGCGGGGATGAGCCTGGGGAGGCGCCCGGGCATGTCTGGACCCAGTCCCGTAGCCTGCGCCTTGGTGGGGCAGTACCCCCGGAGGCCAGGAAGGTCTGGGCAAGGCTGCCAGGGGCAGGGACACTGCTGGGTCCTGCCCCTGGCCTGTGGGGCCTCTGAGCACAACCGGCCCTCTCCCACTGGAAGACCTCCCCGGCTGCCTCCAAAGGCCGGTTTGCAAGCACTCCAGCCCGCTGTTCCCGCCAGGCCCGCACAATGCTCCCAAGCCCGGGAGAAAAGCGCTTCGGGCTGGTGCTCTCTCCGGGCCCTTGCCCCTGGGCCTGGGGCCCAGGCAGGGGGAACACACTCCCAGGCCAAGGCAGAACGACATGCACACGTCTGTTCCTGCCCCCTACACCGGCAGAGAGCTCGGGGGAGCCAGAGACTGCCAGGCTGCTGCTGGGCTGGCTGCCTGTGTGGAACGGTGCAGAGCCGACCTAGGGGCAAGTTGGGCCTCTTGCTCTCCCTGCTGCCCTGAGGCTGCTGGGCCAAAGAGGTCTTGGGCATCCAGCCGCTTGCTGGTCCCTTCCCTCTGACGAGGCCCTCTGAACTCCAGCACCTTGCAGTGTGGAGACAGTCCCTGCCAGCAACCTCCTCTCCAAGGAGGTCTCAACCGAGGCCTAGGCCCAGGGGTAAGGCACCAGCGGGGATGAGACTGGGGAGGCGCCCGGGCATGTCTGGACCCAGTCCCCGCAGCCTGCCCCTTGGTGGGGCTGTAACCCCGGAGGCAGGAAGGTCTGGGCAAGGCTGGCCAGGGGCTGGGGCCCTGCTGGGTCCTGCCCCTGTCCTGTGGGGCCTCTGAGCACAACCGGCCCTCTCCCACTGGAAGACCTCCCCGGCTGCCTCCAAAGGCCGGTTTGCCAACACTCACGCCCACTGTTCCCACCAGGCGCGCACAATGCTCGCAAGTCCGGGAGAAAAGCGCTTCGGGGTGGTGCTCTCACCGGGCCCTTGCCCCTGAGCCTGGGGGCAATGCAGGGGGAACACACTCCCAGGCCAAGGCAGAACCACATGCACACGTCTGTTCCTGCCCCCTGTACCGGCAGAGAGCTAAGGGAGCCAGAGTCTGTCAGGCAGCTGCTGGGCTGGCCACCTGTGTGGGAAGGCGCAGAGCCGACCTAGGGGCAAGTTGGGCCTCTTGCTCTCCCTGCTGCCCTGAGGCTGCTGGGCCAAAGAGGTCTTGGGCATCCAGCCCCTTACTGGGCCCTAACCTCTGACGAGGCCCTCTGAGCTCCAGCACCTTGCAGTGTGGAGACAGCCCCTGCCAGCAACCTCCTCTCCAAGGAGGCCTAAACCGAGGCCTAGGCCCAGGGGAAAGGCACCAGCGGGGATGAGCCTGGGGAGGCGCCCGGGCATGTCTGGACCCAGTCCCGCAGCCTGCCCCTTGGTGGGGCAGTACCCCCGGAGGCCAGGAAGGTCTGGGCAAGGCTGGCCAGGGGCAGGGGCCCTGCTGGGTCCTGCCCCTGGCCTGTGGGGCCTCTGAGCACATCCGGCCCTCTCCCGCTGGAAGACCTCCCGGGCTGCCTCCAAAGGCCGGTTTGCCAACACTCAGGCCCACTGTTCCCACCAGGCGCGCACAATGCTCGCAAGTCCGGGAGAAAAGCGCTTCGGGGTGGTGCTCTCACCGGGCCCTTGCCCCTGAGCCTGGGGGCAATGCAGGGGGAACACACTCCCAGGCCAAGGCAGAACCACATGCACACGTCTGTTCCTGCCCCCTGTACCGGCAGAGAGCTAGGGGAGCCAGAGTCTCTCAGGCAGGTGCTGGGCTCGCCGCCTGTGTGGGAAGGCGCAGAGCCGACCTAGGGGCAAGTTGGGCCTCTTGCTCTCCCTGCTGCCCTGAGGCTGCTGGGCCAAAGAGGTCTTGGGCATTCAGCCCCTTACTGGGCCCTTCCCTCTGACGAGGCCCTCTGAGCTCCAGCACCTTGCAGTGTGGAGACAGCCCCTGCCAGCAACCTCCTCTCCAAGGAGGCCTCAACCGAGGCCTAGGCCCATGGGTAAGGCACCAGCGGGGATGAGACTGGGGAGGCGCCCGGGCATGTCTGGACCCAGTCCCCGCAGCCTGCCCCTTGGTGGGGCTGTAACCCCGGAGGCAGGAAGGTCTGGGCAAGGCTGGCCAGGGGCTGGGGCCCTGCTGGGTCCTGCCCCTGTCCTGTGGGGCCTCTGAGCACATCCGGCCCTCTCCCGCTGGAAGACCTCCCCGGCTGCCTCCAAAGGCCGGTTTGCAAGCACTCCCCCCCACTGTTCCCACCAAGCACGCACAATGCTCCCAAGCCCGGGAGAAAAGCGCTTCGGGCTGGTGCTCTCTCCGGGCCCTTGCCCCTGAGCCTGGGGGCCAGGCAGGGGGAACACACTCCCAGGCCAAGGCAGAACGACATGCACACGTCTGTTCCTGCCCCCTACACCGGCAGAGAGCTCGGGGGAGCCAGAGACTGCCAGGCTGCTGCTGGGCTGGCTGCCTGTGTGGGACGGGGCAGAGCCGACCTAGGGGCAAGTTGGGCCCCTTGCTCTCCTTGCTGCCCTGAGGCTGCTGGGTCAAAGAGGTCTTGGGCATCCAGCCCTTTGCTGGTCCCTTCCCTCTGACGAGGCCCTCTGAGCTCCAGCACCTTGCAGTGTAGAGACAGCCCCTGCCAGCAACCTCCTCTCCAAGGAGGCCTAAACCGAGGCCTAGGCCCAGGGGAAATGCACCAGCGGGGATGAGCCTGGGGAGGCGCCCGGGCATGTCTGGACCCAGTCACGTAGCCTGCGCCTTGGTGGGGCAGTACCCCCGGAGGCCGGGAAGGTCTGGGCAATGCTGGCCAGGGGCAGGGGACCTGCTGGGTCCTGCCCGTGGCCTGTGGGGCCTCTGAGCACATCCGGCCCTCTCCCGCTGGAAGACCTCCCCGGCTGCCTCCAAAGGCCGGTTTGCCAACACTCACGCCCACTGTTCCCACCAGGCGCGCACAATGCTCGCAAGTCCGGGAGAAAAGCGCTTCAGGGTGGTGCTCTCACCGGGCCCTTGCCCCTGAGCCTGGGGGCAATGCAGGGGGAACACACTCCCAGGCCAAGGCAGAACCACATGCACACGTCTGTTCCTGCCCCCTGTACCGGCAGAGAGCTAGGGGAGCCAGAGTCTGTCAGGCAGCTGCTGGGCTGGCCGCCTGTGTGGGAAGGCGCAGAGCCGACCTAGGGGCAAGTTGGGCCTCTTGCTCTCCCTGCTGCCCTGAGGCTGCTGGGCCAAAGAGGTCTTGGGCATCCAGCCCCTTACTGGGCCCTAACCTCTGACGAGGCCCTCTGAGCTCCAGCACCTTGCAGTGTGGAGACAGCCCCTGCCAGCAACCTCCTCTCCAAGGAGGCCTCAACCGAGGCCTAGGCCCAGGGGAAAGGCAGCAGCGGGGATGAGCCAGGGGAGGCGCCCGAGCATGTCTGGACCCAGTCCCCGCAACCTGCCCCTTGGTGGGGCAGTACCCCCGGAGGCCAGGAAGGTCTGGGCAAGGCTGGCCAGGGGCAGGGGCCCTGCTGCGTCCTGCCCCTGGCCTGTGGGGCCTCTGAGCACAACCCGCCCTCTCCCACTGGAAGACCTCCCCGGCTGCCTCCAAAGGCCGGTTTGCAAGCGCTCCATCCCACTGTTCCCAGCAGGCATGCACAATGCTCCCAAGCCCGGGAGAAAAGCGCTTCAGGGTGGTGCTCTCTCCGGGCCCTTGCCCCTGAGCCTGGGTGCAAGGCAGGGTGTCCACACTCCCAGGCCAAGGCAGAACCACATGCACACGTCTGATCTGCCCCCTGCACCGGCAGAGAGCTCAGCAGAGCCAGAGTCTGTCAGGCAGCTGCTGTGCTGGCCGCCTGTGTGGGAAGGGGCAGAGCCGACCTAGGGGCAAGTTGTGCCTCTTGCTCTCCCTGGTGCCCTGAGGCTGCTGGGCCAAAGAGGTCTTGGGCATCCAGCCCCTTGCTGGTCCCTTCCCTCTGACGAGGCCCTCTGAGCTCCAGCACCTTGCAGTGTGGAGACAGCCCCTGCCAGCAACCTCCTCTCCAAGGAGGCCTAAACCGAGGCCTAGGCCCAGGGGAAAGGCACCAGCGGGGATGAGCATGGGGAGGCGCCCGGGCATGTCTGGACCCAGTCCCCGCAGCCCGCCCCTTGGTGGGGCTGTAACCCCGGAGGCAGGAAGGTCTGGGCAAGGCTGGCCAGGGGCTGGGGCCCTGCTGCGTCCTGCCCCTGTCCTGTGGGGCCTCTGAGCACAACCGGCCCTCTCCCACTGGAAGACCTCCCCGGCTGACTCCAAAGGCCGGTGTGCAAGCACTCCGGCACACTGTTCCCACCAAGCACGCAAAATGCTCCCAAGCCCGGAAGAAAAGCGCTTCGGGCTGGTGCTCTCTCCGGGCCCTTGCCCCTGAGCCTGGGGGCCAGGCAGGGGGAACACACTCCCAGGCCAAGGCAGAACGACATGCACACGTCTGTTCCTGCCCCCTACACCGGCAGAGAGCTCGGGGGAGCTAGAGACTGCCAGGCTGCTGCTGGGCTGGCTGCCTGTGTGGGACGGGGCAGAGCCGACCTAGGGGCAAGTTGGGCCCCTTGCTCTCCCTGCTGCCCTGAGGCTGCTGGGTCAAAGAGGTTTTGGGCATCCAGCCCTTTGCTGGTCCCTTCCCTCTGACGAGGCCCTCTGAGCTCCAGCACCTTGCAGTGTGGAGACAGCCCCTGCCAGCAACCTCCTCTCCAAGGAGGCCTAAACCGAGGCCTAGGCCCAGGGGAAAGGCACCAGCGGGGATGAGCCTGGGGAGGCGCCCGGGCATGTCTGGACCCAGTCCCGCAGCCTGCCCCTTGGTGGGGCAGTACCCCCGGAGGCCAGGAAGGTCTGGGCAAGGCTGGCCAGGGGCAGGGGACCTGCTGGGTCCTGCCCCTGGCCTGTGGGGCCTCTGAGCACATCCGGCCCTCTCCCGCTGGAAGACCTCCCCGGCTGCCTCCAAAGGCCGGTGTGCCAACACTCACGCCCACTGTTCCCACCAGGCGCGCACAATGTTCCCAGTCCGGGAGAAAAGCGCTTCGGGGTGGTGCTCTCACCGGGCCCTTTCCCCTGAGCCTGGGGGCGAGGCAGGGGGAACACACTCCCAGGCCAAGGCAGAACCACATGCACACGTCTGTTCCTGCCCCCTGCACCGGCAGAGAGCTAGGGGAGCCAGAGTCTGTCAGGCAGCTGCTGGGCTGGCCGCCTGTGTGGGAAGGGGCAGAGCCGACCTAGGGGCAAGTTGGGCCTCTTGCTCTCCCTGCTGCCCTGAGGCTGCTGGGCCAAACAGGTCTTGGGCATCCATCCCCTTGCTGGTCCCTTCCCTCTGACGAGGCCCTCTGAGCTCCAGCACCTTGCAGTGTGGAGACAGCCCCTGCCAGCAACCTCCTCTCCAAGAGGCCTCAACCGAGGCCTAGGCCCAGGGGAAAGGCACCAGCGGGGATGAGCCTGGGGAGGCGCACAGACATGTCTGGACCCAGTCCCCGCAGCCTGCTCCTTGGTGGAGCAGTACCCCCGCAGGCCAGGAAGGTCTGGGCAAGGCTGGCCAGGGGCAGGCGCCCTGCTGGGTCCTGCCCCTTGCCTCTGGGGCCTCTGAGCACAACCGGCCCTCTCCCACTGGAAGACCTCCCCGGCTGCCTCCAAAGGCCGGTTTGCAACACTCCCACCCGCTGTTCCCGCCAGGCACGCACAATGCTCCCAAGCCCGGGAGAAAAGCACATCGGGGTGTTACTCTCTCCGGGCACTTGCCCCTGAGCCTGGGGGCCAGGCAGTGGGTCCACACTCCCAGAGCAAGGCAGAACCACATGCACACGTCTGTTCCTGACCCCTGCACCGGCAGAGAGCTCGGGGGAGCCAGAGTCTGTCAGGCAGCTGCTGGGCTGGCCGCCTGTGTGGGAAGGGGCAGAGCCGACCTAGGGGCAAGTTGGTCCTCTTGCTCTCCCTGCTGCCCTGAGGCTGCTGGGCCAAAGAGGTCTTGGGCATCCAGCCCCTTGCTGGTCCCTTCCCTCTGACGAGGCCCTCTGAGCTCCAGCACCTTGCAGTGTGGAGACAGCCCCTGCCAGCAACCTCCTCTCCAAGGAGGCCTCAACCGAGGCCTAGTCCCAGGGAAAGGCACAAGCGGAGATGAACCTGAGGAGGCGCGCGGGAATGTCTGGAACCAGTCCCCGCAGCCTGCCCCTTGGTGGGGCAGTATCCCCGGAGGCCAGGAAGGTCTGGGCAAGGCTGCCAGGGGCAGGGACACTGCTGGGTCCTTCCCCTGGCCTGTGGGGCGTCTGAGCACAACCGGCACTCTCCCGCTGGAAGACCTCCCCGTCTGCCTCCAAAGGACGGATTGCAAGCACTCCCACCCGCTGTTCCCGCCAGGCACGCACAATGCGCCCAAGCCCGGGAGAAGAGCGCTTCGGGGTGGTGCTTTCTCCGGGCCCTTGCCCCTGAGCCTGGGGGCCATGCAGGGGGAACACACTCTCAGGCCAAGGCAGAACGACATGCACACGTCTGTTCCTGCCCCCTACACCGGCAGAGAGCTCGGGGAGCCAGAGACTGCCAGGCTGCTGCTGAGCTGGCTGCTGTGTCGGACGGGGCAGAGCCGACCTAGGGGCAAGTTGGGCCTCTTGCTCTCCCTGCTGCCCTGAGGCTGCTGGGTCAAAGTGGTCTTGGGCATCCAGCCCTTTGCTGGTCCCTTCCCTCTGACGAGGCCCTCTGAGCTCCAGCACCTTGCAGTGTGGAGACAGCCCCTGCCAGCAACCTCCTCTCCAAGGATGCCTCAACCGAGGCCTAGGCCCACGGGAAAGGCACCAGCGGGGATGAGCCTGGGGAGGCGCCCGGGCATGTCTGGACCCAGTCCCCGCAGCCTGCCCCTTGGTGGGGTAGTACCCCCGGAGGCCAGGAAGGTCTGGGAAAGGCTGGCCAGGGGCAGGGGACCTGCTGGGTCCTGCCCCTGGCCTGTGGGGCCTCTGAGCACATCCGGCCCTCTCCCGCTGGAAGACCTCCCCGGCTGCCTCCAAAGGCCGGTTTGCCAACACTCACGCCCACTGTTCCCACCAGGCGCGCACAATGCTCCCAAGTCCGGGAGAAAAGCGCTTCGGGGTGGTGCTCTCACCGGGCCCTTGCCCCTGAGCCTGGGGGCAATGCAGGTGGAACACACTCCCAGGCCAAGGCAGAACCACATGCACACGTCTGTTCCTGCCCCCGGCACCGACAGAGAGCTCAGGGGAGCCAGAGTCTGTCAGGCAGCTGCTGAGCTGGCCGCCTGTGTGGGAAGGGGCAGAGCCGACCTAGGGGCAAGTTGGGCCTCTTGCTCTCCCTGCTGCCCTGAGGCTGCTGGGCCAAAGAGGTCTTGGGCATCCAGCCCCTTGCTGGTCCCTTCCCTCTGACGAGGCCCTCTGAGCTCCAGCACCTTGCAGTGTGGAGACAGACCCTGCCAGCAACCTCCTCTCCAAGGAGGCCTCACCCGAGGCCTAGGCCCAGGGGAAAGGCACCAGCGGGGATGAGCCAGTGGAGGCGCACGGGCATGTCTGGACCCAGTCCCCGCAGCCTGCCCCTTGGTGGGGCTGTACCCCCGGAGGCCAGGAAGATCTGGGCAAGGCTGGCCAGGGGCAGGGGCCCTGCTGGGACCTGCCCCTGGCCTGTGGGGCCTCTGAGCACAACCGGCCCTCTCTCGCTGGAAGACTCCCCGGCTGCCTCCAATGGCCGGTTTGCAAGCCCTCATGCCCGCTGTTCACACCAGCCGCACACAATGCTCCCAAGCCCAGGAGAAAAGCATTTTGGGGTGGTGATCAGTCCGGGCCCTTGGAAGACCTCCCCGGCTGCCTCCAAAGGACAGTTTGCAAGCACTCATGCCCGCTGTTCCCGCCAGCCGCGCACAATGCTCCCAAGACCGTGAGAAAAGCGCTTCGGGGTGGTGTTCTCTCCGGGACCATGGAGGACGTCCCCGGCTGCCCCCAAAGGCCGCTTTGCAAGCACTCCCACTCGCTGTTCCCGCCAGCCACACACAATGTTCCAAAACCCCGGAGAAAAGCGCTTCGGGGTGGTGCTCTCTCCGGGCCCTTGGAAGACTTCTCTGGCTGCCTCCAAAGGCCGGTTTGCAAGAATTCCCTCCCGCTGTTCCACCAGCCGCACACAATGCTCCAAAACCCGAGAGAAAAGCGCTTCGGGGTGGTGTTCTCTCAGGGACCATGGAGAACGTCCCCGGCTGCCCCCAAAGGCCGCTTTGCAAGCACTCCTGCCTGCTGTTCCCGCCACACGCGCACAATGCACCCAAGCCCGGGAGAAAAGCGCTTCGGGGTGGTGCTCTCTCCGGGCCTTTGGAAGACCTCCCCGGCTGCCTCCAAAGGCCGGTTTGCAAGGATTCCTTCCTGCTGTTCCCGCCAGCCACGCACAATGCTCCCAATCCCGGGAGAAAAGTGCTTCGGGATGGTGCTCTCTCCGGGCCCTTGGAAGACCTCCCCGGCTACCTCCAATGGCGGGTTTGCAAGTACTCATTCCCGCTGTTCCCGTCAGCTGCGCACAATGCTCCCAAGCCCGGGAGAAAAGCATTTTGGGGTGGTGCTCTCTCCGGGCCCTTGGAAGACCACCCCGGCTGCCTCAAAAGGCCGGTTTGCAAGCACTCAGGCCCGCTGTTCCCGCCAGCCGCGTACAATGCTCCCTAGACCGGGAGAAAAGCATTTTGGGGTGGTGCTCACTCCGGGCCCTTGAAAGACCTGCCCGGCTGCCTCCAAAGTCCGGTTTGCAAGAACTCATGCCCGCTGTTCCCGCCAGCCGCGCACAATGCTCCCAAGACCGGGAGAAATGCGCTTCGGGGTTGTGTTCTCTCCGTGCCCATGGATGACCTCCCCGGCTGCCCCCAAAGGCCGGTTTGCAATCACTCCCACTCACTGTTCCGGCCAGCCACGCACATGCTCCAAAACACGGGAGAGAAGCGCTTTGGGGTGGTGCTCTCTCCCGGCCCTTGGAAGACTTCCCCGGCTGCCTCCAAAGGCTGGTTTGCAAGAACTCCCTCCCGCTGTCCCGCCAGCCGCACACAATGCTCCCAATCACGGGAGAAAAGCGCTTCGGGGTGGTGCTCTCTCAGGGCCGTTTGAAGACCTCCCCGGTCGACTCCAAAGGCCGGTATGCAAGCACTCATGCCCGCTGTTCCCACCAGCCGTGTACAATGCTCCCAAGCACGGGAGAAAAGCATTTTGGGGTGGTGCTCACTCCTTGCACTTGGAAGACCTCCGCGCCTGCCTCCAAAGGCCGGTTTGCAAGCACTCCTGCCTGCTGTTCCCGCCACCCGCGCACACTGCTCCCAACCCCGGGAGAAAAGCGCATCGGGGTGGTGTTCTCTCCGGGCACATGGAGGACCTCCCCAGCTGCCCCCAAAGGCCGGTTTGGAAGCATTCCCACTAGCTGTTCCCGCCAGCCATGCAAATGCTCCCAAGCCGGGGGGAAAAGCATTTTGGGGTGGTGCTCTCTCCGGGCCCTTGCCCCTGTGCCTGGGGGCCAGGCAGGGGGTCCACACTCCCAGGCCAAATCAGAACCACATGCACACGTCTGATCTGCCCCCTCCACCGGCAGAGAGCTCGGCAGAGCCAGAGTCTGTCAGGCAGCTGCTGGGCTGGCCGCCTGTGTGGGAAGGGGCAGAGCCGACCTAGGGGCAAGTTGGGCCTCTTGCTCTCCCTGCTGCCCTGAGGCTGCTGGGCCAAAGAGGTCTTGGCCATCCAGCCCCTTGCTGGTCCCTTCCCTCTGACGAGGCCCTCTGAGCTCCAGCACCTTGCAGTGTGGAGACAGCCCCTGCCAGCAACCTCCTCTCCAAGGAGGCCACAACCGAGGCCTAGGCCCAGGGTAAAGGCACCAACGGGGATGAGCCTGGGGAGGCGCCCGGGCATGTCTGGACCCAGTCCCCGCAGCCTGCCCCTTGGTGGGGCAGTACCCCCGGAGGCCAGGAAGGTCTTAGCAAGGCTGGCCAGGGGCAGGCGCCCTGCTGGGTCCTGACACTGGCCTCTGGGGCCTCTGAGCACAACCGGCCCTCTCCCACTGGAAGACCTCCCCGGCTGCCTCCAAAGGCCGGTTTGCAACACTCCCGCCCACTGTTCCCACCAAGCAGGCAAAATGCTCCCAAGCCCGGAAGAAAAGCGCTTCGGGCTGGTGCTCTCTCCGGGCCCTTGCCCCTGAGCCTGGGGGCCAGGCAGGGGGAACACACTCCCAGGCAAAGGCAGAACGACATGCACACGTCTGTTTCTGCCCCCTACACCGGCAGAGAGCTCGGGGGAGCCAGAGACTGCCAGGCTGCTGCTGGGCTGGCTGCCTGTGTGGGACGGGGCAGAGCCGACCTAGGGGCAAGTTGGGCCTCTTGCTCTCCCTGCTGCCCTGAGGCTGCTGGGCCAAAGAGGTCTTGGGCATCCAGCCCCTTGCTGGTCCCTTCCCTCTGACGAGGCCGTCTGAGCTCCAGCACCTTGCAGTGTGGAGACAGCCCCTGCCAGCAACCTCCTCTCCAAGAGGCCTCAACCGAGGCCTAGGCACAGGGGAAAGGCACCAGCGGGGATGAGCCTGGGGAGGCGCCCGGGCATGTCTGGACCCAGTCCCCGCAGCCTGCCCCTTGGTGGGGCAGTACCCCCGGAGGCCAGGAAGGTCTGGGGAAGGCTGGCCAGGGGCAGGGGCCCTGCTGGGTCCTGCCCCTGGCCTGTTGGGCCTCTGAGCACGCCCCGGCCCTCTCCCACTGGAAGACCTCCCCGGCTGCCTCCAAGGCTGGTTTGCAAGCCCTCCCGCCCACTGTTCCCACCAGGCGCGCACAATGCTCCCAAGCCCGGGAGAAAAGCGCTTCGGGGTGGTTCTCTCTCCGGGCCCTTGCCCCTGAGCCTGGGGGCCAGGCAGGGGGTCCACACTCCCAGGCCAAGGCAGAACGACATGCACACGTCTGTTCCTGCCCCCTGCACCGGCAGAGAGCTCGGGGGAGCCAGAGTCTGTCAGGCAGCTGCTGGGCTGGCCGCCTGTGTGGGAAGGGGCAGAGCCGACCTAGGGGCAAGTTGGGCCTCTTGCTCTCCCTGCTGCCCTGAGGCTGCTGGGCCAAAGAGGTCTTGGGCATCCAGCCCCTTGCTGGTCCCTTCCCTCTGACGAGGCCCTCTGAGCTCCAGCACCTTGCAGTGCGGAGACAGCCACTGCCAGCAACCTCCTCTCCAAGGAGGCCACAACCGAGGCCTAGGCCCAGGGGAAATGCACCAGCGGGGATGAGACAGGGGAGGCGCCCGGGCATGTCTGGACCCAGGCCCCTCAGCCTGCCCCTTGGTGGGACAGTACCCCCGGAGGCCAGGAAGGTCTGGGCAAAGCTGGCCAGGGACAGGGGCCCTGCTGTGTACTGTCCCTGGCCTGTGGGGCCTCTGAGCACAACCGGCCCTCTCCCGCTGGAAGACTTCCCCGGCTGCCTCCAAAGGCCGGTTTGCCAACACTCCGCCCACTGTTCCCACCAGGAACGCACAATGCTCCCAAGCCCGGGAGAAAATCACTTCGGGGTGGTGCTCTCTCCGGGCCCTTGCCCCTGAGCCTGGGGCCAGGCAGCTGATCCACACTCCCAGGCCAACGCAGAACCACATGCACACGTCTGTTCCTGCCCCCTGCACCGGCAGAGAGCTCGCGGGAGCCAGAGTCTGTCAGGCAGCTGCTGGGCTGGCCGCCTGTGTGGGAAGGGGCAGAGCTGACCTAGGGGCAAGTTGGGCCTCTTGCTCTCCCTGCTGCCCTGAGGCTGCTGGGCCAAAGAGGTCTTGGGCATCCAGCCCCTTGCTGGTCCCTTCCCTCTGACGAGGCCCTCTGAGTTCCAGCACCTTGCAGTGTGGAGACAGCCCCTGCCAGCAACCTCCTCTGCAACGAGGCCTCAACCGAAGCCTAGTCCCAGGGAAAGGCACCAGCGGGGATGAACCTGGGCAGCCGCCCGGGAATGTCTGGACCCAGTCCCCGCAGCCTGCCCCTTGGTGGGGCAGTACCCCCGGAGGCCAGGAAGGTCTGGGCAAGGCTGGCCAGGGGCAGGGGCCCTGCTGGGTCCTGCCACTGGCCTGTGGGACCTCTGAGCATGACCGGCCCTCTCCCGCTGGAGACCTCCCCGGCTTCCTCCAAAGGCCGGTTTGCAAGCGCTCCCTCCCACTGTTCCCAGCAGGCGTGCACAATGCTCCCAAGCCCGGGAGAAAAGCGCTTCAGCGTGGTGCTCTCTCCGGGCCCTTGACCCTGAGCCTGGTGGCAAGGCAGGGTGTCCACACTCCCAGGCCAAGGCAGAACCACATGCACACGTCTGATCTGCCCCCTGCACCGACAGAGAGCTCGGCAGAGCCAGAGTCTGTCAGGCAGCTGCTGGGCTGGCGGCCTGTGTGGGAAGGGGCAGAGCCGACCTAGGGGCAAGTTGGGCCTCTTGCTCTCCCTGCTGCCCTGAGGCTGCTGGGCCAAAGATGTCTTGGGCATCCAGCCCCTTGCTGGTCACTTCCCTCTGACGAGGCCCTCTGAGCTCCAGCACCTTGCAGTGTGGAGACAGCCCCTGCCAGCAACCTCCTCTGCAACGAGGCCTCAACCGAGGCCTAGGCCCAGGGGAAAGGCACCAGCGGGGATGAGCCTGGGGAGGCGCCCGGGCATGTCTGGACCCAGTCCCCGCAGCCTGCCGCTTGGTGGGGCTGTACCCCCGGAGGCAGGAAGGTCTGGGCAAGGCTGGCCAGGGGCAGGGGCCCTGCTTGGTCCTGCCCCTGGCCTGTGGGGCCTCTGAGCACAACCGGCCCTCTCCCACTGGAAGACCTCCCCGGCTGCCTCCAAAGGCCGTTTGCAAGCACTCCCGCACACTGTTCCCACCAGGCGCGCACAATGCTCCCAAGCCCGGGAGAAAAGCGCTTCGGGGTGGTGCTCTCTCCGGGCCCTTGCCCCTGAGCCTGGGGGCCAGGCAGGTGATCCACACTCCCAGGCCAAGGCAGAACCACATGCACACGTCTGTTCCTGCCCCCTGCACCGGCAGAGAGCTCGGGGGAGCCAGAGACTGCCAGGCTGCTGCTGGGCTGGCTGCCTGTGGGGGACGGGGCAGAGCCGACCTAGGGGCAAGTTGGGCCTCTTGCTCTCCCTGCTGCCCTGAGGCTGCTGGGTCAAAGAGATCTTGGGCATCCAGCCCTTTGCTGGTCCCTTCCCTCTGACGAGGCCCTCTGAGCTCCAGCACCTTGCAGTGTGGAGACAGCCCCTGCCAGCAACCTGTTCTCCAAGGAGGCCTAAACCGAGGCCTAGGCCCAGGGGAAAGGCACCAGCGGGGTGAGCCTGGGGAGGCGCCCGGGCATGTCTGGACCCAGTCCCCGCAGCCTTCCCCTTGGTGGGGCTGTACCCCCGGAGGCAGGGATGTCTGGGCAAGGCTGGCCAGGGGCAGGGGCCCTGCTGGGTCCTGCCCCTGGCCTGTGGGGCCTCTGAGCACAACCGGCCCTCTCCCACTGGAAGACCTCCCCGGCTGCCTCCAATGGCCGGTTTGCAAGCACTCCCGCCCACTGTTCCCACCAGGCGCGCACAATGCTCCCAAGCCCGGGAGAAAAGCGCTTCGGGGTGGTGCTCTCTCCGGGGCCTTGCCCCTGAGCCTGGGGGCCAGGCAGGTGATCCACACTCCCAGGCCAAGGCAGAACCACATGCACACGTCTGTTCCTGCCCCCTGCACCGGCAGAGAGCTCGCGGGAGCCAGAGTCTGCCAGGCAGCTGCTGGGCTGGCGGCCTGTGTGGGAAGGGGCAGAGCCGACCTAGGGGCAAGTTGGGCCTCTTGCTCTCCCTGCTGCCCTGAGGCTGCTGGGCCAAAGAGGTCTTGGGCATCCAGCCCCTTGCTGGTCCCTTCCCGCTGATGAGGCCCTCTGAGCTCCAGCACCTTGTAGTCTGGAGACAGCCCCTGCCAGCAACCTCCTCTCCAAAGAGGCCTCAACCGAGGCCTAGGCCCAGGGGAAAGGCATCAGCGGAGATGAGCCTGGGGAAGCGCCCGGCCATGTCTGGACCCAGTCCCCGCAGCCTGCCCCTTGGTGGGGCTGTACCCCCGGAGGCCAGGAAGGTCTGGGAAAGGCTGCCAGGGGCAGGGACACTGCTGGGTCCTGCCCCTGGCCTGTGGGGCCTCTGAGCACAACCGGCACTCTCCCGCTGGAAGACCTTCCCGTAGGCCTCCAAAGGCCGGTTTGCAAGCACTCCAGCCCGCTGTTCCCGCCAGGCCCGCACAATGCTCCCAAGCCCGGGAGAAAATCGCTTCGGGCTGGTGCTCTCTCCGGACCCTTGCCCCTGAGCCTGGGGGCAAGGCAGGGGGAACACACGCCCAGGCCACGGCAAAACCACATGCCCACGTCTGTTCCTGTCCCCTGCACTGCCAGAGAGCTTGGGGGAGCCAGAGTCTGTCAGGCAGCTGCTGGGTTGGCCGCCTGTGTGGGAAGGGGCAGAGCCGCCCTAGGGGCAAGTTGGGCCTCTTGCTCTCCCTGCTGCCCTGAGGCTGCTGGGCCAAAGAGGTCTTGGGCATCCAGCTCCTTGCTGGTCCCTTCCCTCTGACGAGGCCCTCTGAGCTCCAGCACCTTGCAGTGTGGATACAGCCCCTGCCAGCAACCTCCTCTCCAAGGAGGCCTCAAACGAGGCCTAGTCCCAGGGGAAAGGCACCAGCGGGGATGAGCCAGGGGAGGCGCCCGAGCATGTCTGGACCCAGTCCCCGCAGCCTGCCCATTGGTGGGGCAGTACCCCCGGAGGCCATGAAGGTCTGAGCAAGGGTGGTTAGGGGCACGGACCCTGCTGCGTCCTGCCCCTGGCCTGTGGGGCCTCTGAGCACAACCGGCCCTCTCCCACTGGAAGACCTCCCCGGCTGCCTCCAAAGGCCGGATTGCAAGCGCTCCCTCCCACTGTTCCCAGCAGGCGTGCACAATGCTCCCAAGCCCAGGAGAAAAGCGCTTCAGGGTGGTGCTCTCTCCGGGCCCTTGCCCCTGAGCCTGGGGGCAAGGCAGGGGGTCCACACTCCCAGGCCAAGGCAGAACCACATGCACACGTCTGTTCCTGCCCCCTGCACCGGCAGAGAGCTCGGGGGAGCCAGAGTCTGCCAGGCAGCTGCTGGGCTGGCGACCTGTGTGGGAAGGGGCAGAGCCGACCTAGGGGCAAGTTGGGCCTCTTGCTCTCCCTGCTGCCCTGAGGCTGCTGGGCCAAAGAGGTCTTGGGCATCCAGCCCCTTGCTGGTCCCTTCCCTCTGATGAGGCCTTCTGAGCTCCAGCACCTTGCAGTGTGGAGACAGCCCCTGCCAGCAACCTCCTCTCCAAGGAGGCCTCAACCGAGGCCTAGGCCTAGGGGAAAGGCACCAGCGGGGCTGAGCCTGTGGAGGCGCCCGGCCATGTCTGGACCCAGTCCCCACAACCTGCCCCTTGGTGGGGCAGTACCCCCGGAGGCCAGGAAGGTCTGGGCAAGGCTGGCCAGGGGCAGGGGCCCTGCTGGGTCCTGCCCCTGGCCTGTGGGGCCTCTGAGCATGACCGGCCCTCTCCCACTGGAAGACCTCCCCGGCTGCCTCCAAGGCTGGTTTGCAAGCCCTCACGCCCACTGTTCCCACCAGGCGCGCACAATGCTCCCAAGCCCGGGAGAAAAGCGCTTCGGGGTGGTTCTCTCTCCGGGCCCTTGCCCCTGAGCCTGGGGGCCAGGCAGGGGGTCCACACTCCCAGGCCAAGGCAGAACGACATGCACACGTCTGTTCCTGCCCCCTGCACCGGCAGAGAGCTCGGGGGAGCCAGAGTCTGTCAGGCAACTGCTGGGCTGGCCGCCTGTGTGGGAAGGGGCAGAGCCGACCTAGGGGCAAGTTGGGCCTCTTGCTCTCCCTGCTGCCCTGAGGCTGCTGGGCCAAAGAGGTCTTGGGCATCCAGCCCCTTGCTGGTCCCTTCACTTTGACGAGGCCCTCTGAGCTCCAGCACCTTGCAGTGTGGAGACAGCCCCTGCCAGCAACCTCCTCTCCAAGGAGGCCACAACCGAGGCCTAGGCCCAGGGGAAAGGCACCAGCGGGGATGAGACAGGGGAGGCGCCCGGGCATGTCTGGACCCAGGCCCCGCAGCCTTCCCCTTGGTGGGGCAGTACCCCCGGAGGCCAGGAAGGTCTGGGCAAAGCTGGCCAGGAACAGGGGCCCTGCTGTGTACTGTCCCTGGCCTGTGGGGCCTCTGAGCACAACCGGCCCTCTCCCGCTGGAAGACTTCCCCGGCTGCCTCCAAAGGCCGGTTTGCCAACACTCCGCCCACTGTTCCCACCAGGAACGCACAATGCTCCCAAGCCCGGGAGAAAATCACTTCGGGGTGGTGCTCTCTCCGGGCCCTTGCCCCTGAGCCTGGGGCCAGGCAGCTGATCCACACTCCCAGGCCAACGCAGAACCACATGCACACGTCTGTTCCTGCCCCCTGCACCGGCAGAGAGCTCGCGGGAGCCAGAGTCTGTCAGGCAGCTGCTGGGCTGGCCGCCTGTGTGGGAAGGGGCAGAGCTGACCTAGGGGCAAGTTGGGCCTCTTGCTCTCCCTGCTGCCCTGAGGCTGCTGGGCCAAAGAGGTCTTGGGCATCCAGCCCCTTGCTGGTCCCTTCCCTCTGACGAGGCCCTCTGAGCTCCAGCACCTTGCAGTGTGGAGACAGCCCCTGCCAGCAACCTCCTCTGCAACGAGGCCTCAACCGAGGCCTATTCCCAGGGAAAGGCACCAGCGGGGATGAACCTGGGCAGCCGCCCGGGAATGTCTGGACCCAGTCCCCGCAACCTGCCCCTTGGTTGGGCAGTACCCCCGGAGGCCAGGAAGGTCTGGGCAAGGCTGGCCAGGGGCAGGGGCCCTGCTGGGTCCTGCCCCTGGCCTGTGGGACCTCTGAGCATGACCGGCCCTCTCCCGCTGGAGACCTCCCCGGCTGCCTCCAAAGGCCGGTTTGCAAGCGCTCACGCCCACTGTTCCCAGCAGGCGCGCACAATGCTCCCAAGCCCGGGAGAAAAGCGCTTCGGGGTGGTGCTCTCACCGGGCCCTTGCCCCTGAGCCTGGGGGCAATGCAGGGGGAACACACTCCAAGGCCAAGGCAGAACCACATGCACACGTTTGTTCCTGCCCCCTGCACCGGCAGAGAGCTCAGGGGAGCCAGAGTCTGTCAGGCAGCTGCTGGGCTGGCCGCCTGCGTGGGAAGGGGCAGAGCCGACCTAGGGGCAAGTTGGGCCTCTTTCTCTCCCTGCTGCCCTGAGGCTGCTGGGCCAAAGACGTCTTGGGCATCCAGCCCCTTGCTGGTCCCTTCTATCTGACGAGGCCCTCTGAGCTCCAGCACCTTGCAGTGTGGAGACAGCCCCTGCCAGCAACCTCCTCTCCAAGGAGGCCTCAACCGAGGCCTAGGCCCAGGGGAAAGGCACCATCGGGGATGAGACTGGGGAGGTGCCCGGGCATGTCTGGACCCAGTCCCCGCAGCCTGCCCCTTGGTGGGGCTGTAAACCCGGAGGCAGGAAGGTCTGGGCAAGGCTGGCCAGGGGCTGGGGCCCTGCTGGGTCCTGCCCCTGGCCTGTGGGGCCTCTGAGCTCAACCGGCCCTCTCCCACTGGAAGACCTCCCCGGCTGCCTCCAAAGGCCGGTTTGCAAGCACTCCCTCCCAGTGTTCCCATCAAGCACGTAAAATGCTCCCAAGCCCGGGAGAAAAGCGCTTCGGGGTGGTGCTCTCTCTGGGCCCTTGCCCCTGAGCCTGGGGGCCAGGCAGGGGGAACACACTCCCAGGACAAGGCAGAACCACATGCACACGTCTGATCTGCCCACTGCACCGGCAGAGAGCTCGGCAGAGCCAGAGTCTGTCAGGCAGCTGCTGGGCTGGCCGCCTGTGTGGGAAGGGGCAGAGCCGACCTAGGGGCAAGTTGGGCCTCTTGCTCTCCCTGCTGCCCTGAGGCTGCTGGGCCAAAGAGGTCTTGGGCATCCAGCCCCTTGCTGGTCCCTTCCCTCTGACGAGGCCCTCTGAGCTCCAGCACCTTGCAGTGTGGAGACAGCCCCTGCCAGCAACCTCTTCTCCAAGGAGGCCTAAACCGAGGCCTAGGCCCAGGGGAAAGGCACCAGCGGGGATGAGCCTGGAGAGGCGCCCGGGCATGTCTGGACCCACTCCCCGCAGCCTGCCCCTTGGTGGGGCAGTACCCCCGGAGGCCGGGAAGGACTGGGAAAGGCTGGCCAGGGGCAGGGGACCTGCTGGGTCTTGCCCCTGGCCTGTGGGGCCTCTGAGCACATCCGGCCCTCTCCCGCTGGAAGACCACCCCGGCTGCCTCCAAAGGCCGGTTTGCCAACACTCCCGCCCACTGTTCCCGCCAGGCGCGCACAATGCTCCCAAGCCCGGGAGAAAAGCGCTTCGGGGTGGTGCTCCCACCGGGCCCTTGCCCATGAGCCTGGGGGCAATGCAGGGGTTCCACACTCCCAGGCTAAGGCAGAACCACATGCACACGTCTGTTCCTGCCCCCTGCACCGGCAGAGAGCTCAGGGGAGCCAGAGTCTGTCAGGCAGCTGCTGGGCGGGCCGCCTGTGTGGGAAGGGGCAGAGCCGACCTAGGGGCAAGTTGGGCCTCTTGCTCTCCCTGCTGCCCTGAGGCTGCTGGGTCAAAGAGGTCTTGGGCATCCAGCCCTTTGCTGGTCCCTTCCCTCTGACGAGGCCCTCTGAGCTCCAGCACCTTGCAGTGTGGAGACAGCCCCTGCCAGCAACCTCCTCTCCAAAGAGGCCTAAACCGAGGCCTAGGCCTAGGGGAAAGGCACCAGCGGGGATGTGCCTCGGGAGGCGCCCGGCCATGTCTGGACACAGTCCCCCCAACCTGCCCCTTGGTGGGGCAGTACCCCCGGAGGCCAGGAAGGTCTGGGCAAGGCTGCCAGGGGCAGGGACACTGCTGGGTCCTGCCCCTGGCCTGTGGGGCGTCTGAGCACAACCGGCACTCTCCCGCTGGAAGACCTCCCCGTCTGCCTCCAAAGGACGGTTTGCAAGCACTCCCACCCGCTGTTCCCGCCAGGCACGCACAATGCTCCCAAGCCCGGGAGAAAAGCGCTTCGGGCTGGTGCTCTCTCCGGGCCCTTGCCCCTGAGCCTGGGGGCCAGGCAGGGGGAACACACTCCCAGGCCAAGGCAGAACCACATGCACACGTCTGTTCCTGCCCCCTGCACCGGCAGAGAGCTCAGGGGAGCCAGAGTCTGTCAGGCAGCTGCTGGGCTGGCCGCCTGTGTGGGAAGGGGCAGAGCCGACCTAGGGGCAAGTTGGGCCTCTTGCTCTCCCTGCTGCCCTGAGTCTGCTGGGCCAAAGAGGTCTTGGGCATCCAGCCCCTTGCTGGTCCCTTCCCTCTGACGAGGCCCTCTGAGCTCCAGCACCTTGCAGTGTGGAGACAGCCCCTGCCAGCAACCTCCTCTCCAAGGAGGCCTCAACCGAGGCCTAGGCCCAGGGGAAAGGCACCAGCGGGGATGAGACTGGGGAGGTGGCCGGGCATGTCTGGACCCAGTCCCCGCAGCCTGCCCCTTGGTGGGGCTGTAACCCCGGAGGCAGGAAGGTCTGGGCAAGGCTGGCCAGGGGCAGGGGACCTGCTGGGTCCTGCCCCTGGCCTGTGGGGCCTCTGAGCACAACCGGCCCTCTCCCACTGGAAGACCTCCCCGGCTGCCTCCAAAGGCCGGTTTGCAAACACTCCCGTCCTCTGTTCACGCCAGGCACGCACAATGCTCCCAAGCCCGGGAGAAAAGCGCTTCGGGGTGGTGCTCTCTCCGGGCCCTTGCCCCTGAGCCTGGGGGACAGGCAGGGGGAACACAATCCCAGGCCAAGGCAGAAGCACATGCACACGTCTGTTCCTGCCCCGAGCACCGGCAGAGAGCTCGGGGGAGCCAGAGTCTGTCAGGCAGCTGCTGGGCTGGCCGCCTGTATGGGACGGGGCAGAGCCGACCTAGGGGCAAGTTGGGCCTCTTGCTCTCCCTGCTGCCCTGAGGCTGCTGGGCCAATGAGGTCTTGGGCATCCAGCCCCTTGATGGTTCCTTCCCTCTGACGAGGCCCTCTGAGTTCCAGCACCTCGCAGTGTGGAGACAGCCCCTGCCAGCAACCTCCTCTCCAAGGAGGCCTCAACCGAGGCCTAGGCCCAGGGGAAAGGCACCAGCGGGGATGAGCCTGGGGATGCGCCCGGGCATGTCTGGACCCAGTCCCGGCAGTCTGCCCCTTGGTGGCGCAGTACCCCCGGAGGCCAGGAAGGTCTGGGCAAGGCTGCCAGGGGCAGGGACACTGCTGGGTCCTGCCCCTGGCCTGTGGGGCCTCTGAGCACAACCGGCACTCTCACGCTGGAAGACCTCCCCGGCTGCCTCGAAAGGCCGGTTTGCAAGCAGTCCCACCCGCTGTTCCCGCCAGGCACGCACAATGCTCCCAAGCCCGGGAGAAAAGCGCTTCGGGCTGGTGCTCTCTCCGGGCCCTTGCCCCTGAGCCTGGGGGCCAGGCATGGGGTCCACACTCCCAGGCCAAGGCAGAACCACATGCACACGTCTGTTCCTGCCCCTTGCACCAGCAGAGAGCTCGGAGGAGCCAGAGTCTGTCAGGCAGCTGCGGGCTGGCCGCTTGTGTGGGAAGGGGCAGACCCGACCTAGGGGCAAGTTGGGCCTCTTGCTCTCCCTGCTGCCCTGAGGCTGCTGGGCCAAAGAGGTCTTCGGCATCCAGCCCCTTGCTGGTCCCTTCCCTCTGACGAGGCCCTCTGAGCTCCAGCACCTTGCAGTGTGGAGACAGCCCCTGCCAGCAACCTCCTCTCCAAGGAGGCCTCAACCGAGGCCTAGGCCCAGGGGAGAGGCACCAGCGGGGATGAGCCTGGGGAGGCGCGCGGGCATGTCTGGACCCAGTCCCCGCAGCCTGCCCCTTGGTGGGGCAGTACCCCCGGAGGCCAGGAAGATCTGGGCAAGTCTGGCCAGGGGCAGGGGCCCTGCTGGGTCCTGCCCCTGGCCTGTGGGGCCTCTGAGCACAACCGGCCCTCTCCCACTGGAAGACCTCCCCGGCTGCCTCCAAAGGCCGGTTTGCCAACACTCCTGCCCACTGTTCCCACCAGGCTCGCACAATGCTCCCAAGCCCGGGAGAAAAGCGCTTCGGGGTGGTGCTCTCACCGGGCCCTTGCCCCTGAGCCTGAGGTCAATGCAGGGGGAACACACTCCCAGGCCAAGGCAGAACCACATGCACACGTCTGTTCCTGCCCCCTGCACCGGCAGAGAGCTCGTGGGAGCCAGAGTCTGTCAGGCAGCTGCTGGGCTGGGTGCCTGTGTGGGAAGGGGCAGAGCCGACCTAGGGGCAAGTTGGGCCTCTTGCTCTCCCTGCTGCCCTGAGGCTGCTGGCCAAAGACGTCTTGGGCATCCAGCCCCTTGCTGGTCCCTTCCCTCTGACGAGGCCCTCTGAGCTCCAGCACCTTGCAGTGTGGAGACAGCCCCTGCCAGCAACCACCTCTCCAAGGAGGCCTCAACCGAGGCCTAGGCCCAGGGAAAGACACCAGCGGGGATGAGCCAGGGGAGGCGCCCGGGCATGTCTGGACCCAGTCCCCGCAGCCTGCCCCTTGGTGGGGCTGTAACCCCGGAGGCAGGACGGTCTGGGCAAGGCTGGCCAGGGGCAGGGGCCCTCCTGTGTCCTGCCCCTGGCCTGTGGGGCCTCTGAGCACAACCGGCCCTCTCCCACTGGAAGACCTCCCCGGCTGCCTCCAAAGGCCGGTTTGCAAGCACTCCCGCCTACTGTTCCCACCAGGCGCGCACAATGCTCCCAAGCCCGGGAGAAAAGCGCTTCGGGGTGGTGCTCTCTCCGGGCCCTTGCCCCAGAGCCTGGGGGCCAGGCAGGGGGTCCACACTCCCAGACCAAGGCAAAACCACATGCACACGTCTGTTCCTGCCCCCTGCACAGGCAGAGAGCTCGGGGGAGCCAGAGTCTGTCAGGCAGCTGCTGGGCTGGCCGCCTGTGTGGGAAGGGGCAGAGCCGACCTAGGGGCAAGTTGGGCCTCTTGCTCTCCCTGCTGCCCTGAGGCTGCTGGGCCAAAGAGGTCTTGGGCATCCAGCCCCTTGCTGGTCCCTTCCCTCTGACGAGGCCCTCTGAGCTCCAGCACCTTGCAGTGTGGAGACAGCCCCTGCCAGCAACCTCCTCTCCAAGGAGGCCTAAACCGAGGCCTAGGCCCAGGGGAAAGGCACCAGCGGGGATGAGCCAGGGGAGGCGCTCGGCCATGTCTGGACCCAGTCCCCGCAGCCTGCCCCTTCGTGGGGCAGTACCCGCCGAGGCCAGGAAGATCTGGGCAAGGCTGGCCATGGGCAGGGGCCCTGCTGGGTCCTGCCCCTGGCCTGTGGGGCCTCTGAGCACAACCGGCCCTCTCTCGTTGGAAGACCTCCCCGGCTGTCTCCAATAGCCGGTTTGCAAGCCCTCATGCCCGCTGTTCCCACCAGCCGCGCACAATGCTCCCTAGCCCGGGAGAAAAGCATTTTTGGGTGGTGCTCACTCCGGGCCCTTGGAAGACCTCCCTGGCTGCCTCCAAGGCCGGTTTGCAAGCACTTCTGCCTGCTTCTCCCGCCACACGCGCACAATGCTCCCAAGCCCGGGAGAAAAGCGTTTCGGGGTGGTGTTCTTTCTGGGCCCAAGAAAGACCTCCCGGGCTGCCCCCAAAGGCCGGTTTGCAAGCACTCCCGCCCTCTGTTCCCGCCAGCCTCGCACAATGCTCCCAAGACCGGGAGAAAAGCACTTCGGGGTGGTGCTCTCTCCCGGAACTTGGAAGACCTCCCCGGCTGCCTCCAAAGGCTGGTTTTCAAGAATTCCCTCCCGCTGACCCGCCAGCCGTACACAATGCTCCCAAGCCCGGGAGAAAAGCATTTTGGGGTGGTGCTCTCTCCGGGCCCTTGGAAGACCTCCCCGGCTGCCTACAAAGGCAGGTTTGCAAGCACTCATGTCCGCTGTTCCCGACAGCCGCGCACAATGCTCCCAATTCCGGGAGAAAAGTGCTTCGGGATGGTGCTCTCTCCGGGCCCTTGGAAGACCTCCCCGGCTGCCTCCAAAGGCCGGTTTGCAAGCACTCCCGCCCGCTGTTCCCGCCAGCCTCGCACAATGCTCCCAAGACCGGGAGAAAAGTGCTTCGGGGTGGTGCTCTCTCCGGGCCATTGGAAGACCTCCCCGTCTGCCTCCAAAGGACGGTTTGCAAGCACTCCCACCCGCTGTTCCCGCCAGGCACGCACAATGCTCCCAAGCCCGGGAGAAAAGCGCTTCGGGCTGGTGCTCTCTCCGGGCCCTTGCCCCTGAGCCTGGGGGCCAGGCAGGGGTCCACACTCCCAGGCCAAGGCAGAACCACATGCACACGTCTGTTCCTGCCGCCTCCACCGGCAGAGAGCTCGGGGGAACCAGAGTCTGCCAGGGAGCTGCTGGGCTGGCCGCCTGAGTGGAAAGGGGCAGAGCCGACCTAGGGGCAAGTTGGGCCTCTTGCTCTCCCTGCTGCCCTGAGGCTGCTGGGCCAAAGATGTCTTGGGCATCCAGCCACTTGCTGGTCCCTTCCCTCTGACGAGGCCCTCTGAGCTCCAGCACCTTGCAGTGTGGAGAAAGCCCCTGCCAGCAACCTCCTCTCCAAGGAGGCCTAAACCGAGGCCTAGGCCCAGGGGAAAGGCACCAGCGGGGATGAGCCTGGGGAGGGGCCCGGGCATGTCTGGACCCAGTCCCCGCAGCCTGACCCTTGGTGGGGCAGTACCCCCGGAGGACAAGAAAATCTGGGCAATGCTGACCAGGGGCAGGGGCCCTGCTGGGTCCTGCCCCTGGCCTGTGGGCCCTCTGAGCACAACCGGCCCTCTCCCACTGGAAGACCTCCCCGCCTGCCTCCAAACGCCGGTTTGCCAACACTCGCGCCTGCTGTTCCCGCCAGGCACGCACAATGCTCCCAAGCCCGGGAGAAAAGCGCTTCGGGGTGTTGCTCTCTCCGGGCCCTTGCCCCTGAGCCTGGGGGCCAGGCAGTGGGTCCACACTCCAAGACCAAGGCAGAACCACATGCACACGTCTGTTCGTGCCCCCTGCACCGGCAGAGAGCTCGGGGGAGCAAGAGTCTGTCAGGCAGCTGCTGGGCTGGCCTCCTGTGTGGGAAGGGGCAGAGCCGACCTAGGGGCAAGTTGGGCCTCTTCCTCTCCCTGCTGCCCTGAGTCTGCTGGGCCAAAGAGGTCTTGGGCATCCAGCCCCTTGCTGGTCCCTTCCCACTGACGAGGCCCTCTGAGCTCCAGCACCTTGCAGTGTGGAGACAGCCCCTGCCAGCAACCTCCTCTCCAAGGAGGCCTTAACCGAGGCCTAGGCCCAGGGGAAAGGCACCAGCGGGGATGAGACTGGGGAGGCACCCGGGCCAGTCTGGACCCAGTCCCCGCAGCCTGCCCCTTGGTGGGGCAGTACCCCCAGAGGCCAGGAAAGTCTGGGCAAGGCTGGCCAGGGGCAGGGGCCCTGCTGGGTCCTGCCCCTGGCCTGTGGGGCCTCTGAGCACAACCGGCCCTCTCCCACTGGAAGACCACCCCGGCTGCCTCCAAAGGCCGGTTTGCAAACACTCCCGTCCTCTGTTCACGCCAGGCACGCACAATGCTCCCAAGCCCGGGAGAAAAGCGCTTCGGGGTGGTGCTCTCTCCGGGCCCTTGCCCCTGAGCCTGGGGGACAGGCAGGGGGAACACAATCCCAGGCCAAGGCAGAAGCACATGCACACGTCTGTTCCTGCCCCGAGCACCGGCAGAGAGCTCGGGGGAGCCAGAGTCTGTCAGGCAGCTGCTGGGCTGGCCGCCTGTGTGGGAAGGGGCAGAGCCGACCTAGGGGCAAGTTGGGCCTCTTGCTCTCCCTGCTGCCCTGAGGCTGCTGGGCCAAAGAGGTCTTGGGCATCCAGCCCCTTGCTGGTCCCTTCCCTCTGACGAGGCCCTCTGAGCTCCAGCACCTTGCAGTGTGGAGACAGCCCCTGCCAGCAACCTCCTCTCCAAGGAGGCCTCAACCGAGGCCTAGGCCCAGGGGAAAGGCACCAGCGGGGATGAGCCTGGGGAGGCGCCCGGGCATGTCTGGAACCAGGTCCCGCAGCCTGCCCCTTGGTGGGGCAGTACCCCCGAAGGCCAGGAAGGTCTGGGCAAGGCTGGCCAGGGGCAGGGGACCTGCTGGGTCCTGCCCCTGGCCTGTGGGGCCTCTGAGCACATCCGGCCCTCTCCCGCTGGAAGACCTCCCCGGCTGCCTCCAAAGGCCGGTTTGCCAACACTCCTGCCCACTGTTCCCACCAGGCTCGCACAATGCTCCCAAGCCCGGGAGAAAAGCGCTTCGGGGTGGTCCTCTCTCCGGGCCCTTGCCACTGAGCCTGGGGGCAATGCAGGGGGAACACACTCCCAAGCCAAAGCAGAACCACATGCACACGTCTGTTCCTGCCCCCTGCACCGGCAGAGAGCTCAGGGGAGCCAGAGTCTGTCAGGCAGCTGCTGGGTTGGCTGCCTGTGTGGGACGGGGCAGAGCCGACCTAGGGGCAAGTTGGGCCTCTTGCTCTCCCTGCTGCCCTGAGGCTGCTGGGCCAATGAGGTCTTGGGCATCCAGCCCCTTGATGGTTCCTTCCCTCTGACGAGGCCCTCTGAGTTCCAGCACCTCGCAGTGTGGAGACAGCCCCTGCCAGCAACCTCCTCTCCAAGGAGGCCCCAACCGAGGCCTAGGCCCAGGGGAAAGGCACCAGCGGGGATGAGCCTGGGGATGCGCCCGGGCATGTCTGGACCCAGTCCCGGCAGTCTGCCCCTTGGTGGCGCAGTACCCCCGGAGGCCAGGAAGGTCTGGGCAAGGCTGCCAGGGGCAGGGACACTGCTGGGTCCTGCCCCTGGCCTGTGGGGCCTCTGAGCACAACCGGCACTCTCACGCTGGAAGACCTCCCCGGCTGCCTCGAAAGGCCGGTTTGCAAGCACTCCCACCCGCTGTTCCCGCCAGGCACGCACAATGCTCCCAAGCCCGGGAGAAAAGCGCTTCGGGCTGGTGCTCTCTCCGGGCCCTTGCCCCTGACCCTGGGGGCCAGGCATGGGGTCCACACTCCCAGGCCAAGGCAGAACCACATGCACACGTCTGTTCCTGCCCCTTGCACCAGCAGAGAGCTCGGAGGAGCCAGAGTCTGTCAGGCAGCTGCGGGCTGGCCGCTTGTGTGGGAAGGGGCAGAGCCGACCTAGGGGCAAGTTGGGCCTCTTGCTCTCCCTGCTGCCCTGAGGCTGCTGGGCCAAAGAGGTCTTCAGCATCCAGCCCCTTGCTGGTCCCTTCCCTCTGACGAGGCCCTCTGAGCTCCAGCACCTTGCAGTGTGGAGACAGCCCCTGCCAGCAACCTCCTCTCCAAGGAGGCCTCAACCGAGGCCTAGGCCCAGGGGAGAGGCACCAGCGGGGATGAGCCTGGGGAGGCGCGCGGGCATGTCTGGACCCAGTCCCCGCAGCCTGCCCCTTGGTGGGGCAGTACCCCCGGAGGCCAGGAAGATCTGGGCAAGTCTGGCCAGGGGCAGGGGCCCTGCTGGGTCCTGCCCCTGGCCTGTGGGGCCTCTGAGCACAACCGGCCCTCTCCCACTGGAAGACCTCCCCGGCTGCCTCCAAAGGCCGGTTTGCCAACACTCCTGCCCACTGTTCCCACCAGGCTCGCACAATGCTCCCAAGCCCGGGAGAAAAGCGCTTCGGGGTGGTGCTCTCACCGGGCCCTTGCCCCTGAGCCTGAGGTCAATGCAGGGGGAACACACTCCCAGGCCAAGGCAGAACCACATGCACACGTCTGTTCCTGCCCCCTGCACCGGCAGAGAGCTCGTGGGAGCCAGAGTCTGTCAGGCAGCTGCTGGGCTGGGTGCCTGTGTGGGAAGGGGCAGAGCTGACCTAGGGGCAAGTTGGGCATCTTGCTCTCCCTGCTGCCCTGAGGCTGCTGGCCAAAGACGTCTTGGGCATCCAGCCCCTTGCTGGTCCCTTCCCTCTGACGAGGCCCTCTGAGCTCCAGCACCTTGCAGTGTGGAGACAGCCCCTGCCAGCAACCACCTCTCCAAGGAGGCCTCAACCGAGGCCTAGGCCCAGGGAAAGGCACCAGCGGGGATGAGCCAGGGGAGGCGCCCGGGCATGTCTGGACCCAGTCCCCGCAGCCTGCCCCTTGGTGGGGCTGTAACCCCGGAGGCAGGACGGTCTTGGCAAGGCTGGCCAGGGGCAGGGGCCCTCCTGGGTCCTGCCCCTGGCCTGTGGGGCCTCTGAGCACAACCGGCCCTCTCCCACTGGAAGACCTCCCCGGCTGCCTCCAAAGGCCGGTTTGCAAGCACTCCCGCCTACTGTTCCCACCAGGCGCGCACAATGCTCCCAAGCCCGGGAGAAAAGCGCTTCGGGGTGGTGCTCTCTCCGGGCCCTTGCCCCAGAGCCTGGGGGCCAGGCAGGGGGTCCACACTCCCAGACCAAGGCAGAACCACATGCACACGTCTGTTCCTGCCCCCTGCACAGGCAGAGAGCTCGGGGGAGCCAGAGTCTGTCAGGCAGCTGCTGGGCTGGCCGCCTGTGTGGGAAGGGGCAGAGCCGACCTAGGGGCAAGTTGGGCCTCTTGCTCTCCCTGCTGCCCTGAGGCTGCTGGGCCAAAGAGGTCTTGGGCATCCAGCCCCTTGCTGGTCCCTTCCCTCTGACGAGGCCCTCTGAGCTCCAGCACCTTGCAGTGTGGAGACAGCCCCTGCCAGCAACCTCCTCTCCAAGGAGGCCTAAACCGAGGCCTAGGCCCAGGGGAAAGGCACCAGCGGGGATGAGCCAGGGGAGGCGCTCGGCCATGTCTGGACCCAGTCCCCGCAGCCTGCCCCTTCTTGGGGCAGTACCCGCGGAGGCCAGGAAGATCTGGGCAAGGCTGGCCATGGGCAGGGGCCCTGCTGGGTCCTGCCCCTGGCCTGTGGGGCCTCTGAGCACAACCGGCCCTCTCTCGTTGGAAGACCTCCCCGGCTGTCTCCAATGGCCGGTTTGCAAGCCCTCATGCCCGCTGTTCCCACCAGCCGCGCACAATGCTCCCTAGCCCGGGAGAAAAGCATTTTTGGGTGGTGCTCACTCCGGGCCCTTGGAAGACCTCCCTGGCTGCCTCCAAGGCCGGTTTGCAAGCACTTCTGCCTGCTTCTCCCGCCACACGCGCACAATGCTCCCAAGCCCGGGAGAAAAGCGTTTCGGGGTGGTGTTCTTTCTGGGCCCAAGAAAGACCTCCCGGGCTGCCCCCAAAGGCCGGTTTGCAAGCACTCCCGCCCTCTGTTCCCGCCAGCCTCGCACAATGCTCCCAAGACCGGGAGAAAAGCACTTCGGGGTGGTGCTCTCTCCCGGAACTTGGAAGACCTCCCCGGCTGCCTCCAAAGGCTGGTTTTCAAGAATTCCCTCCCGCTGACCCGCCAGCCGTACACAATGCTCCCAAGCCCGGGAGAAAAGCATTTTGGGGTGGTGCTCTCTCCGGGCCCTTGGAAGACCTCCCCGGCTGCCTACAAAGGCAGGTTTGCAAGCACTCATGTCCGCTGTTCCCGACAGCCGCGCACAATGCTCCCAATTCCGGGAGAAAAGTGCTTCGGGATGGTGCTCTCTCCGGGCCCTTGGAAGACCTCCCCGGCTGTCCCCAAAGGCCGGTTTGCAAGCACTCCCACTCGCTGTTCCCGCCAGCCACGCACAATCCTCTAAAACCCCGGAGAAAAGCGCTTCGGGGTGGTGTTCTCTCCGTGCCCATGGAAGACCTCCCGGGGTGCCCCCAAAGGCCGGTTTGGAAGCACTCCCACTCGCTGTTCCCGCCATCCGCGCAAATGTTTCAAGCCCGGGAGAAAAGCGCTTCTGGGTGGTGCTCTCTCCTGGCCCTTGGAAGACCTCCCCGGCTGCCTCCAAAGGCCGGTTTGCAAACACTCCCGCCCGCTGTTCCCACCAGCCACGCACAATGCTCGCAAGCCCGGGAGAAAAGCATTTTGGAGTGGTGCTCACACTGGGCCCTGGAAGACCTCCCCGGCTGCCTCCACAGGCCGGTTTGCAAGGACTCCTTCCTGCTGTTCCCGCCACCCGCGCACAATGCTCGCAAGCCCGGGAGAAAAGCATTTTGGAGTGGTGCTCACACTGGGCCCTGGAAGACCTCCCCGGCTGCCTCCAAAGGCCAGTTTGCAAGCACTCCTGCCTGCTGTTCCCGCCAGCCGCACACAATGCTCCCAAGCCCGGGAGAAAAGCGCTTCAGGGTGGTGCTCTCTCCGGGCACTTTCAAGACCTCCCCGGCTGCCTCCAAAGGCAGGTTTGTAAGTATTCATTCCCGCTGCTTCCGCCAGCCACGCACAATGCTCCCAAGCCCGGGAGAAAAGCATTTTGGGGTGGTGATCAGTCCGGGCCCTTGGAAGACCTCCCCTGCTGCCCCCAAAGGCCGGTTTGCAAGCACTCCCGCCCGCTGTTCCCGCCAGCCGCGCAAATGTTCCAAGCCCGGGAGAAAAGCGCTTCGGGGTGGTGCTCTCTCCGGGCCCTTGGAAGACCTCCCCGTCTGCCTCCAATGGCCAGTTTGCAAGCACTCATGCCCGCTGCTCCCACCAGCCGCGCACAATGCTCCCAAGCCCGGGAGAAAAGCTTTTTGGGGTGGTGCTCACACCGGGCCCTGGAAGACCTCCCCGGCTGCCTCCAAAGGCCGGTTTTCAAGCACTCCTGCCTGCTGTTCCCGCCAGCCTCGCACAATGCTCCCAAGCACGGGAGAAAAGTGCTTCGGGGTGGTGCTCTCTCCGGGCCCTTGGAAGACGTCCCCGGCTCCCTCCAAAGGCCGGTTTGCAAGCACTCATGCCCATTGTTCCCACCAGCCTTGCACAATGCTCCCAAGCCCGGGAGAAAAGCATTTTGGGGTGGTGCTCACTCCGGGCCCTTGGAAGACCTCCCCGGCTGCCTCCAAAGGCCAGTTTGCAAGCACTCCTGCCTGCTGTTCCCGCCAGCCGCGCACAATGCTCCCAAGCCCGGGAGAAAAGCGCTTCGGGGTGGTGCTCTCTCCGGGCACTTTCAAGACCTCCCCGGCTGCCTCCAAATGCAGGTTTATAAGTACTCATTCCCGCTGCTTCCACCAGACACGAACAATGCTCCCAATCCCGGGAGAAAAGCATTTTGGGGTGGTGCTCTCTCCGGGCCCTTGGAAGACCTCCCGGGCTGCCTCCAAAGGCCGGTTTGTAAGCACTCATGTCCGCTGTACCCGACAGCCGCACACAATGCTCCCAAGCCCGGGAGAAAAGAATTTTGGGGTGGTGATCAGTCCGGGCCCTGGGAAGACCTCCCCGGCTGCCTCCAAAGGACAGTTTGCAAGCACTCATGCCCGCTGTTCCCGCCAGCCGTGCACAATGCTCCCAAGACCGTGAGAAAAGCGCTTCGGGGTGGTGTTCTCTCCGGGACCATGGAGGACGTCCCCGGCTGCCCCCAAAGGCCGCTTTGCAAGCACTCCCACTCGCTGTTCCCGCCAGCCACACACAATGTTCCAAAACCCCGGAGAAAAGCGCTTCGGGGTGGTGCTCTCTCCGGGCCCTTGGAAGACTTCTCTGGCTTCCTCCAAAGGCCGGTTTGCAAGAATTCCCTCCCGCTGATCCACCAGCCGCACACAAAGCTCCAAAACCGAGAGAAAAGCGCTTCGAGGTGGTGTTCTCTCCGGGCCCTTGGAAGACCTCCCCGGCTGCCTCCAAAGGCCGGTTTGCAAGCACTCCTGCCTGCTGTTCCCGACACACGCGCACAATGCACCCAAGCCCGGGAGAAAAGCGCTTCGGGGTGGTGCTCTCTCCGGGCCTTTGGAAGACCTCCCCGGCTGCCTCCAAGGCCGGTTTGCAAGCACTCAGGCCCGCTGTTCCCGCCAGCCGCGTACAATGCTCCCTAGCCCGGGAGAAAAGCATTTTGGGGTGGTGCTCACTCCGGGCCCTTGAAAGACCTGCCCGGCTGCGTCCAAAGTCCGGTTTGCAAGAACTCATGCCCGCTGTTCCCGCCAGCCGCGCACAATGCTCCCAAGACCGGGAGAAAAGCGCTTCGGGCTGGTGCTCTCTCCGGGCCCTTGCCCCTGAGCCTGGGGGCCAGGCAGGGGGAACACACTCCCAGGCCAAGGCAGAACCACATGCACACGTCTGTTCCTGCCCCCTGCACCGGCAGAGAGCTCGGGGGAGCCAGAGTCTGTCAGGCAGCTGCTGGGCTGGCCGCCTGTGTGGGAAGGGGCAGAGCCGACCTAGGGGCAAGTTGGGCCTCTTCCTCTCCCTGCTGCCCTGAGGCTGCTGGGCCAAAGAGGTCTTGGGCATCCAGCCCCTTGTTGGTCCCTTCCCGCTGACGAGGCCCTCTGAGCTCCAGCACCTTGCAGTGTGGAGACAGCCCCTGCCAGCAACCTCCTCTCCAAGGAGGCCTTAACCGAGGCCTAGGCCCAGGGGAAAGGCACCAGCGGGAATGAGCCTGGGGAGGCGCCAGAGCATGTCTGGACCCAGTCCCCTCAGCCTGCCCCTTGGTGGGGCAGTACCCCCGGAGGCCAGGAAGGTCTGGGCAACGCTGGCCAGTGGCAGGCGCCCTGCTGGGTCCTGCCCCTGGCCTGTGGGGCCTCTGAGCACAACCGGCCCTCTCCCACTGGAAGACCTCCCTGGCTGCCTCCAAAGGCCGGTTTGCAAGCACCCCCGCCCGCTGTTCCCGCCAGGCACGCACAATGCTCCCAAGACCGGGAGAAAAGCACTTCGGGGTGTTGCTCTCTCCGGGCCCTTTCCCCTGAGCCTGGGGGCCAGGCAGTGGGTCCACACTCCCAGACCAAGGCAGAACCACATGCACACGTCTGTTCCTGACCCCTGCACCGGCAGAGAGCTCGGGGGAGCCAGAGTCTGTCAGACAGCTGCTGGGCTGGCCGCCTGTGTGGGAAGGGGCAGAGCCGACCTAGGGGCAAGTTGGGCCTCTTGCTCTCCCTGCTTCCCTGAGGCTGCTGGGCCAAAGAGGTCTTGGGCATCCAGCCCCTTGCTGGTCCCTTCCCGCTGACGAGGCCCTCTGAGCTCCAGCACCTTGCAGTGGGGAGACAGACCCTGCCAGCAACTTCCTCTCCAAGGAGGCCTCAGCCGAGGCCTAGTCCCAGGGAAAGGCACCAGCGGGGATGAACCTGGGGAGGCGCCCGGTAATGTCTGGACCCAGTCCCCGCAGCCTGCCCCTTGGTGGGGCAGTACCCCCGGAGGCCAGGAAGGTCTGGGCAAGGCTGGCCAGGGGCAGGGTCCCTGCTGGGTCCTGCCCCTGGCCTGTGGGGCCTCTGAGCACAACCGGCCCTCTCCCACTGGAAGACCTCCCCGGCTGCCTCCAAATGCCGGTTTGCAAGCGCTCGTGCCCACTGTTCCCAGGAGGCGCGCACAATGCTCCCAAGCCTGGGAGAAAAGCGCTTCGGGGTGGTGCTCTCACCGGGCCCTTGCCCCTGAGCCTGGGGGCAATGCAGGGGGAACACACTCCTAGGCCAAGGCAGAACCACATGCACACCTCTGTTCCTGCCCCCTGCACCGGCAGAGAGCTCAGGGGAGCCAGAGTTTGTCAGGCAGCTGCTGGGCTGGCCGCCTGTGTGGGAAGGGGCAGAGCCGACCTAGGGGCAAGTTGGGCCTCTTGCTCTCCCTGCTGCCCTGAGGCTGCTGGGCCAAAGAGGTCTTGGGCATCCAGCCCCTTGCTGGTCCCTTCCCTCTGACGAGGCCCTCTGAGCTCCAGCACCTTGCAGTGTGGAGACAGCCCCTGCCAGCAACCTCCTCTCCAAGGAGGCCTCAACCGAGGCCTAGGCCCAGGGGAAAGGCACCAGCGGGGATGAGCCTGGGGAGGCGCCCGGGCATGTCTGGACCCAGTCCCCGCAGCCTGCCCCTTGGTGGGGCTGTAACCCCGGAGGCAGGAAGGTCTGGGCAAGGCTGGCCAGGGGCTGGGGACCTGCTGGGTCCTGCCCCTGGCCTGTGGGGCCTCTGAGCACATTCGGCCCTCTCCCACTGGAAGACCTCCCCGGCTGCCTCCAAAGGCCGGTTTGCAAGCACTCCCGCCGACTGTTCCCACCAAGCACGCAAAATGCTCCCAAGCCCGGGAGAAAAGCGCTTCGGGGTGGTGCTCTCTCCGGGCCCTTGCCCCTGAGCCTGGGGTCCAGGCAGGGGGAACACACTCCCAGGCCAAGGCAGAACGACATGAACACGTCTTTTCCTGCCCCCTACACCGGCAGAGAGCTCGGGGGAGGCTGAGACTGCCAGGCTGCTGCTGGGCTGGCTGCCTGTGTGGGACGGGGCAGAGCCGACCTAGGGGCAAGTTGGGCCTCTTGCTCTCCCTGCTGCCCTGAGGCTGCTGGGTCAAAGAGGTCTTGGGCATCCAGCCCTTTGCTGGTCCCTTCCCTCTGACGAGGCCCTCTGAGCTCCAGCACCTTGCAGTGTGGAGACAGCCCCTGCCAGCAACCTCCTCTCCAAGGAGGCCTAAACCGAGGCCTACGCCCAGTGGAAAGGCACCAGCGGGGATGAGCCTGGGGAGGCGCCCGGGCGTGTCTGGACCCAGGCCCCGCAGCCTGCCCCTTGGTGAGGCAGTACCCCCGGAGGCCAGGAAGGTCTGGGAAAGGCTGGCCAGGGGCAGGGGACCTGCTGGGTCCTGCCCCTGTCCTGTGGGGCCTCTGAGCACATCCGGCCCTCTCCCGCTGGAAGACCTCCCCGGCTGCCTCCAAAGGCCGGTTTGCCAACACTCACGCCCACTGTTCCCACCAGGCGCGCACAATGCTCCCAAGTCCGGGAGAAAAGCGCTTCGGGGTGGTGCTCTCACCGGGCCCTTGCCCCTAAGCCTGGGGGCAATGCAGGGGGAACACACTCCCAGGCCAAGGCAGAACCACATGCACACGTCTGTTCCTGCCCCCTGCACCGGCAGAGACCTAGGGGAGCCAGAGTCTGTCAGGCAGCTGCTGGGCTGGCCGCCTGTGTGGGAAGGGGCAGAGCCGACCTAGGGGCAAGTTGGGCCTCTTGCTCTCCCTGCTGCCCTGAGGCTGCTGGGCCAAAGAGGTCTTGGGCATCCAGCCCCTTGCTGGTCCCTTCCCTCTGACGAGGCCCTCTGAGCTCCAGCACCTTGCAGTGTGGAGACAGCCCCTGCCACTAACCTCCTCTGCAACGAGGCCTCAACCGAGGCCTAGGCCCAGGGGAAAGGCACCAGCGGGGATGAGCCTGGGGAGGCGAACGGACATGTCTGGACCCAGTCCCCGCAGCCTGCCCCTTGGTGGGGCAGTACCCCCGGAGGCCAGGAAGGTCTGGGCAAGGCTGGCCAGGGGCAGGCGCCCTGCTGGGTCCTGCCCCTGGCCCCTGGGGCCTCTCAGCACAACCGGCCCTCTCCCACTGGAAGACCTCCCCGGCTGCCTCCAAAGGCCCGTTTGCAACACTCCCGCCCGCTGTTCCCGCCAGGCACGCACAATGCTCCCAAGCCCGGGAGAAAAGCACTTCGGGGTGTTACTCTCTCCGGGCCCTTGCCCCTGAGCCTGGGGGCCAGGTAGTGGGTCCACACTCCCAGGCCAAGGCAGAACCACATGCACACGTCTGTTCCTGCCCACTGCACCGGCAGAGAGCTCAGGGGAGCCAGAGTCTGTCAGGCAGCTGCTGGGCTGGCCTCCTGTGTGGGAAGGGGCAGAGCCGACCTAGGGGCAAGTTGGGCCTCTTGCTCTCCCTGCTGCCCTGAGGCTGCTGGGCCAAAGAGGTCTTGGGCATCCAGCCCTTTGCTGGTCCCTTCCCTCTGACGAGGCCCTCTGAGCTCCAGCACCTTGCAGTGTGGAGACAGCCCCTGCCAGCAACCTCCTCTCCAAGGAGGCCTCAACCGAGGCCTAGGCCCAGGGGAAAGGCACCAGCGGGATGAGCCAGGGGAGGCGCCCGAGCATGTCTGGACCCAGTCCCCGCAGCCTTCCCCTTGGTGGGACAGTACCCCCGGAGGCAAGGAAGGTCTGGGCAAGGCTGGCCAGGGGCAGGGGCCCTGCTGAGTCCTGCCCCTGGCCTGTGGGGCCTCTGAGCACAACCGGCCCTCTCCCACTGGAAGACCTCCCCGGCTGCCTCCAAAGGCCGGTTTGCAAGCGCTCCCTCCCTCTGATCCCAGCAGGCGTGCACAATGCTCCCAAGCCCGGGAGAAAAGCGCTTCAGGGTGGTGCTCTCTCCGGGCCCTTGCCCCTGAGCCTGGGGGCAAGGCAGTGTGTCCACACTCCCAGGCCAAGGCAGAACCACATGCACACGTCTGATCTGCCCACTGCACCGGCAGAGAGCTCGGCAGAGCCAGAGTCTGTCAGGCAGCTGCTGGGCTGGCCGCCTGTGTGGGAAGGGGCAGAGCCGACCTAGGGGCAAGTTGGGCCTCTTGCTCTCCCTGCTGCCCTGAGGCTGCTGGGCCAAAGAGGTCTTGGGCATCCAGCCCCTTGCTGGTCCCTTCCCTCTGACGAGGCCCTCTGAGCTCCAGCACCTTGCAGTGTGGAGACAGCCCCTGCCAGCAACCTCCTCTCCAAGGAGGCCTAAACCGAGGCCTAGGCCCAGGGGAAAGGCACCAGCGGGGATGAGCATGGAGAGGCGCCCGGGCATGTCTGGACCCAGTCCCCGCAGCCTGCCCCTTGGTGGGGCAGTACCCCCGGAGGCCGGGAAGGTCTGGGCAAGGCTGGCCAGGGGCAGGGGACAGGCTGGGTCCTGCCCCTGGCCTGTGGGGCCTCTGAGCACATCCGGCCCTCTCCCGCTGGAAGACCTCCCCGGCTGCCTCCAAAGGCCGGTTTGCCAACACTCCCGCCCACTGTTCCCACCAGGCGCGCACAATGCTCCCAAGCCCGGGAGAAAAGCGCTTCGTGGTGGTGCTCCCACCGGGCCCTTGCCCCTGAGCCTGGGGGCAATGCAGGGGTTCCACACTCCCAGGCCAAGGCAGAACCACATGCACACGTCTGTTCCTGCCCCCTGCACCGGCAGAGAGCTCAGGGGAGCCAGAGTCTGTCAGGCAGCTGCTGGGCGGGCCGCCTGTGTGGGAAGGGGCAGAGCCGACCTAGGGGCAAGTTGGGCCTCTTCCTCTCCCTGCTGCCCTGAGGCTGCTGGGCCAAAGAGGTCTTGGGCATCCAGCCCCTTGCTGGTCCCTTCCCTCTGACCAGGCCCTCTGAGCTCCAGCACCTTGCAGTGTGGAGACAGCCCCTGCCAGCAACCTCCTCTCCAAGGAGGCCTCAACCGAGGCCTAGTCCCAGGGAAAGGCACTAGCGGGGATGAACCTGGGGAGGCGCCCGGGAATGTCTGGACCCAGTCCCCGCAGCCTGCCCCTTGGTGGGGCAGTACCCCCGGAGGCCAGGAAGGTCTGGGCAAGGCTGGCCAGGGGCAGGGGCCCTGCTGGGTCCTGCCCCTGGCCTGTCGGGCCTCTGAGCATGACCGGCACTCTCCCACTGGAGACCTCCCCGACTGCCTCCAAAGGCCGGTTTGACAACACTCGCGCCCGCTGTTCCCGCCAGGCACGCACAATGCTCCCAAGCCCGGGAAAAAAGCGCTTCGGGGTGGTGCTCTCTCCGGGCCCTTGCCCCTGAGCCTGGGGGCAATGCAGGGGGAACACACTCCCAGGCCAAGGCAGAACCACATGCACACGTCTGTTCCTGCCCCCTGCACCGGCAGAGAGCTGGGGGGAGCCAGAGTCTGCCAGGCAGCTGCTGGGTTGGCGGCCTGTGTGGGAAGGGGCAGAGCCGACCTAGGGGCAAGTTGGGCCTCTTGCTCTCCCTGCTGCCCTGAGGCTGCTGGGCCAAAGAGGTCTTGGGCATCCAGCCCCTTGCTGGTCCCTTCCCTCTGATGAGGCCCTCTGAGCTCCAGCACCTTGCAGTGTGGAGACAGCCCCTGCCAGCAACCTCCTCTCCAAGGAGGCCTCAACCGAGGCCTAGGCCTAGGGGAAAGGCACCAGCGGGGATGACCCTCGGGAGGTGCCCGGCCATGTCTGGACCCAGTCCCCCCAACCTGCCCCTTGGTGGCGCAGTACCCCCAGAGGCCAGGAAGGTCTGGGCAAGGCTGCCAGGGGCAGGGACACTGCTGGGTCCTGCCCCTGGCCTGTGGGGCGTCTGAGCACAACCGGCACTCTCCTGCTGGAAGACCTCCCCGTCTGCCTCCAAAGGACGGTTTGCAAGCACTCCCACCCGCTGTTCCCGCCAGGCACGCACAATGCTCCCAAGCCCGGGAGAAAAGCGCTTCGGGCTGGTGCTCTCTCCGGGCCCTTGCCCCTGAGCCTGGGGACCAGGCAGGGGGAACACACTCCCAGGCCAAGGCAGAACGACATGCACACGTCTGTTCCTGCCCCCTACACCGGCAGAGAGCTCGGGGGAGCCAGAGACTGCCAGGCTGCTGCTGGGCTGGCTGCCTGTGTGGGACGGGGCAGAGCCGACCTAGGGTCAAGTTGGGCCTCTTGTTCTCCCTGCTGCCCTGAGGCTGCTGGGTCAAAGAGGTCTTGGGCATCCAGCCCTTTGCTGGTCCCTTCCCTCTGACAAGGCCCTCTGAGCTCCAGCACCTTGCAGTGTGGAGACAGCCCCTGCCAGCAACCTCCTCTCCAAAGAGGCCTAAACCGAGGCCTACGCCCAGGGGAAAGGCACCAGCGGGGATGATCCTGGGGAGGCGCACGGACATGTCTGGACCCAGTCCCCGCAGCCTGCCCCTTGGTGGGGCAGTACCCCCGGAGGCCAGGAAGGTCTGGGCAAGGCTGGCCAGGGGCAGGGGCCCTGCTGGGTCCTGCCCCTGGCCTGAGGGGCCTCTGAGCACAACCGGCTTCTCCCACTGGAAGACCTCCCCGGCTGCCTCCAAAGTCCTGTTTGCAAACACTCACGCCCGCTGTTCACGCCAGGCTCGCACAATGCTCCCAAGCCCGGGACAAAAGCGCTTTGGAGTGATGCTCTCTGCGGGCCCTTGCCCCTGAGCCTGGGGGCAAGGCAGGGGGAACACACTCCCAGGCCAAGGCAGAACCACATGACCACGTCTGTTCCTGTCCCCTGCACCGGCAGAGAGCTTGGGGGAGCCAGAGTCTGTCAGGCAGCTGCTGGGTTGGCCGCCTGTGTGGGAAGGGGCAGAGCCGCCCTAGGGGCAAGTTGGGCCTCTTGCTCTCCCTGCTGCCCTGAGGCTGCTGGGCCAAAGAGGTCTTGGGCATCCAGCCCCTTACTGGTCCCTTCCCTCTGACGAGGCCCTCTGAGCTCCAGCACCTTGCAGTGTGGAGACAGACCCTGCCAGCAACTTCCTCTCCAAGGAGGCCTCAACCGAGGCCTAGGCCCAGGGAAAGGCACCAGCGGGGATGAGCCAGGGGAGGCGCCCGAGCATGTCTGGACCCAGTCCCCCAGCCTGCCCCTTGGTGGGGCAGTACCCCCGGAGGCCAGGAAGGTCTGGGCAAGGCTGGCCAGGGGCAGGGGCCCTGCTGGGTCCTGCCCCTGGCCTGTGGGGCCTCTGAGCACAACCGGCCCTCTCCCACTGGAAGACCTCCCCGGCTGCCTCCAAAGGCCGGTTTGCAAGCGCTCCCGCCCACTGTTCCCAGCAGGCGCGCACAATGCTCCCAAGCCCGGGAGAAAAGCGCTTCGGGCTGGTGCTCTCTCCGGGCCCTTACCCCCGAGCCTGGGGGCCAGGCAGGGGGAACACACTCCCAGGCCAAGGCAGAACGACATGCACACGTCTGTTCCTGCCCCCTACACCGGCAGAGAGCTCGGGGGAGCCAGAGACTGCCAGGCTGCTGCTGGGCTGGCTGCCTGTGTGGGACGGGGCAGAGCCGACCTAGGGGCAAGTTGGGCCTCTTGCTCTCCCTGCTGCCCTGAGGCTGCTGGGTCAAAGAGGTCTTGGGCATCCAGCCCTTTGCTGGTCCCTTCCCTCTGACGAGGCCCTCTGAGCTCCAGCACCTTGCAGTGTGGAGACAGCCCCTGCCAGCAACCACCTCTCCAAAGAGGCCTCAACCGAGGCCTAGGCCCAGGGGAAAGGCACCAGCGGGGATGAGCCTGGGGAGGTGCACGGACATGTCTGGACCCAGTCCCCGCAGCCTGCCCCTTGGTGGGGCAGTACCCCCGGAGGCCAGGAAGGTCTGGGCAAGGCTGGCCAGGGGCAGAGGCCCTGCTGGGTCCTGCCCCTGGCCTGTGGGGCCTCTGAGCACAACCGGCCCTCTCCCACTGGAAGACCTCCCCGGCTGCCTCCAAAGGCCGGTTTGCAAGCGCTCCCGCCCACTGTTCCCAGCAGGCGCGCACAATGCTCCCAAGCCCGGGAGAAAAGCGCTTCGGGGTGGTGCTCTCACCGGGCCCTTGCCCCTGAGACTGGGGGCAATGCAGGGGGAACACACTCCCAGGCCAAGGCAGAACCACATGCACACGTCTGTTCCTGCCCCCTGCACCGGCAGAGAGCTCAGGGGAGCCAGAGTCTGTCAGGCAGCTGCTGGGCTGGCCTCCTGTGTGGGAAGGGGCAGAGCCGACCTAGGGGCAAGTTGGGCCTCTTGCTCTCCCTGCTGCCCTGAGGCTGCTGGGCCAAAGAGGTCTTGGGCATCCAGCCCCTTGCTGGTCCCTTCCCTCTGACGAGGCCCTCTGAGCTCCAGCAGCTTGCAGTGTGGAGACAGCCCCTGCCAGCAACCTCCTCTCCAAGGAGGCCTCAACCGAGGCCTAGGACCAGGGGTAAGGCACCAGCGGGGATGAGGCTGGGGAGGCGCCCGGGCATGTCTGGACCCAGTCCCCGCAGCCTGCCCCTTGGTGGGGCTGTAAACCCGGAGGCAGGAAGGTCTGGGCAAGGCTGGCCAGGGGCTGGGGCCCTGCTGGGTCCTGCCCCTGGCCTGTGGGGCCTCTGAGCTCAACCGGCCCTCTCCCACTGGAAGACCTCCCCGGCTGCCTCCAAAGGCCGGTTTGCAAGCACTCCCGCCCACTGTTCCCACCAAGCACGCAAAATGCTCCCAAGCCCGGGAGAAAAGCGCTTCGGGGTGGTGCTCTCTCCGGGCCCTTGCCCCTGAGCCTGGGGGCCAGGCAGGGGGAACACACTCCCAGGCCAAAGCAGAACGACATGCACACGTCTGTTCCTGCCCCCTACACTGGCAGAGAGCTCGGGGGAGCCAGAGACTGCCAGGCTGCTGCTGGGCTGGCTGCCTGTGTGGGACGGGGCAGAGCCGACCTAGGGGCAAGTTGGGCCTCTTGCTCTCCCTGCTGCCCTGAGGCTGCTGGGTCAAAGAGGTCTTGGGCATCCAGCCCTTTGCTGGTCCCTTCCCTCTGACGAGGCCCTCTGAGCTCCAGCACCTTGCAGTGTGGAGACAGCCACTGCCAGCAACCTCCTCTCCAAGGAGGCCTTAATCGAGGCCTAGGCCCAGGGGAAAGGCACCAGCGGGGATGAGCCAGGGGAGAAGCCCGAGCATGTCTGGACCCAGTCCCCGCAGCCTGCCCCTTGGTGGGGCAATACCCCCGGAGGCCAGGAAGGTCTGGGCAAGGCTGGCCAGGGGCAGGGGCCCTGCTGAGTCCTGCCCCTGGCCTGTGGGGCCTCTGAGCACAACCGGCCCTCTCCCACTGGAAGACCTCCCCGGCTGCCTCCAAAGGCCGGTTTGCAAGCGCTCCCTCCCTCTGATCCCAGCAGGCGTGCACAATGCTCCCAAGCCCGGGAGAAAAGCGCTTCAGGGTGGTGCTCTCTCCGGGCCCTTGCCCCTGAGCCTGGGGGCAAGGCAGTGTGTCCACACTCCCAGGCCAAGGCAGACCCAATGCACACGTCTGATCTGCCCACTGCACCGGCAGAGAGCTCGGCAGAGCCAGAGTCTGTCAGGCAGCTGCTGGGCTGGCCGCCTGTGTGGGAAGGGGCAGAGCCGACCTAGGGGCAAGTTGGGCCTCTTGCTCTCCCTGCTGCCCTGAGGCTGCTGGGCCAAAGACGTCTTGGGCATCCAGCCCCTTGCTGGTCCCTTCCCTCTGACGAGGCCCTCTGAGCTCCAGCACCTTGCAGTGTGGAGACAGCCCCTGCCAGCAACCTCCTCTCCAAGGAGGCCTAAACCGAGGCCTAGGCCCAGGGGAAAGGCACCAGCGGGGATGAGCCTGGGGAGGCGCCCGGGCATGTCTGGACCCAGTCCCCGCAGCCTGCCCCTTGGTGGGGCAGTACCCCCGGAGGCCGGGAAGGACTGGGAAAGGCTGGCCAGGGGCAGGGGACCTGCTGCGTCCTGCCCCTGGCCTGTGGGGCCTCTGAGCACATCTGGCCCTCTCCCGCTGGAAGACCTCCCCGGCTGCCTCCAAAGGCCGGTTTGCCAACACTCCCGCCCACTGTTCCCACCAGGCGCGCACAATGCTCCCAAGCCCGGGAGAAAAGCGCTTCGGGGTGGTGCTCTCACCGGGCCCTTGCCCCTGAGCCTGGGGGCAATGCAGGGGGAACACACTCCCAGACCAAGGCAGAACCACATGCACACGTCTGTTCCTGACCCCTGCACCGGCAGAGAGCTCAGGGGAGCCAGAGTCTGTCAGGCAGCTGCTGGGCTGGCCGCCTGTGTGGGAAGGGGCAGAGCCGACCTAGGGGCAAGTTGGGCCTCTTGCTCTCCCTCATGCCCTGAGGCTGCTGGGCCAAAGAGGTCTTGGGCATCCAGCCCCTTGCTGGTCCCTTCCCTCTGACGAGGCCCTCTGAGCTCCAGCACCTTGCAGTGTGGAGACAGCCCCTGCCAGCAACCTCCTCTCCAAGGAGGCCTCAACCGAGGCCTAGGCCCAGGGGAAAGGCACCAGCGGGGATGAGCCTGGGGAGGCGCCCGGGCATGTCTGGACCCAGTCCCCGCAGCCTGCCCCTTGGTGGGGCAGTTCCTCCGGAGGCCAGGAAGGTCTGGGCAAGGCTGGCCAGGGGCAGGCGCCCTGCTGGGTCCTGCCCCTGGCCTCTGGGGCCTCTGATCACAACCGGTCCTCTCCCAGTAGAAGACCTCCCCGGCTGCCTCCAAAGGACTGTTTGCAAGCACTCCAGCCCGCTGTTCCCGCCAGGCCCGCACAATGCTCCCAAGCCCGGGAGAAAAGCGCTTCGGGCTGGTGCTCTCTCCGGGCCCTTGCCCCTGAGCCTGGGAGCCAGGCTGGGGGAACACACTCCCAGGCCAAGGCAGAACGAAATGCACACGTCTGTTCCTGCCCCCTACACCGGCAGAGAGCTCGGGGGAGCCAGAGACTGCCAGGCTGCGGCTGGGCTAGCTGCCTGTGTGGGACGGGGCAGAGCCGACCTAGGGGCAAGTTGGGCCTCTTGCTCTCCCTGCTGCCCTGAGGCTGCTGGGTCAAAGAGTTCTTGGGCATCCAGCCCTTTGCTGGTCCCTTCCCTCTGACGAGGCCCTCTGAGCTCCAGCACCTTGCAGTGTGGAGACAGCCCCTGCCAGCAACCTCCTCTCCAAAGAGGCCTCAACCGAGGCCTACGCCCAGGGGAAAGGCACCAGCGGGGATGATCCTGGGGAGGCGCACGGACATGTCTGGACCCAGTCACCGCAGCCTGCCCCTTGTTGGGGCAGTACCCCCGGAGGCCAGGAAGGTCTGGGCAAGGCTGGCCAGGGGCACCGGCCCTGCTGCGTCCTGCCCCTGGCCTGTGGGGCCTCTGAGCACAACCGGCCCTCTCCCACTGGAAGACCTCCCCGGCTGCCTCCAAAGGCCGGTTTGCCAACACTCCTGCCCACTGTTCCCACCAGGCTCGCACAAACCTCCCAAGCCCGGGAGAATAGCGCTTCGGGGTGGTGCTCTCACTGGGCCCTACCCCTGAGCCTGGGGGCAATGCAGGGGGAACACACTCCCAGGCCAAGGCAGAACCACATGCACACGTCTGTTCCTGCCCCCTGCACCGGCAGAGAGCTCGTGGGAGCCAGAGTCTGTCAGGCAGCTGCTGGGTTGGCTGCCTGTGTGGGAAGGGGCAGAGCCGACCTAGGGGCAAGTTGGGCCTCTTGCTCTCCCTGCTGCCCTGAGGCTGCTGGGCGAAAGAGGTCTTGGGCATCCAGCCCCTTGCTGGTCCCTTCCCTCTGACGAGGCCCTCTGAGCTCCAGCACCTTGCAGTGTGGAGACAGCCCCTGCCAGCAACCACCTCTCCAAGGAGGCCTCAACTGAGGCCTAGGCCCAGGGGAAAGGCACCAGCGGGTATGAGCCAGGGGAAGCACCCGGGCATGTCTGGACCCAGTCCCCGCAGCCTGCCCCTTGGTGGGGCTGTAACCCCGGAGGCAGGACGGTTTGGGCAAGGCTGGCCAGGGGCAGGGGCCCTCCTGGGTCCTGCCCCTGGCCTGTGGGGCCTCTGAGCACAACCGGCCCTCTCCCACTGGAAGACCTCCCCGGCTGCCTCCAAAGGCCGGTTTGCAAGCACTCCCACCCGCTGTTCCCGCCAGGCACGCACAATGCTCCCAAGCCCGGGAGAAAAGCGCTTCGGGCTGGTGCTCTCTCCGGGCCCTTGCCCCTGAGCCTGGGGGCCAGGCATGGGGTCCACACTCCCAAGCCAAGGCAGAACCACATGCACACGTCTGTTCCTGCCCCTTGCACCAGCAGAGAGCTCGGAGGAGCCAGAGTCTCTCAGGCAGCTGCGGGCTGGCCGCTTGTGTGGGAAGGGGCAGAGCCGACCTAGGGGCAAGTTGGGCCTCTTGCTCTCCCTGCTGCCCTGAGGCTGCTGGGCCAAAGAGGTCTTCGGCATCCAGCCCCTTGCTGGTCCCTTCCCTCTGACGAGGCCCTCTGAGCTCCAGCACCTTGCAGTGTGGAGAAAGCCCCTGCCAGCAACCTCCTCTCCAAGGAGGCCTCAACCGAGGCCTAGGCCCAGGGGAGAGGCACCAGCGGGGATGATCCTGGGGAGGCGCCTGGGCATGTCTGGACCCAGTCCCCGCAGCCTGCCCCTTGGTGGGGCAGTACCCCCGGAGGCCAGGAAGATCTGGGCAAGTCTGGCCAGGGGCAGGGGCCCTGCTGGGTCCTGCCCCTGGCCTGTGGGGCCTCTGAGCACAACCGGCCCTCTCCCACTGGAAGACCTCCCCGGCTGCCTCCAAAGGCCGGTTTGCCAACACTCCTGCCCACTGTTCCCACAAGGCTCGCACAATGCTCCCAAGACCGGGAGAAAAGCGCTTCGGGGTGGTGCTCTCACCGGGCCCTTGCCCCTGAGCCTGAGGTCAATGCAGGGGGAACACACTCCCAGGCCAAGGCAGAACCACATGCACACGTCTGTTCCTGCCCCCTGCACCGGCAGAGAGCTCGTGGGAGCCAGAGTCTGTCAGGCAGCTGCTGGGCTGGGTGCCTGTGTGGGAAGGGGCAGAGCCGACCTAGGGGCAAGTTGGGCCTCTTGCTCTCCCTGCTGCCCTGAGGCTGCTGGCCAAAGACGTCTTGGGCATCCAGCCCCTTGCTGGTCCCTTCCCTCTGACGAGGCCCTCTGAGCTCCAGCACCTTGCAGTGTGGAGACAGCCCCTGCCAGCAACCACCTCTCCAAGGAGGCCTCAACCGAGGCCTAGGCCCAGGGAAAGGCACCAGCGGGGATGAGCCAGGGGAGGCGCCCGGGCATGTCTGGACCCAGTCCCCGCAGCCTGCCCCTTGGTGGGGCTGTAACCCCGGAGGCAGGACGGTCTGGGCAAGGCTGGCCAGGGGCAGGGGCCCTCCTGGGTCCTGCCCCTGGCCTGTGGGGCCTCTGAGCACAACCGGCCCTCTCCCACTGGAAGACCTCCCCGGCTGCCTCCAAAGGCCGGTTTGCAAGCACTCCCGCCTACTGTTCCCACCAGGCGCGCACAATGCTCCCAAGCCTGGGAGAAAAGCGCTTCGGGGTGGTGCTCTCTCCGGGCCCTTGCCCCAGAGCCTGGGGGCCAGGCAGGGGGTCCACACTCCCAGACCAAGGCACAACCACATGCACACGTCTGTTCCTGCCCCCTGCACAGGCAGAGAGCTCGGGGGAGCCAGAGTCTGTCAGGCAGCTGCTGGGCTGGCCGCCTGTGTGGGAAGGGGCAGAGCCGACCTAGGGGCAAGTTGGGCCTCTTGCTCTCCCTGCTGCCCTGAGGCTGCTGGGCCAAAGAGGTCTTGGGCATCCAGCCCCTTGCTGGTCCCTTCCCTCTGACGAGGCCCTCTGAGCTCCAGCACCTTGCAGTGTGGAGACAGCCCCTGCCAGCAACCTCGTCTCCAAGGAGGCCTAAACCGAGGCCTAGGCCCAGGGGAAAGGCACCAGCGGGGATGAGCCAGGGGAGGCGCTCGGCCATGTCTGGACCCAGTCCCCGCAGCCTGCCCCTTCGTGGGGCAGTACCCGCGGAGGCCAGGAAGATCTGGGCAAGGCTGGCCATGGGCAGGGGCCCTGCTGGGTCCTGCCCCTGGCCTGTGGGGCCTCTGAGCACAACCGGCCCTCTCCCACTGGAAGACCTCCCCGGCTGCCTCCAAAGGCCGGTTTGCAAGCACTCCCGCCTACTGTTCCCACCAGCCGCGCACAATGCTCCCTAGCCCGGGAGAAAAGCATTTTTGGGTGGTGCTCACTCCGGGCCCTTGGAAGACCTCCCTGGCTGCCTCCAAGGCCGGTTTGCAAGCACTTCTGCCTGCTTCTCCCGCCACACGCGCACAATGCTCCCAAGCCCGGGAGAAAAGCGTTTCGGGGTGGTGTTCTTTCTGGGCCCAAGAAAGACCTCCCGGGCTGCCCCCAAAGGCCGGTTTGCAAGCACTCCCTCCCGCTGTTCCCGCCAGCCTCGCACAATGCTCCCAAGACCAGGAGAAAAGCACTTCGGGGTGGTGCTCTCTCCCGGAACTTGGAAGACCTCCCCGGCTGCCTCCAAAGGCTGGTTTTCAAGAATTCCCTCCCGCTGACCCGCCAGCCGTACACAATGCTCCCAAGCCCGGGAGAAAAGCATTTTGGGGTGGTGCTCTCTCCGGGCCCTTGGAAGACCTCCCCGGCTGCCTACAAAGGCAGGTTTGCAAGCACTCATGTCCGCTGTTCCCGACAGCCGCGCACAATGCTCCCAATTCCGGGAGAAAAGTGCTTCGGGATGGTGCTCTCTCCGGGCCCTTGGAAGACCTCCCCGGCTGCCTCCAAAGGCCGGTTTGCAAGCACTCCCGCCCGCTGTTCCCGCCAGCCTCGCACAATGCTCCCAAGACCGGGAGAAAAGTGCTTCGGGGTGGTGCTCTCTCCGGGCCCTTGGAAGACCTCCCAGGCTGTCCCCAAAGGCCGGTTTGCAAGCACTCCCACTCGCTGTTCCCGCCAGCCACGCACAATCCTCTAAAACCCCGGAGAAAAGCGCTTCGGGGTGGTGTTCTCTCCGTGCCCATGGAAGACCTCCCGGGGTGCCCCCAAAGGCCGGTTTGGAAACACTCCCACTCGCTGTTCCCGCCATCCGCGCAAATGTTCCAAGCCCGGGAGAAAAGCGCTTCTGGGTGGTGCTCTCTCCTGGCCCTTGGAAGACCTCCCCGGCTGCCTCCAAAGGCCGGTTTGCAAACACTCCCGCCCGCTGTTCCCACCAGCCACGCACAATGCTCGCAAGCCCGGGAGAAAAGCATTTTGGGGTGGTGCTCACACCGGGCCCTGGAAGACCTCCCCGGCTGCCTCCAAAGGACGGTTTTCAAGCACTCCTGCCTGCTGTTCCCGCCACCCGCGCACAATGCTCCCAAGCCCGGGAGAAAAGCGCTTCGGGGTGGTGCTCTCTACAGGCCCTTGGAAGACCTCCCCGGCTGCCTCCACAGGCCGGTTTGCAAGGACTCCTTCCTGCTGTTCCCGCCAGCCACGCACAATGCTCCCAAGCCCGGGAGAAAAGCACTTCAGGGTGGTGCTCTCTCCGGGCACTTTCAAGACCTCCCCGGCTGCCTCCAAAGGCAGGTTTGTAAGTATTCATTCCCGCTGCTTCCGCCAGCCACGCACAATGCTCCCAAGCCCGGGAGAAAAGCATTTTGGGGTGGTGATCAGTCCGGGCCCTTGGAAGACCTCCCCTGCTGCCCCCAAAGGCCGGTTTGCAAGCACTCCCGCCCGCTGTTCCCGCCAGCCGCGCAAATGTTCCAAGCCCGGGAGAAAAGCGCTTCGGGGTGGTGCTCTCTCCGGGCCCTTGCCCCTGAGCCTGGGGGCCAGGCAGGGGGAACACACTCCCAGGCCAAGGCAGAACGACATGCACACGTCTGTTCCTGCCCCCTATACCGGCAGAGAGCTCGGGGGAGCCAGAGACTTCCAGGCTGCTGCTGGGTTGGCCGCCTGTGTGGGAAGGGGCAGAGCCGCCCTAGGGGCAAGTTGGGCCTCTTGCTCTCCCTGCTGCCCTGAGGCTGCTGGGCCAAAGACATCTTGGGCATCCAGCCCCTTACTGGTCCCTTCCCTCTGACGAGGCCCTCTGAGCTCCAGCACCTTGCAGTGTGGAGACAGCCCCTGCCAGCAACCTCCTCTCCAAAGAGGCCTCAACCGAGGCCTACCCCCAGGGGAAAGGCACCAGCGGGGATGAGCCAGGGGAGGCGCCCGAGCATGTCTGGACCCAGTCCCCGCAGCCTGCCCCTTGGTGGGGCAGTACCCCCGGAGGCCAGGAAGGTCTGGGCAAGGCTGGCCAGGGGCAGGGGCCCTGCTGGGTCCTGCCCCTGGCCTGTGGGGCCTCTGAGCACAACCGGCCCTCTCCCACTGGAAGACCTCCCCGGCTGCCTCCAAAGGCCGGTTTGCAAGCACTCCCGCCCAGTGTTCCCACCAAGCACGCAAAATGCTCCCAAGTCCGGGAGAAAAGCGCTTCGAGGTGGTGCTCTCTCCGGGCCCTTGCCCCTGAGCCTGGGGGCCAGGCAGGTGATCCACACTCCCAGGCCAAGGCAGAACCACATGCACACGTCTGTTCCTGCCCCCTGCACCGGCAGAGAGCTCGCGGGAGCCAGAGTCTGTCAGGCAGCTGCTGGGCTGGCCGCCTGTGTGGGAAGGGGCAGAGCCGACCTAGGGGCAAGTTGGGCCTCTTGCTCTCCCTGCTGCCCTGAGGCTGCTGGGCCAAAGAGGTCTTGGGCATCCATCCCCTTGCTGGTCCCTTCCCTCTGACGAGGCCCTCTGAGCTCCAGCACCTTGCAGTGTGGAGACAGCCCCTGCCAGCAACCTCCTCTCCAAGGAGGCCTCAACCGAGGCCTAGGCCCAGGGGAAAGGCACAAGCGGGGATGAGCCTGGGGAGGCGCCCGGGCATGTCTGGACCCAGTCCCCTCAGCCTGCCCCTTGGTGGGGCAGTACCCCCGGAGGCCAGGAAGGTCTGGGCAAGGCTGGCCAGGGGCAGGGGCCCTGCTGGGTCCTGCCCCTGGCCTCTGGGGCCTCTGAGCACAAGCGTACCTCTCCCACTGGAAGACCTCACCGGCTGCCTCCAAAGGCCGGTTTGCAAGCACTCCCGCCCGCTGTTCCCGCCAGGCACGCACAATGCTCCCAAGACCGGGAGAAAAGCCCTTCGGGGTTTGCTCTCTCCGGGCCCTTTCCCCTGAGCCTGGGGGCCAGGCAGGGGGAACACACTCCCAGGCCAAGGCAGAACGACATGCACACGTCTGTTCCTGCCCCCTACACCGGCAGAGAGCTCGGGGGAGCCAGAGTCTGTCTGGCAGCTGCTGGGCTGGCCCCCTGTGTGGGAAGGGGCAGAGCCACCCTAGGGGCAAATTGGGCCTCTTGCTCTCCCTGCTGCCCTGAGGCTGCTGGGCCAAAGAGGTCTTGGGCATCCAGCCCCTTGCTGGTCCCTTCCCTCTGACGAGGCCCTCTGAGCTCCAGCACCTTGCAGTGTGGAGACAGCCCCTGCCAGCAACCTCCTCTTCAACGAGGCCTCAACGGAGGCCTAGGCCCAGGGGAAAGTCACCAGCAGGGATGAGCCTGGGGAGGCTCCCGGTCATGTCTGGACCCAGTCCCCGCAGCCTGCCCCTTGGTGGGGCTGTACCCCCGGAGGCAGGAAGGTCTGGGCAAGGCTGGCCAGGGGCAGGGGCCCTGCTGGGTCCTGCCCCTGGCCTGTGGGGCCTCTGAGCACAACCGGCCCTCTCCCACTGGAAGACCTCCCCGGATGCCTCCAAAGGCCGGTTTGCAAGCACTCCCGCCCACTGTTCCCACCAGGGGCGCACAATGCTCCCAAGCCCGGGAGAAAAGCGCTTCGGGGTGGTGCTCTCTCCGGGCCCTTGCCCCTGAGCCTGGGGGCCAGGCAGCGGATCCACACTCCCAGGCCAAGGCAGAACCACATGCACACGTCTGTTCCTGCCCCCTCCACCGGCAGAGAGCTGGGGGAGCCAGAGTCTGTCAGGCAGCTGCTGGGCTGGCCGCCTGTGTGGGAAGGGGCAGAACCGACCTAGGGGCAAGTTGGGCCTCTTGCTCTCCCTGCTGCCCTGAGGCTGCTGGGCCAAAGAGGTCTTGGGCATCCAGCCCCTTGCTGGTCCCTTCCCTTTGACGAGGCCCTCTGAGCTCCAGCACCTTGCAGTGTGGAGACAGCCCCTGCCAGCAACCTCCTCTCCAAGGAGTCCTCAACCGACGCCTAGGCCCAGGGGAAAGGCACCAGCGGGGATGAGCCAGTGGAGGCGCCCGGGCATGTCTGGACCCAGTCCCCCAGCCTGCCCCTTGGTGGGGCAGTACCCCCGGAGGCCAGGAAGGTCTGGGCAAGGCTGGCCAGGGGCAGGGGCCCTGCTGGGTGCTGCCCCTGGCCTGTGGGGCCTCTGAGCACAACCGGCCCTCTCCCACTGGAAGACCTCCCCGGCTGCCTCCAAAGGCCGGTTTGCCAACACTCGCGCCCGCTGTTCCCGCCAGGCACGCACAATGCTCCCAAGCCTGGGAGAAAAGCGCTTCGGGGTGTTGCTCTCTCCGGGCCCTTGCCCCTGAGCCTGGGGGCCAGGCAGTGGGTCCACACTCCAAGACCAAAGCAGAACCACATGCACACGTCTGTTCCTGCCCCCTGCACCGGCAGAGAGCTCGGGGGAGCCAGAGTCTGTCAGGCAGCTGCTGGGCTGGCCGCCTGTGTGGGAAGGGGCAGAGCCGACCTAGGGGCAAGTTGGGCCTCTTCCTCTCCCTGCTGCCCTGAGGCTGCTGGGCCAAAGAGGTCTTGGGCATCCAGCCCCTTGCTGGTCCCTTCCCGCTGACGAGGCCCTCTGAGCTCCAGCACCTTGCAGTGTGGAGACAGCCCCTGCCAGCAACCTCCTCTCCAAGGAGGCCTCAACCGAGGCCTAGGCCCAGGGGAAAGGCACCAGCGGGGATGAGCCAGGGAAGGCGCCCGAGCATGTCTGGACCCAGTCCCCGCAGCCTGCCCCTTGGTGGGGCTGTACCCCCGGAGGCCAGGAAGGTCTGGGCAAGGCTGGCCAGGGGCAGGGGCCCTGCTGGGTCCTGCCCCTGGCCTGTGGGGCCTCTGAGCACAACCGGCCCTCTCCCACTGGAAGACCTCCCCGGCTGCCTCCAAAGGCCGGTTTGCAAGCGCTCCCGCCCACTGTTCCCAGCAGGCGTGCACAGTGCTCCCAAGCCCGGGAGAAAAGCACTTCGGGGTGGTGATCTCACCGGGCCCTTGCCCCTGAGCCTGGGGGCAATGCAGGGGGAACACACTCCCAGGCCAAGGCAGAACCATAAGCACACGTCTGTTCCTGCCCCCTGCACTGGCAGAGAGCGCAGGGGAGCCAGAGTCTGTCAGGTAGCTGCTGGGCTGGCCGCCTGTGTGGGAAGGGGCAGAGCCGACCTAGGGGCAAGTTGGGCCTCTTGCTCTCCCTGCTGCCCTGAGGCTGCTGGGCCAAAGAGGTCTTGGGCATCCAGCCCCTTGCTGGTCCCTTCCCTCTGACGAGGCCCTCTGAGCTCCAGCACCTTGCAGTGTGGAGACAGCCCCTGCCAGCAACCTACTCTCCAAGGAGGCCTCAACCGAGGCCTAGTCCCAGGGGAAAGGCACAAGCGGGGATGAGACTGGGGAGGCGCCCGGGCATGTCTGGACCCAGTCCCCGCAGCCTGCCCCTTGGTGGGGCTGTAACCCCGGAGGCAGGAAGGTCTGGGCAAGGCTGGCCAGGGGCAGGGGCCCTGCTGGGTCCTGCCCCTGGCCTGTGGGGCCTCTGAGCTCAACCGGCCCTCTCCCACTGGAAGACCTCCCCAGCTGCCTCCAAAGGCCGGTTTGCAAGCACTCCCGCCCACTGTTCCCACCAAGCAGGCAAAATGCTCCCAAGCCCGGGAGAAAAGCGCTTCGGGTTTGTGCTCTCTCCGGGCCCTTGCCCATGAGCCTGGGGGCCAGGCAGGGGGAACACACACCCAGGCCAATGCAGAACGACATGCACACGTCTGTTCCTGCCCCCTACACCGGCATAGAACCCGGGGGAGCCAGAGTCTGCCAGGCTGCTGCTGGGCTGGCTGCCTGTGTGGGACGGGGCAGAGCCGACCTAGGGGCAAGTTGGGACTCTTGCTCTCCCTGCTGCCCTGAGGCTGCTGGGCCAAAGTGGTCTTGGGCATCTAGCCTTTTGCTGGTCCCTTCCCTCTGACGAGACCCTCTGAGCTCCAGCACCTTGCAGTGTGGAGACAGCCCCTGCCAGCAACCTCCTCTCCAAAGAGGCCTCAACGAGGCCTACGCCCAGGGGAAAGGCACCAGCGGGGATGATCCTGGGGAGGCGCACGGAAATGTCTGGACCCAGCCCCGCAGCCTGCCCCTTGGTGGGGCAGTACCCCCGGAGGCCAGGAAGGTCTGGGCAAGGCTGGCCAGGGGCAGGGGCACTGCTGGGTCCTGCCCCCGGCCTGTGGGGCCTCTGAGCACATCCGGCCCTCTCCCACTGGAAGACCTCCCCGGCTGCCTCCAAAGTCCTGTTTGCAAACACTCCCGCCCGCTCTTCACGCCAGGCTCACACAATGCTCCCAAGCCCGGGAGAAAAGCGCTTCGGGCTGGTGCTCTCTCCGGGCCCTTGCCCCTGAGCCTGGGGGCAAGGCAGGGGGAACACACTCCCAGGCCAAGGCAGAACCACATGCCCACGTCTGTTCCTGTCCCCTGCACTGCCAGAGAGCTTGGGGGAGCCAGAGTCTGTCAGCCAGCTGCTGGGCTGGACGCCTGTGTGGGAAGGGGCAGAGCTGACCTAGGGGCAAGTTGGGCCTCTTGCTCTCCCTGCTGCCCTGAGGCTGCTGGGCCAAAGACATCTTGGGCATCCAGCCCCTTACTGGTCCCTTCCCTCTGACGAGGCCCTCTGAGCTCCAGCACCTTGCAGTGTGGAGACAGCCCCTGCCAGCAACCTCCTCTCCAAGGAGGCCTAAACCGAGGCCTAGGCCCAGGGGAAAGGCACCAGCGGGGATAGCCAGGGGAGGCGCCCGGGCATGTCTGGACCCAGCCCCGGCAGCCTGCCCCTTGGTGGGGCTGTACCCCCGGAGGCCAGGAAGGTCTGGGCAAGGCTGGCCAGGGGCAGGGGCCCTGCTGCGTCCTGCCCCTGGCCTGTGGGGCCTCTGAGCACAACCGGCCCTCTCCCACTGGAAGACCTCCCCGGCTGCCTCCAAAGGCCGGTTTGCAAGCGCTCCCTCCCACTGTTCCCAGCAGGCGTGCACAATGCTCCCAAGCCCGGGAGAAAAGCACTTCGGGGTGGTGCTCTCTCCGGGCACTTGCCCCTGAGCCTGGGGGCAAGGCAGGGTGTCCACACTCCCAGGCCAAGGCAGAACCACATGCACACGTCTGTTCCTGCCCCCTGCACCGGCAGAGAGCTCAGGGGAGCCAGAGTCTGTCAGGCAGCTGCTGGGCTGGCCGCCTGTGTGGGAAGGGGCAGAGCCGACCTAGGGGCAAGTTGGGCCTCTTGCTCTCCCTGCTGCCCTGAGGCTGCTGGGCCAAAGAGGTCTTGGGCATCCAGCCCCTTGCTGGTCCCTTCCCTCTGACGAGGCCCTCTGAGCTCCAGCACCTTGCAGTGTGGAGACAGCCCCTGCCAGCAACTTCCTCTCCAAGGAGGCCTAAACCGAGGCCTAGGCCCAGGGGAATGGCACCAGCGGGGATGAGCCTGGAGAGGCGCCCGGGCATGTCTGGACCCAGTCCCCGCAGCCTGCCCCTTGGTGGGGCAGTAACCCCGGAGGCCAGGAAGGACTGGGAAAGGCTGGCCAGGGGCAGGGGACCTGCTGGGTCCTGCCCCTGGCCTGTGGGGCCTCTGAGCACATCCGGCCCTCTCCCGCTGGAAGACCTCCCCGGCTGCCTCCAAAGGCCGGTTTGCCAACACTCCCGCCCACTGTTCCCACCAGGCGCGCACAATGCTCCCAAGCCCGGGAGAAGAGCGCTTCGGGGTGGTGCTCCCACCGGGCCCTTGCCCCTGAGCCTGGGGGCAATGCAGGGGTTCCACACTCCCAGGCCAAGGCAGAACCACATGCACACGTCTGTTCCTGCCCCCTGCACCGGCAGAGAGCTCAGGGGAGCCAGAGTCTGTCAGGCAGCTGCTGGGCTGGCCGCCTGTGTGGGAAGGGGCAGAGCCGACCTAGGGGCAAGTTGGGCCTCTTGCTCTCCCTGCTGCCCTGAGGCTGCTGGGCCAAAGAGGTCTTGGGCATCCAGCCCTTTGCTGGTCCCTTCCCTCTGACGAGGCCCTCTGAGCTCCAGCACCTTGCAGTGTGGAGACAGCCCCTGCCAGCAACCTCCTCTCCAAGGAGGCCTCAACCGAGGCCTAGTCCCAGGGAAAGGCACAAGCGGGGATGAACCTGGGGAGGCGCACGGACATGTCTGGACCCAGTCCCCGCAGCCTGCCCATTGGTGGGGCAGTACCCCCGGAGGCCAGGAAGGTCTGGGCAAGGCTGGCCAGGGGCAGGGGCCCTGCTGGGTCCTGCCCCTGGCCTGTGGGGCCTCTGAGCACAACCGGCCCTCTCCCACTGGAAGACCTCCCCGGCTGCCTCCAAAGGCCGGTTTGCAAGCACTCCCGCCCAGTGTTCCCACCAAGCACGCAAAATGCTCCCAAGCCCGGGAGAAAAGCGCTTCAGGGTTGTGCTCTCTCCGGGCCCTTGCCCCTGAGCCTGGGGCCCAGGCAGGGAAACACACTCCCAGGCCAAGGCAGAACGACATGCACACGTCTGTTCCTGCCCCCTACACTGGCAGAGAGCTCGGGGGAGCCAGAGACTGCCAGGCTGCTGCTTGTCTGGCTGCCTGTGTGGGATGGGGCAGAGCCGACCTAGGGGCAAGTTGGGCCTCTTGCTCTCCCTGCTGCCCTGAGGCTGCTGGGCCAAAGAGGTCTTGGGCATCCAGCCCCATGCTGGTCCCTTCCCTCTGACGAGGCCCTCTGAGCTCCAGCACCTTGCAGTGTGGAGACAGCCCCTGCCAGCAACCTCCTCTCCCAGAGGCCTCAACCGAGGCCTAGGCCCAGGGGAAAGGCACCAGCGGGGATGAGCCTGGGGAGGCGCCCAGGCATGTCTGGATCCAGTCCCCGCAGCCTGCTCCTTGGTGGGGCAGTACCCCCGGAGGCCAGGAAGGTCTGGGCAAGGCTGGCCAGGGGCAGGGGCCCTGCTGGGTCCTGCCCCTGGCCTGTGGGGCCTCTGAGCACAACCGGCCCTCTCCCACTGGAAGACCTCCCCGGCTGCCTCCAAAGGCCGGTTTGCAACACTCCCGCCCGCTGTTCCCGCCAGGCGCGCACAATGCTCTCAAGCCCGGGAGAAAAGCTCTTCGGGGTGTTGCTCTCTCCGGGCCCTTGCCCCTGAGTCTGGGGGCCAGGCAGGGGGTCCACACTCCCAGACCAAGGCAGAACCACATGCACACGTCTGTTCCTGACCCCTGCACCGGCAGAGAGCTCGGGGGAGCCAGAGTCTGTCAGGCAGCTGCTGGGCTGGCCGCCTGTGTGGGAAGGGGCAGAGCCGACCTAGGGGCAAGTTGGGCCTCTTGCTCTCCCTGCTGCCCTGAGGCTGCTGGGCCAAAGAGGTCTTGGGCATCCAGCCCCTTACTGGTCCCTTCCCGCTGACGAGGCCCTCTGAACTCCAGCACCTTGCAGTGTGGAGACAGCCCCTGCCAGCAACCTCCTCTCCAAAGAGGCCTCAACCGAGGCCTACGCCCAGGGGAAAGGCACCAGCGGCGATGATCCTGGGGAGGCGCACGGACATGTCTGGACCCAGACCCCGCAGCCTGCCCCTTGGTGGGGCAGTACCCCCGGAGGCCAGGAAGGTCTGGGCAAGGCTGGCCAGGGGCAGGGGCCCTGCTGGGTCCTGCCCCTGGCCTGTGGGGCCTCTGAGCACAACCGGCCCTCTCCCACTGGAAGACCTCCCCGGCTGCCTCCAAAGTCCTGTTTGCAAACACTCCCGCCCGCTGTTCACGCCATGCTCGCACAATGCTCCCAAGCCCGGGAGAAAAGCGCTTCGGGCTGGTGCTCTCTCCGGGCCCTTGCCCCTGAGCCTGGGGGCAAGGCAGGGGGAACACACTCCCAGGCCACGGCAGAACCACATGCCCACGTCTGTTCCTGTCCCCTGCACTGCCAGAGAGCTTGGTGAAGCCAGAGTCTGTCAGGCAGCTGCTGGGTTGGCCGCCTGTGTGGGAAGGGGCAGAGCCGCCCTAGGGGCAAGTTGGGCCTCTTGCTCTCCCTGCTGCCCTGAGGCTGCTGGGCCAAAGAGGACTTGGGCATCCAGCCCCTTACTGGTCCCTTCCCTCTGACGAGGCCCTCTGAGCTCCAGCACCTTGCAGTGTGGAGACAGCCCCTGCCAGCAACCTCCTCTCGAAGGAGGCCTCAACCGAGGCCTAGGCCCAGGGGAAAGGCACCTGCGGGGATGAGACTGGGGAGGCGCCCGGGCATGTCTGGACCCAGTCCCCGCAGCCTGCCCCTTGGTGGGGCTGTAACCCCGGAGGCAGGAAGGTCTGGGCAAGGCTGGCCAGGGGCAGGGGACCTGCTGGGTCCTGCCCCTGGCCTGTGGGGCCTCTGAGCACAACCGGCCCTCTCCCACTGGAAGACCTCCCCGGCTGCCTCCAAAGGCCGGTTTGCAAGCGCTCCCTCCCACGGTTCCCAGCCGGCGTGGACAATGTTCCCAAGCCCGGGAGAAAAGCGCTTCAGGGTGGTGCTCTCTCCGGGCCCTTGCCCCTGAGCCTGGTGGCAAGGCAGGGTGTCCACACTCCCAGGCCAAGGCAGAACCACATGCACCCATCTGATCTGCCCCCTGCACCGGCAGAGAGCTCAGGGGAGCCAGAGTCTGTCAGGCAGCTGCTGGGCTGGCCGCCTGTGTGGGAAGGGGCAGAGCCGACCTAGGGGCAAGTTGGGCCTCTTGCTCTCCCTGCTGCCCTGAGGCTGCTGGGCCAAAGAGGTCTTGGGCATCCAGCCCCTTGCTGGTCCCTTCCCTCTGACGAGGCCCTCTGAGCTCCAGCACTTTGCAGTGTGGAGACAGCCCCTGCCAGCAACCTCCTCTGCAACGAGGCCTCAACCGAGGCCTAGGCCCAGGGGAAAGTCACCAGCGGGGATGAGCCAGGGGAGGCGCCCGGGCATGTCTGGACCCAGTCCCCGCAGCCTGCCCCTTGGTGGGGCTGTAACCCCGGAGGCAGGAAGGTCTGGGCAAGGCTGGCCAGGGGCAGGGGCCTTGCTGGGTCCTGCCCCTGGCCTGTGGGGCCTCTGAGCACAACCGGCCCTCTCCCACTGGAAGACCTCCCCGGCTGCCTCTAAAGGCCGGTTTGCAAGCACTCCCGCCCACTGTTCCCACCAACCACGCAAAATGCTCCCAAGCCCGGGAGAAAAGCGCTTCGGGGTGGTGCTCTCTCCGGGCCCTTGCCCCTGAGCCTGGGGGCCAGGCAGGGGATCCACACTCCCAGGCCAAGGCAGAACCACATGCACACGTCTGTTCCTGCCCCCTGCACCGTCAGAGAGCTCAGGGGAGCCAGAGTCTGTCAGGCAGCTGCTGGGCTGGCCGCCTGTGTGGGAAGGGGCAGAGCCGACCTAGGGGCAAGTTGGGCCTCTTGCTCTCCCTGCTGCCCTGAGGCTGCTGGGCCAAAGAGGTCTTGGGCAACCAGCCCCTTGCTGGTCCCTTCCCTCTGACGAGGCCCTCTGAGCTCCAGCACCTTGCAGTGTGGAGACAGCCCCTGCCAGCAACCTCCTCTCCAAAGAGGCCTCAATCGAGGCCTACGCCCAGGGGAATGGCACCAGCGGGGATGATCCTGGGGAGGCGCACGGACATGTCTGGACCCAGTCCCCGCAGCCTGCCCCTTGGTGGGGCAGTACCCCCGGAGGCCAGGAAGGTCTGGGCAAGGCTGGCCAGGGGCAGGGGCCCTGCTGGGTCCTGCCCCTGGCCTGTGGGGCCTCTGAGCACAACCGGCCCTCTCCCACTGGAAGACCTCCCCGGCTGCCTCCAAAGTCCTGTTTGCAAACACTCCCGCCCGCTGTTCACGCCAGGCTCGCACAATGCTCCCAAGCCTGGGAGAAAAGCGCTTCGGGGTGGTGCTCTCTCCGGGCCCTTGCCCCTGAGCCTGGGGGCAAGGCAGGGGGAACACACTCCCAGGCACGGCAGAACCACATGCCCACTTCTGTTCCTGTCCGCTGCACTGCCAGAGAGCTTGGGGGAGCCAGAGTCTGTCAGGCAGCTGCTGGGTTGGCCGCCTGTGTGGGAAGGGGCAGAGCCGACCTAGGGGCAAGTTGGGCCTCTTGCTCTCCCTGCTGCCCTGAGGCTGCTGGGCCAAAGACGTCTTGGGCATCCAGCCCCTTACTGGTCCCTTCCCTCTGACGAGGCCCTCTGAGCTCCAGCACCTTGCAGTGTGGAGACAGCCCCTGCCAGCAACCTCCTCTCCAAGAGGCCTCAACCGAGGCCTAGGCCCAGGGGAAAGGCACCAGCGGGGATGAGACTGGGGAGGCGCCCGAGCATGTCTGGATCCAGACCCCGCAGCCTGCCCCTTGGTGGGGCAGTACCCCCGGGGGCCAGGAAGGTCTGGGCAAGGCTGGCCAGGGGCAGGGGCCCTGCTGCGTCCTGCCCCTGGCCTGTGGGGCCTCTGAGCACAACCGGCCCTCTCCCACTGGAAGACCTCCCCGGCTGCCTCCAAAGGCCGGTTTGCAAGCGCTCCCTCCCACTGTTCCCAGCAGGCGTGCACAATGCTCCCAAGCCCGGGAGAAAAGCGCTTCAGGGTGGTGCTCTCTCCGGGCACTTGCCCCTGAGCCTGGGGGCAAGGCAGGGTGTCCACACTCCCAAGCCAAGGCAGAACCACATGCACACCTCTGATCTGCCCCCTGCACCGGCAGAGAGCTCGGCAGAGCCAGAGTCTGTCAGGCAGCTGCTGGGCTGGCCGCCTGTGTGGGAAAGGGCAGAGCCGACCTAGGGGCAAGTTGGGCCTCTTGCTCTCCCTGCTGCCCTGAGGCTGCTGGGCCAAAGAGGTCTTGGGCATCCAGCCCCTTGCTGGTCCCTTCCCTCTGACGAGGCCCTCTGAGCTCCAGTACCTTGCAGTGTGGAGACAGCCCCTGCCAGCAACCTCCTCTCCAAGGAGGCCTAAACCGAGGCCTAGGCCCAGGGGAAAGGCACCAGCGGGGATGAGCCTGGGGAGGCGCCCGGGAATGTCTGGACCCAGTCCCCGCAGCCTGCCCCTTGGTGGGGCAGTACCCCGGGAGGCCAGGAAAGTCTGGGCAAGGCTGGCCAGGGGCAGGGGCCCTGCTGGGTCCTGCCCCTGGCCTGTGGGGCCTCTGAGCACAACCGGCCCTCTCCCGCTGGAAGACCTCCCCGGCTGCCTCCAAAGGCCGGTTTGCCAACACTCCCGCCCACTGTTCCCACCAGGCGCGCACAATGCTCCCAAGCCCGGGAGAAGAGCGCTTCGGGGTGGTGCTCCCACCGGGCCCTTGCCCCTGAGCCTGGGGGCAATGCAGGGGTTCCACACTCCCAGGCCAAGGCAGAACCACATGCACACGTCTGTTCCTGCCCCCTGCACCGGCAGAGAGCTCAGGGGAGCCAGAGTCTGTCAGGCAGCTGCTGGGCTGGCCGCCTGTGTGGGAAGGGGCAGAGCCGACCTAGGGGCAAGTTGGGCCTCTTGCCCTCCCTGCTGCCCTGAGGCTGCTGGGCCAAAGAGGTCTTGGGCATCCAGCCCTTTGCTGGTCCCTTCCCTCTGACGAGGCCCTCTGAGCTCCAGCACCTTGCAGTGTGGAGACAGCCCCTGCCAGCAACCTCCTCTCCAAGGAGGCCTCAACCGAGGCCTAGTCCCAGGGAAAGGCACAAGCGGGGATGAACCTGGGGAGGCGCCCGGGAATGTCTGGACCCAGTCCCCGCAGCCTGCCCATTGGTGGGGCAGTACCCCCGGAGCCCAGGAAGGTCTGGGCAAGGCTGGCCAGGGGCAGGGGCCCTGCTGGGTCCTGCCCCTGGCCTGTGGGTCCTCTGAGCACAACCGGCCCTCTCCCACTGGAAGACCTCCCCGGCTGCCTCCAAAGGCCGGTTTGCAAGCGCTCCCGCCCACTGTTCCCAGCAGGCGCGCACAGTGCTCCCAAGCCCGGGAGAAAAGCATTTCGGGGTGGTGCTCTCACCGGGACCTTGCCCCTGAGCCTGGGGGCAATGCAGGGGGAACACACTCCCAGGCCAAGGCAGAACCATATGCACACGTCTGTTCCTGCCCCCTGCACTGGCAGAGAGCGCAGGGGAGCCAGAGTCTGTCAGGCAGCTGCTGGGCTGGCCGCCTGTGTGGGAAGGGGCAGAGCCGACCTAGGGGCAAGTTGGGCCTCTTGCTCTCCCTGCTGCCCTGAGGCTGCTGGGCCAAAGAGGTCTTGGGCATCCAGCCCCTTGCTGTTCCCTTCCCTCTGACGAGGCCCTCTGAGCTCCAGCACCTTGCAGTGTGGAGACAGCCCCTGCCAGCAACCTCCTCTCCAAGGAGGCCTCAACCGAGGCCTAGTCCCAGGGGAAAGGCACCAGCGGGGATGAGACTGGGGAGGCGCCCGGGCATGTCTGGACCCAGTCCCCGCAGCCTGCCCCTTGGTGGGGCTGTAACCCCGGAGGCAGAAAGGTCTGGGCAAGGCTGGCCAGGGGCAGGGGCCCTGCTGGGTCCTGCCCCTGGCCTGTGGGACCTCTGAGCACAACCGGCCCTCTCCCACTGGAAGACCTCCCCGACTGCCTCCAAAGGCCGGTTTGCAAGCACTCCCGCCCACTGTTCCCACCAAGTACGCAAAATGCTCCCAAGCCCGGGAGAAAAGCGCTTCGGGGTGGTGCTCTCTCCAGGCCCTTGCCCATGAGCCTGGGGGCCAGGCAGGGGGAATACACTCCGAAGCCAAGGCAGAACGACATGCACACGTCTGTTCCTGCCCCCTACACCGGCAGAGAGCTCGAGGGAGACAGAGACTGCCAGGCTGCTGCTGGGCTGGCTGCCTGTGTGGGACGGGGCAGAGCCGACCTAGGGGCAAGTTGGGCCTCTTGCTCTCCCTGCTGCCCTGAGGCTGCTGGGTCAAAGAGGTCTTGGGCATCCAGCCTTTTGCTGGTCCCTTCCCTCTGACGAGGGCCTCTGAGCTCCAGCACCTTGCAGTGTGGAGACAGCCCCTGCCAGCAACCTCCTTTCCAAAGAGGCCTAAACCGAGGCCTACGCCCAGGGGAAAGGCAGCAGCGGGGATGATCCTGGGGAGGCGCACGGACATGTCTGGACCCAGTCCCCGCAGCCTGCCCCTTGGTGGGGCATTACCCCCGGAGGCCAGGAAGGTCTGGGCAAGGCTGGCCAGGGGCAGGGGCCCTGCTGGGTCCTGCCCCTGTCCTGTGGGGCCTCTGAGCACAACCGGCCGTCTCCTGCTGGAAGACCTCCCCGGCTGCCTCCAAAGGCCGGTTTGCAAGCACTCCCGCCCGCTGTTCCCGCCAGGCACGCACAATGCTCCCAAGCCCGGGAGAAAAGCGCTTCGGGGTGGTGCTCTCCCCGGGCACTTGCCCCTGAGCCTAGGGACAATGCAGGGGGAACACACTCCCAGGCCAAGGCAGAACCACATGCACACGTCTGTTCCTGCCCCCTGCACCGGCAGAGAGCTCAGGGGAGCCAGAGTCTGTCAGGCAGCTGCTGGGTTGGCTGCCTGTGTGGGAAGGGGCAGAGCCGACGTAGGGGCAAGTTGGGCCTCTTGCTCTCCCTGCTGCCCTGAGGCTGCTGGGCCAAAGAGGTCTTGGGCATCCAGCCCCTTGCTGGTCCCTTCCCTCTGACGAGGCCCTCTGAGCTCCAGCACCTTGCAGTGTGGAGACAGCCCCTGCCAGCAACCACCTCTCCAAGGAGGCCTCAACCGAGGCCTAGGCCCAGGGGAAAGGCATCAGCGGGGATGAGCCAGGGGAGGCGCCCGGCCATGTCTGGACCCAGTCCCCGCAGCCTGCCCCTTGGTGGGGCTGTAACCCCGGAGGCAGGACGGTCTGGGCAAGGCTGGCCAGGGGCAGGGGCCCTCCTGGGTCCTGCCCCTGGCCTGTGGGGCCTCTGAGCACAACCGACCCTCTCCCACTGGAAGACCTCCCCGGCTGACTCCAAAGTCCTGTTTGCAAACACTCCCGCCCGCTGTTCACGCCAGGCTCGCACAATGCTCCCAAGCCCGGGAGAAAAGCGCTTTGGAGTGATGCTCTCTGCGGGCCCTTGCCCCTGAGCCTGAGGGCAAGGCAGGGGGAACACACTCCCAGGCCAAGGCAGAACCACATGCCCACGTCTGTTCCTGACCCCTGCACCGGCAGAGAGCTCAGGGGAGCCAGAGTCTGTCAGGCAGCTGCTGGGTTGGCCGCCTGTGTGGGAAGGGGCAGAGCCGACCTAGGGGCAAGTTGGGCCTCTTGCTCTCCCTGCTGCCCTGTGGCTGCTGGGCCAAAGACGTCTTGGGCATCCAGCCCCTTACTGGTCCCTTCCCTCTGATGAGGCCCTATGAGATCCAGTACCTTGCAGTGTGGAGACAGCCCCTGCCAGCAACCTCCTCTCCAAGGAGGCCTCAATCGAGGCCTAGGCCCAGGGGAAAGGCACCAGCGGGGATGAGCCAGGGGAGGCGCCCGAGCATGTCTGGACCCAGTCCCCGCAGCCTGCCCCTTGGTGGGGCAGTACCCCCGGAGGCCAGGAAGGTCTGGGCAAGGCTGGCCAGGGTCAGGGGCCCTGCTGGGTCCTGCCCCTGGCCTGTGGGGCCTCTGAGCACAACCGGCCCTCTCCCACTGGAAGACCTCCCCGGCTGCCTCCAAAGGCCAGTTTGCAAGCACTCCCGCCCACTGTTCCCACAAGGCGCGCACAATACTTCCAAGCCCGGGAGAAAAGCGATTCGTTGTGGTGTTCTCTCCGGGCCCTTGCCCCTGAGCCTGGGGGCAAGGCAGGTGATCCACACTCCCAGGCCAAGGCAGAACCACATGCACACGTCTGTTCCTGCCCCCTGCACCGGCAGAGAGCTCGCGGGAGCCAGAGTCTGTCAGGCAGCTGCTGGGCTGGCCGCCTGTGTGGGAAGGGGCAGAGCTGACCTAGGGGCAAGTTGGGCCTCTTGCTCTCCCTGCTGCCCTGAGGCTGCTGGGCCAAAGAGGTCTTGGGCATCCAGCCCCTTGCTGGTCCCTTCCCTCTGACGAGGCCCTCTGAGCTCCAGCACCTTGCAGTGTGGAGACAGCCCCTGCCAGCAACCTCCTCTCCAAGGAGGCCTAAACCGAGGCCTAGGCCCAGGGGAAAGGCACCAGCGGGGATGAGCCTGGGGAGGCGCCCGGGCATGTCTGGACCCAGTCCCCGCAGCCTGCCCCTTGGTGGGGCAGTACCCCCGGAGTCCAGGAAGGTCTGGGAAAGGCTGGCCAGGGGCAGGGGACCTGCTGGGTCCTGCCCCTGGCCGGTGGGGCCTCTGAGCACATCCGGCCCTCTCCCGCTGGAAGACCTCCCCGGCTGCCTCCAAAGGCCGGTTTGCCAACACTCACGCCCACTGTTCCCACCAGGTGCGCACAATGCTCCCAAGCCCGGGAGAAAAGCGCTTCAGGGTGGTGCTCTCACCGGGCCCTTGCCCCTGAGCCTGGGGGCAATGCAGGGGGAACACACTCCCAGGCCAAGGCAGAACCACATGCACACGTCTGTTCCTGCCCCCTGCACCGGCAGAGAGCTCAGGGGAGCCAGAGTCTGTCAGGCAGCTGCTGGGCTGGCCGCCTGTGTGGGAAGGGGCAGAGCCGACCTAGGGGCAAGTTGGGCCTCTTGCTCTCCCTGCTGCCCAGAGGCTGCTGGGCCAAAGAGGTCTTGGGCATCCAGCCCCTTGCTGGTTCCTTCCCTCTGATGAGGCCCTCTGAGCTCCAGCACCTTGCAGTGTGGAGACAGCACCTGCCAGCAACCTCCTCTCCAAGGAGTCCTCAACCGAGCCCTAGGCCCAGGGGAAAGGCACCAGCGGGGATGAGCCTGGGGAGGCGCCCGGCCATGTCTGGACCCAGTCCCCGCAGCCTGCCCCTTGGTTGGGCTGTACCCCCGGAGGCCAGGAAGGTCTGGGCAAGGCTGCCAGGGGCAGGGACACTGCTGGGTCCTGCCCCTGGCCTGTGGGGCGTCTGAGCACAACCGGCACTCTCCCGCAGGAAGACTTCCCCGTCTGCCTCCAAAAGCCAGTTTGCAAGCACTCCAGCCCGCTGTTCCCGCCAGGCCCGCACAATGCTCCCATGCCCGGGAGAAAAGCGCTTCGGGCTGGTGCTCTCTCCGGGCCCTTCCCCCTGAGCCTGGGGGCCAGGCAGGGGGAACACACTCCCAGGCCAAGGCAGAACGACATGCACACGTCTGTTCCTGCCCCCTACACCGGCAGAGAGCTCGGGGGAGCCAGAGACTGCCAGGCTGCTGCTGGGCTGGCTGCCTGTGTGGGACGGGCCAGAGCCGACCTAGGGGCAAGTTGGGCCTCTTGCTCTCCCTGCTGCCCTGAGGCTGCTGGGTCAAAGAGGTCTTGGGCATCCAGCCCTTTGCTGGTCCCCTCCCTCTGACGAGGCCCTCTGAGTTCCAGCACCTTGCAGTGTGGAGACAGCCCCTGCCAGCAACCTCCTCTCCAAGGAGGCCTCAACCGAGGCCTACGCCTAGGGGAAAGGCACCAGCGGGGATGATCCTGGGGAGGCGCACGGACATGTCTGGACCCAGTCCCCGCAGCCTGCCCCTTGGTGGGGCAGTACCCCCGGAGGCCAGGAAGGTCGGGGCAAGGCTGGCCAGGGGCACGGGCCCTGCTGCGTCCTGCCCCTGGCCTGTGGGGCCTCTGAGCACAACCGGCCTTCTCCCACTGGAAGACCTCCCCGGCTGCCTCCAAAGGCCGGTTTGCAAGCGCTCCCTCCCACTGTTCCCAGCAGGCGTGCACAATGCTCCCAAGCCCGGGAGAAAAGCGCTTCAGGGTGGTGCTCTCTCCGGGCCCTTGCCCCTGAGCCTGGGGGCAAGGCAGGGTGTCCACACTCCCAGGCCAAGGCAGAACCACATGCACACGTCTGTTCCTGCCCCCTCCACCGGCAGAGAGCTGGGGGGAGCCAGAGTCTGTCAGGAGCTGCTGGGCTGGCCGCCTGTGTGGGAAGGGTCAGAGCCGACCTAGGGGCAAGTTGGGCCTCTTCCTCTCCCTGCTGCCCTGAGGCTGCTGGGCCAAAGAGGTCTTGGGCATCCAGCCCCTTGCTGGTCCCTTCCCGCTGACGAGGCCCTCTGAGCTCCAGCACCTTGCAGTGTGGAGACAGCCCCTGCCAGCAACCTCCTCTCCAAGGAGGCCTCAACTGAGGCCTAGGCCCAGGGGAAAGGCACCAGCGGGGATTAGCCAGTGGAGGCGCCCGGGCATGTCTGGACCCAGTCCCCGCAGCCTGCCCCTTGGTGGGGCAGTACCGCCGGAGGCCAGGAAGGTTTGGGTAAGGCTGGCCAGGGGCAGGGGCCCTGCTGGGTCCTGCCCCTGTCCTGTGGGGCCTCTGAGCACAACCGGCCCTCTCCCACTGGAAGACCTCCCCGGCTGCCTCCAAATGCCGGTTTGCCAACACTCGCGCCCGCTGTTCCCGCCAGGCACGCACAATGCTCCCAAGCCCGGGAGAAAAGCGCTTCGGGGTGGTGCTCTCTCCGGGCCCTTGCCCCTGAGCCTGGGGGCCAGGCAGTGGGTCCACACTCCAAGACCAAGGCAGAACCACATGCACACGTCTGTTCCTGCCCCCTGCACCGGCAGAGAGCTCGCGGGAGCCAGAGTCTGTCAGGCAGCTGCTGGGCTGGCCGCCTGTGTGGGAAGGGGCAGAGCCGACCCAGGGGCAAGTTGGGCCTCTTGGTCTCCCTGCTGCCCTGAGGCTGCTGGGCCAAAGAGGTCTTGGGCATCCAGCCCCTTGCTGGTCCCTTCCCGCTGACGAGGCCCTCTGAGCTCTAGCACCTTGCAGTGTGGAGACAGCCCCTGCCAGCAACCTCCTCTCCAAGGAGGCCTTAACCGAGGCCTAGGCCCAGGGGAAAGGCACCAGCGGGCATGAGACTGGGGAGGCACCCGGGCCTGTCTGGACCCAGTCCCCGCAGCCTGCCCCTTGGTGGGGCTGTACCCCCGGAGGCCAGGAAGGTCTGAGCAAGGCTGGCCAGGAGCAGGGACCCTGCTGGGTCCTGCCCCTGTCCTGTGGGGCCTCTGAGCACAACCGGCACTCTCCCGCTGGAAGACCTCCCCGGCTGCCTCCAAAGGCCGGTTTGCAAGCACTCCCACCCGCTGTTCCCGCCAGGCACGCACAATGCTACCAAGCCAGGGAGAAAAGCGCTTCGGGCTGGTGCTCTCTCCGGGCCCTTTCCCCTGAGCCTGGGGGCAATGCAGGGGGAACACCCTCCCAGGCCAAGGCAGAACCACATGCACACGTCTGTTCCTGCCCCCTGCACCGGCAGAGAGCTCAGGGGAGCCAGAGTCTGTCAGGCAGCTGCTGGGCTGGCCGCCTGTGTGGGAAGGGGCAGAGCCGACCTAGGGGCAAGTTGGGCCTCTTGCTCTCCCTGCTGCCCTGAGGCTGCTGGGCCAAAGAGGTCTTGGGCATCCAGCCCCTAGCTGGTCCCTTCCCTCTGACGAGGCCCTCTGAGCTCCAGCACCTTGCAGTGTGGAGACAGCCCCTGCCAGCAACCTCCTCTCCAAGGAGGCCTCAACCGAGCCCTAGGCCCAGGGAAAAGGCACCAGCGGGGATGAGCCTGGGGAGGCGCCCGGGCATGTCTGGACCCAGTCCCCGCAGCCTGCCCCTTGGTGGGGAAGTACATCCGGAGGCCAGGAAGGTCTGGGCAAGGCTGGCCAGGGGCAGGGGCCCTGCTGGGTCCTGCCCCTGGCCTGTGGGGCCTCTGAGCACAACCGGCCCTCTCCCGCTGGAAGACCTCCCCGGCTGCCTCCAAAGGCCGGTTTGCCAACACTCACGCCCACTGTTCCCACCAGGCGCGCACAATGCTCCCAAGCCCGGTAGAAAAGCGCTTCAGGGTGGTGCTCTCACCGGGCCCTTGCCCCTGAGCCTAGGGACAATGCAGGGGGAACACACTCCCAGGCCAAGGCAGAACCACATGCACACGTCTGTTCCTGCCCCCTGCACCGGCAGAGAGCTCAGGGGAGCCAGAGCCTGTCAGGCAGCTGCTGGGCTGGCCGCCTGTGTGGGAAGGGGCAGAGCCGACCTAGGGGCAAGTTGGGCCTCTTGCTCTCCCTGCTGCCCTGAGTCTGCTGGGCCAAAGAGGTCTTGGGCATCCAGCCCCTTGCTGGTCCCTTCCCTCTGACGAGGCCCTCTGAGCTCCAGCACCTTGCAGTGTGGAGACAGCCCCTGCCAGCAACCTCCTCTGCAACGAGGCCTCAACCGAGGCCTAGGCCCAGGGGAAAGGCACCAGCGGGGATGAGACTGGGGAGGCACCTGGGCATGTCTGGACCCAGTCCCCGCAGCCTGCCCCTTGGTGGGGCTGTAACCCCGGAGGCAGGAAGGTCTGGGCAAGGCTGGCCAGGGGCAGGGGCCCTGCTGGGTCCTGCCCCTGGCCTGTGGGGCCTCTGAGCACAACCGGCCCTCTCCCACTGGAAGACCTCCCCGGCTGCCTCCAAAGGCCGGTTTGCAAGCACTCCCGCCCGCTGTTCCCACCAAGCACGCAACATGCTCCCAAGCCCGGGAGAAAAGCGCTTCGGGGTGGTGCTCTCCCGGGCCCTTGCCCCTGAGCCTGGGGGCCAGGCAGTGTGTCCACACTCCAAGACCAAGGCAGAACCACATGCACACGTCTGTTCCTGCCCCCTGCACCGGCAGAGAGCTCGGGGGAGCCAGAGTCTGTCAGGCAGCTGCTGGGCTGGCCGCCTGTGTGGGAAGGGTCAGAGCCGACCTAGGGGCAAGTTGGGCCTCTTCCTCTCCCTGCTGCCCTGAGGCTGCTGGGCCAAAGAGGTCTTGGGCATCCAGCCCCTTGCTGGTCCCTTCCCACTGACGAGGCCCTCTGAGCTCCAGCACCTTGCAGTGTGGAGACAGCCCCTGCCAGCAACCTCCTCTCCAAGGAGGCCTTAACCGAGGCCTAGGCCCAGGGGAAAGGCACCAGCGGGGATGAGACTGGGGAGGCACCCGGGCCTGTCTGGACCCAGTCCCCGCAGCCTGCCCCTTGGTGGGCCAGTACCCCCGGAGGCCAGGAAGGTCTGAGCAAGGCTGGCCAGGAGCAGGGGCCCTGCTGGGTCCTGCCCCTGTCCTGTGGGGCCTCTGAGCACAACCGGCACTCTCCCGCTGGAAGACCTCCCCGGCTGCCTCCAAAGGCCGGTTTGCAAGCACTCCCACCCGCTGTTCCCGCCAGGCACGCACAATGCTCCCAAGCCCGGGAGAAAAGCTCTTCGGGGTGGTGCTCTCTCCGGGCCCTTTCCCCTGAGCCTGGGGGCAATGCAGGGGGAACACACTAACAGGCCAAGGCAGAACCACATTCACACGTCTGTTCCTGCCCCCTGCACCGGCAGAGAGCTCAGGGGACGAGAGTCTGTCAGGCAGCTGCTGGGCTGGCCGCCTGTGTGGGAAGGGGCAGAGCCGACCTAGGGGCAAGTTGGGCCTCTTGCTCTCCCTGCTGCCCTGAGGCTGCTGGGTCAAAGTGGTCTTGGGCATCCAGCCCTTTGCTGGTCCCTTCCCTCTGACGAGGCCCTCTGAGCTCCAGCACCTTGCAGTGTGGAGACAGCCCCTGCCAGCAACCTCCTCTCCAAAGAGGCCACAACCGAGGCCTACGCCCAGGGGAAAGGCACCAGCGGGGATGATCCTGGGGAGGCGCACGGACATGTCTGGACCCAGTCCCCGCAGCCTGCCCCTTGGTGGGGCAGTACCCCCGGAGGCCAGGAAGGTCTGGGCAAGGCTGGCCAGGGGCAGGGGCCCTGCTGGGTCCTGCCCCTGGCCTGTGGGGCCTCTGAGCACATCCGGCCCTCTCCCGCTGGAAGACCTCCCCGGCTGCTTCCAAAGGCCGGTTTGCCAACACTCCCGCCCACTGTTCCCACCAGGCGCGCACAATGCTCCCAAGCCCGGGAGAAAAGCGCTTCGGGGTGGTGCTCCCACCGGGCCCTTGCCCCTGAGCCTGGGGGCAATGCAGGGGTTCCACACTCCCAGGCCAAGGCAGAACCACATGCACACGTCTGTTCCTGCCCCCTGCACCGGCAGAGAGCTCAGGGGAGCCAGAGTCTGTCAGGCAGCTGCTGGGCTGGCCGCCTGTGTGGGAAGGGGCAGAGCCGACCTAGGGGCAAGTTGGGCCTCTTGCTCTCCCTGCTGCCCAGAGGCTGCTGGGCCAAAGAGGTCTTGGGCATCCAGCCCCTTGCTAGTCCCTTCCCTCTGACGAGGCCCTCTGAGCTCCAGCACCTTGCAGTGTGGAGACAGCCCCTGCCAGCAACCTGCTCTGCAACGAGGCCTCAACCGAGGCCTAGGCCCAGGGGAAAGGCACCAGCGGGGATGAGCCTGGGGAGGCGCCCGGGCATGTCTGGACCCAGTCCCCGCAGCCTGCCCCTTGGTGGGGAAGTACATCCGGAGGCCAGGAAGGTCTGGGCAAGGCTGGCCAGGGGCAGGGGCCCTGCTGGGTCCTGCCCCTGGCCTGTGGGGCCTCTGAGCACAACCGGCCCTCTCCCGCTGGAAGACCTCCCCGGCTGCCTCCAAAGGCCGGTTTGCCAACACTCACGCCCACTGTTCCCACCAGGCGCGCACAATGCTCCCAAGCCCGGTAGAAAAGCGCTTCAGGGTGGTGCTCTCACCGGGCCCTTGCCCCTGAGCCTAGGGACAATGCAGGGGGAACACACTCCCAGGCCAAGGCAGAACCACATGCACACGTCTGTTCCTGCCCCCTGCACCGGCAGAGAGCTCAGGGGAGCCAGAGTCTGTCAGGCAGCTGCTGGGCTGGCCGCCTGTGTGGAAGGGGCAGAGCCGACCTAGGGGCAAGTTGGGCCTCTTGCTCTCCCTGCTGCCCTGAGTCTGCTGGGCCAAAGAGGTCTTAGGCATCCAGCCCCTTGCTGGTCCCTTCCCTCTGACGAGGCCCTCTGAGCTCCAGCACCTTGCAGTGTGGAGACAGCCCCTGCCAGCAACCTCCTCTGCAACGAGGCCTCAACCGAGGCCTAGGCCCAGGGGAAAGGCACCAGCGGGGATGAGACTGGGGAGGCACCTGGGCATGTCTGGACACAGTCCCCGCAGCCTGCCCCTTGGTGGGGCTGTAACCCCGGAGGCAGGAAGGTCTGGGCAAGGCTGGCCAGGGGCAGGGGCCCTGCTGGGTCCTGCCCCTGGCCTGTGGGGCCTCTGAGCACAACCGGCCCTCTCCCACTGGAAGACCTCCCCGGCTGCCTCCAAAGGCCGGTTTGCAAGCACTCCCGCCCGCTGTTCCCACCAAGCACGCAACATGCTCCCAAGCCCGGGAGAAAAGCGCTTCGGGGTGGTGCTCTCCCGGGCCCTTGCCCCTGAGCCTGGGGGCCAGGCAGTGTGTCCACACTCCAAGACCAAGGCAGAACCACATGCACACGTCTGTTCCGGCCCCCTGCACCGGCAGAGAGCTCGGGGGAGCCAGAGTCTGTCAGGCAGCTGCTGGGCTGGCCGCCTGTGTGGGAAGGGTCAGAGCCGACCTAGGGGCAAGTTGGGCCTCTTCCTCTCCCTGCTGCCCTGAGGCTGCTGGGCCAAAGAGGTCTTGGGCATCCAGCCCCTTGCTGGTCCCTTCCCACTGACGAGGCCCTCTGAGCTCCAGCACCTTGCAGTGTGGAGACAGCCCCTGCCAGCAACCTCCTCTCCAAGGAGGCCTTAACCGAGGCCTAGGCCCAGGGGAAAGGCACCAGCGGGGATGAGACTGGGGAGGCACCCGGGCCTGTCTGGACCCAGTCCCCGCAGCCTGCCCCTTGGTGGGGCAGTACCCCCGGAGGCCAGGAAGGTCTGAGCAAGGCTGGCCAGGAGCAGGGGCCCTGCTGGGTCCTGCCCCTGTCCTGTGGGGCCTCTGAGCACAACCGGCACTCTCCCGCTGGAAGACCTCCCCGGCTGCCTCCAAAGGCCGGTTTGCAAGCACTCCCACCCGCTGTTCCCGCCAGGCACGCACAATGCTCCCAAGCACGGGAGAAAAGCGCTTCGGGGTGGTGCTCTCTCCAGGCCCTTTCCCCTGAGCCTGGGGCCAGGCAGGTGATCCACACTCCCAGGCCAAGGCAGAACCACATGCACACGTCTGTTCCTGCCCCCTGCACCGGCAGAGAGCTCGCGGGAGACAGAGTCTGTCAGGCAGCTGCTGGGCTGGCCGCCTGTGTGGGAAGGGGCAGAGCTGACCTAGGGGCAAGTTGGGCCTCTTGCTCTCCCTGCTGCCCTGAGGCTGCTGGGTCAGAGAGGTCTTGGGCATCCAGCCCTTTGCTGGTTCCTTCCCTCTGACGAGGCCCTCTGAGCTCCAGCACCTTGCAGTGTGGAGACAGCCCCTGCCAGCAACCTCCTCTGCAACGAGGCCTCAACCGAGGCCTAGGCCCAGGGGAAAGGCACCAGCGGGGATGAGCCTGGGGAGGCGCCCGGGCATGTCTGGACCCAGTCCCCGCAGCGTGCCCCTTGGTGGGGCAGTACCCCCGGAGGCCAGGAAGGTCTGGGCAAAGCTGGCCAGGGACAGGGGCCCTGCTGTGTACTGTCCCTGGCCTGTGGGGCCTCTGAGCACAACCGGCCCTCTCCCGCTGGAAGACTTCCCCGGCTGCCTCCAAAGGCCGGTTTGCCAACACTCCGCCCACTGTTCCCACCAGGAACGCACAATGCTCCCAAGCCCGGGAGAAAAGCGCTTCGGGCTGGTGCTCTCTCCGGGCCCTTTCCCCTGAGCCTGGGGGCAATGCAGGGGGAACACCCTCCCAGGCCAAGGCAGAACCACATGCACACGTCTGTTCCTGCCCCCTGCACCGGCAGAGAGCTCAGGGGAGCCAGAGTCTGTCAGGCAGCTGCTGGGCTGGCCGCCTGTGTGGGAAGGGGCAGAGCCGACCTAGGGGCAAGTTGGGCCTCTTGCTCTCCCTGCTGCCCTGAGGCTGCTGGGCCAAAGAGGTCTTGGGCATCCAGCCCCTCGCTGGTCCCTTCCCTCTGACGAGGCCCTCTGAGCTCCAGCACCTTGCAGTGTGGAGACAGCCCCTGCCAGCAACCTCCTCTCCAAGGAGGCCTCAACCGAGCCCTAGGCCCAGGGGAAAGGCACCAGCGGGGATGAGACTGGGGAGGCGCCCGGGCATGTCTGGACCCAGTCCCCGCAGCCTGCCCCTTGGTGGGGAAGTACCCCCGGAGGCCAGGAAGGTCTGGGCAAGGCTGGCCAGGGGCAGGGGCCCTGCTGGGTCCTGCCCCTGGCCTGTGGGGCCTCTGAGCACAACCGGCCCTCTCCCGCTGGAAGACCTCCCCGGCTGCCTCCAAAGGCCGGTTTGCCAACACTCACGCCCACTGTTCCCACCAGGCGCGCACAATGCTCCCAAGCCCGGGAGAAAAGCGCTTCAGGGTGGTGCTCTCACCGGGCCCTTGCCCCTGAGCCTGGGGACAATGCAGGGGGAACACACTCCCAGGCCAAGGCAGAACCACATGCACACGTCTGTTCCTGCCCCCTGCACCGGCAGAGAGCTCAGGGGAGCCAGAGTCTGTCAGGCAGCTGCTGGGCTGGCCGCCTGTGTGGGAAGGGGCAGAGCCGACCTAGGGGCAAGTTGGGCCTCTTGCTCTCCCTGCTGCCCTGAGGCTGCTGGGCCAAAGAGGTCTTGGGCATCCAGCCCCTTGCTGGTCCCTTCCCTCTGACGAGGCCCTCTGAGCTCCAGCACCTTGCAGTGTGGAGACAGCCCCTGCCAGCAACCTCCTCTGCAACGAGGCCTCAACCGAGGCCTAGGCCCAGGGGAAAGGCACCAGCGGGGATGAGACTGGGGAGGCACCTGGGCATGTCTGGACCCAGTCCCCGCAGCCTGCCCCTTGGTGGGGCTGTAACCCCGGAGGCAGGAAGGTCTGGGCAAGGCTGGCCAGGGGCAGGGGCCCTGCTGGGTCCTGCCCCTGGCCTGTGGGGCCTCTGAGCACAACCGGCCCTCTCCCACTGGAAGACCTCCCCGGCTGCCTCCAAAGGCCGGTTTGCAAGCACTCCCGCCCACTGTTCCCACCAAGCACGCAACATGCTCCCAAGCCCGGGAGAAAAGCGCTTCGGGGTGGTGCTCTCCCGGGCCCTTGCCCCTGAGCCTGGGGGCCAGGCAGTGTGTCCACACTCCAAGACCAAGGCAGAACGACATGCACACGTCTGTTCCTGCCCCCTGCACCGGCAGAGAGCTCGGGGGAGCCAGAGTCTGTCAGGCAGCTGCTGGGCTGGCCGCCTGTGTGGGAAGGGTCAGAGCCGACCTAGGGGCAAGTTGGGCCTCTTGCTCTCCCTGCTGCCCTGAGGCTGCTGGGCCAAAGAGGTCTTGGGCATCCAGCCCCTTGCTGGTCCCTTCCCACTGACGAGGCCCTCTGAGCTCCAGCACCTTGCAGTGTGGAGACAGCCCCTGCCAGCAACCTCCTCTCCAAGGAGGCCTTAACCGAGGCCTAGGCCCAGGGGAAAGGCACCAGCGGGGATGAGACTGGGGAGGCACCCGGGCCTGTCTGGACCCAGTCCCCGCAGCCTGCCCCTTGGTGGGGCAGTACCCCCGGAGGCCAGGAAGGTCTGAGCAAGGCTGGCCAGGAGCAGGGGCCCTGCTGGGTCCTGCCCCTGTCCTGTGGGGCCTCTGAGCACAACCGGCACTCTCCCGCTGGAAGACCTCCCCGGCTGCCTCCAAAGGCCGGTTTGCAAGCACTCACACCCGCTGTTCCCGCCAGGCACGCACAATGCTCCCAAGCCCGGGAGAAAAGCGCTTCGGGGTGGTGCTCTCTCCGGGCCCTTTCCCATGAGCCTGGGGCCAGGCAGGTGATCCACACTCCCAGGCCAAGGCAGAACCACATGCACACGTCTGTTCCTGCCCCCTGCACCGGCAGAGAGCTCGCGGGAGCCAGAGTCTGTCAGGCAGCTGCTGGGCTGGCCGCCTGTGTGGGAAGGGGCAGAGCTGACCTAGGGGCAAGTTGGGCCTCTTGCTCTCCCTGCTGCCCTGAGGCTGCTGGGTCAGAGAGGTCTTGGGCATCCAGCCCTTTGCTGTTTCCTTCCCTCTGACGAGGCCCTCTGAGCTCCAGCACCTTGCAGTGTGGAGACAGCCCCTGCCAGCAACCTCCTCTCCAAGGAGGCCTCAACCGAGGCCTAGGCCCAGGGGAAAGGCACCAGCGGGGATGAGCCTGGAAAGGCGCACGGACATGTCTGGACCCAGTCCCCGCAGCCTGCTCCTTGGTGGGGCAGTACCCCCGGAGGCCAGGAAGGTCTGGGCAAGGCTGGCCAGGGGCAGGCGCCCTGCTGGGTCCTGCCCCTGGCCTGTGGGGCCTCTGAGCACAACCGGCCCTCTCCCACTGGAAGACCTCCCCGGCTGCCTCCAAAGGCCGGTTTGCAAGCGCTCCCTCCCACTGTTCCCAGCAGGCGTGCACAATGCTCCCAAGCCCGGGAGAAAAGCGCTTCAGGGTGGTGCTCTCTCCGGGCCCTTGCCCCTGAGCCTGGGGGCAAGGCAGGGTGTCCACACTACCAGGCCAAGGCAGAACCACATGCACACGTCTGATCTGCCCCCTCCACCGGCAGAGAGCTCAGCAGAGCCAGAGTCTGTCAGGCAGCTGCTGGGCTGGCCGCCTGTGTGGGAAGGGGCAGAGCCGACCTAGGGGCAAGTTGGGCCTCTTGCTCTCCTTGCTGCCCTGAGGCTGCTGGGCCAAAGAGGTCTTGGGCATCCAGCCCCTTGCTGGTCCCTTCCCTCTGACGAGGCCCTCTGAGCTCCAGCACCTTGCAGTGTGGAGACAGCCCCTGCCAGCAACCTCCTCTGCAAGGAGGCCTCAACCGAGGCCTAGGCCCAGGGGAAAGGCACCAGCGGGGATGAGCCTGGGGAGGCGCCCGGGCATGTCTGGACCCAGTCCCCGCAGCCTGCCCCTTGGTGGGGCAGTACCCCCGGAGGCCAGGAAGGACTGGGAAAGGCTGGCCAGGTGCAGGGGACCTGCTGGGTCCTGCCCCTGGCCTGTGGGGCCTCTGAGCACATCCGGCCCTCTCCCGCTGGAAGACCTCCCCGGCTGCCTCCAAAGTCCTCTTTGCAAACACTCCGGCCCGCTGTTCACGCCAGGCTCACACAATGCTCCCAAGCCCGGGAGAAAAGCGCTTCGGGGTGGTGCTCTCTCCGGGCCCTTGCCCCTGAGCCTGGGGGCAAGGCAGGGGGAACACACTCCCAGGCCAAGGCAGAACGACATGCACACGTCTGTTCCTGCCCCCTACACCGGCAGAGAGCTCGGGGGAGCCAGAGACTGCTAGGCTGCTGCTGGGTTGGCCGCCTGTGTGGGAAGGGGCAGAGCCGCCCTAGGGGCAAGTTGGGCCTCTTGCTCTCCGTGCTGCCCTGAGGCTGCTGGGCCAAAGACATCTTGGGCATCCAGCCCCTTACAGGTCCCTTCCCTCTGACGAGGCCCTCTGAGCTCCAGCACCTTGCAGTGTGGAGACAGCCCCTGCCAGCAACCTCCTCTCCAAGGAGGCCTCAACCGAGGCCTAGGCCCAGGGGAAAGGCACCAGTGGGGATGAGCCAGGGGAGGCGCCCGAGCATGTCTGGACCCAGTCCCCGCAGCCTGCCCCTTGGTGGGGCAGTATCCCCGGAGGCCAGGAAGGTCTAGGCAAGGCTGGCCAGGGGCAGGGGCCCTGCTGCGTCCTGCCCCTGGCCTGTGGGGCCTCTGAGCACAACCAGCCCTCTCCCACTGGAAGACCTCCCCGGCTGCCTCCAAAGGCCGGTTTGCAAGCGCTCCCTCCCACTGTTCCCAGCAGGCGTGCACAATGCTCCCAAGCCCGGGAGAAAAGCACTTCAGGGTGGTGCTCTCTCCGGGCCCTTGCCCCTGAGCCTGGGGGCAAGGCAGGGTGTCCACCCTCCCAGGCCAAGGCAGAACCATATGCACACGTCTGATCTGCCCACTGCACCGGCAGAGAGCTCGGCAGAGCCAGAGTCTGTCAAGCAGCTGCTGGGCTGTCCACCTGTGTGGGAAGGGGCAGAGCCGACCTAGGGGCAAGTTGGGCCTCTTGCTCTCCCTGCTGCCCTGAGGCTGCTGGGCCAAAGTGGTCTTGGGCATCCAGCCCCTTGCTGGTCCCTTCCCTCTGACGAGGCCCTCTGAGCTCCAGCTCCTTGCAGTGTTGAGACAGCCCCTGCCAGCAACTTCCTCTCCAAGGAGGCCTAAACCGAGGCCTAGGCCCAGGGGAAAGGCACCAGCGGGGATGAGCCTGGGGAGGCGCCCGGGCATGTCTGGACCCAGTCCCCGCAGCCTGCCCCTTGGTGGGGCAGTACCCCCGGAGGCCAGGAAGGTCTGGGCAAGGCTGGCCAGGGGCAGGGGCCCTGCTGGGTCCTGCCCCTGGCCTGTGGGGCCTCTGAGCACAACCGGCCCTCTCCCACTGGAAGACCTCCCCGGCTGCCTCCAAAGGCCGGTTTGCAAGCGCTCCCGCCCACTGTTCCCAGCAGGCGGGCACAATGCTCCCAAGCCCGGGAGAAAAGCGCTTCGGGGTGGTGCTCTCACCGGGCCCTTGCCCCTGAGCCTGGGGGCAATGCAGGGGGAACACACTCCCAGGCCAAGGCAGAACCACATGCACACGTCTGTTCCTGCCCCCTGCACCGGCAGAGAGCTCAGGGGAGCCAGAGTCTGTCAGGCAGCTGCTGGGCTGGCCGCCTGTGTGGGAAGGGGCAGAGCCGACCTAGGGGTAAGTTTGGCCTCTTGCTCTCCCTGCTGCCCTGAGGCTGCTGGGCCAAAGAAGTCTTGGGCATCCAGCCCCTTGCTGGTCCCTTCCCTCTGATGAGGCCCTCTGAGCTCCGGCACCTTGCAGTGTGGAGACAACCCCTGCCAGACACCTCCTCTCCAAGGAGGCCTCAACCGAGGCCTAGGCCCAGGGGAAAGGAACCAGCGGGGATGAGACTGGGGAGGCGCCTGGGCATGTCTGGACCCAGTCCCCGCAGCCTGCCCCTTGGTGGGGCTGTACCCCCGGAGGCCAGGAAGGTGTGGGCAAGGCTGCCAGGGGCAGGGACACTGCTGGGTCCTGCCCCTGGCCTGTGGGGCCTCTGAGCACAACCGGCACTCTCCCGCTGGAAGACCTCCCCGTCTGCCTCCAAAGGCCGGTTTGCAAGCACTCCAGCCCGCTGTTCCCGCCAGGCACGCACAATGCTCCCAAGCCCGGGAGAAAAGCGCTTCGGGGTGCTGCTCTCTCCGGGCCCTTTCCCATGAGCCTGGGGCCAGGCAGGTGATCCACACTCCCAGGCCAAGGCAGAACCACATGCACACGTCTGTTCCTGCCCCCTGCACCGGCAGAGAGCTCGCGGGAGCCAGAGTCTGTCAGGCAGCTGCTGGGCTGGCCGCCTGTGTGGGAAGGGGCAGAGCTGACCTAGGGGCAAGTTGGGCCTCTTGCTCTCCCTGCTGCCCTGAGGCTGCTGGGTCAGAGAGGTCTTGGGCATCCAGCCCTTTGCTGGTTCCTTCCCTCTGACGAGGCCCTCTGAGCTCCAGCACCTTGCAGTGTGGAGACAGCCCCTGCCAGCAACCTCCTCTCCAAGGAGGCCTCAACCGAGGCCTAGGCCCAGGGGAAAGGCACCAGCGGGGATGAGCCTGGAAAGGCGCACGGACATGTCTGGACCCAGTCCCCGCAGCCTGCTCCTTGGTGGGGCAGTACCCCCGGAGGCCAGGAAGGTCTGGGCAAGGCTGGCCAGGGGCAGGCGCCCTGCTGGGTCCTGCCCCTGGCCTGTGGGGCCTCTGAGCACAACCGGCCCTCTCCCACTGGAAGACCTCCCCGGCTGCCTCCAAAGGCCGGTTTACAAGCGCTCCCTCCCACTGTTCCCAGCAGGCGTGCACAATGCTCCCAAGCCCGGGAGAAAAGCGCTTCAGGGTGGTGCTCTCTCCGGGCCCTTGCCCCTGAGCCTGGGGGCAAGGCAGGGTGTCCACACTACCAGGCCAAGGCAGAACCACATGCACACGTCTGATCTGCCCCCTCCACCGGCAGAGAGCTCAGCAGAGCCAGAGTCTGTCAGGCAGCTGCTGGGCTGGCCGCCTGTGTGGGAAGGGGCAGAGCCGACCTAGGGGCAAGTTGGGCCTCTTGCTCTCCTTGCTGCCCTGAGGCTGCTGGGCCAAAGAGGTCTTGGGCATCCAGCCCCTTGCTGGTCCCTTCCCTCTGACGAGGCCCTCTGAGCTCCAGCACCTTGCAGTGTGGAGACAGCCCCTGCCAGCAACCTCCTCTCCAAGGAGGCCTCAACCGAGGCCTAGGCCCAGGGGAAAGGCACCAGCGGGGATGAGCCTGGGGAGGCGCCCGGGCATGTCTGGACCCAGTCCCCGCAGCCTGCCCCTTGGTGGGGCAGTACCCCCGGAGGCCAGGAAGGACTGGGAAAGGCTGGCCAGGTGCAGGGGACCTGCTGGTTCCTGCCCCTGGCCTGTGGGGCCTCTGAGCACATCCGGCCCTCTCCCGCTGGAAGACCTCCCCGGCTGCCTCCAAAGGCCGGTTTGCCAACACTCCCGCCCACCTTTCCGACCAGGCGCGCACAATGCTCCCAAGCCCGGGAGAAAAGCGCTTCGGGGTGGTGCTCCCACCGGGCCCTTGCCCCTGAGCCTGGGGGCAATGCAGGGGTTCCACACTCCCAGGCCAAGGCAGAACCACATGCACACGTCTGTTCCTGCCCCCTGCACCGGCAGAGAGCTCAGGGGAGCCAGAGTCTGTCAGGCAGCTGCTGGGCTGGCCGCCTGTGTGGGAAGGGGCAGAGCCGACCTAGGGGCAAGTTGGGCCTCTTGCTCTCCCTGCTGCCCTGAGGCTGCTGGGCCAAAGAGGTCTTGGGCATCCAGCCCCTTGCTGGTCCCTTCCCTCTGACGAGGCCCTCTGAGCTCCAGCACCTTGCAGTGTGGAGACAGCCCCTGCCAGCAACCTCCTCTGCAAGGAGGCCTCAACCGAGGCCTAGGCCCAGGGGAAAGGCACCAGCGGGGATGAGACTGGGGAGGTGCCCGGGCATGTCTGCACCCAGTCCCCGCAGCCTGCCCCTTGGTGGGGCTGTAACCCCGGAGGCAGGAAGGTCTGGGAAAGGCTGGCCAGGGGCATGGGCCCTGCTGGGTCCTGCCCCTGGCCTGTGGGGCCTCTGAGCACAACCGGACCTCTCCCACTGGAAGACCTCCCCGGCTGCCTCCAAAGGCCGATTTGCAAGCACTCCCGCCCGCTGTTCCCGCCAGGCACGCACAATGCTCCCAAGACCGGGAGAAAAGCCCTTCGGGGTTTGCTCTCTCCGGTCCCTTGCCCCTGAGCCTGGGGGCCAGGCAGGGGTTCCACACTCCCAGGCCAAGTCAGAACCACATGCACACGTCTGTTCCTGCCCCCTGCACCGGCAGAGAGCTCGGGGGAGCCAGAGACTGCCAGGCTGCTGCTGGGCTGGCTGCCTGTGTGGGAAGGGGCAGAGCCGACCTAGGGGCAAGTTGGGCCTCTTGCTCTCCCTGCTGCCCTGAGGCTGCTGGGCCAAAGAGGTCTTGGGCATCCAGCCCCTTGCTGGTCCCTTCCCTCTGACGAGGCCCTCTGAGCACCAGCACCTTGCAGTGTGGAGACAGCCCCTGCCAGCAACCTCCTCTCCAAGGAGGCCTCAACCGAGGCCTAGGCCCAGGGGAAAGGCACCAGCGGGGATGAGCCGGGGGAGGCGCCTGGTTATGTCTGGACCCAGTCCGCGCAGCCTGCCCCTTGGTGGGGCAGTACCCCCGGAGGCCAGGAAGATCTGGGCAAGGCTGGCCAGGGACAGGGGCCCTGCTGGGTCCTGCCCCTGGCCTGTGGGGCCTCTGAGCACAACCGGCCCTCTCCCACTGGAAGACCTCACTAGGCTGCCTCCAAAGGCCGGTTTGCAAACACTCCCGCCCGCTGTTCACGCCAGGCATGCACAATGCTCCCAAGCCCGGGAGAAAAGCGCTTCGGGGTGGTGCTCTCTCCAGGCCCTTGCCCCTGAGCCTGTGGGGAAGGCATGGGGAACACACTCCCAGACCAAGGCAGAACGACATGCACACGTCTGATCCTATCCCCTGCACCGGCAGAGAGCTAGGGGGAGCCAGAGGCTGTCAGGCAGCTGCTGGGCTGGCCGCCTGTGTGGGAAGGGGCAGAGCCGACCTAGGGGCAAGTTGGGCCTCTTGATCTCCCTGCTGCCCTGAGGCTGCTGGGCCAAAGAGGTCTTGGGCATCCAGCCCCTTACTGGTCCCTTCCCTCTGTCGAGGCCCTCTGAGCTCCAGCACCTTGCAGGGTGGAGACAGCCCCTGCCAGCAATCTCCTCTCCAAGGAGGTCTCAACCGAGGACTAGGCCCAGGGGAAAGGCACCAGAAGGGATGAGCCAGGGGAGGGGCCCGGGCATGTCTGGACCCAGTCCCCACAGCCTGCCCCTTGGTGGGGCAGTAACCCCGGAGGCCAGGAAGGTCTGGGCAAGGCTGGCCAGGGGCAGGGGCCATGCTGTGTCCTGCCCCTGGCCTGTGGGGCCTCTGAGCACAACCGGCCCTCTCCCACTGGAAGACGTCCCCGGCTGCCTCCAAAGGCCGGTTTGCAAGCACTCCCGCCCACTGTTCCCACAAGGCGCGCACAATGCTCCCAAGCCCGGGAGAAAAGCGCTTCAGGGTGGTGCTCTCTCCGGGCCCTTGCCCCTGAGCCTGGGGGCCAGGCAGGGGTCCACACTCCCAGGCCAAGGCAGAACCACATGCACACATCTGTTCCTGCCCCTGCACCGGCAGAGAGCTCGGGGGAACCAGAGTCTGCCAGGGAGCTGCTGGGCTGGCCGCGTGAGTGGGAAGGGGCAGAGCCGACCTAGGGGCAAGTTGGGCCTCTTGCTCTCCCTGCTGCCCTGAGGCTGCTGGGGCAAAGATGTGTTGGGCATCCAGCTACTTGCTGGTCCCTTCCCTCTGACGAGGCCCTCTGAGCTCCGGCACCTTGCAGTGGGGAGAAAGCCTCTGCCAGCAACCTCCTCTCCAAGGAGGCCTAAACCGAGGCCTAGGCCCAGGGGAAAGGCACCAGCGGGGATGAGCCTGGGGAGGGGCCCGGGCATGTCTGGACCCAGTCCCCGCAGCCTGCCCCTTGGTGGGGCAGTACCCCCGGAGGACAAGAAAGTCTGGGCAAGGCTGGCCAGGGGCAGGGGACCTGCTGGGTCCTGCCCCTGGCCTGTGGGCTCTCTGAGCACAACCGGCCCTCTCCCGCTGGAAGACCTCCCCACCTACCTCCAAACGCCGGTTTGCCAACACTCGCGCCTGCTGTTCCCGCCAGGCACGCACAAGGCTCCCAAACCCGGGAGAAAAGCGCTTCGGGGTGGTGCTCTCTCCCGGCTCTTGCCCCTGAGCCTGGGGGCCAGGCATGGGGTCCACATTCCCAGGCCAAGTCAAAACCACATGCACACGTCTGTTCCTGCCCCCTGAACCGGCAGAGAGCTCGGGGGAGCCAGAGTCTGCCAGGCAGCTGCTGGGCTGGCGGCCTGTGTGGGAAGGGGCAGAGCCGACCTAGGGGCAAGTTGGGCCTCTTGCTCTCCCTGCTGTCCTGAGGCTGCTGGGCCAAAGAGGTCTTGGGCATCCAGCCCCTTGCTGGTCCCTTCCCTCTGATGAGGCCCTCTGAGCTCCAGCACCTTGCAGTGTGGAGACAGCCCCTGCCAGCAACCTCCTCTCCAAGGAGGCCTCAACCGAGGCCTAGGCCTAGGGGAAAGGCACCAGCGGGGATGAGCCTGGGAAGGCGCCCGGCCATGTCTGGACCCAGTCCCCCCAACCTGCCCCTTGGTGGGGCAGTACCCCCGGAGGCCAGGAAGGTCTGGGAAAGGCTGCCAGGGGCAGGGACACTGCTGGGTCCTGCCCCTGGCCTGTGGGGCGTCTGAGCACAACCGGCACTCTCCCGCTGGAAGACCTCCCCGTCTGCCTCCAAAGGACGGTTTGCAAGCACTCCCACCCGCTGTTCACACAAGGCACGCACAATGCTCCCAAGCCCGGGAGAAAAGCGCTTCGGGCTGGTGCTCTCTCCGGGCCCTTGCCCCTGAGCCTGGGGGCCAGGCAGGGGGAACACACTCCCAAGCCAAGGCATAACGACATGCACACGTCTGTTCCTGCCCCCTACACCGGCAGAGAGCTTGGGGGAGACAGAGACTGCCCAGCTGCTGCTGGGCTGGCTGCCTGTGTGGGACGGGGCAGAGCCGACCTAGGGGCAAGTTGGGCCTCTTGCTCTCCCTGCTGCCCTGAGGCTGCTGGGTCAAAGAGGTCTTGGGCATCCAGCCCTTTGCTGGTCCCTTCCCTCTGACGAGGCCCTCTGAGCTCCAGCACCTTGCAGTGTGGAGACAGCCCCTGCCTGCAACCTCCTCTCCAAAGAGGCCTAAACCTAGGCCTACGCCCAGGGGAAAGGCACCAGCGGGGATGATCCTGGGGAGGCGCACCGACATGTCTGGACCCAGTCCCCGCAGCCTGCCCCTTGGTGGGGCAGTACCCCCGGAGGCCAGGAAGGTCTGGGCAAGGCTGGCCAGGGGCAGGGGCCCTGCTGCGTCCTGACCCTGGCCTGTGGGGCCTCTGAGCACAACCGGTCCTCTCCCACTGGAAGACCTCCCCGGCTGCCTCCAAAGTCCTGTTTGCAAACACTCCCGCCCGCTGTTATCGCCAGGCTCGCACAATGCTCCCAAGCCCGGGAGAAAAGCGCTTTGGAGTGATGCTCTCTGCGGGCCCTTGCCCCTGAGCCAGGGGGCAAGGCAGGGGGAACATACTCCCAGGCCAAGGCAGAACCACATGCCCACGTCTGTTCCTGTCCCCTGCACCGGCAGAGAGCTTGGGGGAGCCAGAGTCTGTCAGGCAGCTGCTGGGTTGGCCGCCTGTGTGGGAAGGGGCAGAGCCGCCCTAGGGGCAAGTTGGGCCTCTTGCTCTCCCTGCTGCCCTGAAGCTGCTGGGCCAAAGACGTCTTGGACATCCAGCCCCTTACTGGTCCCTTCCCTCTGACGAGGCCCTCTGAGCTCCAGCACCTTGCAGTGTGGAGACAGCCCCTGCCAGCAACCTCCTCTCCAAGGAGGCCTCAACCGAGGCCTAGGCCCAGGGGAAAGGCACCAGCGGGGATGAGCCAGGGGAGGCGCCCGAGCATGTCTGGACCCAGACCCCGCAGCCTGTCCCTTGGTGGGGCAGTACCCCCGGAGGCCAGGAAGGTCTAGGCAAGGCTGGCCAGGGGCAGGGGCCCTGCTGGGTCCTGCCCCTGGCCTGTGGGGCCTCTGAGCACAACCGGCCATCTCCCACTGGAAGACCTCCCCGGCTGTCTCCAAAGGCCGGTTTGCAAGCGCTCCCGCCCACTGTTCCCAGCAGGCGCGCACAATGCTCCCAAGCCCGGGAGAAAAGCACGTCGGGGTGGTGCTCTCACCGGGCCCTTGCCCCTGAGCCTGGGGGCAATGCAGGGGGAACACACTCCCAGGCCAAGGCAGAACCACATGCACACGTCTGTTCCTGCCCCCTGCACCGGCAGAGAGCTCAGGGGAGCCAGAGTCTGTCAGGCAGCTGCTGGGCTGGCCGCCTGTGTTTGAAGGGGCAGAGCCGACCTAGGGGCAAGTTGGGCCTCTTGCTCTCCCTGCTGCCCTGAGGCTGCTGGGTCAAAGAGATTTGGGCATCCAGCCGCTTGCTGGTCCCGTCCCTCTGACGAGGCCCTCTGAGCTCCAGCACCTTGCAGTGTAGAGACAGCCCCTGCCAGCAACCACTTCTCCAAGGAGGCCTCAACCGAGGCCTAGGCCCAGGGGAAAGGCACCAGCGGGGATGAGACTGAGGAGGCGCCCGGGCATGTCTGGACCCAGTCCCCGCAGCCTGCCACTTGGTGGGGCTGTAACCCCGGAGGCAGGAAGGTCTGGGCAAGGCTGGCCAGGGGCAGGGGACCTGCTGGGTCCTGCCCCTGGCCTGTGGGGCCTCTGAGCACAACCGGCCCTCTCCCACTCAAAGACCTCCCGGCTTCCTCCAAATTCCGGTTTGCAAGCACTCCCGCCCACTGTTCCCAACAAGCACGCAAAATGCTCCCAAGCCCGGGAGAAAAGCGCTTCGGGGTGGTGCTCTCTCCTGGCCCTTGCCCCTGAGCCTGGGGGCCAGGCAGGGGGAACACACTCCCAGGCCAAGGCAGAACAACATGCACACGTCTGTTCCTGCCCCCTACACCGGCATAGAGCTCGGGGGAGCCAGAGACTGCCAGGCTGCTGCTGGGCTGGCTGCCTGTGTGGGACGGGGCAGAGCCGACCTTGGGGCAAGTTGGGCCTCTTGCTCTCCCTGCTGCCCTGAGGCTGCTGGGCCAAAGAGGTCTTGGGCATCCAGCCCTTTGCTGGTCCCTTCCCTCTGACGAGGCCCTCTGAGCTCCAGCACCTTGCAGTGTGGAGACAGCCCCTGCCAGCAACCTCCTCTCCAAGGAGGCCTAAACGGAAGCCTAGGCCCAGGGGAAAGGCACCAGCGGGGATGAGCCTGGGGAGGCGCCCGGGCATGTCTGGACCCAGTCCCCGCAGCCTGCCCCTTGGTGGGGCAGTACCCCCGGAGGCCAGGAAGGTCTGGGAAAGGCTGGCCAGGGGCAGGGGACCTGCTGGGTCCTGCCACTGGCCTGTGGGGCCTCTGAGCACATCCGGCCCTCTCCCGCTGGAAGACCTCCCCGGCTGCCTCCAAAGGCCGGTTTGCAAGCCCTCATGCCCGCTGTTCCCACCAGCCGCGCACAATGCTCCCTAGGCCGGGAGAAAAGCATTTTTGGGTGGTGCTCACTCCGGGCCCTTGGAAGACCTCCCTGGCTGCCTCCAAGGCCGGTTTGCAAGCACTTCTGCCTGCTTCTCCTAGCCACACGCGCACAATGCTCCCAAGCCCGGGAGAAAAGCGTTTTGGGGTGGTGTTCTCTCTGGGCCCAAGAAAGACCTCCCGGGCTGTCCACAAAGGCCGGTTTGCAAGCACTCCCACTCGCTGTTCCTGCCATCCGTGCAAATGCTCCAAGCCCAGGAGAAAAGCGCTTCGGGGTGGTGCTCTCTCCCGGCCCTTGGAAGACCTCCCCGGCTGCCTCCAAAGGCTGGTTTTCAAGAACTCCCTCCCGCTGTCCCGCCAGCCGCACACAATGCTCCCAATCACGGGAGAAAAGCGCTTCGGGGTGGTGATCTCTCCGGGCCCTTGGAAGACCTCCCCGGCTGCCTCCAAAGGCCGGTTTGCAAGCACTCATGCCCGCTGTTCCCGCCCGCCGCGCACAATGCTCCCAAGCCCGGGAGAAAAGCGCTTCGGGGTGGTGCTCTCTCCCGGCCCTTGGAAGACCTCCCAGGCTGCCTCCAAAGGCCGGTTTGCAAGCACTCAATCCTGCTGTTCCCGCCAGCCGCGCACATAGCTTCCAAGCCCGGGAGAAAAGCGCTTCGGGGTGGTGCTCTCTCCCGGACCTTGGAAGACCTCCCCGGCTGCCTCCAAAGGCTGGTTTTCAAGAATTCCCTCCCGCTGACCCGCCAGCCGCACACAATGCTCCCAAGCCCGGGAGAAAAGCATTTTGGGGTGGTGCTCTCTCCGGGCCCTTGGAAGACCTCCCCGGCTGCCTACAAAGGCTGGTTTGCAAGGAATCAATCCCGCTGTTCCCACCAGCCACGCACAATGCTCCCAAGCCCGGGAGAAAAGCATTTTGGGGTGGTGCTCACACCGGGCCCTGGAAGACCTCCCCGGCTGCCTCCAAAGGACGGTTTTCAAGCACTCCTGCCTGCTGTTCCCGCCACCCGCGCACAATGCTCCCAAGCCCGGGAGAAAAGCGCTTCGGGGTGGTGCTCTCTACAGGCCCTTGGAAGACCTCCCCGGCTGCCTCCAAAGGCCGGTTTGCAAGGACTCCTTCCTGCTGTTCTCGCCAGCCACGCACAATGCTCCCAAGGCCGGGAGAAAAGCATTTTGGGGTGTGCTCATTCCGGGCCCTTGGAAGACCTCCCCGGCTGCCTCCAAAGGCCAGTTTGCAAGCACTCCTGCCTGCTGTTCCCGCCAGCCGCGCACAATGCTCCCAAGCCCGGGAGAAAAGCGCTTCAGGTGGTGCTCTCTCCGGGCATTTCCAAGACCTCCCCGGCTGCCTCCAAAAGCAGGTTTGTAAGTACTCATTCCCGCTGCTTCCGCCAGCCACGCACAATGCTCCCAAGCCTGGGAGAAAAGCATTTTGGGGTGGTGATCAGTCCGGGCCCTTGGAAGACCTCCCCGGCTGCCCCCAAAGGCCGGTTTGGAAGCACTCCCACTCGCTGTTCCCGCCATTCGCGCAAATGTTCCAAGCCCGGGAGAAAAGCGCTTCGGGGTGGTGCTCTCTCCTGGCCCTTGGAAGACCTCCCCGGCTGCCTCCAAAGGCCGGTTTGCAAGCACTCCCACTCGCTGTTCCCGCCAGCCACACACAATGTTCCAAAACCCCGGAAAAAAGCGCTTCGGGGTGGTGCTCTCTCCGGGCGCTTGGAAGACTTCTCTGGCTGCCCCCAAGGGCCGGTTTTCAAGAATTCCCTCCCGCTGTTCCACCAGCCGCACACAATGCTCCAAAACCCGAGAGAAAAGCGCTTCGAGGTGGTGTTCTCTCCGGGCCCTTGGAAGACCTCCCCGGATGCCTCCAAAGGACGGTTTGCAAGCACTCCTGCCTGCTGTTCCCGCCACACGCGCACAATGCACCCAAGCCCGGGAGAAAAGCGCTTCGGGATGGTGCTCTATCCGGGCCCTTGGAAGACCTCCCCGGCTACCTCCAAAGGCGGGTTTGCAAGTACTCATTCCCGCTGTTCCCGCCAGCTGCGCACAATGCTCCCAAGCCCGGGAGAAAAGCATTTTGGGGTAGTGCTCTCTCCGGGCCCTTGGAAGACCACCCCGGCTGCCTCAAAAGGCCGGTTTGCAAGCACTCAGGCCCGCTGTTCCCGCCAGCCGTGTACAATGCTCCCTAGCCCGGGAGAAAAGCATTTTGGGGTGGTGCTCACTCCGGGCCCTTGAAAGACCTGCCCGGCTGCCTCCAAAGTCCGGTTTGCAAGAACTCATGCCCGCTGTTCCCGCCAGCCGCGCACAATGCTCCCAAGACCGGGAGAAATGCGCTTCGGGGTGGTGTTCTCTCCGTGCCCATGGAGGACCTCCCCGGCTGCCCCCAAAGGCCGGTTTGCAATCACTCCCACTCTCTGTTCCGGCCAGCCACGCACATGCTCCAAAACAGGGGAGAGAAGCGCTTTGGGGTGGTGCTCTCTCCCGGCCCTTGGAAGACTTCCCCGGCTGCCTCCAAAGGCCGGTTTGCAAGAACTCCCTCCCGCTGTCCCGCCAGCAGCACACAATGCTCCCAATCACGGGAGAAAAGCCCTTCGGGGTGGTGCTCTCTCAGGGCCCTTTGAAGACCTCCCCGGCTGCCTCCAATGGCCGGTATGCAAGCACTCATGCACGCTGTTCCCACCAGCCGTGTACAATGCTCCCAAGCACGGGAGAAAAGCATTTTGGGGTGGTGCTCACTCCTTGCCCTTGTAAGACCTCGGCGCCTGCCTCCAAAGGCCGGTTTGCAAGCACTCCTGCCTGCTGTTCCCGCCACCCGCGCACACTGCTCCCAAGCCCGGGAGAAAAGCGCATCGGGGTGGTGTTCTCTCCGGGCCCATGGAGGACCTCCCCAGCTGCCCCCAAAGGCCGGTTTGCAAGCATTCCCACTAGCTGTTCCCGCCAGCCATGCAAATGCTCCCAAGCCGGGGGGAAAAGCATTTTGGGGTGGTGCTCTCTCCGGGCCATTGCCCCTGTGCCTGGGGGCCAGGCAGGGGGTCCACACTCCCAGGCCAAGTCAGAACCACATGCACACGTTTGTTCCTGCCCCCTGCACCGGCAGAGAGCTCGGGGGAGCCAGAGTCTGCCAGGCAGCTGCTGGGCTGGCTGCCTGTGTGGGAAGGGGCAGAGCCGACCTAGGGGCAAGTTGTGGCCTCTTGCTCTCCCTGCTGCCCTGAGGTTGCTGGGCCAAAGAGGTCTTGAGCATCCAGCCCCTTGCTGGTCCCTTCCCTCTGACGAGGCCCTCTGAGCTCCAGCATCTGGCAGTGTGGAGACAGCCCCTGCCAGCAACCTCCTCTCCAAGGAGGCCTCAACCGAGGCCTAGGCCGAGGGGAAAGGCACCAGCGGGAATGAGCCTGGGGAGGCGCCCGGGCATGTCTGGACCCAGGCCCCGCAGCATGCCCCTTGGTGGGGCAGTACCCCCGGAGGCCAGGAAGGTCTGGGCAAAGCTGGCCAGGGACAGGGGCCCTGCTGTGTACTGTCCATGGCCTGTGGGGCCTCTGAGCACAACCGGCCCTCTCCCGCTGGAATACTTCCCCAGCTGCCTCCAAAGGCCGGTTTGCCAACACTCCGCCCACTGTTCCCACCAGGAACGCACAATGCTCCCAAGCCCGGGAGAAAAGCACTTCGGGGTGGTGCTCTCTCCGGGCCATTACCCCTGAGCCTGGGGCCAGGCAGCTGATCCACACTCCCAGGCCAAGGCAGAACCACATGCACACGTCTGTTCCTGCCCCCTGCACCGGCAGAGAGCTCGGGGGAGCCAGAGTCTGCCAGACAGCTGCTGGGCCGGCGGCTTGTGTGGGTAGAGGCAGAGCCGACCTAGGGGCAAGTTGGGCCTCTTGCTCTCCCTGCTGCCCTGAGGCTGCTGGGCCAAAGAGGTCTTGGGCATCCAGCCCCTTGCTGGTCCCTTCCCTCTGATGAGGCCCTCTTAGCTCCAGCACCTTGCAGTGTGGAGACAGCCCCTGCCAGCAACCTCCTCTCCAAGGAGGCCTCAACCGAGGCCTAGGCCCAGGGGAAAGGCACCAGCGGGGATGAGCCTGGGGAGGCGCCCGGCCATGTCTGGACCCAGTCCCCCCAACCTGCCCCTTGGTGGGGCAGTACCCCCGGAGGCCAGGAAGGTCTGGGCAAGGCTGGCCAGGGGCAGGGGCCCTGCTGGGTCCTGACCCTGGCCTGTGGGGCCTCTGAGCACAACCGGCCCTCTCCCACTGGAAGACCTCCCTGGCTGCCACCAAAGTCCTGTTTGCAAACACTCCCGTCCGCTGTTCACGCCAGGCTCGCACAATGCTCCCAAGCCAGGGAGAAAAGCGCTTCGGGCTGGTGCTCTCTCCGGGCCCTTGCCCCTGAGCCTGGGGGCAAGGCAGGGGGAACACACTCCCAGGCCAAAGCAGAACCACATGCCCACGTCTGTTCCTGTCCCCTGCACCGGCAGAGAGCTTGGGGGAGCCAGAGTCTGTCAGGCAGATGCTGGGTTGGCCGCCTGTGTGGGAAGGGGCAGAGCCGCCCTAGGGGCAAGTTGGGCCTCTTGCTCTCCCTGCTGCCCTGAGGCTGCTGGGCCAAAGACGTCTTGGGCATCCAGCCCCTTACTGGTCCCTTCCCTCTGACGAGGCCCTCTGAGCTCCAGCACCTTGCAGTGTGGAGACAGCCCCTGCCAGCAACCTCCTCTCCAAGGAGGCCTCAACCGAGGCCTAGGCCCAGGGGAAAGGCACCAGCGGGGATGAGCCAGGTGAGGCGCGCGAGCATGTCTGGACCCAGTCCCCGCAGCCTGCCCCTTGGTGGGGCTGTAACCCCTGAGGCAGGAAGGTCTGGGCAAGGCTGGCCAGGGCCTGGGGCCCTGCTGGGTCCTGCCCCTGGCCTGTGGGGCCTCTGAGCACAATCGGCCCTTTCCCACTGGAAGACCTCCTCAGCTGCCTCCAAAGGCCGGTTTGCAAGCACTCCCGCCCACTGTTCCCACCAAGCACGCAAAATGCTCCCAAGCCCGGGAGAAAAGCGCTTCGGGGTGGTGCTCTCTCTCGGCCCTTGCCCCTGAGCCTGGGGGCCAGGCATGGGGTCCACACTCCCAGGCCAAGGCAGAACCACATGCACACGTCTGTTCCTGCCCCCTGCACAGGCAGAGAGCTCGGGGGAGCCAGAGTCTGTCAGGCAGCTGCTGGGTTGGCCGCCTGTGTGGGAAGGGGCAGAGCCGCCCTAGGGGCAAGTTGGGCCTCTTGCTCTCCCTGCTGCCCTGAGGCTACTGGGCCAAAGACGTCTTGGGCATCCAGCCCCTTACTGGTCCCTTCCCTCTGACGAGGCCCTCTGAGCTCCAGCACCTTGCAGTGTGGAGACAGCCCCTGCCAGCAACCTCCTCTCCAAGGAGGCCTCAACCGAGGCCTAGGCCCAGGGGAAAGGCACCAGCGGGGATGAGCCAGGGGAGGCGCCCGAGCATGTCTGGACCCAGTCCCCGCAGCCTGCCCCTTGGTGGGGCTGTACCCCCGGAGGCCAGGAAGGTCTGGGCAAGGCTGGCCAGGGGCAGGGGCCCTGCTGGGTCCTGCCCCTGGCCTGTGGGGCCTCTGAGCACATCCGGCCCTCTCCCACTGGAAGACCTCCCCGGCTGCCTCCAAAGGCCGGTTTGCAAGCACTCCCGCCCACTGTTCCCAGCAGGCGCGCACAGTGCTCCCAAGCCCGGGAGAAAAGCACTTCGGGGTGGTGCTCTCACCGGGCCCTTGCCCCTGAGCCTGGGGGCAATGCAGGGGGAACACACTCCCAGGCCAAGGCAGAACCACATGCACACGTCTGTTCCTGCCCCCTGCACTGGCAGAGAGCGCAGGGGAGCCAGAGTCTGTCAGGCAGCTGCTGGGCTGGCCGCCTGTGTGGGAAGGGGCAGAGCCGACCTAGGGGCAAGTTGTGCCTCTTGCTCTCCCTGCTGACCTGAGGCTGCTGGGCCAAAGAGGTCTTGGGCATCCAGCCCCTTGCTGGTCCCTTCCCTCTGACGAGGCCCTCTGAGCTCCAGCACCTTGCAGTGTGGAGACAGCCCCTGCCAGCAACCTCCTCTGCAACGAGGCCTCAACCGAGGCCTAGGCCCAGGGGAAAGGCACCAGCGGGGATGAGCCTGGGGAGGCGCCCGGGCATGTCTGGACCCAGTCCCCGCAGCCTGCCCCTTGGTGGGGCTGTACCCCCGGAGGCAGGAAGGTCTGGGCAAGGCTGGCCAGGGGCAGGGGCCCTGCTGGGTCCTGCCCCTGGCCTGTGGGGCCTCTGAGCACAACCGGCCCTCTCCCACTGGAAGAACTCCCCGGCTGCCTCCAAAGGCCGGTTTGCAAGCACTCCCGCCCACTGTTCCCACCAGGCACGCACAATGCTCCCAAGCCCGTGAGAAAAGCGTTTCGGGGTGGTGCTCTCTCCTGGCCCTTGCCCCTGAGCCTCGGGGCCAGGCAGGTGATCCACACTCCCAGGCCAAGGCAGAACCACATGCACACGTCTGTTCCTGCCCCCTGCACCGGCAGAGAGCTCGCGGGAGCCAGAGTCTGTCAGGCAGCTGCTGGGCTGGCCGCCTGTGTGGGAAGGGGAAGAGCTGACCTAGGGGCAAGTTGGGCCTCTTGCTCTCCCTGCTGCCCTGAGGCTGCTGGGCCAAAGAGGTCTTGGGCATCCAGCCCCTTGCTGGTCCCTTCCCTCTGACGAGGCCCTCTGAGCTCCAGCACCTTGCAGTGTGGAGACAGCCCCTGCCAGCAACCTCCTCTGCAACGAGGCCTCAACCGAGGCCTAGTCCCAGGGAAAGGCACCAGCGGGGATGAACCTGGGGCGGCGCCCGGGAATGTCTGGATCCAGTCCCCGCAGCCTGCCCCTTGGTGGGGCAGTAACCCCGGAGGCCAGGAAGGTCTGGGCAAGGCTGGCCAGGGGCAGGGGCCCTGCTGGGTCCTGCCCCTGGCCTGTGGGGCCTCTGAGCATGACCGGCCCTCTCCCGCTGGAGACTTCCCTGACTGCCTCCAAAGGCCGGTTTGCCAACACTCGCGCCTGCTGTTCCCGCCAGGCACGCACAATGCTCCCAAGCCCGGGAAAAAAGCCCTTCGGGGTGGTGCTCTCTCCGGGCCCTTGCCCCTGAGCCTGGGGGCAATGCAGGGGGAATACACTCCCAGGCCAAGGCAGAACCACATGCACACGTCTGTTCCTGCCCCCTGCACCGGCAGAGAGCTCGGGGGAGCCAGAGTCTGCCAGGCAGCTGCTGGGCCGGCGGCCTGTGTGGGAAGGGGCAGAGCCGACCTAGGGGCAAGTTGGGCCTCTTGCTCTCCCTGCTGCCCTGAGGCTGCTGGGCCAAAGACGTCTTGGGCATCCAGCCCCTTGCTGGTCCCTTCCCTCTGATGAGGCCCTCTGAGCTCCAGCACCTTGCAGTGTGGAGACAGCCCCTGCCAGCAACCTCCTCTCCAAGGAGGCCTCAACCGAGGCCTAGGCCCAGGGGAAAGGCACCAGCGGGGATGAGCCAGGGGAGGCGCCCGGGCATGTCTGGACCCAGTCCCCGCAGCCTGCCCCTTGGTGGGGCTGTACCCCCGGAGGCCAGGAAGGTCTGGGCAAGGCTGGCCAGGGGCAGGGGCCCTGCTGGGTCCTGCCCCTGGCCTGTGGGGCCTCTAAGCACAACCGGCCCTCTCCCACTGGAAGACCTCCCCGGCTGCCTCCAAAGGCCGGTTTGCAAGCGCTCCCGCCCACTGTTCCCAGCAGGCGCGCACAGTGCTCCCAAGCCCGGGAGAAAAGCACTTCGGGGTGGTTCTCTCACCGGGCCCTTGCCCCTGAGCCTGGGGCCCAGGCAGGGGAACACACTCCCAGGCCAAGGCAGAACGACATGCACACGTCTGTTCCTGCCCCCTACACCGGCAGAGAGCTCGGGGGAGCCAGAGACTGCCAGGCTGCTGCTTGTCTGGCTGCCTGTGTGGGACGGGGCAGAGCCGACCTAGGGGCAAGTTGGGCCTCTTGCTCTCCCTGCTGCCCTGAGGCTGCTGGGTCAAAGAGGTCTTGGGCATCCAGCCCTTTGCTGGTCCCTTCCCTCTGACGAGGCCCTCTGAGCTCCAGCACCTTGCAGTGTGGAGACAGCCCCTGCCAGCAACCTCCTCTCCAAGGAGGCCTAAACCGAGGCCTAGGCCCAGGGGAAAGGCACCAGCGGGGATGAGCCTTGGGAGGCGCCCGGGCGTGTCTGGACCCAGTCCCGGCAGCCTGCCCCTTGGTGGGGCAGTACCCCCGGAGGCCAGGAAGGTCTGGGAAAGGCTGGCCAGGGGCAGGAGACCTGCTGGGTCCTGCCCCTGGCCTGTGGGGCTTCTGAGCACATCCGGCCCTCTCCCGCTGGAAGACCTCCCCGGCTGCCTCCAAAGGCCGGTTTGCCAACACTCACGCCCACTGTTCCCACCAGGCGCGCACAATGCTCCCAAGTCCGGGAGAAAAGCGCTTCGCGGTGGTGCTCTCACCGGGCCCTTTCCCCTCAGCCTGGGGGCAATGCAGGGGGAACACACTCCCAGGCCAAGGCAGAACCACATGCACACATCTGTTCCTGCCCCCTGCACCGGCAGAGAGCTAGGGGAGCCAGAGTCTGTCAGGCAGCTGCTGGGCTGGCCGCCTGTGTGGGAAGGGGCAGAGCCGACCTAGGGGCAAGTTGGGCCTCTTGCTCTCCCTGCTGCCCTGAGGCTGCTGGGCCAAAGAGGTCTTGGGCATCCAGCCCCTTGCTGGTCCCTTCCCTCTGACGAGGCCCTCTGAGCTCCAGCACCTTGCAGTGTGGAGACAGCCCCTGCCAGCAACCTCCTCTCCAAGGAGGCCTCAACCGAGGCCTAGGCCCAGGGGAAAGGCACCAGTGGGGATGAGCCTGGGGAGGCGCCCGGGCATGTCTGGACCCAGTCCCCGCAGCCTGCCCCTTGGTGGGGCTGTAACCCCGGAGGCAGGAAGGTCTGGGCAAGGCTGGCCAGGGGCTGGGGCCCTGCTGGGTCCTGCCCCTGGCCTGTGGGGCCTCTGAGCACAACCGGCCCTTTCCCACTGGAAGACCTCGCCAGCTGCCTCCAAAGGCCGGTTTGAAAGCACTCCCGCCCACTGTTCCCACCAAGCACGCAAAATGCTCCCAAGCCCTGGAGAAAAGCACTTCGGGGTTGTGCTCTCTCCGGGCCCTTGCCCCTGAGCCTGGGGCCCAGGCAGGGGAACACACTCCCAGGCCAAGGCAGAACGACATGCACACGTCTGTTCCTGCCCCTACACCGGCAGAGAGCTCGGGGGAGCCAGAGACTGCCAGGCTGCTGCTTGTCTGGCTGCCTGTGTGGGACGGGGCAGAGCCGACCTAGGGGCAAGTTGGGCCTCTTGCTCTCCCTGCTGCCCTGAGGCTGCTGGGTCAAAGAGGTCTTGGGCATCCAGCCCTTTGCTGGTCCCTTCCCTCTGACGAGGCCCTGTGAGCTCCAGCACCTTGCAGTGTGGAGACAGCCCCTGCCAGCAACCTCCTCTCCAAGGAGGCCTAAACCGAGGCCTAGGCCCAGGGGAAATGCACCAGCGGGGATGAGCCTGGGGAGGCGCCCGAGCGTGTCTGGACCCAGTCCCCGCAGCCTGCCCCTTGGTGGGGCAGTACCCCCGGAGGCCAGGAAGGTCTGGGAAAGGCTGGCCAGCGGCAGGGGACCTGCTGGGTCCTGCCCCTGGCCTGTGGGGCCTCTGAGCACAACCGGCCCTCTCTCGTTGGAAGACCTCCCCGGCTGCCTCCAATGGCCGGTTTGCAAGCCCTCATGCCCGCTGTTCCCACCAGCCGCGCACAATGCTCCCTAGGCCGGGAGAAAAGCATTTTTGGGTGGTGCTCACTCCGGGCCCTTGGAAGACCTCCCTGGCTGCCTCCAAGGTCGGTTTGCAAGCACTTCTGCCTGCTTCTCCCGCCACACGCGCACAATGCTCCCAAGCCCAGGAGAAAAGCGTTTCGGGGTGGTGTTCTCTCTGGGCCCAAGAAAGACCTCCCGGGCTGTCCACAAAGCCCGGTTTGCAAGCACTCCCACTCGCTGTTCCCGCCATCCGTGCAAATGCTCCAAGCCCAGGAGAAAAGCGCTTCGGGGTGGTGCTCTCTCCCGGCCCTTGGAAGACCTCCCCGGCTGCCTCCAAAGGCTGGTTTTCAAGAACTCCCTCCCGCTGTCCCGCCAGCCGCACACAATGCTCCCAATCACGGGAGAAAAGCGCTTCGGGGTGGTGCTCTCTCCGGGCCCTTGGAAGACATCTCTGGCTGCCTCCAAAGGCCGGTTTGCAAGAATTCCCTCCCGCTGTTCCACCAGCCACACACAATGCTCCAAAACCCGAGAGAAAAGCGCTTCGAGGTGGTGTTCTCTCCGGGCCCTTGGAAGACCTCCCCGGCTGCCTCCAAAGGCCGGTTTGCAAGCACTCCTGCCTGCTGTTCCCGCCACACGCGCACAATGCACCCAAGCCCGGGAGAAAAGCGCATCGGGGTGGTGTTCTCTCCGGGCCCATGGAGGACCTCCCCGGCTACCTCCAAAGGCGGGTTTGCAAGTACTCATTCCCGCTGTTCCCGCCAGCTGCGCACAATGCTCCCAAGCCCGGGAGAAAAGCATTTTGGGGTGGTGCTCTCTCCGGGCCCTTGGAAGACCACCCCGGCTGCCTCAAAAGGCCGGTTTGCAAGCACTCAGGCCCGCTGTTCCCGCCAACCGCGCACACTGCTCCCAAGCCCGGGAGAAAAGCGCATCGGGGTGGTGTTCTCTCCGGGCCCATGGAGGACCTCCCCAGCTGCCCCCAAAGGCCGGTTTGCAAGCATTCCCACTAGCTGTTCCCGCCAGCCATGCAAATGCTCCCAAGCCGGGGGGAAAAGCATTTTGGGGTGGTGCTCTCTCCGGGCCATTGCCCCTGTGCCTGGGGGCCAGGCAGGGGGTCCACACTCCCAGGCCAAGTCAGAACCACATGCACACGTTTGTTCCTGCCCCCTGCACCGGCAGAGAGCTCGGGGGAGCCAGAGTCTGCCAGGCAGCTGCTGGGCTGGCTGCCTGTGTGGGAAGGGGCAGAGCCGACCTAGGGGCAAGTTGTGGCCTCTTGCTCTCCCTGCTGCCCTGAGGTTGCTGGGCCAAAGAGGTCTTGAGCATCCAGCCCCTTGCTGGTCCCTTCCCTCTGACGAGGCCCTCTGAGCTCCAGCATCTCGCAGTGTGGAGACAGCCCCTGCCAGCAACCTCCTCTCCAAGGAGGCCTCAACCGAGGCCTAGGCCGAGGGGAAAGGCACCAGCGGGAATGAGCCTGGGGAGGCGCCCGGGCATGTCTGGACCCAGGCCCCGCAGCCTGCCCCTTGGTGGGGCAGTACCCCCGGAGGCCAGGAAGGTCTGGGCAAGGCTGGCCAGGGGCAGGGGCCCTGCTGGGTCCTGCCCCTGGCCTGTGGGGCCTCTGAGCACAACCGGCCCTCTCCCGCTGGAAGACCTCCCCGGCTGCCTCCAAAGGCCGGTTTGCAAGCGCTCCCGCCCACTGTTCCCAGCAGGCGGGCACAATGCTCCCAAGCCCGGGAGAAAAGCGCTTCGGGGTGGTGCTCTCACCAGGCCTTTGCCCCTGAGCCTGGGGGCAATGCAGGGGGAACACACTCCCAGGCCAAGGCAGAACCACATGCACACGTCTGTTCCTGCCCCCTGCACCGGCAGAGAGCTAGGGGAGCCAGAGTCTGTCAGGCAGCTGCTGGGCTGGCCGCCTGTGTGGGAAGGGGCAGAGCCGACCTAGGGGCAAGTTGGGCCTCTTGCTCTCCCTGCTGCCCTGAGGCTGCTGGGCCAAAGAGGTCTTGGGCATCCAGCCCCTTGCTGGTCCCTTCCCTCTGACGAGGCCCTCTGAGCTCCAGCACCTTGCAGTGTGGAGACAGCCCCTGCCAGCAACCTCCTCTCCAAGGAGGCCTCAACCGAGGCCTAGGCCCAGGGGAAAGGCACCAGTGGGGATGAGCCTGGGGAGGCGCCCGGGCATGTCTGGACCCAGTCCCCGCAGCCTGCCCCTTGGTGGGGCTGTAACCCCGGAGGCAGGAAGGTCTGGGCAAGGCTGGCCAGGGGCTGGGGCCCTGCTGGGTCCTGCCCCTGGCCTGTGGGGCCTCTGAGCACAACCGACCCTTTCCCACTGGAAGACCTCGCCAGCTGCCTCCAAAGGCCGGTTTGAAAGCACTCCCGCCCACTGTTCCCACCAAGCACGCAAAATGCTCCCAAGCCCTGGAGAAAAGCACTTCGGGGTTGTGCTCTCTCCGGGCCCTTGCCCCTGAGCCTGGGGCCCAGGCAGGGGAACACACTCCCAGGCCAAGGCAGAACGACATGCACACGGCTGTTCCTGCCCCCTACACCGGCAGAGAGCTCGGGGGAGCCAGAGACTGCCAGGCTGCTGCTTGTCTGGCTGCCTGTGTGGGACGGGGCAGAGCCGACCTAGGGGCAAGTTGGGCCTCTTGCTCTCCCTGCTGCCCTGAGGCTGCTGGGTCAAAGAGGTCTTGGGCATCCAGCCCTTTGCTGGTCCCTTCCCTCTGACGAGGCCCTGTGAGCTCCAGCACCTTGCAGTGTGGAGACAGCCCCTGCCAGCAACCTCCTCTCCAAGGAGGCCTAAACCGAGGCCTAGGCCCAGGGGAAATGCACCAGCGGGGATGAGCCTGGGGAGGCGCCCGAGCGTGTCTGGACCCAGTCCCCGCATCCTGCCCCTTGGTGGGGCAGTACCCCCGGAGGCCAGGAAGGTCTGGGAAAGGCTGGCCAGCGGCAGGGGACCTGCTGGGTCCTGCCCCTGGCCTGTGGGGCCTCTGAGCACATCCGGCCCTCTCCCGCTGGAAGACCTCCCCGGCTGCCTCCAAAGGCCGGTTTGCCAACACTCACGCCCACTGTTCCCACTAGGCGCGCACTATGCTCCCAAGTCCGGGAGAAAAGCGCTTCGCTGTGGTGCTCTCACCGGGCCCTTTCCCCTGAGCCTGGGGGCAATGCAGGGGGAACACACTCCCAGGCCAAGGCAGAACCACATGCACACGTCTGTTCCTGCCCCCTGCACCGGCAGAGAGCTAGGGGAGCCAGAGTCTGTCAGGCAGCTGCTGGGCTGGCCGCCTGTGTGGGAAGGGGCAGAGCCGACCTAGGGGCAAGTTGGGCCTCTTGCTCTCCCTGCTGCCCTGAGGCTGCTGGGCCAAAGAGGTCTTGGGCATCCAGCCCCTTGCTGGTCCCTTCCCTCTGACGAGGCCCTCTGAGCTCCAGCACCTTGCAGTGTGGAGACAGCCCCTGCCAGCAACCTCCTATCCAAGGAGGCCTCAACCGAGGCCTAGGGCCAGGGGAAAGGCACCAGCGGAAATGAGCCAGGGGAGGCGCCCGAGCATGTCTGGACCCAGTCCCCGCATCCTGCCCCTTGGTGGGGCAGTACCCCCGGAGGCGAGGAAGATCTGGGCAAGGCTGGCCAGGGGCAGGGGCCCTGCTGGGTCCTGCCCCTGGCCTGTGGGGCCTCTGAGCACAACCGGCCCTCTCTCGTTGGAAGACCTCCCCGGCTGCCTCCAATGGCCGGTTTGCAAGCCCTCATGCCCGCTGTTCCCACCAGCCGCGCACAATGCTCCCTAGGCCGGGAGAAAAGCATTTTTGGGTGGTGCTCACTCCGGGCCCTTGGAAGACCTCCCTGGCTGCCTCCAAGGTCGGTTTGCAAGCACTTCTGCCTGCTTCTCCCGCCACACGCGCACAATGCTCCCAAGCCCAGGAGAAAAGCGTTTCGGGGTGGTGTTCTCTCTGGGCCCAAGAAAGACCTCCCGGGCTGTCCACAAAGGCCGGTTTGCAAGCACTCCCACTCGCTGTTCCCGCCATCCGTGCAAATGCTCCAAGCCCAGGAGAAAAGCGCTTCGGGGTGGTGCTCTCTCCCGGCCCTTGGAAGACCTCCCCGGCTGCCTCCAAAGGCTGGTTTTCAAGAACTCCCTCCCGCTGTCCCGCCAGCCGCACACAATGCTCCCAATCACGGGAGAAAAGCGCTTCGGGGTGGTGCTCTCTCCGGGCCCTAGGAAGACATCTCTGGCTGCCTCCAAAGGCCGGTTTGCAAGAATTCCCTCCCGCTGTTCCACCAGCCACACACAATGCTCCAAAACCCGAGAGAAAAGCGCTTCGAGGTGGTGTTCTCTCCGGGCCCTTGGAAGACCTCCCCGGCTGCCTCCAAAGGCCGGTTTGCAAGCACTCCTGCCTGCTGTTCCCGCCACACGCGCACAATGCACCCAAGCCCGGGAGAAAAGCGCATCGGGGTGGTGTTCTCTCCGGGCCCATGGAGGACCTCCCCGGCTACCTCCAAAGGCGGGTTTGCAAGTACTCATTCCCGCTGTTCCCGCCAGCTGCGCACAATGCTCCCAAGCCCGGGAGAAAAGCATTTTGGGGTGGTGCTCTCTCCGGGCCCTTGGAAGACCACCCCGGCTGCCTCAAAAGGCCGGTTTGCAAGCACTCAGGCCCGCTGTTCCCGCCAACCGCGCACACTGCTCCCAAGCCCGGGAGAAAAGCGCATCGGGGTGGTGTTCTCTCCGGGCCCATGGAGGACCTCCCCAGCTGCCCCCAAAGGCCGGTTTGCAAGCATTCCCACTAGCTGTTCCCGCCAGCCATGCAAATGCTCCCAAGCCGGGGGGAAAAGCATTTTGGGGTGGTGCTCTCTCCGGGCCATTGCCCCTGTGCCTGGGGGCCAGGCAGGGGGTCCACACTCCCAGGCCAAGTCAGAACCACATGCACACGTTTGTTCCTGCCCCCTGCACCGGCAGAGAGCTCGGGGGAGCCAGAGTCTGCCAGGCAGCTGCTGGGCTGGCTGCCTGTGTGGGAAGGGGCAGAGCCGACCTAGGGGCAAGTTGTGGCCTCTTGCTCTCCCTGCTGCCCTGAGGTTGCTGGGCCAAAGAGGTCTTGAGCATCCAGCCCCTTGCTGGTCCCTTCCCTCTGACGAGGCCCTCTGAGCTCCAGCATCTGGCAGTGTGGAGACAGCCCCTGCCAGCAACCTCCTCTCCAAGGAGGCCTCAACCGAGGCCTAGGCCGAGGGGAAAGGCACCAGCGGGAATGAGCCTGGGGAGGCGCCCGGGCATGTCTGGACCCAGGCCCCGCAGCCTGCCCCTTGGTGGGGCAGTACCCCCGGAGGCCAGGAAGGTCTGGGCAAGGCTGGCCAGGGGTAGGGGCCCTGCTGGGTCCTGCCCCTGGCCTGTGGGGCCTCTGAGCACAACCGGCCCTCTCCCGCTGGAAGACCTCCCCGGCTGCCTCCAAAGGCCGGTTTGCAAGCGCTCCCGCCCACTGTTCCCAGCAGGCGGGCACAATGCTCCCAAGCCCGGGAGAAAAGCGCTTCGGGGTGGTGCTCTCACCAGGCCTTTGCCCCTGAGCCTGGGGGCAATGCAGGGGGAACACACTCCCAGGCCAAGGCAGAACGACATGCACACGTCTGTTCCTGCCCCCTACACCGGCAGAGAGCTCGGGGGAGCCAGAGACTGCCAGGCTGCTGCTTGTCTGGCTGCCTGTGTGGGACGGGGCAGAGCCGACCTAGGGGCAAGTTGGGCCTCTTGCTCTCCCTGCTGCCCTGAGGCTCCTGGGTCAAAGAGGTCTTGGGCATCCAGCCCTTTGCTGGTCCCTTCCCTCTGACGAGGCCCTCTGAGCTCCAGCATCTCGCAGTGTGGAGACAGCCCCTGCCAGCAACCTCCTCTCCAAGGAGGCCTCAACCGAGGCCTAGGCCGAGAGGAAAGGCACCAGCGGGAATGAGCCTGGGGAGGCGCGCGGGAATGTCTGGACCCAGGCCCCGCAGCCTGCCCCTTGGTGGAGCAGTACCCCCGGAGGCCAGGAAGGTCTGGGCAAAGCTGGCCAGGGACAGGGGCCCTGCTGTGTACTGTCCCTGGCCTGTGGGGCCTCTGAGCAGAACCGGCCCTCTCCCGCTGGAATACTTCCCCAGCTGCCTCCAAAGGCCGGTTTGCCAACACTCCGCCCACTGTTCCCACCAGGAACGCACAATGCTCCCAAGCCCGGGAGAAAAGCACTTCGGGGTGGTGCTCTCTCCGGGCCCTTGCCCCTGAGCCTGGGGACAGGCAGCTGATCCACACTCCCAGGCCAAGGCAGAACCACATGCACACGTCTGTTCCTGCCCCCTGCACCGGCAGAGAGCTCGCGGGAGCCAGAGTCTGTCAGGCAGCTGCTGGGCTGGCCGCCTGTGTGGGAAGGGGCAGAGCTGACCTAGGGGCAAGTTGGGCCTCTTGCTCTCCCTGCTGCCCTGAGGCTGCTGGGCCAAAGAGGTCTTGGGCATCCAGCCCCTTGCTGGTCCCTTCCATCTGACGAGGCCCTCTGAGCTCCAGCACCTTGCAGTGTGGAGACAGCCCCTGCCAGCAACCTCCTCTCCAAGGAGGCCTCAACCGAGGCCTAGTCCCAGGGAAAGGCACCAGCGGGGATGAACCTGGGGAGGCGCCCGGGAATGTCTGGACCCAGTCCCCGCAGCCTGCCCCTTGGTGGGTCAGTACCCCCGGAGGCCAGGAAGGTCTGGGCAAGGCTGGCCAGGGGCAGGGGCCCTGCTGGGTCCTGCCCCTGGCCTGTGGGGCCTCTGAGCATGACCGGCCCTCTCCCGCTGGAGACCTCCCCGACTGCCTCCAAAGGCCGGTTTGCCAACACTCGCGCCCGCTGTTCCCGCCAGGCACGCACAATGCTCCCAAGCCCGGGAAAAAAGCGCTTCGGGGTGGTGCTCTCTCCGGGCCCTTGCCCCTGAGCCTGGGGGCAAGGCAGGGTGTCCACACTCCCAGGCCAAGGCAGAACCACATGCACACGTCTGATCTGCCCCCTGCACCGGCAGAGAGCTCGGCAGAGCCAGAGTCTGTCAGGCAGTTGCTGGGCTGGCCGCCTGTGTGGGAAGGGGCAGAGCCGACCTAGGGGCAAGTTGGGCCTCTTGCTCTCCCTGCTGCCCTGAGGATGCTGGGCCAAAGAGGTCTTGGGCATCCAGCCCCTTGCTGGTCCCTTCCCTCTGACGAGGCCCTCTGAGCTCCAGCACCTTGCAGTGTGGAGACAGCCCCTGCCAGCAACCTCCTCTCCAAGGAGGCCTCACCCGAGGCCTAGGCCTAGGGGAAAGGCACCAGCGGGGATGAGCCTGGGGAGGCGCCCGGCCATGTCTGGACCCAGTCCCCCCAACCTGCCCTTTGGTGGCGCAGTACCCCCGGAGGCCAGGAAGGTCTGGGCAAGGCTGCCAGGGGCAGGGACACTGCTGGGTCCTTCCCCTGGCCTGTGGGGCGTCTGAGCACAACCGGCACTCTCCCGCTGGAAGACCTCCCCGTCTGCCTCCAAAGGACGGTTTGCAAGCACTCCCACCCGCTGTTCCCGCCAGGCACGCACAATGCTCCCAAGCCCGGGAGAAAAGCGCTTCGGGGTGGTGCTCTCTCCGGGCCCTTGCCCCTGAGCCTGGGGGCCAGGCAGGGGGAACACACTCCCAGGCCAAGGCAGAACGACATTCACACGTCTGTTCCTGCCCCCTAAACCGGCAGAGAGCTCGGGGGAGCCAGAGACTGCCAGGCTGCTGCTGGGCTGGCTGCCTGTGTGGGACGGGGCAAGCCGACCTAGGGGCAAGTTGGGCCTCTTGCTTTCCCTGCTGCCCTGAGGCTGCTGGGTCAAAGAGGTCTTGGGCATCCAGCCCTTTGCTGGTCCCTTCCCTCTGACGAGGCCCTCTGAGCTCCAGCACCTTGCTGTGTGGAGACAGCCCCTGCCAGCAACCTCCTCTTCAAGAAGGCCTCAACCGAGGCCTAGTCCCAGGGAAAGGCACAAGCGGGGATGAACCTGGGGATGCGCCTGGGAATGTCTGGACCCAGGCCCCGCAGCCTGCCCCTTGGTGGGGCAGTACCCCCGGAGGCCAGGAAGGTCTGGGCAAGGCTGGCCAGGGGCAGGGGCCCTGCTGGGTCCTGCCCCTGGCCTGTGGGGCCTCTGAGCACAACCGGCCCTCTCCCACTGGAAGACCTCCCCGGCTGCCTCCAAAGGCCGGTTTGCAAGCGCTCCCGCCCACTGTTCCCAGCAGGCGGGCACAATGCTCCCAAGCCCGGGAGAAAAGCGCTTCGGGGTGGTGCTCTCACCGGGCGCTTGCCCCTGAGCCTGGGGGCAATGCAGGGGTTCCACACTCCCAGGCCAAGGCAGAACCACATGCACACGTCTGATCTGCCCCCTGCACCGGCAGAGAGCTCGGCAGAGCCAGAGTCTGTCAGGCAGTTGCTGGGCTGGCCGCCTGTGTGGGAAGGGGCAGAGCCGACCTAGGGGCAAGTTGTGCCTCTTGCTCTCCCTGCTGCCCTGAGGCTGCTGGGCCAAAGAGGTCTTGGGCATCCAGCCCCTTGCTGGTCCGTTCCCTCTGACGAGGCCCTCTGAGCTCCAGGGCCTTGCAGTGTGGAGACAGCCCATGCCAGCAACCTCCTCTCCAAGGAGGCCTAAACCGAGGCCTAGGCCCAGGGGAAAGGCACCAGCGGGGATGAGCCTGGGGAGGCGCCCGGGCATGTCTGGACCCAGTCCCTGCAGCCTGCCCCTTGGTCGGGCAGTATCCCCGGAGGCCAGGAAGGACTGGGAAAGGCTGGCCAGGGGCAGGGAACCTGCTGTGTCCTGCCCCTGGCCTGTGGGGCCTCTGAGCACATCCGGCCCTCTCCCGCTGGAAGACCTCCCCGGCTGCCTCCAAAGGCCGGTTTGCCAACACTCCCGCCCACTGTTCCCACCAGGCGCTCACAATGCTCCCAAGCCCGGGAGAAAAGCGCTTCGGGGTGGTGCTCCCACCGGGCCCTTGCCCCTGAGCCTGGGGGCAATGCAGGGGTTCCACACTCCCAGGCCAAGGCAGAACCACATGCACACGTCTGTTCCTGCCCCCTGCACCGGCAGAGAGCTCAGGGGAGCCAGAGTCTGTCAGGCAGCTGCTGGGCTGGCCGCCTGTGTGGGAAGGGGCAGAGCCGACCTAGGGGCAAGTTGGGCCTCTTCCTCTCCCTGCTGCCCTGAGGCTGCTGGGCTAAAGAGGTCTTGGGCATCCAGCCCCTTGCTGGTCCCTTCCCGCTGACGAGGCCCTCTGAGCTCCAGCACCTTGCAGTTTGGAGACAGCCCCTGCCAGCAACCTCCTCCGCAACGAGGCCTCAACCGAGGCCTAGGCCCAGGGGAAAGGCACCAGCGGGGATGAGCCTGGGGAGGCGCCCGGGCATGTCTGGACCCAGTCCCCGCAGCCTGCCCCTTGGTGGGGATGTACCCCCGGAGGCAGGAAGATCTGGGCAAGGCTGGCCAGGGGCAGGGGCCCTGCTGGTCCTGCCCCTGACCTGTGGGGCCTCTGAGCACAACCGGCCCTCTCCCACTGGAAGACCTCCCCGGCTGCCTCCAAAGGCCGGTTTGCAAGCACTCCCGCCCACTGTTCCCACAAGGCGCGCACAATGCTCCCAAGCACGGGAGAAAAGCGCTTCGGGGTGGTGCTCTCTCCGGGCCCTTGCCCCTGAGCCTGGGGACAGGCAGCTGATCCACACTCCCCGGCCAAGGCAGAACCACATGCACACGTCTGTTCCTGCCCCCTGCACCGGCAGAGAGCTCGCGGGAGCCAGAGTCTGTCAGGCAGCTGCTGGGCTGGCCGCCTGTGTGGGAAGGGGCAGAGCTGACTTAGGGGCAAGTTGGGCCTCTTGCTCTCCCTGCTGCCCTGAGGCTGCTGGGCCAAAGAGGTCTTGGGCATCCAGCCACTTGCTGGTCCTTTCCATCTGACGAGGCCCTCTGAGCTCCAGCACCTTGCAGTGTGGAGACAGCCCCTGCCAGCAACCTCCTGTCCAAGGAGGCCTCAACCGAGGCCTAGTCCCAGGGAAAGGCACCAGCGGGGATGAACCTGGGGAGGCGCCCGGGAATGTCTGGACCCAGTCCCCGCAGCCTGCCCCTTGGTGGGGCAGTACCCCCGGAGGCCAGGAAGGTCTGGGCAAGGCTGGCCATGGGCAGGGGCCCTGCTGGGTCCTGCCCCTGCCCTGTGGGGCCTCTGAGCATGACCGGCCCTCTCCCGCTGGAGACCTCCCCGACTGCCTCCAAAGGCCGGTTTGCCAACACTCGCGCCCGCTGTTCCCGCCAGGCACGCACAATGCTCCCAAGCCCGGGAAAAAAGCGCTTCGGGGTGGTGCTCTCTCCGGGCCCTTGCCCCTGAGCCTGGGGGCAATGCAGGGGGAACACTCTCCCAGGCTAAGGCAGAACGACATACACACGTCTGTTCCTGCCCCCTACACCGGCAGAGAGCTCGGAGGAGCCAGAGTCTGCCAGGCAGCTGCTGGGCTGGCGGCCTGTGTGGGAAGGGGCAGAGCCGACCTAGGGGCAAGTTGGGCCTCTTGCTCTCCCTGCTGCCCTGAGGATGCTGGGCCAAAGAGGTCTTGGGCATCCAGCCCCTTGCTGGTCCCTTCCCTCTGACGAGGCCCTCTGAGCTCCAGCACCTTGCAGTGTGGAGACAGCCCCTGCCAGCAACCTCCTCTCCAAGGAGGCCTCACCCGAGGCCTAGGCCTAGGGGAAAGGCACCAGCGGGGATGAGCCTGGGGAGGCGCCCGGCCATGTCTGGACCCAGTCCCCCCAACCTGCCCTTTGGTGGCGCAGTACCCCCGGAGGCCAGGAAGGTCTGGGCAAGGCTGGCCAGGGGCAGGGACACTGCTGGGTCCTGCCCCTGGCCTGTGGGGCCTCTGAGCACAACCGGCACTCTCCCGCTTTAAGACCTCCCCGTCTACCTCCAAAGGACGGTTTGGAAGCACTCCCACCCGCTGTTCCCGCCAGGCACGCACAATGCTCCCAAGCCCGGGAGAAAAGCGCTTCGGGGTGGTGCTCTCTCCGGGCCCTTGCCCCTGAGCCTGGGGGCCAGGCAGGGGGAACACACTCCCAGGCCAAGTCAGAACGACATGCACACGTCTGTTCCTGCCCCCTACACCGGCAGAGAGCTGGGGGGAGCCAGAGACTGCCAGGCTGCAGCTGGGCTGGCTGCCTGTGTGGGACGGGGCAAGCCGACATAGTGGCAAGTTGGGCCTCTTGCTCTCCCTGCTGCCCTGAGGCTGCTGGGTCAAAGAGGTCTTGGGCATCCAGCCCTTTGCTGGTCCCTTCCCTCTGACGAGGCCCTCTGAGCTCCAGCATCTCGCAGTGTGGAGACAGCCCCTGCCAGCCACCTCCTCTCCAAGGAGGCCTCAACCGAGGCCTAGGCCGAGGGGAAAGGCACCAGCGGGAATGAGCCTGGGGAGGCGCCCGGGCATGTCTGGACCCAGGCCCCGCAGCCTGCCCCTTGGTGGGGCAGTACCCCCGGAGGCCAGGAAGGTCTGGGCAAAGCTGGCCATGGACAGGGGCCCTGCTGTGTACTGTCCCTGGCCTGTGGGGCCTCTGAGCACAACCGGCCCTCTCCCGCTGGAATACTTCCCCAGCTGCCTCCAAAGGCCGGTTTGCCAACACTCCGCCCACTGTTCCCACCAGGAACGCACAATGCTCCCAAGCCCGGGAGAAAAGCACTTCGGGGTGGTGCTCTCTCCGGGCCCTTGCCCCTGAGCCTGGGGACAGGCAGCTGATCCACACTCCCAGGCCAAGGCAGAACCACATGCACACGTCTGTTCCTGCCCCCTGCACCGGCAGAGAGCTCGCGGGAGCCAGAGTCTGTGAGGCAGCTGCTGGGCTGGCCGCCTGTGTGGGAAGGGGCATAGCCGACCTAGGGGCAAAATGGGCCTCTTCCTCTCCCTGCTGCCCTGAGGCTGCTGGGCCAAATAGATCTTGGGCATCCAGCCCCTTGCTGGTCCCTTCCCTCTGACGAGGCCCTCTGAGCTCCAGCACCTTGCAGTGTGGAGACAGCCCCTGCCAGCAACCTCCTCTCCAAGGAGGCCTCAACCGAGGCCTAGGCCCAGGGGAAAGGAACCAGCGGGGATGAGCCTGGGGAGGCGCCCGGCCATGTCTGGACCCAGTCCCCGCAGCCTGCCCCTTGGTGGGGCTGTACCCCCGGAGGCCAGGAAGGTCTGGGCAAGGCTGCCAGGGGCAGGGATACTGCTGGGTCCTGCCCCTGGCCTGTGGGGCCTCTGAGCACAACCGGCACTCTCCCGCTGGAAGACCTCCCCGTCTGCCTCCAAAGGCCGGTTTGCAAGCACTCCAGCCCGCTGTTCCCGCCAGGCACGCACAATGCTCCCAAGCCCGGGAGAAAAGCGCTTCGGGGTGGTGCTCTCTCCGGGCCCTTGCCCCTGAGCCTGGGGGCCAGGCAGGGGGAACACACTCCCAGGCCAAGGCAGAACGACATTCACACGTCTGTTCCTGCCCCCTAAACCGGCAGAGAGCTCGGGGGAGCCAGAGACTGCCAGGCTGCTGCTGGGCTGGCTGCCTGTGTGGGACGAGGCAAGCCGACCTAGGGGCAAGTTGGGCCTCTTGCTTTCCCTGCTGCCCTGAGGCTGCTGGGTCAAAGAGGTCTTGGGCATCCAGCCCTTTGCTGGTCCCTTCCCTCTGACGAGGCCCTCTGAGCTCCAGCACCTTGCTGTGTGGAGACAGCCCCTGCCAGCAACCTCCTCTTCAAGAAGGCCTCAACCGAGGCCTAGTCCCAGGGAAAGGCACAAGCGGGGATGAACCTGGGGATGCGCCCGGGAATGTCTGGACCCAGGCCCCGCAGCCTGCCCCTTGGTGGGGCAGTACCCCCGGAGGCCAGGAAGGTCTGGGCAAGGCTGGCCAGGGGCAGGGGCCCTGCTGGGTCCTGCCCCTGGCCTGTGGGGCCTCTGAGCACAACCGGCCCTCTCCCACTGGAAGACCTCCCCGGCTGCCTCCAAAGGCCGGTTTGCAAGCGCTCCCGCCCACTGTTCCCAGCAGGCGGGCACAATGCTCCCAAGCCCGGGAGAAAAGCGCTTCGGGGTGGTGCTCTCACCGGGCCCTTGCCCCTGAGCCTGGGGGCAATGCAGGGGTTCCACACTCCCAGGCCAAGGCAGAACCACATGCACACGTCTGATCTGCCCCCTGCACCGGCAGAGAGCTCGGCAGAGCCAGAGTCTGTCAGGCAGTTGCTGGGCTGGCCGCCTGTGTGGGAAGGGGCAGAGCCGACCTAGGGGCAAGTTGTGCCTCTTGCTCTCCCTGCTGCCCTGAGGCTGCTGGGCCAAAGAGGTCTTGGGCATCCAGCCCCTTGCTGGTCCGTTCCCTCTGACGAGGCCCTCTGAGCTCCAGGGCCTTGCAGTGTGGAGACAGCCCATGCCAGCAACCTCCTCTCCAAGGAGGCCTAAACCGAGGCCTAGGCCCAGGGGAAAGGCACCAGCGGGGATGAGCCTGGGGAGGCGCCCGGGCATGTCTGGACCCAGTCCCCGCAGCCTGCCCCTTGGTCGGGCAGTATCCCCGGAGGCCAGGAAGGACTGGGAAAGGCTGGCCAGGGGCAGGGAACCTGCTGTGTCCTGCCCCTGGCCTGTGGGGCCTCTGAGCACATCCGGCCCTCTCCCGCTGGAAGACCTCCCCGGCTGCCTCCAAAGGCCGGTTTGCCAACACTCCCGCCCACTGTTCCCACCAGGCGCTCACAATGCTCCCAAGCCCAGGAGAAAAGCGCTTCGGGGTGGTGCTCCCACCGGGCCCTTGCCCCTGAGCCTGGGGGCAATGCAGGGGTTCCACACTCCCAGGCCAAGGCAGAACCACATGCACACGTCTGTTCCTGCCCCCTGCACCGGCAGAGAGCTCAGGGGAGCCAGAGTCTGTCAGGCAGCTGCTGGGCTGGCCGCCTGTGTGGGAAGGGGCAGAGCCGACCTAGGGGCAAGTTGGGCCTCTTCCTCTCCCTGCTGCCCTGAGGCTGCTGGGCCAAAGAGGTCTTGGGCATCCAGCCCCTTGCTGGTCCCTTCCCGCTGACGAGGCCCTCTGAGCTCCAGCACCTTGCAGTTTGGAGACAGCCCCTGCCAGCAACCTCCTCCGCAACGAGGCCTCAACCGAGGCCTAGGCCCAGGGGAAAGGCACCAGCGGGGATGAGCCTGGGGAGGCGCCCGGGCATGTCTGGACCCAGTCCCCGCAGCCTGCCCCTTGGTGGGGATGTACCCCCGGAGGCAGGAAGATCTGGGCAAGGCTGGCCAGGGGCAGGGGCCCTGCTGGTCCTGCCCCTGACCTGTGGGGCCTCTGAGCACAACCGGCCCTCTCCCACTGGAAGACCTCCCCGGCTGCCTCCAAAGGCCGGTTTGCAAGCACTCCCGCCCACTGTTCCCACCAGGCGCGCACAATGCTCCCAAGCACGGGAGAAAAGCGCTTCGGGGTGGTGCTCTCTCCGGGCCCTTGCCCCTGAGCCTGGGGACAGGCAGCTGATCCACACTCCCCGGCCAAGGCAGAACCACATGCACACGTCTGTTCCTGCCCCCTGCACCGGCAGAGAGCTCGCGGGAGCCAGAGTCTGTCAGGCAGCTGCTGGGCTGGCCGCCTGTGTGGGAAGGGGCAGAGCTGACCTAGGGGCAAGTTGGGCCTCTTGCTCTCCCTGCTGCCCTGAGGCTGCTGGGCCAAAGAGGTCTTGGGCATCCAGCCACTTGCTGGTCCTTTCCATCTGACGAGGCCCTCTGAGCTCCAGCACCTTGCAGTGTGGAGACAGCCCCTGCCAGCAACCTCCTGTCCAAGGAGGCCTCAACCGAGGCCTAGTCCCAGGGAAAGGCACCAGCGGGGATGAACCTGGGGAGGCGCCCGGGAATGTCTGGACCCAGTCCCCGCAGCCTGCCCCTTGGTGGGGCAGTACCCCCGGAGGCCAGGAAGTTCTGGGCAAGGCTGGCCAGGGGCAGGGGCCCTGCTGGGTCCTGCCCCTGCCCTGTGGGGCCTCTGAGCATGACCGGCCCTCTCCCGCTGGAGACCTCCCCGACTGCCTCCAAAGGCCGGTTTGCCAACACTCGCGCCCGCTGTTCCCGCCAGGCACGCACAATGCTCCCAAGCCCGGGAAAAAAGCGCTTCGGGGTGGTGCTCTCTCCGGGCCCTTGCCCCTGAGCCTGGGGGCAATGCAGGGGGAACACACTCCCAGGCTAAGGCAGAACGACATACACACGTCTGATCCTGCCCCCTACACCGGCAGAGAGCTCGGAGGAGCCAGAGTCTGCCAGGCAGCTGCTGGGCTGGCGGCCTGTGTGGGAAGGGGCAGAGCCGACCTAGGGGCAAGTTGGGCCTCTTGCTCTCCCTGCTGCCCTGAGGATGCTGGGCCAAAGAGGTCTTGGGCATCCAGCCCCTTGCTGGTCCCTTCCCTCTGACGAGGCCCTCTGAGCTCCAGCACCTTGCAGTGTGGAGACAGCCCCTGCCAGCAACCTCCTCTCCAAGGAGGCCTCACCCGAGGCCTAGGCCTAGGGGAAAGGCACCAGCGGGGATGAGCCTGGGGAGGCGCCCGGCCATGTCTGGACCCAGTCCCCCCAACCTGCCCTTTGGTGGCGCAGTACCCCCGGAGGCCAGGAAGGTCTGGGCAAGGCTGGCCAGGGGCAGGGACACTGCTGGGTCCTGCCCCTGGCCTGTGGGGCCTCTGAGCACAACCGGCACTCTCCCGCTTTAAGACCTCCCCGTCTACCTCCAAAGGACGGTTTGGAAGCACTCCCACCCGCTGTTCCCGCCAGGCACGCACAATGCTCCCAAGCCCGGGAGAAAAGCGCTTCGGGGTGGTGCTCTCTCCGGGCCCTTGCCCCTGAGCCTGGGGGCCAGGCAGGGGGAACACACTCCCAGGCCAAGTCAGAACGACATGCACACGTCTGTTCCTTCCCCCTACACCGGCAGAGAGCTGGGGGGAGCCAGAGACTGCCAGGCTGCAGCTGGGCTGGCTGCCTGTGTGGGACGGGGCAAGCCGACATAGGGGCAAGTTGGGCCTCTTGCTCTCCCTGCTGCCCTGAGGCTGCTGGGTCAAAGAGGTCTTGGGCATCCAGCCCTTTGCTGGTCCCTTCCCTCTGACGAGGCCCTCTGAGCTCCAGCATCTCGCAGTGTGGAGACAGCCCCTGCCAGCCACCTCCTCTCCAAGGAGGCCTCAACCGAGGCCTAGGCCGAGGGGAAAGGCACCAGCGGGAATGAGCCTGGGGAGGCGCCCGGGCATGTCTGGACCCAGGCCCCGCAGCCTGCCCCTTGGTGGGGCAGTACCCCCGGAGGCCAGGAAGGTCTGGGCAAAGCTGGCCAGGGACAGGGGCCCTGCTGTGTACTGTCCCTGGCCTGTGGGGCCTCTGAGCACAACCGGCCCTCTCCCGCTGGAATACTTCCCCAGCTGCCTCCAAAGGCCGGTTTGCCAACACTCCGCCCACTGTTCCCACCAGGAACGCACAATGCTCCCAAGCCCGGGAGAAAAGCACTTCGGGGTGGTGCTCTCTCCGGGCCCTTGCCCCTGAGCCTGGGGACAGGCAGCTGATCCACACTCCCAGGCCAAGGCAGAACCACATGCACACGTCTGTTCCTGCCCCCTGCACCGGCAGAGAGCTCGCGGGAGCCAGAGTCTGTGAGGCAGCTGCTGGGCTGGCCGCCTGTGTGGGAAGGGGCATAGCCGACCTAGGGGCAAAATGGGCCTCTTCCTCTCCCTGCTGCCCTGAGGCTGCTGGGCCAAATAGATCTTGGGCATCCAGCCCCTTGCTGGTCCCTTCCCTCTGACGAGGCCCTCTGAGCTCCAGCACCTTGCAGTGTGGAGACAGCCCCTGCCAGCAACCTCCTCTCCAAGGAGGCCTCAACCGAGGCCTAGGCCCAGGGGAAAGGAACCAGCGGGGATGAGCCTGGGGAGGCGCCCGGCCATGTCTGGACCCAGTCCCCGCAGCCTGCCCCTTGGTGGGGCTGTACCCCCGGAGGCCAGGAAGGTCTGGGCAAGGCTGCCAGGGGCAGGGATACTGCTGGGTCCTGCCCCTGGCCTGTGGGGCCTCTGAGCACAACCGGCACTCTCCCGCTGGAAGACCTCCCCGTCTGCCTCCAAAGGCCGGTTTGCAAGCACTCCAGCCCGCTGTTCCCGCCAGGCACGCACAATGCTCCCAAGCCCGGGAGAAAAGCACTTCGGGCTGGTGCTCTCTCCGGGCCCTTGCCCCTGAGCCTGGGGGCCAGGCAGGGGGAACACACTCCCAGGCCAAGGCAGAACGACATGCACACGTCTGTTCCTGCCCCCTACACCGGCAGAGAGCTCGGGGGAGCCAGAGACTGCCAGGCTGCTGCTGGGTTGGCCGCCTGTGTGGGAAGGGGCAGAGCCGCCCTAGGGGCAAGTTGGGCCTCTTGCTCTCCCTGCTGCCCTGAGGCTGCTGGGCCAAAGAGGTCTTGGGCATCCAGCCCTTTGCTGGTCCCTTCCCTCTGACGAGGCCCTCTGAGCTCCAGCACCTTGCAGTGTGGAGACAGCCCCTGCCAGCAACCTCCTCTCCAAGGAGGCCTCAACCGAGGCCTAGGCCCAGGGGAAAGGCACCAGCGGGGATGAGACTGGGGAGGCGCCTGGGCATGTCTGGACCCAGTCCCCGCAGCCTGCCCCTTGGTGGGGCTGTAAACCCGGAGGCAGGAAGGTCTGGGCAAGGCTGGCCAGGGGCAGGGGCCCTGCTGGGTCCTGCCCCTGGCCTGTGGGGCCTCTGAGCACAACCGGCCCTCTCCCACTGGAAGACCTCCCCGGCTGCCTCCAAAGGCCGGTTTGCAAGCGCTCCCTCCCACTGTTCCCAGCAAGGGTGCACAATGTTCCCAAGACCGGGAGAAAAGCGCTTCAGGGTGGTGCTCTCTCCGGGCCCTTGCCCCAGAGCCTGGTGGCAAGGCAGGGTGTCCAGAGTCCCAGGCCAAGGCAGAACCACATGCACACGTCTGATCTGCCCCCTGCACCGGCAGAGAGCTCAGGGGAGCCAGAGTCTGTCAGGCAGCTGCTGGGCTGGCCGCCTGTGTGGGAAGGGGCAGAGCCGACCTAGGGGCAAGTTGGGCCTCTTGCTCTCCCTGCTGCCCTGAGGCTGCTGGGCCAAAGAGGTCTTGGGCATCCAGCCCCTTCCTGGTCCCTTCCCTCTGACGAGGCCCTCTGAGCTCCAGCACCTTGCAGTGTGGAGACAGCCCCTGCCAGCAACCACCTCTCCAAGGAGGCCTCAACCGAGGCCTAGGCCCAGGGGAAAGGCACCAGCGGGGATGAGCCAGGGGAGGCGCCCGGGCATGTCTGGACCCAGTCCCCGCAGCCTGCCCCTTGGTGGGGCTGTAACCCCGGAGGCAGGACGGTCTGGGCAAGGCTGGCCAGGGGCAGGGGCCCTCCTGGTTCCTGCCCCTGGCCTGTGGGGCCTCTGAGCACAACCAGCCCTCTCCCACTGGAAGACCTCCCCGGCTGCCTCCAAAGGCCGGTTTGTAAGTACTCATTCCCGCTGCTTCCGCCAGCCACGCACAATGCTCCCAATCCCGGGAGAAAAGCATTTTGGGGTGGTGCTCTCTCCGGGCCCTTGGAAGACCTCCCGGGCTGCCTCCAAAGGCCGGTTTGTAAGCACTCATGTCCGCTGTTCCCGACAGCCGCACACAATGCTCCCAAGCCCGGGAGAAAAGCATTTTGGGGTGGTGATCAGTCCGGGCCCTTGGAAGACCTCCCCGGCTGCCTCCAAAGGACAGTTTGCAAGCACTCATGCCCGCTGTTCCCGCCAGCCGCGCACAATGCTCCCAAGACCGTGAGAATAGCGCTTCGGGGTGGTGTTCTCTCCGGGACCATGGAGGACGTCCCCGGCTGCCCCCAAAGGCCGCTTTGCAAGCACTCCCACTCGCTGTTCCCGCCAGCCACACACAATGTTCCAAAACCCCGGAGAAAAGCGCTTCGGGGTGGTGCTCTCTCCGGGCCCTTGGAAGACTTCTCTGGCTGCCTCCAAAGGCCGGAATGCAAGAATTCCCTCCCGCTGTTCCACCAGCCGCACACAATGCTCCAAAACCCGAGAGAAAAGCGCTTCGAGGTGGTGTTCTCTCCGGGCCCTTGGAAGACATCCCCGGCTGCCTCCAAAGGCCGGTTTGCAAGCACTCCTGCCTGCTGTTCCCGCCACACGCGCACAATGCACCCAAGCCCGGGAGAAAAGCGCTTCGGGGTGGTGCTCTCTCCGGGCCTTTGGAAGACCTCCCCGGCTGCCTCCAAAGGCCGGTTTGCAAGCACTCATGCCCGCTGTTCCCGCACGCCGCGCACAATGCTCCCAAGCCCGGGAGAAAAGCGCTTCGGGGTGGTGCTCTCTCCCGGCCCTTGGAAGACCTCCCCGGCTGCCTGCAAAGGCCGGTTTGCAGGCACTCAATCCCGCTGTTCCCGCCCGCCGCGCACAATGCTCCCAAGCCCGGGAGAAAAGCGCTTCGGGGTGGTGCTCTCTCCCGGCCCTTGGAAGACCTCCCTGGCTGCCTCCAAAGGCTGGTTTTCAAGAACTCCCTCCCGCTGACCCGCCAGCCGCACACAATGCTCCCAAGCCCGGGAGAAAAGCATTTTGGGGTGGTGCGCTCTCCGGGCCCTTGGAAGACCTCCCCGGCTGCCTACAAAGGCCGGTTTGCAAGCACTCATGTCCGCTGTTCCCGACAGCCGCGCACAATGCTCCCAATTCCGGGAGAAAAGTGCTTCGGGATGGTGCTCTCTCCGGGCCCTTGGAAGACCTCCCCGGCTGCCTCCAAAGGCCGGTTTGCTAGCACTCCCGTCCGCTGTTCCCGCCAGCCTCGCACAATGCTCCCAAGACCGGGAGAAAAGTGCTTCGGGGTGGTGCTCTCTCCGGGCCTTGGAAGACCTCCCAGGCTGTCCCCAAAGGCCGGTTTGCAAGCACTCCCACTCGCTGTTCCCGCCAGCCACGCACAATCCTCCAAAACCCCGGAGAAAAGCGCTTCGGGGTGGTGTTCTCTCCGTGCCCATGGAAGACCTCCCGGGGTGCCCACAAAGGCTGGTTTGGAAGCACTCCCACTCGCTGTTCCCGCCATCCGCGCAAATGTTCCAAGCCCGGGAGAAAAGCGCTTCTGGGTGGTGCTCTCTCCTGGCCCTTGGAAGACCTCCCCGGCTGCCTCCAAAGGCCGGTTTGCAAGCACTCCCGCCCGCTGTTCCCACCAGCCACGCACAATGCTCCCAAGCCCGGGAGAAAAGCATTTTGGGGTGGTGCTCACACCGGGCCCTGGAAGACCTCCCCGGCTGCCTCCAAAGGCCGGTTTTCAAGCACTCCTGCCTGCTGTTCCCGCCACCCGCGCACAATGCTCCCAAGCCCGGGAGAAAAGCGCTTCGGGGTGGTGCTCTCTACAGGCCCTTGGAAGACCTCCCCGGCTGCCTCCAAAGGCCGGTTTGCAAGGACTCCTTCCTGCTGTTCCCGCCAGCCACGCACAGTGCTCCCAAGCCCGGGAGAAAAGCATTTTGGGGTGGTGCTCACTCCGGGCCCTTGGAAGACCTCCCCGGCTGCCTCCAAAGGCCAGTGTGCAAGCACTCCTGCCTGCTGTTCCCGCCAGCCGCGCACAATGCTCCCAAGCCCGGGAGAAAAGCGCTTCGGGGTGGTGCTCTCTCCGGGCCCTTGCCCCTGAGCATGGGGGCCAGGCAGGGGGAACACACTCCCAGGCCAAGGCAGAACCACATGCACACGTCTGTTCCTGTCCCCTGCACCGGCAGAGAGCTTGGGGGAGCCAGAGTCTGTCAGGCAGCTGCTGGGTTGGCTGCCTGTGTGGGAAGGGGCAGAGCCGACCTAGGGGCAAGTTGGGCCTCTTGCTCTCCCTGCTGCCCTGAGGCTGCTGGGCCAAAGAGGTCTTGGGCATCCAGCCCCTTGCTGGTCCCTTCCCTCTGACGAGGCCCTCTGAGCTCCAGCACCTTGCAGTGTGGAGACAGCCCCTGCCAGCAATCTCCTCTCCAAGGAGGCCTCAACCGAGGCCTAGGCCCAGGGGAAAGGCACCAGCGGGGATGAGCATGGGGAGGCGGCCGGGCATGTCTGGACCCAGTCCCCGCAGCCTGCCCCTTGGTGGGGCTGTACGCCCGGAGGCAGGAAGGTCTGGGCAAGGCTGGCCAGGGGCAGGGGCCCTCCTGGGTCCTGCCCCTGGCCTGTGGGGCCTCTGAGCACAACCGGCCCTCTCCCACTGGAAGACCTCCCCGGCTGCCTCCAAAGGCCGGTTTGCAAGCACTCCCGCCCACTGTTCCCACCAGGCGCGCACAATGCTCCCAAGCCGGGGAGAAAAGCGCTTCGGGGTGGTGCTCTCTCCGGGCCCTTGCCCCTGAGCCTGGGGGCCAGGCAGGTGATCCACACTCCCAGGCCAAGGCAGAACCACATGCACACGTCTGTTCCTGCTCCCTGCACCGGCAGAGATCTCGCGGGAGCCAGAGTCTGTCAGGCAGCTGCTGGGCTGGCCGCCTGTGTGGGAAGGGGCAGAGCTGACCTAGGGGCAAGTTGGGCCTCTTGGTCTCCCTGCTGCCCTGAGGCTGCTGGGCCAAAGAGGTCTTGGGCATCCAGCCCCTTGCTGGTCCCTTCCATCTGACGAGGCCCTCTGAGCTCCAGCACCTTGCAGTGTGGAGACAGCCCCTGCCAGCAACCTCCTCTCCAAGGAGGCCTCAACCGAGGCCTAGTCCCAGGGAAAGGCACCAGCGGGGATGAACCTGGGGAGGCGCCCGGGAATGTCTGGACCCAGTCCCCGCAGCCTGCCCCTTGGTGGGGCAGTACCCCCGGAGGCCAGGAATGTCTGGGCAAGGCTGGCCAGGGGCAGGGGCCCTGCTGGGTCCTGCCCCTGGCCTGTGGGGCCTCTGAGCATGACCGGCCCTCTCTCGCTGAGACCTCCCCGACTGCCTCCAAAGGCCGGTTTGCCAACACTCGCGCCCGCTGTTCCCGCCAGGCACGCACAATGCTCCCAAGCCCGGGAAAAAAGCGCTTCGGGGTGATGCTCTCTCCGGAACCTTGCCCCTGAGCCTGGGGGCCAGGCAGGGGGAACACACTCCCAGGCCAAGTCAGAACGACATGCACACGTCTGTTCCTGCCCCCTACACCGGCAGAGAGCTCGGGGGAGACAGAGACTGCCAGGCTGCTGCTGGGCTGGCTGCCTGTGTGGGACGGGGCAAGCCGACCTAGGGGCAAGTTGGGCCTCTTGCTCTCCCTGCTGCCCTGAGGCTGCTGGGTCAAAGAGGTCTTGGGCATCCAGCCCTTTGCTGGTCCCTTCCCTCTGACGAGGCCCTCTGAGCTCCAGCACCTTGCAGTGTGGACACAGCCCCTGCCAGCAACCTCCTCTCCAAGGAGGCCTCAACCGAGGCCTAGTCCCAGGGAAAGGCACAAGCGGGGATGAACCTGGGGAGGCGCCCGGGAATGTCTGGACCCAGTCCCCGCAGCCTGCCCCTTGGTGGGGCAGTACCCCCGGAGGCCAGGAAGGTCTGGGCAAGGCTGGCCAGGGGCAGGGGCCCTGCTGGGTCCTGCCCCTGGCCTGTGGGGCCTCTGAGCACAACCGGCCCTCTCCCACTGGAAGACCTCCCCGGCTGCCTCCAAAGGCCGGTTTGCAAGCGCTCCCGCCCACTGTTCCCAGCAGGCGTGCACAATGCTCCCAAGCCCGGGAGAAAAGCGCTTCGGGGTGGTGCTCTCACCGGGCCCTTGCCCCTGAGCCTGGGGGCAATTCAGGGGGAACACACTCCCAGGCCAAAGCAGAACCACATGCACACGTCTGTTCCTGCCCCCTGCACCGGCAGAGAGCTCAGGGGAGCCAGAGTCTGTCAGGCAGCTGCTGGGCTGGCCGCCTGTGTGGGAAGGGGCAGAGCCGACCTAGGGGCAAGTTGGGCCTCTTGCTCTCCCTGCTGCCCTGAGGCTGCTGGGCCAAAGAGGTCTTGGGCATCCAGCCCCTTGCTGGTCCCTTCCCTCTGACGAGGCCCTCTGAGCTCCAGCACCTTGCAGTGTGGAGA